>NC_135965.1:17055190-18255190 GCF_053455715.1 Rhinoraja longicauda
TTCTGTATCTTCAACACAATGGATAGCGTTTCATCCCAAAAAATGGGCTACAATTAATTGAAGTCATTGGTCCTTCAATGTGCATGCTAACCCAAAAGAACCATGGAACCCCTGGGTGCTCGGTTTCCTCCCACACCCTAAAAGATGTGTCAGTTTATAGGCTATTTAGCCTCTGTAAATTGCCCCCCAATATGTGCAGAGTGGATGTGAAAATGGGATAACATAGAACTAGTTTAAACGAGTGATCGATGGTCGGCATGGACTCGGTGAGCCAAAAGGCCTGTCTCAAAGTGGTATCTTTTAATCAATCAATCAATGAAGCAATCAATTAATCAATCAATCAATCATTTTTTATAACTGTTCAGTGGATAAGAAAAATAAACACAAGGTTAAGTTTTCAGCTCCCTCAGGAAGTTTAAGTGGAATGTCTATGCTTTTCTAAATCTGTAACATTTTTGCTCCTTCCCCTTAGCTTCCCCTCTCTATTTTTACTCTGTCTACCAGGACGTTGTATACCTTTTCGTTTAAAAAATACAGCATGGAAACAGGCCCTTCAGCCCACCAAGTCCATGCTAACCACTGATCACCCATTCACATCACTTCGACATTGTCCCACTTTCTCATTCACTCCCGACACACTACGAGAGTGAGTCAATTAACCTACAAACCCTGATGTTTTGGGGATGTGGGAGGAAACAAGAGCTCCCAGAAGAATCCCACACAGACACAGGGAGAACATGCAAACTCCGCACAGACAGAATCCGAGGTCAGGATTGAACTCAGGTCTCTGGAGCAGCGAGGCAGCAGCTATACCAGCTGCACCACTGTGCCGCCATTTGGTCTTGCGGAGAACATCTTCACACCACCAATGACCTGGGAGAAGAGCAACAAGCGTATGAGGAACACTGTCACCTCCAAGACGCACAATGTCCCAATTCATTTGTATGTTGCCATTTCTCCATTGCAGAATCAAAATCATGGAACCTTTCCCCACAACCTCCTCTCACATCATACGATTGGGCTGCAGTGGTTCAGGGAGCTCCTGCCCACCTCACTAACTCAAGGGTAGTTAGAGAATGGGGAATAAAGTCTAATCTTGCCAGTAATGCCGTAATCCAGAAAATTAATTACTTTCTGTTCGAAAGCAGCCTCCTTCCTCTCTTTGCTTGGATCAAGTGGGGAATTTAAGGTGAGGGTAGAGGAGTGGTGTCTGATTATTGGCATAAGGTTGCATGCATTAGCACCCGTAATGCTCTGTGCTGCCATGCTCTTGGCACAAGCATGTTTAATATATGTTAATCAGGTTGGAGTTCATGCACAAAGTAGCAGTACACTTGCTTTTCAGTTTGCCTATGGCTCTCCCCCTTGATGTTGTGCTTTGCTGTATCAACACCTAAATTATTATGACATTTGCATGAATCTGTTGCAGCATTTTTTTTCTTTTACTGAACAGAAGAAAGCCTTGGCTTGGTTTTACATTTAATATATGGCTGTCAGTCCGGTAATGATGCTTCAATGAAAATGTCTCAACTGAACATTCCTTCTCACCGTGGGATGCAGGAAAAGAGGAGACAAATTACTAATTTTACTACCTGAAACTGCCATGATCAATTTGTGCTCAGCACATCTAGCGAGGGCAAGACGATGCAGCGGCATAACATGGCGATAGTTTTACCAGGCCACCTCTCTCTGCAAGTAACGCAAAAAAAAATGGAGCTGGCTTTTGTCCTCAACAAATAAGCCTCTTACAGTGTTTTAATTTTCAAAGCAATCGGCTGCTGTTAATTTCACCAGAGATACAACATTCCATTACTGCGAGACATTAACAGTTGAATAAGTCGTGCCAGGGGACACATCAACCTTACAACTGCTCTGCTGAAGTTTACACACTTGGCTTCTCTGAGATGGTGTTATTTTTCTCTCTTCCTTCACATAATACTTTGCTTGATCTTCCTGCAATTTACATTGTGGATTCTTGACAGGTTCATATCTTGATGCTCTGGGATGTACCACGGATGTCACGTTGATATTTCCGTCTCTACTTTTGCTCTGTTTAATTAATTATGACAGGAATAATAACTACCACTTGCATAGCCGTTCTGACATTATAAAATATTCTGAAGCTCTTTACAGGAGAATAACTGAGAAGTGTTAAACAAGTTAGTACTCAGTGTTAAATGCCTTCATTGATCAGTCTCAGTCTCTCTCTCTCTCTCTCTCTCTCTCTCTCTCTCTCTCTCTCTCTCTCTCTCTCTCTCTCTCTCTCTCTCTCTCTCTCTCTCTCTCATTGATCAGTCTCTCTCTCTCTCTCTCTCTCTCTCTCTCTCTCTCTCTCTCTCTCTCTCTCTCTCTCATTGATCAGTGTCTCTCTCTCTCTCTCTCTCTCTCTCTCCCTCTCCCTCTCCCTCTCTCACTGTCTCTCTCCTCCCCCTCTCTCCCCCTCCCCACTCCTTCTCTCCCACTCCCACTGTCCCCTTCTCTCCCTCTCCCCTCTCCACCTCTCTCCCCCTCCCCCATCTCATTGTCTCTCTCTTTCTCTCTCCCTCATTTCCTTCCTCTTTCTCCCCCCCCCCCATATGTAGTGCGTGTGTCTGTGTTTATGTGAATTAAATTTTCCCTCCTACAAATTCTCCTTGCTTGAAAGTTCCCCTTGCTTGCTTGCTTGAACTTTATACAAATGTTCTATTCATGACAGTGACAAATTATGATGAAATAAAAAGATTGCTCCCTGATCACTGGTTTAAAAAATAAAAAAAAAAGTGAAAGATTATACATATATATTATACATAGAATTTGCATTGGCAAGGCCACTAGCATAATCAAGGATGGGTTACACCCCTGTCACTCCCTCTTCTCCCCTCTCCCATCAGGCAAGAGGTACAGAAGTGTCAACATGCAAACCTCCAGATTCAGGGACAGTTTTATTCCAGATGTTATCAGGCAACTGAACCATCCTATCACCAACTAGAGTGTGGTCCTGACCTACCATTTATCTCATTGGAGACCCATCGGACTATCTTTAATCAGACTTTATTGGACTTTATTGTGCACTAAACATTATTAGCTTTATCCTGTATCTGTACACAGTGGACAGCTTGATTGTAATCATGGATAGTCTTTCTGCTGACTGGATCGCACGCAACAAAAAGCCTTTCACTGTACCTTGGTTCACATGACACTAAACTAAACTAAACTAAAGTAAACTAAAGGTGTGGGGCAGATAAAATGCAACTTCAATTGGAAACACAAGGAACTGAAGATGCTGAAATTTTGAGGAAAAGTGCTGGAGAAACTCAGAAGGTGAGGCAGTGTCTGTGGAAGGAATGAATAGGTGGTGTTTTGTGGAGGAGCCCTTCTTGAGACTGATAGGGCGAAGAAAGCTTCAAAAAAGGTGGGGGAAGGGGGACAGGACAAACCCTAGCAACTGATAAGTGGATTTAGGTGAGGGGGTTTGATTGTCAGATGGGCCCATTTTTGTTTCATTAACTAAAAGGTTCATCTGACTTAATAAAGCCAATACAAATTGCAATCTGTCAAATACCAAAACTTCATTCATTATATGTGTAAAAGGCATATTATTCATTTTCCTACCTTTCACACTTTTCCAATTGTATGTAATATTGATTTCATTGTGCTATGTTTAATTGTAAATTATAGTATATCATGAATAAAATTCAAACAGCTCATTTTCATTTGTGAAACAGATTAAGTATAGCAATGGTAATATCTATCTTATATTGAGCCTTGTTTTCTTTCTTTCATGTGCAAACTGCATATCTATTGAGACCCATGCACGCATCCTCCCCACATTCACTCTATCAAGGCCTTTCACTATTCGGTAGGTTTCAATGAGGTCCCCCCTCATCCTTCTAAACTACAAACGCTCATCATATGTTTACCCAATCATTCCTGTGATCATTCTCTTAAACCTCCACTGGACCCTCTCCAATGCCAGCACATCCTTCCTCAGATATGGGGCCCAAAACTGCTCACATTGTTCCTAGTGTGTATAGGAAAGTGGAAGAGTGTGAGGATCGTTGGTCAGCATGGACTCGGTGGGCCGAAGGGCCTGTTTCTGCTCTGTATTTCTAAACTAAACTAAACTAAACTAATTTACCTCATTGGAGACCTTTGGGCTATCTTTAATCAGACTTTATCTTCCACTAAACTTTGTACCCTTAATCCTTTCTCTGTGCATTGTGGATAGCCTGATTGTAATCATGTATGGTCTTTTCTTTGACTAGATAGCACGCATAGAAAAGTTTTTCACTGTACCTGCGGTACATGCGACAATAATAAACTAAACAAAACTAAGCTCCACCCCTTTCTGCCTTCCGCTGGGACCAGTCTCTCTGAATACCTGTTTAAGCAAATCCTCCCAACCATCCCTCCCCTCCTCAGGTACTTTCCCAGCAGCCATAGGAAATGTAACACTTGAACCTACACCTCCTCCTTCAGCTCCATCCAGGGACGTAAACTAACCTTTCAGTTGAGATAGACATACATCTGCACCTTCTCCTACCTGATCTATTCCATTTGGTGCTCTCGACGTGACCTCCACAACATTGGTGAAGCCAAACACAGACTAGGCGATCGCTTTGCTGAGGCCCTGCACTCTGCTGTGGCCACCTGGATCTCCCAGTTACTAACTATTTTAATTCCCACCTTACCATTCCCATACCAACTTATCCATCTTGCACCGCCTCCACTGCCAGTGTAAAGCCAAACACAAGTGAGAGAAACAGCAACTCATATTCTGCCTGGATAGTCTCCAACCCAATGCATGAACATTGAGTTCTCCAATTTCCATTAGCCCACAACCCCTCAGCCCCTTTCTCTCTCCTACTATCTACCCTGGTTCCCTCTCACATCCCCTTCTGCCCAGCCTACTTCATAGACCTCAATCACCTTGTTTCTTCCTCCCTCCCTCACTAGATTCACTCCCACGTCTACCCCCCGCCCGCCTCTATTTTCCTCATCTGCCACTATCCCTCTTCTTTGCTACATTTTTTCACCTTCCCTTCCTATCTGATTCAAGAATCTTCTGCCTTTTGGTCACTTATTGCCCTGCAGACTCTATTGTTGCCTCCACCCTTCCCTCCTTTACTTGATTATTATAGACAATAGACAATAGGTGCAGGAGGAGGCCATTCGGCCTTTCGAGCCAGCACCGCCATTCAATGTGATCATGGCTGATCTTTCTCAGTACCCCGTACCTTCCTTCTCTCCATACCCCCTGATCCCTTTAGCCACAAGGGCCACATCTAACTCCCTCTTAAATATAGCCAATGAACTGGCCTCAACTACCTTCTGTGGCAGAGAATTCCACAGATTCACCACTCTCTGGGTAAACTGTGGCCCCTTGTTCTGGAGTCCCCCAACATTGGGAACATGTTTCCTGCCTCTAACGTATCCAACCCCTTAATAATCTTATACGTTTCGATAAGATCTCCTCTCATCCTTCTAAATTCCAGTGTATACAAGCCTAGTCGCTCCAGTCTTTCAACATATGACAGTCCCGCCATTCCGGGAATTAACCTAGTAAACCTACGCTGCACGCCCTCAATAGCAAGAATATCCTTCCTCAAATTTGGAGACCAAAACTGCACACAGTACTCCAGGTGCGGTCTCACTAGGGCCCTGTATCTGCTATACAATGCCTCCTTAATTATATCTACCAATTGCTTGCTAGTTCGTACCACACCCCTCTCCCCATCTCTTTCTACTGGCCACTCCTCCTCCACTCTTTCAGTCATGACCTGAAACGTTGACTCTCCATTTCACTCCACAGATGCTGCCTGACCCATCGAGTTCCTCCAGGGCAGACTGGCCTACTCATGCTCATATTTTCTTCTGTTTTCTTGTGAACTAAACTACCAAATATGTCTGAATATATCTGGGGATGTTTCAAGAGAAGCATCAACATGGACACCAGGGGAGGCACAATGGCACAGAGGTAGAGTTGCTGCCTTACAGCGCTAGATACCCGTGTTCGATTCTGACTACAGCTGTTGTTTGTACGATGTTTGTACCTTCTCCCTGTGACTGCGTGGGTTTTCTCTGGGCTGGCATTTCCTCCTGCACTCCAAAGATGTGCAGGTTTGTAGGTTAATTGGCTTTGGTGAAATTGTAAATTGTTCCGAGTGTGTAGGATAGTCAGTATACGGGGTGGTCAAAGGTCAGAGCGGACTCGGTGGGGCGAAGTCTAATGTCTGAAGAAACATGTTTGTTCATTTTGAATTAGTCTTAAAATCCGCCTGAATTATACAGGCAGGCAGAACTTAATTTAAGATCTCTCCAGAAAATGAATCAGTGGTTGCTCAGGATGTATTGCACGGATGAACATCGAGAACAAATCATCATTCAGTGACTCGTGTTGGCAGTTGCTCCTCTTTGTATTCTGATGTAACCTGCAAATTCAATATCAATTTTATTAATAAAAAGGTTACAATGATTAAGTACTTTAAATCTTGCTGGGACGACTTTCTTGTACAATTTCAATATAAACAAACCTAATTTAATTAAGGCTGCACTAGATTAAAAGGAAGTAATACTTCAGTCAGCATTCTTTTAAAATTGAATTTTTTTAATTCTTGTTTAGCCACAAGGAACCTCAGAGGATGGTTTTCACAAAGTGAGGGAGTGACTCAGTGGGTCAGGCAGCATCTCTGGAGAACATGGATAGGTGACGTTTCGGGTCGCGACTCTTCTTCAGTCTGATTATAGTAGGAGGGAGAATGCTGGAAGATGGGACTAGTGGTAAGATCACATTGCAAGTATAGTTGCTTTACAATCTACCTCATCTGTCCAGGGCCTCCAGCAGCCCTTATCTACCTTTTGGCTTTTCATCCCTGGCCTTCGCCCAATCAGTTGATAATCAAACCTCCCTCATCTGTATCCACCTATCACTTGCCAGGCTTTGTCTTGCCTGCTCCCCACCCCTCCCCCAAACCTACCACAATCAGTCTGAGAAGTTTAGTTTAATTGAAGACCTGCGCGAGATAACCATTTATGAGGTTTTTGCGCAGTAATCAACCAGAACCAGAATTTAGTTTAGAGAATTAGCATGGAAACAGGTCCTCTGGCCAATTGAGTCCACGTTGATCATCGATTACCATCAAATGCCCTTCAACACTAGTTCTATGTTATCTCACTTTTCATCCACTCCCTACACATTAGCAGTACTTTATAGAAGCCAGTTAGGCGACAAACTCACATGTCTTTGGGATGTGGATGGAATCCTGAGCAACCGGAGAAACCCAGGTGGTCAAATGGGAAAAATGCAATTTCCACACAGAAACAGTATCTGACGTCAGGAACGAACACGGGATTTCTGATTCTGGAGGCAGAGGCTCTACCAGCTGTGCCACCGTGCTGCCTATTTTTTTCCATTAAAAAAAAGTCAGGTATAAGAACATGTTTTGAGATGTCATGTTTAGTGTTTTGCTGATGCTCTGTTAGGTATCATATCATATATATACAGCCGGAAACAGGCCTTTTCGGCCCTCCAAGTCCGTGCCGCCCAGCGATCCCCGTACATTAACACTATCCTACACCCACTAGGGACAATTTTTACATTTACCCAGCCAATTAACCTACATACCTGTATGTCTTTGGAGTGTGGGAGGAAACCGAAGATCTCGGAGAAAACCCACGCAGGTCACGGGGAGAACGTACAAACTCCTTACAGTGCAGCACCCGTAGTCAGGATCGAACCTGAGTCTCCGGCGCTGCATTCGCTGTAAAGCAGCAACTCTACCGCTGCGCTACCGTGCCGCCTTAATGGATGAACTAAAGTTCAAATTTGGTTCATAACAAGATTCATACAGTTCTTTCCCAATACCTTGTTTTGGCATTGAATTTATATTCCTCTGCCACTCGTTCAATTGGAAATCTGCCTCTCAAAACCTGAAGTGAGATATAGTAATTCTTTAAATGATGCTGAATTAAATATAACTGTAATCACTGGAACTGTTATCCACAGTAAACCTACCTACTCTTTCCTACTGCTAAAAAAAAGCTGTTAAGATGGCAATTAGGAACTGTAAAGAATCATTATCAACACCGACAACTCATTCTGTCATCCCAGGTCATTATAAAGAGAGGTGTGGTGGAATTTTTTTTTAAAAGCTGCCAAGTCATTAACAAGAGTCAGAGAATACTGCAGATGCTTGAAATCTGTAACTTAAACATTTCATTTTGTAAAACTTGTAGCAAGCCTTGTATATGGCTTGGGGAGAGAAGAACATGTTAATATCTTAGCACTACATGTGACTAACCAAGAGATCTGAAGAGAACAAGTCCTGGTATTCACAGAGTCATAGAGTGATAGAGTCATACAGCGTGGAAACAGGCCCTTCGGCCCAACCTGCCCATGCCGACCATCACGCCCCATCTACACCAGTCCTACCTGGCAGCATTTGGCCCATATCCTTCTAAATCTATCCTATCCATGTACCTGTCCAAATGGTTTTTAAATTTTGTAATACCACCTGCCTCAACTACCTCCTGCTTTTCCACCTGTAAATCCACCTCTATTTCCAGTTGTAACTGTATTCTGTACTCTGCATCTTTCTCTTTACTCTAACTATTGTACTTGAGTTTAGTTTGATTGTCTTCATGTATAGTATTATCTGTTTGATTGGATAGCATGGAAAACAAAGGTTTTCACTGCACCTGGTACACGTAACATTAATAAACCCAAACCTAAACTTACGATATGTGTTGATCACAAAACAAGATACAACCAGTCTGGGTAATTACTGCATAATTAGTCTACTCACCAATGGTGATGGAAGGTTAGCGATGTAAAGTGATGTAAGGGACAGCATGGTGGTGCAGCGGTAGAGTTGCTGCCTTACAGCACCAGAGACCTGGTTCAATCCTGACTAACGGTGCTGTCTGCACAGAGTTTGTATGTTCTCCCTGTGACCACGTGGGGTTTTCTCCTGGTGCTCCAGTTTCCTCCCACATTCCAAAGACGTGCAGGTTTGGAGGTTAATTGGCTTCTGTAAATTGTCCCTAGTGTGTAGGATAGAATTAGTGCACAAATGATTGCCGGTTGGCATGTACTTGGTGGGCTGAAGGGCCTGTTTCCACGCTGTATCTCTAAAGTCCAAACTCTAAACATACATTTTAAAAATTTTAGATCACATTGGGTACGAAGATAAAAACACTAGGCCAGACCAGGGGGTAGTTCCCAACTCTGCTTTGAAGACCATCGTGGAAATTTGTTTTTACATCCACTTAAGTTTGTTGGGAGAGCCTTAATTTAACGATTCAGCTAAAAGAGGATACCGATCACTGCTCTCCTGTTGAGCTGGATTATGTGACGTCAACAAACATACATTGTTTTGTATGAAAGCTGTTGTCAAGTATGTTTGTTCAGTCATTTTACATTAAAATAGAGCAACCCTGCTTAGATGATGAAGCTCACAGTGCAACTGTTACAATCACATGATAACAAGGGGAATCGACTTTCTTCTGCAGCGAATGAAGGGATATGCATCATGTGCAGGCAGATGAGATTAAATTGGGATCATGTTCGGCACAAACATTGTGGGTTGAAGGGCCTGTTCCAAAGCTGTACTGTTCTATGTTCTATGTTCTGCTCCAAACCTGTCATTCCTTGCTCACTCTGTAAGCTTAGTAAAGCGTTGTAAAGCTTAGTAAAGTTGGCACCAATCATTGGCAGGACCTTATCTGAGCATTTATACCTTTGGCAGGCTACAAGGCAGGCTTCTAACTAGAACTGTATATCCAAACAACTTTAATCAACATTGCACATGACTGCTATTTTTAATTGAATTAAACAATTTACAATAGGGCGGCATAGTGGCGCAGCAGTAAAGTTGCTGCCTTACTGTGCTAGAGACCTAGGTTTGATCCTGACTACGGATGCTGCCTGTACAGAGTTTGTACATTCTCCCTGTGATCACATGGGTTTCCACCGGGTGCTTTGGTTTCCTCCCACTATCTAAAGACATGTGGGTTTGCAGTTTAATTCGCCTCTGTAACTTGCCCCTAGTGTGTAGGATAGAAATAGTGCACCGGTGATCGTTGGTCTGCGTGGACTCTGGAGGCCAAAGCTGTGTAAGAAAAAAAACTGCAGATGCTGGTTTAAATCAAAGGTAGACACAAAATGCTGGAGTAACTCAGCAGGTCAGGCAGCATCTCAGGGGAGAAGGAATGGGTGACGTTTCGGGTCGAGACCCTTCTTCCCGAAACGTCACCCATTCCTTCTCTCCTGAGATGCTGCCTGACCCGCTGAGTTACTCCAGTATTTTGTGTCTACCCTGGGGCCAAAGGGCCTGCTTCCATGCTGTATCTGTACAACTGAAACTAAAACTATATCAAAACATCTAAAGTAATCTAAAATGTGTGACTCCCTAAAACAAAATTGTCTCACTGACAATCGTAGCCATAATGGCTGGCTTATCAGCAATGTGTAATTACCAGGCACGGTGAGTGTCCACTCTCTGCTGTGTGGGTAAGTCATTTCTCTTGAACGCTGTTTATCCATATCACCTATTACAGCAATCTTTCATGCCTGTAACAAGGGAAGACAATAGGAAGGCAGGAGAACTATGCAGTTGTCAGAACAGAAGGATTTCCAATTACCACAGATACCATCTAACTAGACTAGGAGAACTGTCTCCATATAAGCCATTACTCCTCCAGCTTTTGTTCTTGTGGTGTCAGGATCCTGGAGTTTTTTTTTCTTCTCTTGAGCTCCAGGAAATTTCTACAAGAATCCCTTTCTTCAGTCGAATTCCTTCCCAAATTTCTTAAATGGATTCCTTCCCGTGTCCCATGGTAACCGTCTCCTTTCAGGAGCTCAGCCCACTCTTATAGAAGCAAAGGCCTTCGCTTCCAGATTGTCAGCTCAGCTTCACAGTGTGTTAAATGTCCGAGGCACTAAAGGGCAATAATCATAGTGTCAAGGTGTCACTCAGTCATGGACTCTTTGCACACTTAAGCTTTTTAACTGATTTCGATGTGAATAAACCATCTTTGCCAATAACGTCTTGTACGGACCCCTGTAGCCATGGCATTCAAATGTCATTTGTGTCCAAATGCAGAACCATTTTAAAGATAACAAGTCCTACTCATGGAAATGCTTATTGAATAATTGTAAACTAAAGACAACATTCAATTAAGACCCAAAGGACAATGATGGTAGAAGCTAAACATTTGCTCATATTTGTTTTAGCTGCACAACTGAACAACATCCCAAAATATCAACAGCAAGCTGTTTAAAGTAAAATTTTCTCTAACTCGGCAGAAATGTACTGGAAGAGAAAATGTGGACAACATTGATAGTTCTTTAAGATAAATATTTTTTAAAGACTGGAGATGTATTCCTTCGTTAATAAACAGGCTGATTAAGGGGCCACTATATTCAGATGGAAAACATTTGCTGCCCCTTTCATGCTTGCTTGTGATGAGTGCAATTCACTTCTTCCACATTTCCCAAACCCAGAGAACATATTTCTTGTCCGCTGCTGTTCCCACACAACAATTCGATATAGTTAAACAAAATTCTTCCCTGAGCTTTTAATCATGGCATTTAGTTTAAATGAATTGGTTCTTTACAGATTGGCTCCAAACAAATTGTGTTTGTAGACCTGTTACGCTGCTGTAAGTACGAATTTCATTGTTCTGTATTCAGTATAAATGACAATTAAACACTCTTGACTTTTGACATGGATTAACACATTAGCCAAGAATATAATGTGAGCAGATTCTGTTGGCACAGTGGCGCAGCAGTAGAGTTGCTGCCTTACAGCGCCAGAGACCCAGGTTCGATCCTGACTATGGGTGCAGTCTGTACGGAGATTTTACGTTCTTCCTGTGACCACACGGGTTTTCTCCACGTGCTCTGGCCTCCATCAACACTCCAAAGATGTGCAGGCTGGGAGGTTAATTGGCTTTGGTAAAATTGTAAATCATCGCTAGTGCATAGGACTGTGCTAGTGCACAGCGTGATCGTTGGTCGGTGTGGATTTGGTGGACTGAAGGGCCTGTTTCCGTACTGTATCTCCAAAGTCTTAAGTCTAAAGTCAATGCTGCCAGTGGTAGCTGACAAGTTCTGCCAAAGACAGGTTTTGAATTGAAGCACATAAATTATGTTGGACTGTACTAGTCAGCTGAAATTATCATAGAAACATAGAAAATAGGTGCAGGAGGAGGCCATACGGCCCTTCGAGCCAGCACCGCCATTCATTGTGATCATGGCTGATCGTCCACAATCAATAATCCGTGCCTGCCTTCTCCCCATATCCCTTGATTCCTCTAGCCCCTGGAGCTCTATCTAACTTTCTCTTAAATCCATCCAGTGATTTGGCCTCAACTGCCCTCTGTGGCAGAGAATTCCACAAATTTACAACTCTCTGGGTGAAAAAGTTTCTTCTCACCTCAGTTTTAAATGGCCTACCTTTTATTCTAAGACTGTGGCCCCTGGTTCTGGACTCGCCCAACAATGGGAACATTTTTCCTTCATCTAGCTTGTCCAGTCCTTTTATAATTTTATATGTTTCTATAAGATCCCCTCTCATCCTTCTAAACTCCAGTGAATACAAGCCTAGTCTTTTCAATCTGTCCTCATATGACAGTCCCGCCATCCCAGGGATCAATCTCGTGAACCTACGCTGCACTGCCTCAATTACAAGGATGTCCTTCCTCAAATTAGGAGACCAAAACTGTACACAATACTCCAGAGTTGGTTTCGAGTTGGTTTATTTTGTAAGTTTTGTTTCTTCTGCTCTGTAGATTGGCTGAGTTGTTGTATAAAACATGACCGAATTGGAAATAAAAGAAAGCTGAAAAAATAACATTTTGCTCTTCGCCAATTTGTTTTTTTTTGTTATAAGAGTAATAAGCTTGTTTGTGTTGGCTATTTGAGATACCACAGAATGTGGTAGCTCTATGTCTATGGTTTGGCAGCAATGGTGACATTAACCTGAGACCTGTTCTACTAAATTATCGACCACAAGGGAACGTCGACCAGTTTATGTAACAAATATCTGGCGGTGGGCTCTGTTTATGCTGTATTTGAATCCTACTTGCAGTTTGTTCAACAGGAAAATGTGGAATTATACAAACATCAGTTATGTGAACTGGAGAAAATTGAAAATGTCAAAGAAAAGAAGCTTTTGAAGGTTCTTAGACCATACGAGCATAAGTCCTGGGAAGGGAATTAGGCCATTTGGACCATAATGTCTGCTCTGCCATTCATTCATGGTTGATCTATTTTTCCCTCTCAACCCAATTCTCCTACCTTTTCCCCATAACATTTGATGCCCTTACTAATCAAGAACCTATCAACCTCCACTTTAAAAATACCCAATGATTTGTCCTCCACAGCTGTCTGTGGCAATGAATTCCACAGATTCACCACCCTCTCGCTAAAGAAATTCCTCCTCATCTCTAAAGGTACATCCTTTTATCCTGAGGCTGTGTCTCCTTGTCCAAGACTCTCCCACAACTAGAAATACCCTTTCCATATCCACTCAATCTAGGCCCTTCTTGTATGAGGACATCCAAACTTACATGAACAAAGTCAGGTCTCTGGCGCTGTAAGGCAGCAACTCTACTGCTGCACTACTGTGCTGCCCATTGATTGAAATAGAAACACCAGTCATCCCCATTTTATCTCTCACGATTAACATAAATCAACATAATTGTTCAAACCACAAATGTGATCTTAAAGTAGGAAATAGATTAGTAAAATTTATTTTGATTGAATAGACTGATTGAAAAATACTGCGTGGAAACAGATCCTTTTGCCCACCGAGTCCACGCCAACTATCTATCACCCATTCAGTAGTGCTATGTTATCCCACTTCCTCATCCACTACTTACAAACTGGAGGACAAATCATTGGACAATTAACAGTCAAAGAGTCAGAGAGCATGGAAACAGGTCTTTCAGTCCAACTCGCCCACGCCGACCAACATGTCCCATCTACACTAGTCCCACTTGCCTGCGTTTGGCCCATATCCCTCTAAACCTGTCCTACCATATACCTGTCTAAATATTGCTGAAACACTGCGATAATACCTGCCTTAACTATCTCCTCCATAGTTTAACCATCTGAACCAAACTCACATGCAGTTCTGGGTTATAAACTATGCACACATGCACATTCACAATCTCACTGATTTCCACATACACAGTTGCAGCAGCTCAAACTTAAGCAATATAAGAGGTATGGTGGACTATAAGAAACTGTAGAATTGCATTTCTCCACAAATCCTATGCCCAGTACATCCAATACCATAAAAATACAGAAACAACACCGGTTCAACAGGAAGCATATCTGGGGCAGTACCAAGAGTCAAGAGTCAAGAGTGTTTATTGCCATATGTTCAAGATAGAACAATGATATTCTTACATGCAGCAGCACAACTGGATATGTAAACATAGTAGTGTAGCGACCATAGAGAGTGGTCCTAGTCGTCGAACCCTCAGATTGGCCAGCAAGGTCACGTGTGGGTGCGACCGTAGGGATTGGTCCAGAGAGCGACACCGCTGATTGGACAGCGTTGTCATGTGCGCTTTTGGCGCCCGAAAAGAGTAAGTTGGGAGACGTCTTCGAAGAGAACAGTTCGTTTTAATGGTTGTCTGTAATCTTGTTAAGAAAACTTTGTAATCGAATATTGCTGTCGCAATAAACTTCTTCAACAAAGAACAAGTTTCCAGACTCGCCATATTGGTGACCCCGACGTGATCTGGCCGATCACCGACCATGAATGAACACGACGCCCCGTTGTTGGCTGCTGCGCCTGGCACACCGGAGTTAAGCGCGGTCAGCGTTCACCTTCCGTCGTTTTGGACACATCAACCACAATCTTGGTTTGTCCACACCGAAGCCCAGTTTCACTTAAGAAACATCTCGGCAGATGCGACGAAATACTACTACCTCGTTAGCGCTCTATCGCCGGAGATGACCACACGCGTGATGCGGTTCTACCTTCCCGCGAAAGACAAGTACGAGGCCATGAAGGCACTGTTACTACGAACCTTCGGGCTCAATAGGCATGACCGAGCTAAGAAACTTATGCACCTACTGGATCTCGGAGATCGGCTGCCGTCTGTTCTCATGGCTGAGATGTTAATGCTAGCAGGTGAACATACGGATTGCCTCATGTTCGCGCAGGCATTCCGAGAGAAGCTTCCCGAAGATGTCAAACTTATGCTCACGGATTGTTCTTTTAAGGACCCCGTGGCATATGCAGAAAAAGCTGATGCGCTCATGGCGTCCAAATCGAAAGGAAGCGGTTCGATCAACAAGGTCTCGACATCAGTGACCACGCCACAGCGGCATCAAGATGGCGCCACGTCTCCCGCCATTTCTCCAAAAGCCCGCCAAAAGGATCCGCACAAGCGCGGCTGGTGCTATTACCATCTACGATGGGGTGGAGAATCCCGCAACTGCCGCTCACCTTGTACCTTCTCGGGAAATGCCTCGGCCGATCGTACATAGGGGCAGTTGCGATTGGCCAGAACCGACGCCTCTACGTCCGAGACCGATTCACGGACACAGAATTTTTGGTGGACACGGGAGCCATTGTCAGTATAGTGCCGCCGACCGACCTTGAGACCAGATCGGGTAAGACAGGTCCTACCCTCATCGCGGTTAATGGCAGCCCCATCCGCACGTTTGGTACGCGGAAGATGTCCCTGGTTTTAGGCCTCCGCACGTATGAATGGCCATTCATTATAGCAGACGTCAGCCAAGCGATCCTAGGCGCAGATTTTCTCTGGGCCTTTTCACTAGTCCCCGACGTCTGCGGTAACGACCTCCGACCCTCTGCCAGCGATGAGCCCGTCGCTCCGACAACCGCCACCCCGCCCAGCCCAACTGTCCAGGCCGTCCTCGCGGCCCCCGACTCGTATGCTGAGGTCCTGGCGGAGTTTCCAGAGCTGCTCATCCAGCGTTTCGACGCCCTTTCGGCCAAGCACGGCGTGGTCCACCACATCCGCACCGAGGGCCCCCCCGTTTTCGCTCGGGCCCGGAGGCTACCGCCCGACAAGCTGGTGGTGGCGTGGGAGGAATTTAGGAAGATGGAGGAAATGGGAATTGTCCGTCAGTCTGTCAGCCCGTGGGCCTCGCCATTGCATATGGTCTCCAAAGCATCTGGGGGGTGGAGACCATGTGGCGATTATCGGCGTCTCAACGCTGTCACCACGGCTACCCCATACCGCACCTGCAGGATTTCTCGTCTGGGCTGGAAGGAGCGGTGGTGTTCTCCAAGATCGATTTGGTGCGGGGATACCACCAGATTCCTGTGCGGCCGAAGGACATACCAAAAACTGCCACGATCACTCCGTTCGGGTTGTTCGAATGGTTGCGCATGCCTTTCGGTTTAAAGAACGCGGCACAGGCTTTCCAGCGACTGATGGACCGTGTGGGTCGGGGTTTACCTTTTGTGTTTATTTATTTAGTGACATCCTGGTCGCCAGCCCCTCAGTGCAGGAACACCTGGTCCACTTGCGGACTGTATTCCAGCGGCTCCAAGACCATGGGCTCATCATCCAACCCTCCAAGTGTCAATTCGGCCTCCCTTCTCTCGATTTCTTAGGGCACAGAATCACCCCTGCCGGCGCCACCCCTTTGCCCGAGAAGGTGGAGGCTATCCGAGCATTTCCCCGGCCCATCACAGTGAAAAGTCTGCAGGAGTTCGTAGGTATGGTTAACTTCTACCATAGGTTCGTCCCGACAGCTGCGCGGGTCATGCGCCCGCTCTTCCAGTGCCTTGCGGGTAAACCTGTAGAGTTGATATGGTCCCCGGTCGCGGAGTCGGCTTTTGCAGCAGCTAAGGCGGCTTTGGCAGACGCCACCATGTTGGTCCACCCAAGCGCCTCCACCCCCACGGCCCTGACGGTTGATGCGTCTGACGTGGCGGTGGGTGGGGTTTTGGAGCAGCAGGTCGGTGGCCTTTGGCAGCCCTTGGCGTTTTTCAGCCGGCAACTGAGTTCGGCTGAGCTGAAGTATAGCGCCTTTGACCGAGAGCATCTGGCCCTCTACTTAGCTGTTCGTCATTTCAGGTATTTCCTTGAAGGCCGCCCATTTGTGGCCTTTACGGACCATAAACCATTAACATTTGCTTTTTCCAAATTGTCCGACCCATGGTCGGCCCGCCAACAGCGGCACCTGACTGCCATCTCCGAGTTTACCACCGATGTCCGTCATGTCGCTGGTAAGCTTAATGCCGTTGCTGACGCCCTGTCTCGGTATGCTTTTTCCCCCATTTCAGCGGTGGACTGCGAGGTGGATCCCCGGGAGCTTGCGGAGGCACAGCTTCTGGCGGACACCGCCTCGGCATACCAGTCCACCACTTCGGGGTTGAAGTTGGCTCAGGTGGCCTGCGGGCCGGAAAGCACAAAAGTCTGCTGTGATGTTTCCCTTCCCCGTCCCAGGTCGGTAGTGCCGCCCACCCTTCAGCGCCGGGTTTTCGATGCCATTCACGGGCTGGCGCATCCGTCCATCCGCTCCACCTCTGCCTTAGTAGCCGCTCGGTTTGTGTGGCATGGCCTGCGTAAACAGGGAGCTGTTTGGGCCCGTTCCTGCGTTCCCTGCCAGACCGATAAAGTCCAACGCCATGTCCAACCCCCAGTACAGGAGTTTGAGGTCCCAGCGGTCCGTTTTTTCCACATTCACGTGGATTTAGTCGGGCCCTTGCCTTCCTCCCGGGGCTATACCCATCTCCTCACGGTGGTGGATCGGTTCACCCGGTGGCCAGAGGCTTTCCCATTGTCAGATACCTCTGCTGCCTCTTGTGCCAGGACTTTGGCCCTCCATTGGGTGGCACGTTTCGGGGTTCCGGCTGTTATTACCACCGACAGTAGGGTGCCACAGTTCACTTCGACCCTCTGGGCCACGCTAGCAGAGCTGTACGGTTCCCGGTTACAACACACCACAGTGTACCACCCCCAGGCTAATGGGCTTGTGGAGAGGTTCCACCGTCAACTCAAGGCGGCCCTCAGTGCGAGGCTAGAAGGCCCGGACTGGGTAGACCAACTTCCCTGGGTCCTTCTGGGCATCCGGACTGCTCCTAAGCAGGATCTCGGTACTTCGTCCGCGGAGCTAGTATATGGCTCGCCACTTCGAGTACCCGGGGATTTGCTTCCGGACTCCTCCGGCCAGCTGCCTCCAGTCCCGTCAGTCTTAGCATCACTCCGGGCACGGCTGGGTTCCCTGGCCCCGGTTCCGACTTCACGTCATGGGTGTCCCATGGTACATGAACCGCCTTCCCTGAAGGATTGTGAGTTTGTATTTCTGCGTAAGGATGCCCATCGTTCCCCGTTGCAGAGGGACTATGAAGGGCCGTTCCGGGTTTTGCGTAAGGGGACGGTTACCTTCACCTTAGACGTGGGCGGCAGGAGTGAGCTCGTCTCGGTGTCCAGGCTTAAACCTGCGCACTTGGATCCGGACCGCCCGTTCCTGGTCGGCCAACCACCTCGGAGAGGCCGGCCTCCGGCAGTTCCAATCAGTCCAGGACCGCTGGGCGGCACGGACTTGGAGAGCCGAAAAGGCCTGTTTCCGGCTGTATATATATGATATGATATGATATGACCCCCCGCTCCGGCAGTTCCACCAAGTCCGGAATCCCCTGCTCCTATGGTTCAGGCTGCCCCTCTCCTTACTCGTTCTGGTCGCGAAATCTGGCTCCCTGCTAGGTTCCGTACCTCGGGTTCTGGGGGGGGGTCATGTAGCGACCATAGAGAGTGATCCTAGTCGTTGAACCCTCAGATTGGCCAGCAAGGTCACGTGTGGGTGCGACCGTAGGGATTGGTCCAGAGAGCGACACCGCTGATTGGACAGCGTTGTCATGTGCGCTTTTGGCGCCCAAAAAGAGTCAGTTGGGAGACGTCCTTCGAAGAGAACAGTTAGTTTTAATAGTTGTCTGTAATCTTGTTAAGAAAACTTTGTAATCGAATATTGCTGTCGCAATAAACTTCTTCAACAAAGAACAAGTTTCCAGACTTGCCATAGTAGTCTGGAACCAATATAACAAAGAGAAAAAGAATCAGTCCAATAATCATGCACATAACTACAAACAAACACTAATAATGCAAAAAGACAAAACCAATACTCTCAAGTCTATGTAGTTCTGAGCTTATTTGGAAGTTGTAGTGTTTAATAACCAGATGGCTGTGGGGAAGAAGTTGCTCCTGAACCTGGACATTACATTTTACAGGTCATTGATACTCTCTACAGTTTAGGAGAGAAAAGTGTGCTAGTGAAAAAGCTAAATAATCCCACAAATAACTGGCCAGGCGTCTGACGCAGTCTGTGCAAGAGCAATGTTCCTTGTGAAAAGGGAGTTTGTGGCAGGAAATTGACAGGAAGATATAAAAAAGGGCATGATCGCATTCTATGAATGTCTATACATTTGAGAGTCTTGCCATGCAGCCAAATTCCCCTTGCAGCTATGGATACAAAGGTTGTATTTATCAAAGTTTGGCAGCTTCCCACTTTGCTGGTAGAACTTTGCTAGATTTTGGTAACGCAGCAGTGAGCAGCAAAGTTTTTCTTACTTTAGTTTACTTTAGAGATGCAGCACAAAAACAGGCCCACTTCGGCCCATTGAGTCTGCACTGACCAGCGATCACTGCCTACACTAGCCTACAGAATTTTTACCGAAGCCAATTAACCTACAAACCTTCAAAGGACGACAGAAGGTAACAAAAAGGGAAATATGGGGTAAAAAGATGAAGTACGAGGGTAAGCTGGTCAAGAATATAAAGAAGGATAGCAAAAAGCTTCTTTAGATATGTTAAGAGAAAAAGATTAGTAAAAACAAATGTGGGTCCCTTGAAGGCAGAAACAGGTGAAATTATTATGGGGAACAAGGAAATGGCAGAAGAGTTGAACAGGTACTTTGGTTCTGTCTTCACTAAGGAAGACACAAACAATCTCCCAGATGTACTAAAGGAAAGAGGAACTGAAATAAATTTACATGAGGCGAAAAATAGTATTGGGTAGACTGATGGGACTGAAGGCTGATAAATCCCCAGGGCCTGATGGTCTGCATCCCAGGGTACTCAAGGAGGTGGCTCTAAAAATTGTGGATGCATTGGTGATCATTTCCCAATGTTCTATAGATTCAGGATCAGTTCCTGTGGATTGGAGGGTAGCTAATGTTATCCCACTTTTCAAGAAAAGAGCGAGAGAGAGAAAACGAGGAATTATAGACCAGCTAGCCTGACATCGGTGGTGGGGAAGATGCTGGAGTCAATTATTAAAGAAGTAATAACAGTGCATTTGGATAGCAGTAAAGGGATTGGTCCAAGTCAGCATGGATTCATGAAGGGGAAATCCTGCTTGACTAATCTTCTGGATTTTTTTGAGGATGTGACAAGTAAAATGGATGAAGGAGAGCCAGTGGATGTAGTGTATCTGGACTTTCAGAAAGCCTTCAATAAGGTCCCACACAGGAGATTAGTGGGCAAAATTAGAGCACATGGTATTGGGGGTAGGGTATTGACATGGATAGAGAATTGGTTGGCAGACAGGAAACAAAGGGTAGGAATAAACGGGTCCCTGTCAGAATGGCAGGCAGTGGCGAGTGGAGTGCCGCAAGGCTCGGTGCTGGGGCCGCAACTATTTACAATATATATTAATGATTTAGATAATGGGATTAAAAGTAACACTAGCAAATTTGCAGATGACACAAAACTGGGTGGCAGTGTGAACTGCGAAGAGGATGCCAGGAGGTTGCAGGGTGACTTGGACAGGTTGAGTGAGTGGGCAGATGCATGGTGTCAGATTAGGAAAAAGGGAAGTGCAATGAGACCTGGGTGTCCTTGCACACCGGTCACTGAAAGTAAACATGCAGGTACAGCAGGCAGTGAAGAAAGCTAATGGCATGTTGGCCTTCATAATGAGAGGATCTGAATATAGGAGTAAAGAGGTCCTTCTGCAGCTGTACAGGGCCCTGGTGAGACATCACTATGTCCCAATACATCAGGAGTATTGTGTGCAGCTTTGACCTCCTAATTTGAGGGAGGACATCCTTGCTATTGAGCCAGTGCAATGTAGGTTCACAAGGTTAATCCCCAGGATGGCGGGACTGCCATATGAGGAAAGATTGGAAAAACTGGGCTTGTATCCACTGAATTTAGAAGGATGATAGGGGATCTTAAAGAAACATATAAAATTATAAAAGGACTGGGCAATCTAGATGCAGGAAACAAGTTCCCAATGTTGGGGGAGTCTAGAACCTGGGGCCACAGTCTAAGAATAAAGGGGATGCCATTTAAAACTGAGATGAGAAAGAAAAATTCACCCAGTGTTGTGAATTTGTGGAATTCTCAGCCACAGAAGGCAGTAGAGGCCCATTCACTGGATGAATTTAAAAGAGAGTTCAATAGAGCTCTCGGGGCTAGCAGAATCAAGGGATATGGGGAGAAGGCCGGCACGGGTTACTGATTGTGGATGATCAGCCATGATCACAATGAATGGCAGTGCTGGCTCGATGGGCCAAATGGCCTCCTCCTGTACCTATTTTCTATTTCTATGTTTCTATATCCCAAAGACATGCGGGTTTGTCAGTTAATTGGCCTCTGTAAATAGCCTCCAATGTTGTAGGGAGTGGATGTGAAAGTGGGATAACATAGAACGAGTTTGAAAGGGTGATCGATGTTTGACATGGACTCTTTGGGCCAAAGGGCTTCTTTCGATGTTGTATGTCTAATCTAAACTAAACACAGAGAAGAAACAAGATTATTCCTGGAAACATGACATCTAAATTGTTTACATTATCCTTCAAGACATTAAATTTATCTGAGCCATGGAAATAACTGTAGGTTGCTGCAAACCAAATTTTGTGCAGTGACAGCTGTTTTTGAAATTGAATAATTCTGTAGCACATAATCTTGCAGAGCAATAAATATCCAATGCAATTTTATGACATCTGTTTCTTTGATGTGACATTGATGTTACAACATTAACCGTCGATCCTCCAAATAAGCAAATAGTTCACAGATTTATATACAGGTTTAAATGTTAGAAGTTGTTGGAAATGGATGAGTGAGTAGAATTAGTGAAGTTTTATGTGACTTGATTCCTTTCATTTTTTTGTGTCTACCATTAGGTATAAAAATAGTATTCAAAAGTAATCATGCTGACCAATCAATGCTTCTTTGGGTTCGGCTTCAAAACTTAAGTGTGCTCCAATTTAGTGATTCGGCAGACCCAGTGTGTAGGAAGGAACTGCAGATGCTGGTTCATGGCAAAGACAGACACAATATGCTGGAGTAACCCAATGGGTCAGGCAGCATCTCTGGAGAAAAGGAATAGGTGATATTTTGGGTTGGAACCCTTCTTCAGACTCACTTATGGAAAGGTGATCAGTTTTACCTTTATGCACAGACTGATGTAAGCTAAGACCTAAAACCACCAGTATTAGGAATGGAAATGTCATTTGGCCTCTCAGGCCAGCTCTTCCATTCAATGAGACCATGGCTGCACCAGCTTCCCTTAAGTCCACTTTCCTGTTTTCTATCTATACCCTTGATTTCATGATTGGTTAAAAATCTAGGCCAGCTATGAATATATTGAACGATTAAGCCTCCATAATTTTCTGTGACCAGGAATTTGAAAAATTCACAATCCTTTGAGAGAAAATCCTTTGGGGCAGCACAGTGGTAGAGTTGCTACCTTACAGTGCCAGGGGCCAGGGTTCAATCTTGACTACCGGGGCGGTCTGTACGAGGTTTGTACCTATGACCATGTGGGATTTCTCCGGGTGCTCCAGTTTCCTCCCACACTCCAAAGACATGTAGGTTTGTACATTAATTGGCTTCCGTAAATTGTCCCTAGTGTGTAGGATAATGCTATCGTACAGGTTGATTGCTGGTCAGCGTGGACTCGGTGGGCCAAAAGGCCTGTTGCCACTTTATCTCTAAACTTTAAAGTAAAGTCTCAAGAAAAAAATATTCTTCATTTCAGTCCGAAACACGCATCCCCTATCTTTTGTCTATACTCTCTGGTGCTAGACTCCCACAAAGATGAAAATCCACTCAGCTTTCCCCCTGTTAATCCGCTAAGAATCTATATGTTTTAATATGATTATGTTTCATTATATGCAACCTCAATGGGTTATGAAGCAACATGCTCCAGCATTCCACATGATAAAACAAACTACAGATGTTGGAATCTTGGGCAAAACACAAAGTGCTGGAGTAATTCAGTGGGTCAGGCAGTATCTGCAGCTGTGGAGGTAATGAATGGGCAAGGTTTTGGGTAGGCTAAAATATATTGTAAATAGCTGCACTCCCAGGACTTATTCCAAAATGGTTGAGTGGATTTAGAGTCATAGAATCATACAGCATAGAAACAGGCTTTGGCCCAACTTGCCCAACCAATCAACATGCCCCACCTACACTAGTCCCACCTGCCTTTGGCCCATATCCCTCTAAACCAACCCTATCTATGTACCTGTCCAAATGCTTCTTAAACATTGTAATGGTACCTGCCTCAACTACCTCCTCCAGCAGCTCAATCCATATACCCACCACCTTTTGTGTAAAAAAGGTACCCCTCAGGTTCCCATTAAATCTTTCTCACCTCACCTTAAACTTATGTCACCTGGTTCTCGATTCCCCTACTCTGGACAAAAGAGTACCAGATGTCTACCCGATCTATTCCTCTCATGATTTTGTACACTTCTATGAGATCATCCCCATCCTCTTGCGCTCCAATGAATAAAGCCCTAGCCTGCTCAACCTCTCCCTGTGGCCCTATGCAGGGGTGATGGAAGAGAAATTAATGCCTTCTAAACAGAACTGGATAAAAACTTAGGAGCATGGGTTAGTGAGAACTCAAAGGTAGAAAATATGACAGATGCAGCAACACTTAGAGCCAGACTAGATTGGCTGAACAGAAATGGTTCCTTCTGAGCTCCAGTAGCAATATACTGCAACGATTCTTCCCCATTGAATCCAAGTATCTGAGGCAGAAAGAAAATTAATAATATTGAAGTTATGGTTGAACAATGATAATGCAAAAATGATTTTTTGCTACCATCAATGATTCTCACTTTCAAGATTACAATAAGGTGGAAAATATCAAGTAAAAATGAATAATCTATACTGTGCAAATAATGTTCAGTGAGAAAAGCAACCAATATAAATCTGCAGATTGTAAAACACACTAAACATTTCTCTTGTGTATGTGTGTTTTAAAAATAACCCTGTAATTTTCATGTTCACATATCAGAGAAAGGATGAGAATAAGCCTGTAATTTTCATTTTTTAACATCTTTCCTCCTTTGTTTTTAATTACAAACATCATTACTGGTTTCCCACCTATGTAATCCACTCACCTATGTCATATGTTGATTGTGACAATTCATTCATAGACTGCACTTCAGTTAAACCATTACCTCTTTTCTCTAAATAAAGACATTTTCGTAATACATAAAGTAAACAATACACAGTTGGAACTGCATTGGCAAGGTCTCAGAGATTGTTGCACTAATTGTTTCTCAGACAATTTAAGATGGCATAAACTGCACATGAAATGCAGCAAAATATCATACCTTTACAGGACAAATAATATCGCTTCGGCTTAACTAATTTGTGAGGAAGTTATAAATTCATTAGTTCATAAGTTATAGGAGAAGAATTAGGCCATTCAACCAATCAAGTTTACTCCGCCATTCGATCATGGCTAATCTATCTTTCCCTCTCAACCCCATTTTGGGGACTATCAGCCATGATTGGGGACGATCAGCCATGATCACAATGAATGGCGGTGCTGGCTCGAAGGGCCGAATGGCCTTCTCCTGCACCTATTTTCTATGTTTCTATGTTTCTATGTTCATTCTCCTGCCTTCTCCCCATAATCGCTGACACCCTTACAAATCAAGAATCTGTCAATCTGCGCCTTAAAAATACCAAGTGACTTAGCCTCCACATCTGTGGCAATGAATTCCACAGATTCACTAGCCTCTGACTCCAGAAATTCCTTCTCATCTCCATTCCAAAGGTATGTTTCTGCAGCTATGGCCTCTGGTCCTTGATTCACGCACTAGTAACAGGTCAAACACCATTTGAGGAGGTAAATGAATGGTCGATGTTTCTTGTCGAGACCCTGCATCAGTCTTGACAAGTCAACCATTCCTTTGCTTCCACTGATGTTGCTTAACCAGCTGAGTTCCTCCAGCAGGTTATTATTTGCTCCAGATTTCTGCATCTGCAGTTTCTAATGTCTCTCTTGCATTATCTTAATTTTCATTCACTAGCACTTTTCAGTGGTCCCAGGTTGATGTGCTGGATAGAAGATGTCAGCAACCCCAGCTAAGAGAAGGTAGGCAAGAACTGTCCAGCTTTGTGGCCTCATTAAGTTCGTTTTCATCATGGCTTGTTCAGGAGTTTAATCCTGTCAGCGTGCTGGTAGTTTACCACATGAGTAATTGCAAACATAAAATTTGTATTCAAGAAAATAGGATCGTTTCAGTGAATGGTGATAGTCACATAAGAGGTAAGCCTGTCTTGGGCACTTTATTTTATGGATAGGGAGGACTTTGAGTGTTCCATGTACAATTAATGCCATGATGAATTAAATAACTGCAAGCTTGACATACAGGCAGCAGCAAATGGACTATCCATCATTTACATCCTCTTTGATTTTCATTTCCATTAAAGTTGGAGATAAGAGCTCTTCTGGATATTTCCTGCATTCCTCTTCATTTCTGATCATTAGCTCTGCTCTACCTCTCACCTCTCAGCACATACCTACCCTTGCACCACCATCTTCTCAAAAGATCATTCTCATATTTAAGGCCATTTATCCCATCCTATCTTCTGTCTTCTCTATCCCCTTCCAAATTATCTGCTTCAAGAGTTCTGAATTCTTAGTCCTACTATCAATGTAACCTGTATCCAGCTAGCCTCTACATTTAATTACTACCTTCTCAAGAGACGGTTGAGAAAGCACTTTGGTCTCCATGGTAATACCAAGTAAGGCATTAAGCTTACTCTCTCATTCACCCTACATCATATAATTTGAAAGATTACTTTCTCTTGTTAAGTAATTTTCTGGAAGTAGGACATAATGGGTTGTCTAAAGCTAGACAGCTATCTCATTTAGAGACAAATAAACAGCTTTTATATTTGGAAGGGTACTACCTTCAGTGCCTATTCCACATGTCAACCTTAGACAAAATGGCCTGCGATGTGTTTTAGGTGGCACTTTATGCTGGCACTGTTATGTGGCACTATGATGTGTAATACTTGATGCATCTTTAAGTGCCTGTTAAAAATTTAACCTGAAACATTTAGACAGGTGTGAAAGACTGCCTGTGTTTCTCTTGCTCCTCCTCTGCATACTTATTGGCTGAATATCAGTGTGAAACGTGTCTTGACATGTTTCCTCAAGTGTTAGAAATTCTTCTACATTTGCTCCTGAGCTGTTCGCTGTAAAGGGGGAGCATTTTTATTCTTTGGGAAGGAGAAGGAAGCGGGGAGTATGGGGCTGGGGAACGATGAGGTTGGAGGCTGTGGAAGGGAGATCAACAGAGGTGATAAGATTAGTAATGGTCTGGGAGATGATGGCCTGGTGGGGTCATGGTGAATGGGTACATATAAGGAGATGTCTGAGAGCTAGTGCCTGGGCCTCAACATAGGAGAGGTCAGCCTGCCAGACTACAATGACACCTCCCTTGTCGACGGGTTTGATAAAAATGTTGAGATTGTTACTGAGTGTGTGGAGGAGCACTGTGCATTCAGAAGGGGTGAGATCGGAGTGGGTATGGGGTAGTGGAGAAGTGAAGATGGTTGATGTCGCACTGGCAGCTGGGAATAAAATGGTCCAGTGGGTGTAAGATCTTGCTGTATATATTGGTTGTAATCATAGAAAGGAAATCCGTCCCAACATTGACAATTTGCCATATCTGTACTGCAACACAGCTAAAGCAAGTGGTTACATTCATAATGAATTATGGAACGCAAATGCAACCCCACTGGTCACAGTCGCCACATCTAAGAGATTAACATGAGTTGGGCGGCTAGTGCTATTGGGAGAACTTCCCAATCTAACTGCATGAAGGATCAGGAAAGGAAAACAGTTGCAATTATGGTTTGGCTTTGATCATCAATTTGCCCAGCAGACGACAACTATATACTTGAATTTAAAGAGTTGTCGGCCCCAAATGGGAATTAAGTAGTTTTGGAAAATATGGTTTTCAGATAAAAAACATGGAGAAATGAAGCTAGTTTTTCAATACCATTCCTCATGAGGCATATAAAGAAGGCTAAGTATGTGACAGAGACAAAATGACAGAGGAAAAGAAGGTCTGAAGAAGGGTTCCGATCCAAAACATCACCTACTCCTTTTCTCCAGAGATGCTGCCTGACCTGCTGAGTTACTCCAGCATTTTGCGTCTATCTTCAGTGTAAACCAGCATCTGCGGTTCCTTCCTACACACGAAGAACGTGATAATTAGCTGGTTGCTTGGTTTTGCACTTTCATTTAATTACCACTGAAGAGGAAAAAAACAGAAAGATGTATGTAGATTCACAAATGTTAAAATTGTTAGAGACAACTTTGACAGAATTCTGCTATTTATACAAACATAAATCTGTGAGGGATGTTGAAACTATGCAAGATTGGTTCGGTCACAGTTGGAATATTGCATGTGGTCTGGGCACCCCATTGTACTAAAGCTATTAGAGAAATGGAAAGGCACTGCAAATATTCATTACAACAACACCAGGAATGATTAAATGCAATTGCATTCACAGCTTAACATCTTGTGCAAAATCACAGGCAATTCCTGAAACATGTGTCTATAAAAACATGTGTATAAAATCATGAGAGGAACAGATTGGGTAGATGCATAGAGTCTCTTGCCCAGAGTAGGTGAATCAAGAACACGAGGACATAGGTTTAAGGTGAAGGGCAAAGGATTTAATAGGAATCTGAAGGGTCTTTCTCTCTAAACAAAACTAAACTAAACAGAAATCACGAAAGTTCCATACAACTATGATCTAACACATGTCAGATAAGTAAGTTACCCTACATTAATGCAGAACACAAATCCTTAATCTATCATCTTAACTGCTTATTTATGCACCAACTAATGTTAAGCAACCGGTCTGTTCTTAAAAATGGATAAACTCTAAATTAGGCCAACTGCATTGCCTTTGGACGTTAGACTTTAGAGATACAGCGAGGAAACAGGCCCTTCAGCCTACTGAGTCATCGCCGGCCAGTTATCACCCCGTACATTAGCACTATCCTATCACCCCATACACGAGCACTAACCTCCACTCCATATAGACAGCACCCGTAGTCAGGATTAGACTCTGGGGCTGTAAGGCAGCAACTCTACCACTGTTGTGCCCTGAATGCTGTCTTAATTAATCTAGTTTAGGGATTATATAAAATCTATTCTGCATGATAAGCACAAGGTACTGAATGAACAAATACATACAAAGTCATGAATCAACAATTGCCAATTATCAAACAAGAAGCCAGACAACAAAGTCATGAATCAACAATTGTTTATTAACTGTAACTTCATATTTAGCAGCATTTAAACATAGGGTATGAAAATAATTAGTGGATAGGGCTCATTGACAAAATAAATAACAGATGTACTTTCCAATTTTATAAAGAAGCCCATCTAAATCATCAACTGTAAAACCAACTATAAGAACCACATATAAATGTGAGGTTGTAGCGACCATGGAGAATGGTCTAGGTCGTCGAACCCTCGGATTGGCCAGCGAGGTCACGTGGGAACGCGACCATGGGGATTGGTCCAGGGAAGGACATCGCTGATTGGTCAGCGATGTCATGGGTGCGTTTGGCGCCCGATTTAGTTAGTTCGTCTGAGTCTTCAAGGAAGACAGTAAATTTATATTGGTTGTCCTGCGACTTGTTGTTTTGATTCTGTATTCGTGTATTGCGGTTGCAATAAACTTCATCTACAACTACAAGTCTCGGACTCGCCATAAGGTCTCTTTCCTGTAAAATAAACTAAAGGAACTTGAAGGAGAAATAGGTGGAAAACATGGGTACAAATATTGGTGCAGAATTGAGCTAACATTTGTGCTCACTGTTCAGTGCTCCAGTTTCCTTCCACATCCTAAAAACATGTGGATTAGTAGGTTAATTTACTACTACACAATTGCCCTTAATGTGTCGATGAGAAAGTAGGATAACATAGAACTGGAGTGAATGGGTATTGATGATCGACATGGACTCAGTAGGCCGAATGGGCCTGTCTCACTAAACTGAACTAAACTGAACTAAACTGAACTAAACTGAACTAAACTGAACTAAACTGAACTAAACTGAACTAACCTGAACTAACCTGAACTAACAAATATGGACTTCAGCTAACACCAACTGTGCTCTTTATTGCACTCATGCTTGTCTTCTGAGTATAATTTGGTGAATATCCAGCGTCTGAAGTTAATTAGACTGACTGAAGCCACACCTGCATCTATTAAATGGGAGGTGCTGTTTGACTCCAACTAGTACTGATTGTATTTGGAAAACTTGCTGGGAGATATCAGTGCTGGGAGGCTCAGAAATAAATTAGCGATGAGATCTTGTTGTAGCTCTATCTGACGAAGGGTCCCAACCTGAAACATCATCCATCCATTCTCTCCACCGAAGCTGCATGATGAGCCATCGCCTTCCCCCAGAACTTTGTGTTTTGATCAAGATTCCACATCTGCAATCTCTTATGTCTCTGTTGTAGCTCAGGATGTCTTGGCGAATGAGAAGAAAAAGTGAGCTTCTTGATGCGTGCCCTGGGTTTTGGACACTCTTCAAAGCTAACAGTCAGAAGGTAAGTGGAAAGAGCTGCACTTGAGCTCAACACCATGTCTAAAGTACTCTGAACATGGATGCAAGGTTTAATGACATAGGGCGGCATTTAGGGCGTCACAGTGGCGCAACGGCAGAGTTGCTGCTTTACTGCGCCAGAGACCCATGTTTGATCCTGACTATGGATGCTGTCTGTGCGGAGTTTGTACGTTCTCCCCGTGACCGCATTGCTTTTCACTGGGTGCCCCGGTTTCCTCCCACACAAAGTCATACAGGTTTGTACAGTAGATTAAGTGGCTTTGGTAAATTTGTAAAATTTCCCTAGCGTGTAGGATAGTGCTAATGTACAGGGTAAATGCTAGTTGGCACAGACTCGGTGGGCCGAAGGGCCTGTTTCCATGCCGTATCTCTAACGTCAATTGTATATGTGACATTGTAAATTCTAAAGACATTGTAATTGTGACTGAAGTGAGTGGCATTAACAAACTTGATCTCCCAATGTAGATCACAAGCCACAGGATGCAATGCATCCCCCATCACTTGCACTAATTTATTAAAGTATATATATATATATACCAAAACTCTTGTTTGTTTGTTTGTTTGTTCCTGAACTACAGCCAAAATGGTATTCGATAGCATGACAATTTTAGGTCCACCTTACTCACTATCATCCCTTTGGTGCTAATGGAAGAAGTTTCATTGAAATCGGTGTTATATTTTTTAAGTTATTCACATTTTAAAGTTTAAATCTATCTCCTAGGGAGGGGGGGAGGATGATAAAGGGGGTTGAGGGGGATGGAGTGGGGCGGAGGGGAAGGGAAGGGAAGGGGAGGGAAGGGGGTGGGGAGCTGGAGAGAGAGGAGGGGGAGGGGAGGGGGAGGGAGGGGAGGGGGAGGGGTGGAGGGAGGGAGGGGGATGGGGAGGGGGAAGGAGGGGGAGGAGGGGGAGGGGAGGAGGGGAGGGGAGGATGGAGGGGAATGCAGGGGGGGAGGGGAAGGGGGAAAGGGAAGGAAGGAGGGAGGGAGGGAGGGAGGGAGGGAGGGAGGGAGGGAGGGAGGGAGGGAGGGAGGGAGGGAGGGAGGGAGGGAGGGAGGGAGGGAGGGAGGGAGGGAGAGGAGGCAGGGCAGGTGAGGGGGGAGGGTGGGAGGGGGAGAGGGGAGGTGAGGGGAGGGGGGAGAGGGGGTAGTGGGGGGGAGAGGGTACTGCACCAATGCAGAAGAGGTTTGGGCCCAACGGGTCCACTTGGTCTAGTATATATATATATATATATAGCTCCATCAGCACAAATTGGCTTGGGATGGAAGTGGTAACAAGCCAGAGAGGTTTTGTGTGGTGTGACAGAGGGAATGCCACCACAAAGTGGAACTGCTGCCAAATGACCAGTGATGGCACCTTCATTATTGAAAGTGATGGTGTTTTGTCTCACTTCTCGTATTCTACTTCCACCCATCTGTCATGTCCAAAGAAGTATTTTTGTCCTTCCCACTCCTCCTCCCACCACCTCTTCCTCCTTCAGCCATGCAGCCATTAGCAAGGGCAGTGCCCATACAAGCTGTGGCAATAGAGCAAGGCCCCCTCTTTTGAGCAAACTCGAGCGGGTATCCAGACACACTCAGCCTTTGAAATCTTCTCTTGAGTGCTCCAGTTATGGGCTCCACTATAAAATATTTTAAAACATTTCACCCATAAAATATGATCAAATACAAAAGCAAAAGATTGAATTGTCCATAGTGCTAAATTACTAACTAATTTTGTTGCTGAAAGTAAGAATATCATTGTTCCGTTAAACACTCTTGACTCTTGGTAAAAATGAAAATAGTTCAATTATGTTCAACACAAATAGATTTTCCTTGTGATTGAATATAACACAAAATTCCTACAAAAATCACAGGATAAAGGTACATTGTCTGGAGTTTTAAATGCTCTGAGGAGAAATAAAGAGATCAAGTTTCACACTAGCAGGCTATCTTGTCTGGTGATCTGACATCACTAGGAGATGGTTGTTCTTCAGTAACATAACAATGTGTTATTTCGGCATTGATGGGTGGTTATGCTACAAGACTGATACTATTGGCCTTGTTATTAATAGAACTCAAGATAGCCTGAAAACATTGCCACTGTTCAAATTACCAGCACTTGATTAATGCTTCTGACATTAGTCAGGATATTTTAAAATGATTGTTTCCTTTTGCCAGGAATGACAGCATGATAAATTTGCTGCTTTCTCCGTAAGTACCTACTGTAACTGTATCATGGGTCTGGTTATGAATTTTGCTGTGAAACTTTTGAAAGGTTCAGCCAGAGTAAAAAATACAGCAACAATCTTAAGACCATTTTAACAGAATAAAATAAAACCTGCTTTCAATCTGATATTCAGAAGTATTAATCCATTTGCGTACCTACAGTAGCTCACTGATTTCTACATTGATAATACTTTATTGTGACTGCGCTATCATTTTTATATTATGTCTGGCTATCATTTTCAATACTTGTCGATTTAACTTTTAAAAATATTTTACTTGCTTTGTCCCAGACCCTCGTCATCCGTGGGGAGGGAAGGAGAAAAAATTCTGCTTAGCTCCAAAACGCACTCTCATATGCTCTAATGAGCACTTCAGGCTACATTTATTTTGAGGTGAAGATATAAGGAAACACAAATGTTGGAATCGAGCAAAACAGGCAGCATCTGTGGAAAGGGAAACAAAGCTAAGAGTTTCAGATGAAAGGATTTCAAGGTAAGCCTAAGATGCAGAGAGGTGGTGAAAGTCCTCTGCACCATAAAACCTTCCACCTCCCAATTCTGAAACATTTACACTGAAACATGAACTCAGTTTTTCCTCCTACAAATGCTTACTTCCAAACTAATGCCTTCCTCCACTCCCTTCCAAACCTATCATCAAATTCAGGGAACGGAGTCTCTGTTACTCCCGATATTGTACACTATTTTTATCACCCTATTTACATGTGTTGCCATTCTGAGAGTTATAGATGTACCCCAAGATCCATGAGAAGCTGTACATCAGAATTCCTAAGGGTCCATCCATTTACTGTATCGAGGACGTATTTATGTAAGGGCTTATTCCAAACTCCTTCAATTCTGGAGTAGTCTCAGAGGCAGTATCAGAAGATTGGAAATCTGCCAATGTGACATCCTTATTCAAAAAGGGAGGGAGACAAAAAATAGGTGACAATAGGTGGATTAACAAAACTTTATTGTTGAAATATGTCAAAATCAATTATCAAGGAATTAATAGAAGCACGTTTGTAAATAATAATCTAACCATGCACAATCATCATTGATTTAGAAGCACATTTTAGAAGGATGAGAGGGGATCTTATCGAAACGTATAAGATTATTAAGGGGTTGGACATGTTAGAGGCAGGAAACATGTTCCCAATGTTGGGGGAGTCCAGAACCAGGGGCCACAGTTTAAGAATAAGGGGTAGGCCATTTAGAACAGAGATGAGGAAAAACTTTTTTAGTCAGAGTTGTGAATCTGTGGAATTCTCTGCCTCAGAGGGCAGTGGAGGCCAGTTCTCTGAATACATTCAAGAGAGAGCTAGATAGAGCTCTTAAGGATAGCGGAGTCAGGGGGTTTGGGGATAAAGCAGGAATGGGGTACTGATTGAGAATGATCAGCCATGATCACATTGAATGGCGGTGCTGGCTCGAAGGGCTGAATGGCCTACTCCTGCACCTATTGTCTATTGTCTATTGTCTATAGCTTGATAAATAGTGCCTGACAAAATGGTGAGACATTTTCGAGGAAGTCTCAATGAGAGTGAATAGAGGGGAATGAGTAGGTATCTTCTGCATGGACTTCCAGAAGGCATTCAACTAGGTGTCTCACAAAAGGTTAACCCACTAGATCAGAGCAAATCTAGACAAATGAGAGTCTGATGAAGGGTCTCGACCCGAATCATTGCCTGTCCATTCCTTCCACAGATGCTGCCTGACCTGCTGAGTTCATCCGGCAGTTAGTGTTTTGCTCAAGATTCCAGCATTTATAGTTCCTGGTGTCTTCATAGACAAACGATTAACTGAAAAGCAGGAAGTGGTGCATAGGAATATGGAGGTCATTTCTAGTTTGGTATTTTTTTTACCAGCAGGGATCAGTCCTGAGAGTGCAACTGCTTACAGAATATATTAATGATCGGAGGATGAGCACAAATGCACAATAGACACACTTTCAAAAGATGCAGAAATAGGTGAGAAGGCAAGCTGTGAGAAAGATACAAACAGAGATATCGATAGGTTAAGTGAGTGGGCAAAAAAGTTGGCAGAAGGAGTATTGTGTGGGAATTTGTAATGTTGCTCATTTTGAAAGCACAAGAGAATGGTATTATTCAAAAGGAGAAAAATTACAGCAGTTTGAGTTTTTTAATGCAGGAAACACAGCAAGAGAAGTAGATAATAGGGAAAGCTATCTGAGGCTTTGTTCAGGGGGGTTGTTGTGTCAAAGACCTACTCAAATATGCAAGGTGCTTGTCAGGCCACACCTAGAGCACTGTGAATAATTTTGTTCCCTCTATTTGAGGAAAGATCATATTTAATTGCAGGTGGTTCCCAGAAGGAACACTAGGATCATCATGTGTGTGGCGGGACCGCCTTATGAGGGAACATTAAACAGGTTGGGACCTATTTGAGTTTAGAAAACTGAGAGGTGCTCTTATTGAAACACATGATTCTTCAGGATCTCAACAGTATAAACGCAGAGAGGGTGTTTCCTTGGATGGAGGAGTTCAGAAGCTGAAGACATGGTTTCAGAATAAGGAGATACCCAATTAAGACTGAAATGAGAGAGATTGCTTACTTTTGGAGGGTTGTGAGTTTTGGAAATCCTTGCCACTGAAGTACTGATGGGCAGATTATTTTTATATATTTAAGGCAAAGTTGAACAGACTTCTAATCAGTAAAGCAATCAAAGTTTAGAGGTCAAGGACAGGAAAATGGGGGATGATGAATATTAGATCAGCAATAGTCATGTTGAATGGGAAAGCAGGCCCAAGGAGCTGAAGAGCCTAGTTCTGTTCTCTTTCTTATTCTCTTATGGTCAATGTTCATTATGGGATCATAGACTTTTCTGACCAGGGCTAGCATTCATTGACAATCATTATAATGGCATGCTGCCTTTTTGAAGATATACTGTTCACGTGGACAAGGTACTTCTAAAGTGCATTTAGGAGTGAAGTTGAACATTTTAATGCACTTTACATTAACTATTTACATTATCAGTCATAGCTTTTTGACCTGACATGTTGTTTTTTATCATGGCTTGCTATTACCAGCAATGCTTTGTCCTGCCTCTACTCTCTTCCACCTAGCTTTATTCTACAATCAGTATAAAGAAGGGTCCTGACCTGAAACATCACCTATCCATGTTCTCCATAGATGCTGTCTGACCTGTTGAGTTACTCCACCACTTTCTGCCCTTTTACACTGTCTTTCAACATTCTTTTCTTCAGAATATAACCAATAGATATGCCTATTGTCTATTGTCTATTGTCTATTGCCTCACACCCCCAACTATGATTTGTTAGATTTTTACTTTTGGGCGGTCACAGTGACGCAGCAGTAAAGTTGCTGCCTTACAGCGAATGCAGCGTCAGAGACCTGGGTTCAATCCTGATGACGGGTGCTGTCTGTACCGCTTTTGTACGTTCTCCTCGTGACCTGCGTGGGTTTTCTCCGAGATCTTTGGTTTCTCCCCACACTCCAAAGATGTACAGGTTTGTAGGTTAATTGGCTTGGTAAATGTAACAAACAAATTGTCCCTAGTGGGAGTAGGATAGTGTTAGTGTACAGGGATCGCTGGTCGGCATGGACCCGATGGGCCGAAGGGCCTGTTTCCACGCTGTATCTCTAAACTCTAAACTACTTTATAATCCTTTCTTTCTCCTCTCAATGCTTTCAATCTCCCTTTCTCAATTGCTTTTAAACTTTTCTAAATATGTATTTCCCAATCAATCGGCAAGGGCTCAAGTAACTCATTGGTTGATACCTGAAAGGTGACATTTTAATTTGCTTCTCCCTTCCCCCCCCCCCTTTTCTCCCCCTACAGTATTCTCTCTCCCTCCTCCCCCCCTTCCTCCCCCCCCCTCCCCCCCCCCCCTTCCCTTAACTTCCTTCCCTGAACCCTGGCTGACCTTGCACTGATTTCTTCCCCATCCCTAACACCAAAAACCCTTCAACAAGCTTTACAGTTCTCAACTAACCATTTCTTTTGGGCTCACATTTGCTTCCATACATCAATTGGCCTATCAGGGAACCCCCTCGCTTGAGGTAATCTCTTGCCAGCTGTGATTTGTCAGGCCTCTTCTTCTCCCCCAGTTTGTTTTCCCCATTCCCCCCTGAAATCAGTCTGAAGAAGGGTCCCGACCGGAAATATCACCTGTCCACTTTCTCCAGAGATCCTGCTGATCTGCTGAGTTACTCCACCATATTGTGTCTGACTTTTGGGTTAAGCTTTGACAGAAGTAAATATTTGCCTTTTTGATAAATAAACAGGAACTATTATTTTAATATAATTTTTAGATGATCTGGTGCATTAAGGAAACAGAGTTCATGTTTCAGGTCAATAAAGGAAGAGGATCTTTGACCTGAAGCAATAACGGTTTCTCTCTTTCCACACATGCTGTCGGGCCTGTTGAGTGTTTCCAGCACTTAGTTATTTATTTTCAGATTTGTACCTTGGAACATGCAACATAGATCAGTGTGGTATTGAAACAGACCGTTCAGCACACAATGTGCATGTGTGCAGCCTCTGCACTTTATTGCTTTTCTGTCTGTAGGAACTTTGATAAATAAGCCAGTCACCTACAGTAAATATGAAACCGTTGTACAATGCAAAGCTTCCATACAATGCAATGCAATGCAAAGCTTCCATACAATGCAATGCAATGCAAAGCTTCCATACAATGCAATGCAATGCAAAGCTTCCATACAATGCAATGCAATGCAAAGCTTCCATACAATGCAATGCAATGCAAAGCTTCCATACAATGCAATGCAATGCAAAGCTTCCATACAATGCAATGCAATGCAAAGCTTCCATACAATGCAATGCAATGCAAAGCTTCCATACAATGCAATGCAATGCAAAGCTTCCATACAATGCAATGCAATGCAAAGCTTGCCTGAAGAAATGCAAGAGAGTAAACAGACCTTGAAAGTTGAGCATAAGGATTTTATAAAGTCACTCTTGTCTAAAGAGTAAATTGTTGCAGGGAATGTCAACAAACATGGTGCATCACATAAGGAGATGATCGATGGATATGTATAAGATATTGTTAGATTTGGAGAAAAGTTAGATTTGAAGAAATGAAAGGAGACCCTCAAAATAATCGTAAAGTGCTGGAGTAACTCAACAGGTCAGGAAGCAACTGTGGAGGACATGGAGAGATGAAGTTTCAGGTCGGAACCCTTCTTCAGACCGGCAAAATACAAAGGACTGAAGTGTGAAGAAGGTGTCCCGTCTCGAAACGTTGCCTATCCATGTCCTTCACAGATGCTGCCTGATCTGCTGAGTGGTTCCAGTATTTTTAAAGTGATTCAATGGTGGCTTACCACGTCATCTGGGAGAGCAGGCATGGATGTACATCAAATGCTTGTGATACGAGCATCCCACAATAGTTACATTTTAAAAAAACAAATACTCATTTATTTTATTGGCCACGTCAGGTCTTTGTTCTTATTAATTTTCAGACTTTAGACTTTAGACTTTAGAGATCCAGTGTGGAAACAGGCCCTTCGGCCCACCGAGTCCAGGCCGACTGGTGATCACCCCATACACTAGCACTATCCTACACACTAGGGACAATTAACAATTTACAGCAGCCAAATAATTACAAACCTGTATGTGTTTGGAGTGTGGGAGGAAACCGGAGCATCCAGAGAAAACCCATTTGGTCACAAGGAAAATGTACAAAGTCCATACGGATGGAAGCCATAGTCAGAATCAAACCCGAGTCTCTTGCACTGTAAGGCAGCAGCTCTTCCACTGCACCACAATGCTGCCCTCTTACACCCCCATAGTTTACCTCAACTCCCACTATGATGCTAAGAATGAATGGAAATTATTGACATTGAAAGTGTGATTTTAATTTCAAGGAAGCATGTAGATATTATATGAGAGTAAACTTACCTTGATCTGTTTGAGTCCATGATGTGTATATTTAATTTGGAAGCTCACTAATTTCTTACCATTAGAATAGAAATAGATGAGATAGTAGGAGAAATTAGAAAGGAGCTGAGCAGGTCACCTTGGAATAATATTCAGAGCATAATCTCTAATTCTGATACTGTCTGATGTTTATGCAGTGTCAGTGGCCTTAGGGAATTTTTTTAATGGGCCATCATTAATTTCTTCCCTTCTGTTACAAGAATACTATTCTTTTGCGCAATGACATGGGTGAAGCTTAAGTATACAACCATGCCAAAGAGAATAGTACATATTCTGCACAAACATTGTTATATTAAATAGAGATACTCTGTTGATTATGATGGTACTGTACCCCAATTTAAAATTACCAGAAAGTTCATGTCATTTTGTGCATTCCTGTTTTGTGCCAGACCTCCTAACCCCCTGGTTCTTTCATACTTGAATTAAAATCATATCCATCTCCAAAGCGTCAAAGAGTGGCCAGTTAATATGATTATCAGGTTATGAAAATTGGAAGCAATAGGACAGAACATCACAAAAGACATCTTCCTGTCCCCTTTTTAATATTCCAAATGGATTTTAACTTCACAAGGGAAGTGAGGATTGTAGAGGCACAAAATGTTCAGCCAATATTATTCAAGGTTCATTCTTTTTTTTAAATTCTGTTTCCTATCTGCTTTTCACATTAAGAGCCTGAATTGAATGTAAGTTTGCAAAAATAACCATGCAGTGCATTCGTATTGGCTTGATGTATTTTATGTCATGTCATTGTATATGGAGTAGTCTTTTATGTAGGTTATAACTAACAATTTCCTTTCCTATGCTGCCTGGCTTTGACCTAGCTGGGAGCTCTGCAGTCAGACTTTGAGATGAGAAAGAATGTACGAAGTGTTTGAGCGAATAGTTAACTCTGAGCTGAGTTCTTTGAAGAATAATTACTTAACCCTCAGGCAACATATTTCTCTCCTTTGGAAAAATGTTTAAAATTCCACAGTTTATGTTTGTGATCATCAGTTGTCAATCAAAGTAGTCTTCTCTTGCCAGTCACGAGCCTTGTTATTTCCAGCAGGCAGAAAGTGGTCAATTGGCAAGTCTGCAGTCCCACATCTCTCAAGAATTAACGAGTTATTTCGTTGCTTCGCGTTTCAGAATAGGCCAATGGACAAAATGTTCAGTGAGGAACTCAAACTCCAGCTTGATAATGAGCATTTGAAGGCTCTGGACCTGTACTCACTGGAGTTTAGAAGGATGAGGGGCACCTCATTGAAACTTACCAAATAGTGAAAGGCTTGGATAAAATGGATGTGGAGAGGATGTTTACACCAGTGGGAGAGTCTAGGACCAGAGGTCAGAGCCTCAGAATAAAGGATGTTCCTTTAGGAAGGAGATGAGGGGGAATTTCCTTAATCAGAGGGTGGTGAATCCGTGGAATTCTTTGCCATAGAAGGCTGTGGAGGCCAAGTCAATGGACATTTTTAAGGCAGAGACAGATAAATTCTTCATTAGTACAGGTGTCAGGGGTTATGGGGAGAAGGCAGGAGAATAGGGTTAGGAGGGTGAGATAGATCAGCCATGATTGAATGGCATAGACTTGATGGGCTGAATGGCCTAATTCTGCTCCTATCACTTACGACCTTGCAGCTTATAAATATTGAGTGATGATCTTTCCTTTGTCCTTGGCAAGATGGAGAGCAGGACTAAGATGATAGGCCACTTATGAAATTTAGGTTCATGCTTCGCAGATATGGATGAATTGACATACCAATATCAATAGACAATAGACAATAGACAATAGGTGCAGGAGGAGGCCATTTGGCCCTTCGAGCCAGCACCGCCACTCAATGTGATCATGGCTGATCATTCTCAATCAGTACCCCGTTCCTGCCTTCTCCTCATACCCCCTGACTCTGCTATCCTTAAGAGCTCTATCTAGCTCTCTCTTGAATGCATACTCTCTCTTGAGAGTATCATCAAGAAACTCTTAGAGACCATAGCTTCTGGGTCCCATCAAGTGATTATCCTTCAAGCAATGAACCATGAATACTCCCAATAGAAACAAGGAACTGCAGATGCTGGTTTACACAAAAGGACGCAAAGTGCTCGAGTAACTCAGCGGGTCAGGCAGCATCTCTGGAGAAAGTGGATAGGTAATGTTTCGGGTTGGGACCCTTCTTCAAGAAATGTCACCCATCCATGTTCTCCAGAGATGTTACCTGACCTGCTGAGTTACTCCAGCACTTTGTGTCCTTTTCCAGCCATAAAATTTCCCTGAGCAGTGTGCATCAGATGCAAGTCACAAGAGGTGGAAAATTGTCCTTTGCCTTGCATTATAATGGCTGCGTATCATAGTTCAGTACTGAAATTACTTTACGTTGATATCATGTGTCTTTAATCCATATTTGGCCCTTCATAATGAGGAGGAGGCTAAGTAATAACATAAGTGTCATGAGAAATGCATTGAAATTTGAAACAGATCAGCGAGTCATCTTCAAGTTATGCCCATCCACCAAAGATATTAATCCCTTTTCTGATGGGCAGAAGTGTATACTTAATCAGTAAATTATCTTTGCAGAATCGACAGCCAGAAAGACTTCAGAGCCAAGAAAAGACTCAAGTAAAGGTAGCCAAAACCAATTCAATTATTCACTGATACTTTATTGGTACATGCACCTAGGCACAATGATACTCTTTGTTTTTGCATACAATACTCCCAGTCTGGGTCCCTTTTTGCTCTTGGCGGCCCGCCAGACGGATCCCTCTTTGCTCTCGGCAGCATGAGGTGTAGAGTCAATGGACGGGAGGTTGGTTTGTGCGATGGCCTGGGACGCGACCACAATTCACTACAATTGCTTGCGATCCTGGATGGAGTTGTTCCAAAATAAGCAGGCGAAATAAGTCCAAAAAAATAAGAGCAACTGGTTTTGTTCATTATGACAAGACCATGTTCCAAGCTTTTTCTAAAAAAAAAACAGTAAAAGCTAACGTCCCCGACTCCTTTGCTGACCACGCCTTAGCAGGTTTGCATCTTTTCCCACTCTAGAATCATGCAAAATGCATGTGCAAAAGATGTTAACAAGTACTTGGCAAGGTATCATTTTCTCGCTTTCCTCCCCAAACTATACAGGCCATTCGCCTGCAGGCTCGCGCATTCATTATTCCTTTCAGCGAAAAAAATGCAACGGTAATGGAACGATTCAATCTCAAATTCCCATTGAAACTCATCGTTATGGAGTAAAAATGATCAACTAAAGTTTATAACATCCTGAGATGTAAGTAACTAAGAGAAAAAAGTACATTATGTGAAAATTATATTTCATAATGGCAGAATTTACAGCAACTAGAGAAAAATGGGATACTTGTTTGTCCTAGTTTGTCACATTTGTATGGCCAGTTGTAATTGAGACAGGATTAGTACAATGTCTTCTGGCAGGTCATCTGCAGTTTGTGCAAATAGGGCAAAGAAGGCGCTTGTAAATCCATAACTGTTCATACTGAGTAAGCGTCAAAAATGAGTGCAGAATCAAGTAATTTAGAAAGGTGAATTCAGCGTCAACTCAGAGAGAAACTTTTCAGTAGACAAGGATAGAAAATTAAACATAGTAGAGAAAAAGGAGAAATAAAGAAAATGTTAAAAATGAGTTATTTATAAATCCCCAACTGCAATGAAAACATACATGAATATAATTCCATTTCATAAAAGTAACAATTCAGCACTGGAGAAATCTTTCAGTGCCTCTTAATGGTATCACAAATGCAAACACAAGTAGACGTAGACAAATCTAATTTTCTATGGCATCTTTATTTTGTAAACAAGGTACAAATATAAGAGACACAAGGAACTGCAGATGCTGATTTACGAAAAAACAAAGTGCTGGAACAACTTGGTGTGTCAGACAACATCTCTGGAGGACACGGATAGGCAACATTTTGGCTCAGGGCCCTTCTTCAGACAAGAATAGTCTTCTTTAGACATTTTATTTGAAACTAAGTGGTTTTGTTTAGGGTTTTGCAAAGTGCCACACCGTGGATTGTCGGTTACAAATTGTGGTGTGTTGTTACGCGACTACACTTTCAGTCTAAAGAAGGGTCTTGACCCGAAATGTCACCCATTCCGTCTCTCCTGAGATGCTGCCTGACCCGCTGAGTTACTCCAGCATTTTATGTCTACACTATTCTGCATTGACTGCCCAGTTTGCATATAAATAAGGGTGATTCCTTGGTCTCTTTTTTGAGGGAAACTTTATTCCAATATTCCCAACTATTTTACTTTCAATGTCCATTTCTTGCGAAAGTGAAAACAATTTTGAAAAAGGTCTCCTGGTGATCTAATGATAGACACCTGAAAGGAATAAACAAAAATAGATTGACTGTTTCAAACAGTAGCATTTTCTTGGAACAAGTTAAGATCAATATACAGAGTTTACACATAACAAAAGCTTATTAAATAGCTAAAGGAAAATAAAAGAGACCTTACAATCATTCTGAAATTCTCACGTTCATGTTGAGTATGGAGGTTGGGGGGTCATGTTGCAATTATATAGGATGTTTGTGTGGACACATTTAGAGTATTGTGTTCAGTTTTGGGCACTATCTTAAAGGAAAGATGTTGTCAAGCTGTAAAAGGTGCAGAGAAAATTTATGAGGATGTTTCCAGGACTCGAGGGTCTATAGGGAGTGGTTGAGCAGGCTGGGACTCTATTCCTTGGAGCGCCGAGGATGAGCGGTGATCTTATAGAAGGAAACAAAATCGTGAGGGATAGATCAGCTAACTCTTGCCGAGGGTAGAGAAATCAAGAACCTGAGGACATAGGTTTAAGGTAAGGAGGAAAAAATGTAATAGGAACAAGGGGTAGCATTTTTACACAAAGGATGGTGGGTGTATGGAACGAGCTGCTGGAGAAGGTAGTTGAGGCAGGTATTTTGAAACATTTAAGAAACATTTAGACAGGTACATGGATAGGACAGGTTAAGAAGGACATGGGCCAAATGCTGGCAGGTGGGAGTAATATAAATGGGACATGTTGGGCAGTGTTAGCAGGTTGTGCCGATGGGCCTGTTTCCACGCTGTATGCCTCTATGACTCGATGATGCTGTGTTGAAGATCCTTCATGGCCTTACCCCTCCTTACCTCTGTAGCCTCCTCCAGAACTGCTTCTCCATGAAATTCCCACAAATCTGCCTCATTGTTGTGTCCAGTTATCAATTATCCCCCCCCCACTGGTAACCATGCCTGCTATGCTTTGGGACTGTATTTCCTTCTCTAAATTTATCTGACTCAAATTCTGTCCATGTTTCTCTCTTTAAAATCCAACTTCTTCACCAACTTTTTTGTCGACCTGTCCTAATATTTCCTTGCATGGCTCATTGATTTTGCTTGCCAGCGTTCCTTTTGAAGCACTCCACGTGTATTGTGGTTGCTCGTGCAATCCACAAGGATCTACATGACGGCAGCAGAGAAGCACATAATGCAACAATTAAAAAATAATTCTGGCACTGTCAGTCAAGATTCATAGACCTTTCTGGGGTGAGATTGCAATATTGGTGTATGAATGTTTAAAGAGGTTTCTATGTAAATCCTCCACATCGTATTCAACATAATGCTGACCAATTTATTTTGAATGGATTAATGCTGCTAATAAAATGGCGTATAAATAAATTCCATACATTAAAGGTCTTGGATCACAGAGTTACAACATGCCGTTTTACCTTTTCAGTAATTAAACAATGTAAGTTAGCCCACTCATGGTGTAAATAAAACATGCAGCAATTATTATTTCCAAATGTAATAAATATAGGGATTTATGATTTTAATTTCACTTTGATTTGATGCAGAATCCTAAGGCAATGTTTATATTCAGCCTGCAAATCTCTAATAGTGCTGTCTACTGCCGGACCCTGACGTGAGAGGACGCTGGCGCTATTTGTTCGCCGCTTCTCCGTCAGGATAGTTCGTCTGTTTGTTTTTATGTCATGACTGTTTTTGTAAAGCGTATTTGAGCACTTGGAAAATCGCTATATAAAATAAATGTTTATTATTATTATTATTATTATTATTAAATAGAGAGACATTCACTGTTAATGTTAGTATGGGTATTGGCTGTCAATTGCATTTATCTCTGCAATTTAGATCCAGTGTGATCAATGGAACTGAATGTGTGGAGGCAACTGATGCATTTGTGCATATTTAGCATTTGAAATGGAAGAGTAAATATTAGATTCCCCTCAAAGATGTATTATTCCACTTGTCCTGTGGCCCCTTCCCTGCCTTACAAGGAGACAAGTCTGTTAAATGGACCCGTGGACAATATCATTAGAGTTGTAGAGTTATACTCTTCAATGTGAAAGGAAACTTAGCTTTCACAATTTATTCCTTCACAATGTGGAAAACCCAACTGACCTGCTGAAGACCGGGGGTGAACAGCAAAGTTTATTCAGTGACGACTTTGAAATTTGATCTGCATTTTTAAAGAAGGACATTGCCAATGTGCCCTTATTCAGAAAATCTGTGAAAAACTAAGCTCAAAACACAAATTAGATTGAGCACCAGTGAGTAAACTAGTAAGGATATTCTTGCTATTGAGGGCGTGCAGCATAGGTTTACTAGGTTAATTCCCGGAATGGTGGGACTGTCGTATGTTGAAAGACTGGAGCGACTAGGCTTGTATACACTGGAATTTAGAAGGATGAGAGGGGATCTTATCGAAACATATAAGATTATTAAGGGGTTGGACAAGTTAGAGGCAGGAAACATGTTCCCAATGTTGGGGGAGTCCAGAACCAGGGGCCACAGTTTAAAAATAAGGGGTAGGCCATTTAAAACAGAGATGAGGAAAAACTTTTTCAGTCAGAGAGTTGTAAATCTGTGGCATTCGCTACCTCAGAAGGCAGTGGAGGCCAATTCTCTGAATGCATTCAAGAGAGAGCTAGATAGAGCGCTTAAGGATAGCGGAGTCAGGGGGTATGGGGAGAAGGTAGGAACGGGGTATTGATTGAGAATGATCAGCAATTATCACATTGAATGGCGGTGCTGGCTCAAAGGGCCAAATGGCGTACTCCTGCACCTATTGTCTACTGTCTATTGTAAGGTTGTGATCAATTCCAACGAAATTTATGGGTTTGCAAATTAAAAAGTAAAATTTGAGTTGTATTGTCCAAGATGCTCCACAGTTTGAGGAGCATCCTCCCCTCCAAGAACACCTCCCATGAATCGAACTCCACCCCAGGACCGAGCCAGCCTTCCTGTTGAGTTTAATTCTATTGGTGTCCACGGTCTTTACCCTGCTGTCCCAGCACACGACAGCGAAGAAGATGGCACTGGCTACCACCGATTGGTAGAAAATCTGCAGCATCTTACTGCAGACATTGAAGGAGCGGAGCCGTCTCAAAAAGTACAGCTGGCTCTGTCCCTTCTTGTACAGGGCCTCAGCGTTCCTGGACCAGTTAATATAAGGTTACCTCTGACTAAAGTACCTTCTAACAAAAGAAATTCCTCCTTGCCTCCTTTCTAAAAAAGCGCCCTTTCATTCTGAAGCTATGACCTCTGGTCCTAGACTCTCCCACCAGTGTAAACATCCTTTCCACATCCACTCTATCTATGCCTTTCATTATTCTGTAAGTTTCAATGAGGTCCCCCCTCAACCTTCTAAACTCCAGCGAGTACAGGCTCAGTGCTGTCAAACTCTCATCATATGCCACCAATCATTCTTGGGATCATTCGTATCTAATAGAAGCAGTGGGTTGGTGATTTAGAAATAGATCCCTCAGCAGGAAGCCAATCCCAAAGCACTCCCTCTGTAATTCTAGAATCTTCTGGTTTTATGTCACATCACATTTCCAGCATTTGCAGATTTTGAAAAAAAGCATCTGGTACATTTAAGTATTTTAATCATTTTGCCCTTCAATTTGCACAAGATTCCCATTTGAACTTCTTCTCTGATGATCAAAAAGCATTTCTCATAATGGAAAAATTAAGTTTTCTCCTGAATATAAATTAGTATACAGTGCGGCCCTTTAAGACATTGAATTCATAAAATGTTACTACTCCTGAAGGACTAGTGATTAAAGTTATGTTTCCATAATGTGATTAGTGCAAATTAGATTTTTTTTTACAACTCGGTTGAACTACTGAGATGCAAATATTTATTTAATTTTTTTGTTTTTGTTTTAGGGGTTTTGATTATGGATGCAGAGGGGAATTGCAAACCCATTAAAGCGTCATGACACTTAAAAGAATTCAAATGAGACGCTGGAATTTGGCCTGTGTTTTTTTTTTTCGGTAATGCAGACGGCTGTTAAATACTGCAGCACACAAGATAGCACTTATGAATACAGAAGCAAAGTTTACGATGTATTCACGGCTCCTCTGTAGGTCATACAGTGTCTACATTGTGGCTCTTGCTATACTTCAAAGAAACATCTGTTCATTGTAGTTTGTAGTCAAAACATGCCAGGACTGGAAAGGTCCAATTGAGATATGAGCTGCACTTGAGTGGATGAATTGCCAAAAAAAAAATTGTCTGAATAATAATAAATGCTTAACCCTCTTTCCAGTTGTCACATCCATTATGCTGCACAATGTAATTTGGTTCAATGATAATTATACTTTAATTTCAATTTATTGCCTTTTGCTACTTTGCTGTACAGACATACTCCCAGTTGCAAATCAGATGTCATTACCTTGATGTGGGAAGTGGGTTATCTTGAACTGGCAAGGGAGGGGTAGGCTACACAAGCATATACATTAAAAACATATTTTTAATTATGGACATTTTTCTTTTGATTTAACACACAGAGAAAGATAAACTAAAACTATTCATTGCGTAAATATAAAGGGCCTGTCCCACTCAGGTGATTTTTCAGGCGACTGCCGGCGACTTCAATAGTCGTAGCAGGTCGCCAAAAAAACGGTGACTGGACCCCCCCCTATGACAATGTTTACGACAAGCTACAACAACTATCGCCTAGTCGATGTCGAGCTAGGGCAAGCTACTGACAACCGGCGACCCAATCGTCACGACTAGGATGTTCCACCTATGACCGCACCTACGACAACCTACGACAACACCTACGACAACTTACGACCACACAGGCGACAACCTACAACAACCGAAGTCAACCTACATCCACCCGCAACAAGCTAAGACGAGCTACGACCCTGTCGGCGACAACTGAAAACAACGGAAGACAATTCACGTCATTTTGGCCTCCGGTTTTGACACAGGTACCTGTCGCCGGTTGACGTAGGTTGAAGTAGGTAGTCGCCAATGAAATTCACCGTAGTCAGCACCGGCGACAACCTACGTCACCTGGCGACAACCTACGCCACCTGGCGACAACCTATGACAGCACCTACGTCAGGAGACGTCATTGGCGTCAAACCCACTGTCACCGAATTTTTTTAAACATTCTGAAAATCCAGCGACGACCTGAAAGACGCTACGACTCTTTCGACGACTGAGGAGACTACTCACGACCATACAGGCGACACCCCGGCGACCATGTGGCGACAGCCTAGTCGCCAGTAGTCGCCTAAAAAATCGCCTAAGTGGGACAGGGGTTTAAAACTAAACACATGAAGATTATTTCAAGTACAGGGCAACTTATATTTGCACAAGACCAGTATCATCCAGCTGTAGATAAACCACGAGCTGGAATGTAATGAACACAACAGAAGAATACTTAAGATAATATGTAGTGTTGTAATGGACTGCCAATGAGATAATACAGGGCTGGGGAGAATTCCCACAATATTTATCATAAATAGCTAAGGTTCAGCCTAATCAAAGAAACAAATAAGGAGAACAAAGGAATGAACTTATATTTGTATACAATGACTTTAGTAGCCTCAGGACTATTACATTCAATTAAAATACTTTAATGGTATCATGATGCATTGTGAGCTGACCATGAAACATAGAGCTGTACAGTATGGAAACAGGCCCTTTGGCCCAACGTGTCAAACTGAGTCTAACTGAGCTATTCGCACTTGCCTGCATATCCATATAAATATTTTCTGTCCACGTACCTGTCCAAGTGTCTTTAAAATGTTGTCATTGTACCTGCCTCTGTCTACCACTTCATCTGCCAGCTCATTCCATATATGAGCTGTGTGAAAAAGATGACCGTCAGGCCCCTTTAAAGCCTTTCCTCTCTCACCTTAAACCTATGCCCCCTAATTTTAGACTTTCCTACTCTGGGGAAAAGCTTAAGGCTTTTCACCTTATCAGTGCCCCTCATGGTTTTATAAATATCGAAAGAGACCAGATAATCCTTGTAAAGCGTTTTTACGTCTTTTCTAGATCAATGCGATCTTTGAGAGCATAGTTGTTATATTTACACAATGAAAAGTTTTACTTTCTCTTTACAGGCACATTAAACGAAACCACACAGCATATACAATTACAATAAATTACCAGTTATTCTAGGTAACCGACCTTGATAGAGCAAGCCCAAGTAGGTTGTGCAATGTTGGTAGTGCGTGGTCCACACTAGTTCAGTGCTGAGTAGGGAAGTGGATAGCGTTGTGTAGGGTCGTTTAAGAGTCTGATGGTTGATGGGAAGAAGCTGTTCTGGACCCCGGATGTAAAGGTCCTTAGGTTCCTGCACCTTCGAGAGGCAGCTCCTCCTGTAGATCCCTTCACTGCTGGGAAGGTCCATACTCATGATAGACAGGGCAAAATCTTTGATGGACTTTGTGCAACCTTCTCCCTTCCTGTGCATTTGAATGCCTGAACCAGCTGTTCTCCACCTGTCAGTATGTTCTCCACCGCATACCTGTAGAAAGTGATGAAGTATTTGGCAACATGCTGAATCTCTTCAAACTTCTGAAGAAGTAGAGGCATTGATGAGCTTTCTTTGTAATTGTGTTGATGTGGTGGGCCTAGGACAGAGATATGTATGCCCGAGATCATGAATCTGCTGACTTTCTCCACCATCATTCTGCTGATTGAGCCGAGTGCATGGTTCCTTAGCTTTCCCATCCTGAAGACAACAATCGGATCCTTGGGAAAACACAAAGTGCTGGAGTAACTCAACAGGTCAGGCAGCATCCCTGGAGAACATGGATAGGTGACATTGTAGGTTGGAACCCTTCCTCAGATGCCGGTCCAACAAAGGGTCCCAACCAGAAACATCACCTGTCCATGTTCTCTAGAGATGCTACCTGACCCGCTGAGTTACTCCAGCACTTTGTGTCTTCTTTTGTAAACCAGCATCTGCAGTTCCTTGTTTCTACAACCAGTTGTTTTGTCTAGTTAATATTATGAACGATTGTTGTTCTGACATTGCTCACCCATATTATGGTCCTTCCTCCTGTCATCATCCAATGATCGTGGTATTGTTGAAACATTTAAAGATGCCGTTAGAACTATGTCTGGCTGCACAGACGTGGATGTACAGAGAGTAGAGCAGGGGACTGAGCAAACAGCCTTGAGGCACCCCTGTGCTGATGGTCAGTGATGTTGCCAATTTGTACTCATTGACGTCTGTCGATAAGGGTAAATGAGCAGAGTCGTTTACCTGGATTAGGGGAATCTAGAACCAGGGGACTTAGGTTTAAGGTTCGAGAGGAAAAAATTTAAAAGACATTTAGACAGGTACATGGATAGGAAAGGTTTAGAGGGATAAGGGCCAAACATGGGCAGGTGTGATTAGTGGAGATTGGGCATCATGGTTGGCATGGGCAAGTTGGGCCAGTGGGATTCTACAACAATGAGGAAGTCAAGGATTCAGTTGCATTGGGAGTAACAGAGACTCTGTTCCCTGAATTTGATGATAGGTTTGGGAGGGATGATGGGGTTGAATGCTAAGTTATAGTCAATGAACAATAGCCTGATGTACATCTTCCTGTCGTCCTTGTTTAGTTTTCGTTTTAGAGATACAGTACGGCACCTGAATTGTGGAGATTGGGACATTAGACCACAGTAATAAGATTTCTGGGAAATGCCTGCAAATGCAATAAAACCAGAGAGGGTAGAAATACTCAGCAAATCACGCAGCATCTGTGGAGAGAAAAGAAAAGAGGTGCAAGCTTTGGGTTAATGTGCTGGCATCACAAAGTTATTGGATTGAAATGTTAACTCTGTTTCATTCTTTGCAAATGTTGCCTGACCTGCTGTCACTTCCACCATTTTCTGTTTTTGTTCCATTCATGATTGTTCCTGATGAACAGAGACTATTTGAAAATAGGCAACCCATAGAGACCCCACAGGAACCTGATGCACTTGCCTTATCTACAGGAGTCTGTGTATTGGCATCAAATGTCCATGGCATGATCTTATTTAGCTTCCCAATCTACTCCAAACAAAATTTAGATTATACCCACTTTCTTAACACTGAATTTAGGTCCCTTAGTAACCACATCAGCAGCACTGCTGCAGACACGGATGGAGATGAATTGACCTTCATCGTATCTAAGTACCTTGATATGTAGAAACAAGGAACTCCAGATGCTGTTTTACCAAGGAAAAATACAATTGCTGCTGTAACTCAGCGGGTCAGACAACATCCCTGGAGAAAATGGATAGGTGATGTTTCGGGACGGGACCTTTCTTCAGACCATCTTCAGACCTTCATCTATACCTTGTAGAAACAAGGAACTGCAGATGCTGGTTGATACCAAAGATGGACACAAAGTGCTGGAGTAACTTAGCGGATCCTGCAGCATCTCTAGAGTAAAAGGATTGGTGACATTTTCAGTCTGGACCCTTTTTCAGTATATGTCTGAAGAAGGGTCTCGATCTGAAATGTGACCTATTCCTTTTCTCCTTGGATGCTGCCTGACCCGTTGAGTTACGCCAACACTTTGTGTCTACCTTCTTCTATACCTTGATGTGTCGCCTTGTTTTGTGAAGGACAACTATCATCTTGAGATTTAAAAGTACCTTGGGGTTGATTGCTAAGTTATAGTCAATGAACAATATTATGTACTTCATGGATGTGAAATCATTGCCCATTAAATCCATCCTCCATATCTATTATGCTATATATAATATGATTGATAATATTTTTAGGGCTGTATTTGAACTGGATTATAGGTTTCAATTGACTACATCTCCATTACAATGTGTCTATATAAAAATTGAACTTTACTCCTTGTGCAAGCAAGACAGTTACAAACAAAATCCCTGCCAGGCAAATAGTTCACTCATGAGGTATAACTCCATAGAAAGTGAGCCTACAGAACATATCGCTTGGGGAATAGAAAGCACATTGCTTTAATAGAAGGTTAAATGTCACCAACTCTTCTTGCCTTTGATTCTCAAGGGCACCAACTCTCATCCATGCTGAAAATGCCACAAAGCGACTTTAAGCTTCAACTGGATTCAGTTCGTCATTTGCAAGCACTGTATCAGGAATGCTACTCCTGCAGGCTGCTTGCTTCACCATATTTTGAATATGTGCCATGTGTGGACCCACACCGTGCTTGTAAATGCTGCCTTGCCTGAAACTAAAGGAGGCTGCCCAAAGGTTGAAAAATTGGCTCCAGATTACATCATGCATTTGCTGAAATCCCTCTCAGCTACTTTAAACTAGATGCTAACTTGTTTTAAATAAATGGCTTAAGGTTCTGCTAAAATAGCTGGACAAGGAATGTTAGATGAAGGGTTAGTTCACTAGCAACTCTTGTGTTATTTCAGGGCCAATATTATATGGCACCAAACACCTAGAAAAGAATGTTTTCATTTGAAATGGATATTCCTGGTATGCTGGCACATTTAACAAGTCTTTTGGGATATTGTGGGTGTAGTGACCATGATTTTCCACCCTTTGGCACCAATTCATTGGAAGTAGCAGCAGTTTAGATTTGAAAAATCTTCCCCTTTAGTGAACTATTTTCTTCTAAGATGTCCAGGAAGTTGAATCATGTGATGATGAAGAGGGCAAGCAGTGAATTGATTAGGAAAGCATCCATCCAGCACCACAGTATTTTTAGGTCTTTAAACTGTGTGCCAGTACTGGCTGCAGTTCTAGCCTCGCTTGGGAATAGTTGTCCTCCAGTAGACTTCACTGACACTCTCACTTTCTCAATTTACATAATTATCCAATGATTGTGTCTGGCAAAATACCAAACATTTTTCATTTAAATTTCTAAATTTCATTCTTACTGCAACAAAAAGTTTAGAGATACAGCATGGAAACAGGCCTTTTGACCCACCAAATCAGTGTCAACCATCGATCACCCATGCACTAGTTCCATGTTATCCCAGTTTTGCCTCCTATACACTGGAGGCAATATTACAGAAGCCAACTAAACTACAAACTTGCATATCATTGGATTGTGGAAAGAGACTGGAGCACCCGGGCAAAACTCAAGCAGTCACAGGAAAACGTGCAAACTCAGTACAGACAGCACTTGTAGTCAGGATCAAACCTGGGCCTCTGGTATGGCAAGGCAGCAACTTTACTGCTGTGCACTGTGCTGCCCTAAAGGGTTAATTTGTTAAAGGAAATGCAATTCTGAAAAAAAATGGGAACTCATCTATCTGGATGTCATTCTCTACCATTCTTTCCTTAAACATTTTGCCAATCTGCCTCTTGCTCTTACTTTAAATTACTCTTTCAGGCCTATCGCTTAGAAACATAGAAAGATCCAGCACTGGAACAGGGTCTTTGGCCCACAATGTCTGTGCGCAGCATAATGCCGAGACAAACTAATCGCTTCTGAATGGGCATGATACATATCTGTCCACTCCATGCACATCCATGTGCCCATCTAAAAGCCTCCTAAGTGCCACGCTTGTATCTGCCTCTAGACCTCTGGCAGCTTAGTTTAATTTAGTTTAGTTTAGTTTATTGTCACGTGGACTGAGGTACAGTGAAAAGCTTTTGTTGCGTGCTAACCAGTAAGCAGAAAGACAATACGTGATTACAATCGAGCCGTCCACAGTGTACAGATATATGATGAAGGGAATAACATTTAGTACTTAACGTCTAGTAAAGTCCAGTTAAAGATAGTCCAAGGTCTCCAATGAGACAGATAAAAGCTCAGGACTGCTCTCTAATAGTTGGGACAATGGTTCAGTTGCCTGATACAGTACAATATATCTTTATTGTCATTGTACCCAGGGGTACAATGAGATTGGGAATGCGCCTCCCATACGATGCAATAATTTAAGTAATTTAGACAGCAGCAACCCAACGAAACGAAACAGTTGTAACAGTTTTGGACAGAGTAAAGTGCAAGTTGATCTATGCGTTGTGGCCATCCGGCTCAGCAGGACCGGTTCATAGCAGCTATGGCCCTGGGGATGAAGCTGTTCCTGAGTCTGGAGGTGCGGGCGTAGAAGGCCTTGTATCGTCTGCCCGATGGAAGGAGTTCGAACAGACTGTTGCAGGGGTGTGAAGAGTCTTTGTGGATGCTGGTGGCTTTTCTGAGGCATCGTGTGTTGTAGATGCCCTCTAAGTCTGGTAGCTGTGTTCCGATGGCCCTCTGAGCTCTATGGACTACCCGCTGTAGAGCTTTCCTTTCTGCCTCCGTGCAGCTGAGGTACCACATAGGGATGCCATGCGTTAGGATGCTCTCTACGGTGCAGCGGTAGAAGGTCGTCAGCAGCTGTTGGGGTAGACCAGACTTTTTCAGTGTTCTTAAGTAGAACAGTCTTTGTTGTGCCTTCTTGACCAGCGCAGCAGTGTTATTGGACCATGTTAGGTCCTCCGAAATGTGAATGCCCAGAAACTTGAAGCTGGACACTCTCTCCACACTGTCCCTGTTGATAGAGATCGGGGCATATTCCCCGTTATGTGACCTACGGAAGTTGATGATCAGCTCCTTGGTCTTGGTGATATTTAGGGACAGGTTGTTATCCGAGCACCAGTCCGCCAGGTTCTGCACCTCCGCTCTATAGTTTGTTTCATCCCCGTTGGTGATCAGCCCGATTACCGTTGTGTCATCTGCAAACTTGACAATGGTGTTGGTGTCGAATGCAGGAACACAGTCGTGTGTGAAGAGGGAGTAGAGCATGGGGCTCAGAACACAGCCCTGTGGTGTGCCGGTACTCAGGGTGATAGTGGAGGACAGGTGCGGGCCCATTCTGGGAAGAAACTGTCCCTGAATCTATACCATCTATATATCTATATATCTATACACTTCTATACCTCTCGACTGATGGAAGGAGATATCCCCTCTCTTGGTCTCATTCAGACTGTTCTAGTGTTCTTTTATCTGATACAGTGTCAAATTGTACATGTGTTACCAATCCTGTGAATTGCCTATTGAGTTAATGATGTTACATAATAATAAATTGTTCAGCCTAAGTACATTCAGTTTTATACTTGTGACACTATCACCCTCTTTCATGTGGCACTGCCATCGTCTTTGTCATTTAATTGTGATCAGCTCTGTCACAGCTTTTTTTCCCCCTGTAAATTTTGGGGAAATCTAAATTTTCTGAGTTTTAAGGAAACCCATTGATCTGAAATATTAAAATATTTCCCTTGCTGCAAATATTAGCTGACCCACTGAGTGTCTTCAGCATTTTTCCATCATCCAAATTTCCATCATCTGCAGTTATTAGTCATAGAGTCAGACAGTGTGGAAACATTGGGTCAGCTTGCCCACACCGACCAACATATCCCATCTACACAAGTCCTGTGTTCGGCCCATATCCCTCTAAACCTGTCCTATCCATGTACTTGTCTAAATGTTTCTTAAACGTTGCGATAGTACCTGCCTCAACTACACCCTCCGGCAGCTCATTCCACACACCCACCACCCATTGTGTAAAAATAAGTTACCCCTCAGGTTCCTACTAAAATGAACAAACCCAAAAAAATGTTGGTTGCCATGAGAGATTGTCTCTCCCTTTTCATACGCAGCCTGATCTGTTGATTAATAGGTAGGATTTTTTGTTGTCATTTCACATTTCTAGCATCTGGAATATTTTGCTTCCATATGCACGTAGAACTCTTCTCCCAATATGACAACCCATAGAGGTTCATCTGAAGTGAAGTAGCAAGTAAACTGACAGCCAATTTGCACAGCAAAGTACTTCAAATATCAATGCGATAGCGACCAGATGATTTACTACACAAGCAAATAGAGATGCTAGAATCTCAAGCAAAACACAAAATGTTGGAGGAACTCAACGGGTCAGTCCGCATCCGTGGAGAGAAATGGACAGTCGACATTTCGGGTTGAGACCCTACTTCAGCCTCACTGATAGTTTTCAACTGCACATGTTTCACTTAAAACACTTTTAAGCTCCTCGCACCTTTGCCAGCCACAAGGGCAGGATGTCCACATTCAACACATTCCCATCACCTTCATTATGATGATATCAGACATGTCGCAAAAGTGACCCTAATCCCCCGATTAGACACAAAGTGCTGGAGTTACTCAGTGGGTCTGGCAGCATCTCTGAAGAAAAAGGATGGGTTGTGGCAGTACCTGGGGATTGGGCCACTCCCTGGATCATCCCCCTCGGCACTGGTTGGACAGGGCTGGGGAAGGGGCTGTTGCTGCGGGGTTTGCCCTAAGGGGCCAGTTACACACTCGTGCGTTAGACTCAGGAGTGAGTGGATGTTCTGTTGCTTCATTAAATCACTGTTAATATTTACCTGGCGTCTTGCCTTATTCCGATCGCGTCCAGACCCACTACACTGGTGACCCCGATGTTTCATCACAAGTCGCGATGGACCCGAACGATGACATTTCGGGATCCTTCTTCAGACCTGAACCAAAACGTCACCTACCCTTTTTCTCCAGAGATGCTGCCTGACCCACTGAGTTACTCCAGCTGTTTACTCTACCCCATCTTTAGCATATACCAGCATCTGCAGTTCCTTTCGACACTATTCTCCAAGTTGTCCATTATTTTATTTCTCCATTCCACTCCCACTCAGAACTCTGTCATTGGCCTTTTTATACTGCTCCTCTGAACCCCAACATTAACTGATGTCGTTGTATCTCTTATAACAACTAGGCACATGACAAAAGCACAAACACTCAGCAGGTCTGACAGCATCTGCAGAAAGCGAAACCGAGTTAGCGTTTCAAGTCAAAGTCTTTTTGACAGAATCCATTACTTAGTCCCTAACTACCATAGACATTTTTATTTGTCTTCTCCATCCTTTCCCCATTGTTTGATTTCACATGGTTTCTTACTTCTGCAAACTGTGGATGGCTCAATTATAACCATGTATTGTCTTTCCACTGACTAGTTAGCTCGCAACAAAAGCTTTTCAATGTACCTCGGTATGTATGTAGGTTAATTGGCTGGGTAAATGTAAAAAATGTAAAAATTGTCCCTAGTGTGTGTAGGATAGTGTTAATGTACGGGGATCGCTGGGCGGCACGGACTTGGTGGGCCGAAAAGGCCTGTTTCCGGCTGTATGTGTATGATGATGATATGGTACACATGACAATAAACTAAACTAACCTCAGCTTAAATACTAAATGTTTTCTCTCTACAGATACTGCCTGACAAGCTGAGTATTTCCAGCTTTTACTTTCTTTATTTCACATTTCTAACATCTGCAGGGGTTTTATTTGCTTTTTCAAGATTCTACTTCCATCATTTTGTTTCTCTGTGCTCCAAACATTACTTTCTTTTGATCTGTTTCAGTTCATGCACCTGTCTGTAACCTAAAAAATATCACATAGGTGCAGTTACTCAATGGGATATATTTTAGTTTAGTTTAGTTTACAGATACAACATGGTAAAAGGCCCTTCGGCTCACTGAGTCCATGTTGACCATCGATCACCTGTCCACTATTTCTATGTTATGTTATCCCACTTTCACATCCAAAACACTAGTGAAATTTACAGAACCCAATGAATCTACAAACCTGCACATCTTTAGAACATGGGAGAAAACAGGAGCATCCGGAGAAAACACACACGGTCACAGGGAGAACATACAAACTCCGCACACAAAGCACTCATATTCAGGGGTGAACCTGTGTCTCTGGCGCTGAGACAGCAACTCTACCGCTGCACCACTGTGCCGCCCTATTTATTATTCTGTTGCAGCATGTTATTTTGTCACTGTCCTGAGGGCATTTAAACTAATTGAATTTGTATGTTAAATTTACAGTATTGGCGTGATAGCGTGGTGGTTAAACTATCACATTAGTAGTATTGAACAATTAATCTAGATACGTAAGTTTAAATCCCATGAGGTCTGCTGCGGGCACTTAAATTCAAGTGAATAGACTCCAACCTGCGCCACCGCCAGGACAATGGGCATTTATGGCCAAGTTAAGGCTCAGGCATTTTAAAAGAAAATTGTGACTTGAAGAGCACAAGATGGTGGCTCTTGAGTACAGTGTCAGTGTGATGTACTGTCTTACACTCTTATACTTAGTCTGATTGTACCTAATGTAAATTTAGAATTGTATGAAATGCATGCAAAAAAATAATTTCACTGTACTTAAGAGCCTGTCCCACTTAGGCGATTTTAAGGCGACTGCCGGCGACTAGGCTGTCGCGGAACGTTTGCCGGGGTGTCGCGGGCATGATCGTGAGGAGTCTTCAATGGATCATAGCGGATCTCGCAGAAAATTTTTCCAGATAGAAATTTCTCGCCGACAGCTGGCTTGTCGCCAGGTATCGTAGCTTATTGCGGGCGCTGTCGCATGCTGTCCCCGGGTTTGCTAGGTTGTCGCAGATGCATTTTGAAGCACGTAATATTAAATTAAGAAAAGGCATTTGAAGATACCAGAAGATAATTTTGTTTAACAATTTATTTACCGCCAGGACATTTGACAGGTAGAATGGGGTCGACAGTTTGACGGTCAGGTAAGCGTGGGAATTTGGCGAAGTTTCTGAAGACGGTGTAATCTCTTAGCCAGTTGCTAGTTTCACAAAAAAAGTAACTTGTATCGACCTGACTCGGCATTGTCGTGGTCATTGTCGTAGGGTAAAATAAAATTTTGGCGATCTGCTACGACTTTGACAGTCGCCGGCAGTCGCCTTACAAATCGCATAACTGGGAGAGGCCCTTTAGTTACACGTGACAATAAAGTACCACTGAACCATTAAACCTTTGATAAATTAAATATGAAAGTAAAGAAACAAACTCATCTTGTAAAGGTAGCCATAAACTTACCAGATTGTTGTAAAAATCCATCCAATGCACTAATGTCCTTCAGGAAGGGTTACCTAATCAGGCTTGTACATGACTCTAATCTCACCAAGTTTTTTTACTTTTTTCTGTCTACTCAGAGGAAAATTAGGGATGGATCAATACATTATGGCATTGCCAATCATATCCACACTCTGGGAATTCGTTTTTTTTTAAGTACTCAAAGGATTTTGACACAATATTATACCACTTACATAGCAAAATAACATTCCAAGCCAATTCATCCAAGACGGAAAGGATTTGGGAATGAATTCCAAAGCTTAGGACGATCGCAGCTCAACTTGGGATGAGAGACAGAAGTTAAAAGGCACAGAATTAGTTTTAGTTTTAGTTTTGGAGATACAGAAGCTTATAGAAGCTTATTAGAGAAACTTATAGGTTGGGTGAAAATTGCAGATTTGCAATACAGGATAAGAATTTCAAAATGGAGGCTTTGTTTAAAAGTCAACTAACTTGTCAACTGTCAAGCAAGGGCAGAACCACTGGTTGTAATGGAGTTGGTATGAGTTGGTACATGGGCATCTCAGATAACCTGGTGTTTATGGAGGTTTCATTAAACAAGCTGGATAGAGGTACATTGAAATAATCTTGCAGAGATATCAAAGGCATGGATGAAGGTTTCATCATTGGCAGGAGGCAGGAACATTTTCAGAAATGGAGATAAGCCGTTTTTAAGGATAGTGATCATTCACAGTATCTGACCCACATCTTGAATGGTATATGCTACCTCAATTGCTGGTGTACTGGGTCCATCTATTATCAGATATATTTAAAAGAAGTCATATGTTTAGTACCATAGTAGGTGACAAACTACTATGTGAGTAAGTGCTAAGAGCAATCATGAGAAGTTTGCCTGTAACTTCTATGGTATGCCATTTTTAAGAGATGCTCAAGTTTGTTTCGTTTTTAGTTTAGTTTGGAGATACGGCACGGTAACAGGCTCATTGGCCCACCGTGTCCACTTCAACCAACGATTCCCACACACTAACACTATCCTATACACAAGGGACAATTTTACAATTTTTACCAAAGCCAGTTAACCTACAAGCTTGTACGTCTTTGGAGTGTGGGGGGAAGCTGGAGCATCCAGAGAAAACCTACGCAAGTCACGGGAAGAATGTACAAACTTCGTACAAACAACACCCATAGTCACCCAACACCCACAGTCTGAAGAAGGGTCTCGACCCGAAACGTCACCCATTCCTTCTCTCCTGAGATGCTGCCTGACCTGCTGAGTTACTCCAGCATTTTGTGAATAAATACCTTCGATTTGTACCAGCATCTGCAGTTATTTTCTTACACACCCATAGTCAGGATCAATCCCGAGCCTGTAAGGCAGCAACTCTACCGCTGCACCACTGTGCTGCTCATGTTGGTCATATCAACCTGTAATAAACATTAAATTTTATGTATTGGTCAAGACAATGATGGGCTCTGGGACCATGAATAAACCTAGAATTTGAAAAGGATCAAAAAAAAATTGATGGCATTCTCGTTAATCTATCTTACAGTATGAGATTACTATTAACATTGCCTAGTCTCAGAGAAACAATGGCTATAAAAGAGACTGCCAACACTAAACCTGAGGTAAATCTAAAGGAGCAAAGGGAACATATAATAGTGCTGATAGGCAACTGATTAATAGAATATTTATTACTCAGAAGCACAGTTTAATAAATGTTTCATTGTGACAATGGCTGCCCAAGAAATAATTTTGTCCGATGCAATGAAAATTATTCCTGGTGACTGGAACTCCTCAGCCTAGGAATATCTTTGTTATTTTCTTCTATGCCTTCTCCAGTGCTAATTTTTGGTACATCTTTGTGATGCTGTGATCAGCATTGTACACAATATGCTTTCTCCCCCCTCATACAATTCTAACAGGCTGACTCACCCAAGAAAGGAGGTAACAATGATATATATTTTTTTACCACTTATTTGTGTGCCCTTCCCTCTTTGGGGATCTGTGGATGTAAACTCCAAAGGTCTGCACAATTCCATCATAGAGTCACGGTCATAGAGTGATACAGTGTGGAAACAGGCCCTTCGGCCCAACCTGAGGAAAAACTTTTTCACCCAGAGAGCTGTGAATCTGTGAAATTCTCTGCCACAGAAGGCAGTGGAGGCCAATTCACTGGATGTTTTAAAGAGTTAGATGTAGCAAACGGAATCAAGGGATATGGGGAGCAAGCAGGAACGGGGTACTGATTTTGGATGATCAGCCATGATCATATTGAATGGCGGTGCTGGCTCGAAGGACTGAATGGCCTACTCCTGCACCTATTTTCTATGTTTATATATATATATATTTATTTGTTTTTTAAAATATCTTTCTCTTTTGTTATTTGTTAAAATGGGCAATATTTGGATCAGATGCAAATTGCTTAAATCATACTGTAGCTCCTACATTTAATTCAATTGGTCCACCAATGTTATTGGCATTATCCACTGGTATCCTTTAATCATGTGAAGAAAGTGAAGATTCACTAAATAACCTTGAAGACTGTATAAGTGTGACAGATCCCCTGAAAACAATGCATCAAAGGTACAAAAATGAGACTAAGTGGGAGTGCTTCCTTATTCCTTTAATAAGTAAGTGCCTGATAAATTTGCCATTTCAACCCAAAACCGAGCGATTATGTTCTACAAATGTGTGTTGAATGCTTTTTATAACTCTCCAGTTGATGAATTATAATTTATTGAAATTAAATTTTCTTAAACTGGTACACTGTCTTAAAACGATATTTTTCGGTGTGTGTCTAAACTTGTGTGAGATAGTGATGATGAATATTCTAAGCTTTATTGATTGTTTAAATAAAAGACACAAAGTGCTGGAGTAACATAGCGGGTCAGGTAGCATTTCTGGAGAACATGGATAGATAATATTGTGGTTCCGTCTGAAGAAGAGTTCCTCCAGCATTTTGTGATCTGCTCAAGATTCCAGCATCTACACTTCCTTGTATCCCCAGACCTTTTGCTATGTACTGCTGCAATGTTTTAGAGGCAGGTACATAGATAGGGCAGGTATATAGGGTTATGGGCCAAACACAGGTAGCTGGGACTAGTGTAGATGGGGCATGTTAATCGTCATGGGCAAGTTGGGCCGAAGGGCGTGTTTCTATGCTGTTTGACTCTATGACTCTTTTACACTTTGTATTACCATTCATTTTGTTTGTTAAGCTCTCTTGCTATCCACTCCATCATTTTTATTCTCTCTTTACTGGTCACATTCCTTGCTTCTTTACCTGCTGAAGACTTATCTGTATCATTTTCCCAGTTCTGAAAAAATACATTGTTGACCTGAACTGTTAATTTCATTTCTCATCCCCAAGGCAACGCCAGTCCTGCTGAACATTGCCAGCATTTCTGGTTTATATTTTATTATCAGGTTACTGGTTCTGGTACAGAGGTTTGCCCAAATTACCCGCTGCTATTTCCCAGACTCAATGAGAAGGGCTCAGGGAAGAGATGGTGCAGTGGCACATTTAGTAGAGTTGCCATCTTACCCAGGTTGAATTCCAACCACTGCTGCTGCCAACATGGAATTTGCATGTTTTCTTTGCAACTGCACGGGTTTCTTCGCAGGTGCTCCAGTTCTCCTTACACCTACTAAACACATGAGCATTGTAGACTTATTGGCAACTGTAAATTTCCTCTGTGTGTGGTTGAATGACAGAGTTGAACGGAAAGCTTGGAGAATAAAATTGAATGAGAGTAAATGGATGATTAACGGTTGGCACGGACTTGGTGGGCTGCAGATCCTGATTCTGTGCTTTATGATTCTAGGACCTTAAAATGCACCAGGATATTCTTCATTTTAAAACAGTCTGTGCAAATTCAAGTATTTCTTTCTTTTGTGAAAGGAGAAGGGTGGCACAGTGGTGCAGCGGTAGTTGCTGCCTTACAGCGCCAGAGACCTGGGTTCAATCCTGACTATGAGTGCTGTCTGTATGGAGTTTGTACGTTCTTCCTGTGACCACGCAAATTTTCTCCAGGTGCTCCGGTTTTCTCTCACACTCCAAAGATGTACAGGTTTGCAGGTTAATTGGCCTCTGTAAATTGTAAATTGTCCCTCATGTGAAGAATAGTGCCAATGTACTGCTCGTTGGGCGGTGCAGACTTGGTGGGCTGAAGAGCCTGTTTCTGTACTTTATCTCTAAAGTCTAAAGTAAAGAATGAAAACTCAGCAAAAGAAATTCATTTCAGCATTTAATGGCAAGTGTGCGGCAGTAAACTGAAGGTGTATAACCTCGATCAGAGAAAGCAATTTGCCAGTCGAAATTGTAACGTCAGTAATTATATCGAAGGCCCTTCTGCATTGTGGCTGGTCTGCTGACTTTGCAGAGTAGTCAATTATATTGTGAACTCTTTTAACTGCACTGCCCTAAGCAGCTGCAAGACAAATCAGCAAAGCCAAAGTATTATTTGATTACTTCACAGATGAAATGAATTCTCCAGCAGAGTCCTGCAGAAAAGTGCAACAATGGCACACATCAATATTGTCCAACATATTGCTTCAGGTTAAGTGAACTATATGATTATAGTTCCTCAAGATCCATGGGCACAATGCTAAACTGAGCCTCTCTTCATTTATCCCATTCTTAATCCTCATATCATGTGTTTAAATTCCTCGGCATTTTGTTTTGCAGCTGGCCATAAAGCTATATTTATAACGTTTTATCTGAAGGATTATCTGTCACTGATATGCCTGTAGCTTTTCTTTCCATTTTGAAAGAACCTTCATTGCCCATATAATATCCAAACATATGGAGTATGCCAAAATGATGGGTTGCAAATGTATCTGATGATCGATGGAGCAATGGTTGGACTTTGAGAGAGTTGTGCATTGGGGAGCTAATGTTCAAATAGCCTCCTCTGTTTTGTGTTCTCTATGGAGAAAGGTAATCCTATGACAATAACAGAATTCTGCTCTCTTTTCTGGCAATGTTTGTATGTGTGGAGGGACATTAGTGGTGATGCTGGCTATACAATGAAGAGGCAAGGCACTAGATTTGTAGCACACCAAATATAATTGATGGCACTCCAGAATTCCCCCATTCCGTGCCAAGATGTGAGGAGGATGGAGTCTTCCCCTTCAATCTCAACCAACTCACAGTTGAAATGAATTGTTCAGCAGAGTACTCATGAAAGGACCATCAATGCCGCATGTGACAGGGGATGCAATGTTATAGAGCCATAGAGTCATACTGTAAACAGGCCTTAGGGTCCAACTCATCCATGCTGACCAAGTTGCCCCATCTAAGCTAGTTCCATTTGTCCTTGTTTGGCCCATATCTCTCTGAACCTTTCCTATCCATGTACCTGTCCAAGTGTCTTTTAAATGCTGTTTTAGTACCTACCCCATCTACCTCCTCTAGCAGCTCATTCCATATACCCACCTCCCTTTGAGTGAAAAATTTGCCCCTCAAGTTCCTATTAAACCTTTTCCCCTCACCTCAATTTGTGTCCTCTAGTCCTTGATTCCGCTACCCTTCATTCATCCTATCTATTCCCTTCATTATTTTATACACCTCTATAAGATCACCCCTCAGCCTCCTAGCATTTAAAGGAATAAAGTCTTACCCAGCCCAATCTTTCCCTTTAGCCCGGGCCCTTCAGTCCTGGCAACATCCTGGTACTTCTCTGCACCCTTTCCAGCTTAGTGCACATCCTTCTTACAGCAGGGTAAACAAAACTGAACACAATACTCCTAATGCAGCCTCACCGATGTCTTGCATAACTGTGACATAACATTCCAACTTCTATACTCAGTACCCTGAATGATGAAGGCCAATGAGATATCTCTAAGCTTTCTTTACCACCTGATCTACCTGTGACACCACTTTCAGGTAATGATGGCTGTTATCTATTTATCTGAGGCTACTATTTCACAAAATGCTGGCATAACTCAGGCAGCATCTCAGGAGAGAAGGAATGGGTGACGTTTCGGGTCGAGACCCTGGGCTACAACAACGTCCTTACAACCTGAGGGATATAAACACATCAACAAGCTCCTCGTCTCTTTGGTATAGAACTCATCATGTTTTCTCCCTCTCATAGCACGGCTGACATTGACGGAACCTGACCTTATTTGTACAGTAAGTAGTGCCGTGTCTATATATCACACATGTATTTGTGTATCCAATTCATGAGTGATTGCAAAGATCAGTCACAGTTGAACTTCTTCTCTGATCTGATGTATGTGAGTAATGGTGTATTTTATCCCTTCCCTTTCATTCATCCACAATGCACACTGTTGGGATATGTGTGACCTGGCGGGATTTCTTTTTCTTGTCTGGTTTCTCCAGAAAGGATGGCTTCAGAAGCTTGTGGCAAGCTTGCAGCTGCATATTTTGAATCGTGTACTGTATGTGACATAAGTCTTAAAGACGACTGCAAATTGGAAGAGCCTTTTCTTCTTTCTCACAGATTAATGTATAACTCACTCCTGGCAAAAGACTAGCAGGATTAATACCTTCTTGAATGAAGAACAGCTGGATAAATATCTGGTTGCAAATCGAATTGACTGTTGATAGTATAGAAGAAAGTGTGATGGTTACAGACCAGGAAAAGAAATATAGAAATGAGAATAGCAAGCAAGGATGATGAAGAGGATAGACACACAATGCTGGAGTAACACAGCGGGTCAGGCAGCATCTCCAGAGAAAAGGAATAAGTGACGTTTTAGATCGTGACACCTCTGACCCTGTGTCTGAAGAAGGGTCTCGACCTGAAACATCACCAATTCCTTTTCTACAGATATGCTGCCTCACCCGCTGAGTTACTCCACCATTGTGTGTCTATCTTCGGTGTAAACCAACATCTACAGTTCCTTCTTAGACACAATGAAGAGAATAGCTGAATGCAGAAGGAGGACACTCAGATGCTGGAATTTGAGTCAAAAGAATCTGCTGAAGGATGTCAGTGGGTCAGACAATATCTGTGGAGGGGAATGGACAGTCAACATTTTGAGTCAAGACCCTCCTTCAGGCCAGGACTCACCTGAATAGATGAATCCCTTTGCATATTTCTAGATTTACCTGTGAGATCAGGGATATAATATTGAACTTTCTCTGATGACACAAAGTATTAGGCAGACCAATTAATGAAATTGGTTGTCAGTGTGGAAGGAGGAAAGAATTTTGTGGTGTCATGTTTCTTTATTTTCAATGGAGCAAGGCCAAGAGGGGGTCTGAATAGATCCAGCACCATTATTAACAAAAAAGTCTGGTTCAAATATTCTGATAACGGGGTACTGATTGAGAGTGATCAGCCATGATCGCATTGAATGGCGGTGCTGGCTCGAAGGGCTGAATGGCCTACTCCTGCACCTATTGTCTATTGTCTATTGTCTATTGATATGATTTGATTTATCTCACTTCTGCATTGTTATCTCATAGATCTCAAAATGATATTTAGAGTTACAGTGTGAAAACAGGCCCTCTGGCCCACCAGGTCCTAGCGCACACACTAGGGACAATTTACAGTTTTTACCAAAGCCAATTAACCTACAAACCTGCACGACTTTGAAGTTTGGGAGGAAACCAGAGCACCCAGAGAAAGCCCACACAGGTCAGTGGGAAAACACACAAACTCCGTTCAGACAGCACCTATAGTCAGGATCGAACCCGGGTCTCTGGCGCTGTAAGGCAGCAACTCTACTGCTGTGCTACCCTGCCGCCCCAGCTTGGTTATGTCAATTCCAGTACCTTTTGTGCACATCGATTTCAAGGAAGATTTGCTACAGTTGGGAAATAAAAATTAATGGCAGAGCAACACACTTACACAGCGTTGCATTTATGAATACAATTATAATTATTGTTACGAATGAAGTGGAGAAATGCAGCTTTGCAAAAATAATTGATGCCATCTATATTTCATCTCAGCAATTCTGTGCAATGCAGGTGAAGTTTGGTCCTTAGAACAAGCGTGATGTTGTTTATCACTCAACTCTTGCTTGGGAAAACAGAGTTTAAACTTTGTTGAGTTTCACTAACCAGAGGGAGTCAACGCTTGGCAATTCATAACAAAGCCTACAATTAATCAAACACCTTACTGCTGTGCACTTGCTCAAAGCTCACTCCAGAGTCACTGTTAGACTGCCTTGAGAGACCGCGCTGCTAATCCATCTTTTGCCTGGATTCATGAAGTCAGCAAATAGCCTTGCTGGGAACCTACAGGTGTTTGCATATATAACATCGAACATAGAGCAGTACAGCACAGGAACAGAACCTTCAGCTCACAATGTCTACGCCCAACATAGCCAAGACCAACTCTTATCTGTCTGCACATATTCCAAACCCCTCCATTCCTTGCATATCCATGTGCCGAACCAAAACCATCTTAAATGCTACTATTGTATATGCCTCCAACACCAACCCCCGAGCAGTGTGTTCTAGCCACCCAACACTCTCTGCGTAAAAACCTTGCCAGACACAGCCTTTTTCAACTTTGTCCCTCTCAACTTAAGGCGATGACCTCTAGCTCTTTTCCATCCTGTGAAAAAATAATCTGACTATCTACTCTGTCTATGCATCTTTTAATTTTATGTAGTTCTATCAGGTTATATAGTTCATCCCATGCTTGTAAATGAAGTAAATTAATACAGGTCCTCCCCAGGGTGAGAACACCCAACTTATGTACACCCCTTTCACACGGGCGAGTATTTGGAAGACTGGCAAGATGGATTTGCCAGTTTCTTTAGTTCAGTTTAGAGATAGAACATGGAAACAGGTCCGTCGACCCACCGAGTCCACGCCAACCAGCAATCACCCATTCACACTAACTATGTTATCCCACTTACTCATCCACTTCCTACACCCTAGGATCAATTTACAGTGGCCAATTAGCCTTCATGTCTTTGGGATGGATGTGGGAAAAACCAGAGCACTAGAGGAAACCCACATAGTCACAGGAAGAACATGCAAACTCCACAAAGATAGCACCCGAGGTCAGAATCAAACACAGGTCTCTGGCGCTTTGAGCCATTGTGTCGCCCTGTGCAGCTGTGGGGCAGTAGACATCTTCTGCCTCCTGGGACCCTCTAGTCTTGGAAAAAGACTGCAACCCTTCACCTTATCTAAGCCTCTCATTATTTTGTATATCTCATTCCTCAACCTCCTATGGAACAGGAGAAAAGTCCCAGCCAAAGCAGCCTCTCTTGATAACTCAATCTTTCAAATCCTGCTAATATCCTGGTGAATCTTTTCTGTGTCCTTTCCAGCTTAGTAACATCCTCCCCACTCCAAATGTGGTCTGCCAACATCTTGCAACTTGTGAACTGTCCCAGATTAAAAAAATGTACATTGCTGTCAGATACCTTCACAAAGTCACAGAGTCATTGAGCCACACATCTCAACCGAACGCATCCATGCTGACCAGGTTTTATAACTCAGCTGTCCCCATTTCTCAGCGTTTGACCCATATCCCTCTACACCTTTCCAACCTATGTACCTGTCTGAACATCTTTTAAAACTCACCATTGCACCCACCTTTACAGCTTCCACTGGCAGCTTATTCCATATCTGTACCGCCTTCTGCGTGAAACAAATTGTCCCACAGGTCTCTTTTTAAATCTTTCCCTTTTCACCATAAATTTATGCCCTCTAGTTCTGGATTCCTCTATCCAGGGAAATAAATTGTGACTGTAACTGATAACTACTGTTATCTGTGCTTCTCATTGCTTTGTATACCTCACTCCTCAGCCTCCTGTGCTCCTGGGAAAAAAAGTCACAGCCTAACGAGCCTTTCCTCATAACTCAGGCATTCAAATCCTGCTAATATCCTGGTGGATCTTTTCCAGTTTAATCACATCCTCCCCACTCCAAATATGGTCTGCCAACATCTTGATGATATGGCAATTCCTTCACTCAATGGCCTTACTGATGAAGGCAAACATGACAAACAATTTCTTCCCCATCCTGTTGACACTTTAGGAAACTATGTACTTTTACTCTTGGTCTCTCTGGTCCACAACACTCTCCAGGGCCCTACTGTTTACTGTGTAACCCCTGCCCTGGTTTGACTTTCCAAAATACATCACCTCATACTGTCAGGAGTTAAATTCCGTCAGTCGTGATGGAGATCCAGATCCTCTTAAGTCGCCTTCTTCACTCTCCAGTGTACTACCAACGTTGGTGTCATCTGCAAACTACATTATTGACATTGTCATTCAAATCGTTACTATAGATGACAAAACCATAGTGGATCCGGCAGAGATTCCTGCAGTACACCACTGGTGACAGGCCTCCAATATGAAAAACCATCCACTACCAACATTTTACTTTATCTGCCAAGCTAATTTTGAATCCAGTTGTCTAGCTGACCCTAGATCCCCTTTGACCAAACCTACCAGACTAGTCCAATTAGTATCCTGTCATAGGTCTTGCTAACATCTGTTGAGACAATGACTCACCAACCGCCCTAGCCTCACCAACCCCCTCATTGACCTCTTTAAAAATGCTATTAGTTTTGTGCGACATGCTTTCCCACTCACATTGCCATGTAGACTATCCCTAGTCGGTCCTTGCCGATCCAAATACTGGTAGATCCAGTCCTTCAGAATCCCCTCCAGTAGCTCACTCACTACTGATGCCAGGCTCATTGGCTTGTAGATCCCTGGTTTGTCACTTTGTAAATAATGGTTCAATGTTAGTCAGCCACCAGCCTTCTGGTGTCTCCCTCTTGGCTAAAGATACTGCAGGTATCTATGCCAGGGCCCCTCAATGTCTGGGAATACACTTTGTCAGGCCACAGGGATTTATCCACCTTTATATTCATGAAGACTACTAGCACCTCCTCTTTTGTCATTCGGATCTGTCCAACATACCACTATTCTCTTCCCCCAATTCTTTTCCTTCCATGGCTTTTTCCTCAGCAAACACAGATGAAACACTTGGTCTGCCTTCTGTGGTTCAACACATAGATAGCCAACCATGCTGATCCTGAAGGAACACTATTCTTTCCTACATTACCCTTTAGCTGTAGAATTTCATGGGAATTTTCTTATTATTGGCCTGCGTTATCTCATGTTCCCTTTTTGTCCTCCGGAATTCCTTCTTAAGGGTACGTCTGCAATTCTTATGTTCATCAGGGGATTTGCTTGATCGTAGCTGCCTCTACTTGACATATGCCTCCTTTTTTTCTGACTAAAGCCGTACCATCAATTTTCTGCTGGGGTTCCCTAAACCTGCCAGCCTCACCCTTCACTCTAACAGGACTAGGATGTTCCTAAAATGCCCCAAACTCATCACGACAACCCTCCCATTTGCCAGACACCCCATTACCTGTAAACAGCATCTCCTATGCAATCTCTGCATGTTCCTATCTAATACCCGCAAAACTGTCCCTGACCCAATTCAGGACTTTAATTTTGTGACAGTCCTATCTTTTTCCATCTCCAGACCTATGCAAGTTCCTCAGAAGAAGCCAGCCCATCTCCTTCAAAAAGGTGAAGGCAGAGGAAGGGTTAACAGTATTATGATATGCATTCCCCCTCCCCCTTCCCCCCCACCACCTACCCCCCCCCCACCCCCACCCCCACCCCACAAGTGGTCTGTTACCCCAACACTTGATTGATTGATCGATGCGACATAGAAACAGGTTCTTCGATCAACCCCCACACACACACACACACACACACACACACACACACACACACACACACACACACACACACACACACACACACACACACACACACACACACACACACACACACACACACACACACACACACACACACACTCAGAGGGTCCTGACCGAAAACGTCACGGATCCATGTTCTCCAGAGCTTCTGCCTGACCTACTCAGTTACATCAGAACTTGGTGTCCTTTTGTGTACATCAGCATCTGCAGTTCCTTACTTCTACATATTCATAGAATGGCCAATTGAGGAGTATAGTGGAGATATATGGATTGGATGCCCTTAGTAGAATATACGGGCATTGCCCTGCATTTCAAGCTTCCCAAAGCACTACATTCACAGGCAGCACCACTGTCCTTATAGGGAGCTCCCTGGCTGGGACACCCTGCTGGGAAAACAGAGGTATCTCCATGCACCCTCAGTGCCACTCACTCCCCAAGTAGGAACCTCCAGCAATGCCAGCAGCAAAGGGTCAAAAATGGATAAATCACGATTACCCAATGACTCTGACCGATAATGGGGAAAGTTATCTAAAAAGCGCACAATTTCAAAAGCAAATTTGTGAAAAAAGCGCACAATTTCAAAAGCAAAGGAATTTGAACTGACCCTAAAGGTTGGAATCTTGGTAATAATGTATGCTCGCAAGAAATGGACATTCTTTTTGTCTGCAGATTAAAGCAAATGAAATAGTTTGAAATAAAAGATAACTAGCAATGAGCAGAGACAGGCTCTATGTAGTTTCCCACATAAAAGGAGGACAACACACTGATCTTGCAAGGTCTATTTAAAGTGTTGGCAGTGGCTTAGATTTTACACTTTTAAATACCTTGTGCTTCCCATTTGTGCTTTAGACAAATCTAAATTATAAATGTAAATGATGTTCAGTTTTAAAAATATCTCTTAACTGTAAATAAATACCTTCATTGATGAGTAATTGAAGATGTATAAACTCATCTGGAGTAGGCTGGTAAAATTTTCATAAGGCAAAGTGTCATGCGTTTTTAATCTTTCAGTGGAAACATATTTGATCAAAGATGAAAATGCCTTTTTGTTGCTCACATCAAAAGGCTGTCTGATGTCATCAAAGGATATAAAAGCATAGAACATGCCAGTGTAGAGCATGCCTGCTCTTACATGAGCTAGCCTTTTAATAGCTTTGTAAAATATGGCCTCAAATTTATCTGATGTGCTGTTCGATTCATTTTAACCATACAAAATGGAGAGGTGATTTTGAGACTCACAGCACTTCAATAATGACAATCTTACGGTATATGCATCTGTTGTGTGTATGCCACACAGAGAAATGGCCTGTTGGTATAAGCACAGCATTGGAATACATTCCCATCAAAGAGAAACGTTAAAAGACTTAACTGAGATTGATTTTCTTATCCTCGGGCACACTGAAAATAAAATTAGATGTGAAACTTGATTAATTTATTGGAGATGTTTTACAAGGTAACCCAGATAAGCTACCAAATAAGCACAATGCTCTACACTGCACTATGGGTGGTGCAGCTGATGTACAGATAAATGCTTAAGATGAAGGACGTCATCGTGGACAGATACAACCTGGAGAAAAGGAAGAGGAAGAGATGGCAAGTCCCACTACTGTGTTGTAAACTAGAGTCCAATTCTATGTTTCTATGTTTCTATGTTTCTATTATCAAGACAGATTTGACCCTGTAATGGATCCAGCGCCATTGGGAATTGCTTCTACTGGGATTTGGTCCTGCTATTTTTTCACTTTGCTTTCTGCTGATCATAGACCAGAGCTGGTAAGATGTGGGGGGAGTTCCCTAGGGTTTCTTTTTTATTTGCAGATCTATTAATAGTTAACAGAGTCATTTGGCTTGTCATACCGATGTTAAGTTAGTGGTTCTCTGTCACTCTAAATATATACAAGAATACTATACAGATGACAGGTTCATACAGCACCAGCTCACTGTGCACAAGAAAGGAGATGCAAATTATGTGCAGCAAAATACATAAATATGCTACAAACATTTTCAACATAGTGTAGGTGTAGTGTAGGTACGCACTTCAATATAGTGCACAGGAACTTATTCAGCTGTAATACTAACAATGCATCATTATGTGGCATCATAAGTACTACCTATGACAGCCATTTGAAATGGGCTGCTTGCAAAAATAGGAGTACCATTAAATGATGCACAGGACAAGATTCCAGAGCTCTACACAGCAATTTGTGAGTCACCCTCATGAAAGAAAATCAGTAGGAAAATCAAAGACATTGAATGTAATGAAAGATAACTTCTTGTGGCCTAGAAATTTCTCCATGCCATATGGATATGTCAGAGGTGGCATTTGTTGCCAGAACTGAACTGTGGGTCACTTTGACGCTGTTTGTGAAGAGTGACAAAAGCAAGGAAAACCAGTCCAAGAACTGTGGCTTCACATTTCATTCCTCATCTCTTCTTATCTTCCACCCTTGTGTCTCTGGTCTTTGTCCACCCATCTCCCAATGAAATCTCCCCCCACCACCACTTGCTTCCACCTATCACTCGCCAGGCTTTGTCCCACCCTCACCTCTCTTTCCCAGCTTTCTCAGCTTTCTCCCCACAAAAATAATCAGTCTGAAGAAGGGCCCTGACCTGAGCAACTCCAGTTCTTTGTGTTTTCTTTTGTAAACCAGAACCTACAGTTTCTTGTTTCTGTTTGGAACAACATGGTTGTTTTCCTGCTGCATGGGAACAGGCGTTTCAGGTTTTAACCCTGAGGCCCCGTGTATGTAGTGCAACCTACGGTGACACAGTGGCACAGCGGTAGAGTCGCTGCCTTAAGGGCCTGTCCCGCTTAGACGATTTTAAGGCGACTGCCGGCGACTAGGTTGTCGCCGAACATTTGCCGGGGTGTCGTGGGCATGATCGTGAGGAGTCTTCCAAAGATCGTAGTGGATCGCAGTGGATCTCGGCGCATCGCCGAGAAATCAAACGGTTTGAAATCTCTCTGCGACAGCTGGCTTGTCGCCAGGCATCGTAGCTTATTGCGATCGCTGTCGCATGCTGTACCCAGGTTTGATAGGTTCTCTTAATTTACATTTAGAAGCGCATAATATTAAAATAAGTAAAGTAATTTCAAAAATACCATAAAATGCTTGTGTTTAACCAATTTATTTACCGTCAGGACATTTGACAGGTAGATTGGAGGCGACAGTTTTACGGTCAGGTACGTGTGGGAATTTTCGCAATGTTTTTGGCCTCAGCCATTACATTTAAAGTAGGCTCCAAACCCAGATATTCAACCCAGAAAGCAGATATGCATCTCCCTTACATTTTCAAAGAATGCCCACACACTTTTCACAAAACTCCACTGAACCACTTTTTAAACTATTTTTTTTAAATACAGCTATTAGTAAACTGGAAGTAAATCCAGTTTGTTCCTTGTTAAAGTGAAGCTTGGTTTTTAAGTAACCCATACAAAGTGTTATAGTTCAAAACTCTCAAGTACTTACCGACTTGTCAGTGATTTCGTCGAAAATTAGGACGCCGGAGAAGTATTGACAGCATGGGAATTTTTGCGATGTTTTTGGCCTTAGCCATTACATTTAAAGTGAGCTCCAAACTCAGATATGCAACCCAGGAACCAGATATACATCTCTCTTACATTTTCAAAGAATGCCCACACACTTTTCACAAAAATCCTCTGAACCACTTTAAATTTTTTTTTTTTTAATACAGCTATTAGTAAACTGGAAGTAAATTCAGTTTATGCCTTGTTACAGTGAAGCTTGGTTTTTAAGTAACCCATACAACATGTTATAGTTCAAAACTCTCAAGTACTTACCGACTTGTCAGTGATTTCAGCGAAAACCAGGACGCCGGAGAAGCATTGACAGCGTGGGAATTTTCACGATGTTTCAGAAGACGCTGTAATCTCGACCTGACTCGGCATTGTCGTGGTCATTGTCGTCGGGTAAAAGAAAAGTTCGGCGATCTGCTACGACTTTGACAGTCGCCGGCAGTCGCCAAAAAGATCGCCTAAGTGGGGCAGGCCCTTCACAGCACCAGAACCCCTGGTTCGATCCTCACAATAGGTGTTGTCTGTATGGAATTTGTATGTTCTCCCTGTGGCCATGTGGGTCCTCTCCAGGTGCTCTGGTTTCCTCCCCACTCCAACGAAGTACCGGTTTGTAGGTCAATTGGCTTTGGTTAAAATTGTAAAATTGTCCCAGGTATGTCGGATAGTGTAAATAGATTATAGAGACCAAATCAGTTTCACAGAAGCATTCAGAGAGTTTTCGATAGAGGCATAGAATCATATACAGGCCCACACCAACCAATATGCTCCATCTACATTAGTCCCACCTGCCTGCATTTGGAAAATATCCTTCTAAAGCTATCCTATCCATGTACCTGTCCAACTAGCTCCCCAGGCAGCTCGTAATATATACCTGCCATCCTTTGTGTAAAAAAGTTGCCCCTCAGGTTCCTATTAAATCTTTCCCCTCTCACCTTAATCCAATGTCGTCTGGTTCTAGATTCCCTTGCTCTGGATAAAAGACTCTGTGCATTTACTCTGTCTTTTCCTCTCATGATCTTATGCAACTCTGTAAGATCATCCCTCATCCTCCTGCACTCCAAGGAATAATGCTCAACCTCTCTCTGTAGCTCAGGCCCTCAAGTCATGGCAACATCTTCATAAATCTTCTCATCACTCTTTCCAAACTCAGGGTCAGTCCCTGAATTCCTGTCCTTTTGGATGCCTGCAATACAGGCAAATGTCCATGCCTAATCCATGTGCTTCTGTGAAGCTTACTTTTCTTGAGTTTGGGTGCAGTCTCTAAAGCAGAAATGAGCAGCAAACTCTGAGACATGGCAGTGGTCAGCATCAGCATGTGAACGGAACCTAAGACCAGGAAGCCTAGACTGATCATCATAACTGACCTCCATTGGCAAAAGAGCCGCATGAGTGGTTATATTTGAGGTCATAAATGGTCACAGCTCTCAGCACGGAGTAAGAATGCCATTTAAGTGTTGGACTTTTAAATGGCATAGCTTCAGGGGAAATTAGATTAGTAACAACTGGTTGATCTGTGAGTAAATAACAGCTTTCGTGTTTTAAACCAATGAAATAGGAAATCCCACTGCAACTGAAATCTGTGTGGACATTACTTGGGGGATTTTTGCACTGGAATTGAAGTGCCAGTGAAATTGAAAATTCCAATGATAAATTAGGATATGAATATCCTAATGGGCGTAAAGTCATCCAGAAAACTAGTTAAAGTGAATTTAATCTTCTGCACAACACTTTCTTTCTTGGAGATGTGTGAATACATTTCTTGCCACAATACACATGTTAACATCACATGACTTCTTTTGCGAGAGCTTCTAATTTAGATTAGTTTAGTTTAGTTTAGAAATACAGCATGGAAGCAGGCCCATCAGCCCACCGACCAACCCTCACTCATACACTAGTTCTATCCTACACACTAGGGACGATCTTTACAGGAGCCAATTAACCTACAGACCTGCACATCTTTGGAGCCTGGGAGGAAACCAGAGCACCCAGGGGTTTCATCCTTTTGAGGTGTATAAAATCCTGAGAGGCATCTTTTTTCCCATGTTAGGGAATCAAGAACGAGACGTCATAGGTTTGAGATGGGGGAGGAAAGATTTAATATATAAAACAAGCTGCCAGAGAAAGAGAGAGGTGGGTATTTAAGGGACATTGGGACAGGTATACGGATAGGAAAGATGTAGAAGGATATGGGTCAATGCAGGCGTAGATGGGCACTTTGGTTATCATGGATGAGTTGGATTGAAGGACTTGTTACCATGTCACATGACTTTATGAATCCATGATTAGTTGGCTATATATAATAGTTAGCTTGACTAGTTTTCCTGAACTTCTGAATTCCTTATTGGATATAGCTGTGATCACTTCTCTATGTCCATAACGTTTGGTCTCCACCACAGAAGGAAGCAAAATGATGCAAAGTGCTGGAGTAACTCAGCGGGTCAGGCAGCATCTCTGCAATCAGTCCGAGAAAGGGTCCCGACCTGAAATGTCATCTATAACATGTTCTCCAACATTAATCAGACTTTACTGCACATTATTTTGCACTTAATGTTACTCTCTTTACAGTCTACCTGTACACTGTGGATGGCTTGATTGTAATCATATATAGTCTTTCCACTGACTGGGTAGCATGCAACAAAAAACTTTTCACAGTACCTCAGTACACATGGCAATAAATTAAACTAAACTAAACTAAACTAAACTAAATCAAACTAAACTAAATCAAACTAAACTAAACTAAACTAAATCAAACTAAACTAAACTACACTACAACTTATTTATTCACAAAATGCTGGAGTAACTCAGCAGGTCAGGCAGCATCTCGGGAGAGAAGGAATGGGTGACGTTTCGGGTCGAGACCCTTCTCCCGAGATGCTGCCTGACCTGGTGAGTTACTCCAGCATTTTGTGAATAAATCGATTTGTACCAGCATCTGCAGTTATTTTCTTACACTACAACTTATTCCCTGCTTTGGATAGGGACATGGAGAGTAAACGTTTAGATGGATGGGGGGGAAACATGGGAAAATGGCACCAGCTTAGATGGTCATCTTGGGTCAGTTGGGCTGAAGGCCCTATTTCAATGCTGTTTGACTCTATAAGTCTCTACATCTGAAAACAGTGGATATGGCTTTGGCGTTACCAGAACTCCCCATCCTATTTACTGTCAAGAGGCTGTTCTGCTTCACGGAGAGACCAAAACAGCAAAGCTGACAGAATCTTTAGGATCACATGCCCACAAAAATGTAGTACGGCAGCAGGACTGGTGTGGCTGGAGACCGTGAGGTCATGACCAGCAGGATCCGGTATCTTTTCCTCGAGAAAAAAAAATCAAACAGCGGAGTCAAATCTCACAAAAAGCAAAAGATACCATCGCGTTTAAAGTGAGAAGCATAAAGGTTAGGACGATTCAGGAACCTGCACTTCGGGCAACAAACCCGGTGCCTCACAGTCCTGGGATCGTCGGAAGACAGGATGAATGAGATTCTGGGATGTCCAATAAGTTTAAGATCCTGGGGGAAAAAAAGCAGGTTGAATCAACAACAGATGATGTTTTTGAAGAGTAACCCATTCAAAGACAGGCATTTTTTCACTCCATAACATGTAATCCGATACATTGAGATATTATTAAGTTCTTTAATGTCTGAGGAGATCAAAATGGGTAGAATAACAACCAATTCCTCCCTTGTGTGACTACTAGAGCCACTTTTTTGATGTGTGCTGCTTGCTTCCTCTTGCTCTGTCATGCTTTGCCTCTGGAATGCACTGAAAAAAATTGACCCACTTGATGTGTCACCGCTGTCAAATTAAAATGGAAATTGCATTCAAAACAACTCCTACACCATTATTAATCAGTTAAAAATGACAAGACGTTGAGTGCTTAAATCTTTTTGTTTCAACAAAATTTCACCTCAGAAGGCTTGGGTGATCTGGATCTTACTGTAAGTGTGGATCCATGGCAGTTTACATAGCTGGTTACCTGCAGTAAACTAAATTAACTGTTATGACAATGAATGAGATCTGTTTCCAAGCAAGCCTATATAGATCTGCACAATTCCACACGCTTAACAAAGAAGACCAACTGTTACACAGCTGCAGCTAACTTGAGAGAGTTTGTCTGCATTTCTGACTTCTCATTTTGTAATATAAAACTCCTCACAACTGCTCAGCTCCTCAGGCAAATGATTGCATTTATCCATTCATAGAGCTGCCTTTGATGATATTCCTCACAATGAACATGCAAAATCTATTTTATGTAAGCAGCGCTGCGTAATATGCCCTCTTCATTATTTTTTAAAAATCAAATGGTGTAGATGCTGTATTATTTACCTGATTTGAATTACAGTGGGTATGTTAGGATTAAAGTTCCATGAAGGTCCTACGTTAAAACAAAGCTGATCTTCCACCACATTATTTCTACGAATCTTTGATACAAAAGTAAAAGGGGCCTGAAACTGTTAGAGATTCCTTCAATATATCTTGGTATTATTAGGTGCTAAAGAGAGACAAGTATTTGATTAGTAGCTCTTACAATCTCTAGATGTCTTGAAATGCCTTTACAGCCCAAGAAATACTTCTGAACTGTGTTTGCTGTGGGAAGCACATCACCAATTTGTACACAGCAAGCTTCCACAAACAGCAACGTGTTAATGATCAGATAATCTGTTGTAAGTGGCAGTGGTTGAGGGTGATATATAAACAGGACTCCAGGAATAACTCTCCTGACCTTCCTCAAAATAGTACCATGGAATCTCCCACTTCCAACAAAGAGTGCAGACATGGACACAGTTAAACATTTTAATCAAAGGACATAAATCACTCCACCCTTCGGTCATCTGTTGCTGGGCCTGTTTGTTCTGGCCTTTTCTTACCTCCATTTCCCTCCCCTATACTTTTAGTCTGAAGAAGGATCCCAACCCAAAACGTCACCCATCAGTTTCCTCCAGAGATGCTGCCTGACCCGCTGAGTTACTCCAGGACTTTGTGTCTTTCTTCAGTATATAACAGCATCTTTAGTTCATTTCTACACATTAGGGCAGCATGGTGGCATAGTGGTAGAGCTACTGCCTTACAGCACCAGAGACCTGGGTTCGATCCTGACTACTGGTGCTATCGGTACGGAGTTTATACGTTCTATCCGCGACCGCATGGGTTTTCTCCGAGATCTTCGGTTTCCTCCCACACTCCAAAGATGTAGAGCATTGTAGGTTAATTGGCTTGGCATAAATGTAAATTGTCCCTTGGGTGTGTAGGATAGTGTTAGTGTGCAGGGTTTGCTGGTCGATGTGGACTCGGTGGGCCGAAGGGCATGTTTCTGCGCTGTATCTCTAAACTAGACTAAACTAAAACTAAATATAAATCAATACACCTTCTACACAGCGATAACATATCTGTCTGCATTCTGTACATGATGCTCTGGTTTGGCTCCTGTTTCTACAATTGTTTAGTATTCAGAGATACAGCCTGGAAATAGGGCTTGTGTTTGATCCTGACCTTGGGTGCTGTCTGTATGCAGTTTGCATGTTCTCCCTGTAACCGAATGGGTTTCTTCCAGGTGCTCCAATTTCCTCCCACATCCCCAAAACGGTTTGTGGATCAAAAGGCTTATGTAAATTGATCCTCGTGTGTAGAGAGTGGATGTGGAAGTGGGATAACATGAAACTATAGTGGGTGGGTGGCAAATGGTCGCGTGGACTCGGTGTGTTGAAAAGCCTGTTTGCATATGTTTCAATCAAAAACTGTTTCAGTCAGCTAACTGGCTTTCTGAGATCCTCAGACGTCCTGAACTATGCCTGGGTGTCTCATGTTGAAGAACGTGTGACATCCTGATTCAACTCAACATTGGCTTGTGACTTCCCCCTCACGTGTGGTTCCATCTCCACTTCTGGAATAAGCTTGTGTTATGTTCATGAATGTCTCTCATACAATTATTTGGTTTGCATGGACAGTCCCAGTCTTATTTTTTAATCTGGACAAATTGGGGCACAGACATGAACTATCTCATCAATATCCTACCTCTGAATGTCATAGATGCTTGTGGATCTTAACACTTGCTTCTTGATTTGGTCTGAATTGCTTCACTGTGCCTCATCCTCAGAGCTTCATACTCTCATCCAACATAGGCCATACCAAACTCAAATTCATTCAGTTTATGGAGCATTGCAGCCTAGCTGGAGTGAAACCTGTGACAGAATGTGACTTTTTCATCAGTCTGAAGAAGGGTCTCGACCCGAAACATCACCCATTCCCCCGCTCCTAGATGCTGCCTGACCTGTTGAGTTACTCTAGCATTTTGTGATAGCTGACGTTTTACAATGATAGTTAACAACAAACTCTGCCAAATGGGATCAAGGTTTCAAGATTTCACGGTTTCAAGGTCAGTTTATTGTCACATGTACTAATTAAGGTACAGTGAACCTCGATTACCATACAGCCACACTAAAAAAAGCAACAAACGCACAACTACATAAAAGTTAACATAAGCATCCACCACAGTGGATTCCCCACATTCCTCATTGTGATAGAAGGCAATAAAGTCTAATCTTCTTCCCTCTTTATTCTCCCGTGGTCGGGGGAGTCGAACCATCCACAGTCGGGGCGATCGAAGCTCCTGCGACGGGGTGATCGATGTTCCCGCGTAGGGGCGATTGAAGCTCGCCCATCGGGGCGATAGAAGCTCCTGCGGCGTGGAGCTCCCGAAGTTGGTCCCTAACCAGAGACCATGAGCTCTGTGGTTAAGTCCGCAGGCTCCCGCTCTGGGAGCTTCCAAGGTCGATCCCTGGCAAAGGGATCACTAGCTCCGTGATGTTAAGTCCGCAGGCTCCCGCGGTTGGAGCTCACCGAAGTCGGTCCCCAGCAGAGGCTGCCAGCTCCACAATATTAGGCCGCAGTGCGGACGGAGATACGATACAGAAAAAGTTGCATCTCCGTCGATGTAAGAGATTTTAAAAGTTTCTCCCACCCCCCACATAAAACATGCAAAGGAACACTAAAACATACATTTAACACATACTAAAAAACAACAAAGAAGGAAAAGGACAAGGCAGATTGTTGGCAAGGCATCCATTGCTTGCTTCTTCAGGCATCCTCAAAGGCAATGCAGACATTTTGACTGCACTGTTAGAGGCAGGGTGAGAGGGATTAATGGATAATTTGTGTAATTGCATCTCATAAAGTATGCAAACAAATACAATATGGTCTATTGTCAGATTTTAACTGCTGAGGTATGTCAGGAGATATGTCATGTTTACGGATAGGAAATGTTTAGCGGGATAAGGATCAAATGTGGGTGAGTGGGACGAGCATAGATGGAGCATATTGGTCAGAATGGACGGGTTTGGCTTCAGGGCCTGTTTCCATGCTGTCTGATTCAAAGCCTGGTAAAGATCAAAATCAGTTATTCGATTGTATAGTTGGCACTTGTCACGACAACACATACCTAGATTCAATCAATTCTGAGTTTGCATCATTAAGATCTGGAAAATTATCATCATCTATCTAACCAATTGATCATGTCAGCCATAACCGTATCCGAGTGTCTTTGGTGACATTAGCCGGTACTCCTGACAAATTCAATGCAGTGTCACTAGTTATTCCAAATTTTAATTAATACCTTGCACTTGTATTAACCTGTAAAACAGTCTTAATGGTAAAAATGCTGTTAAGTTCTGCATGCAACAACTATTCAAGATCTCCACTTTTAACATTGTGGGCAGTCAATATTTCAAGTCTGCTATTGCAAACTGTTGCTTGTCTTCATTTGGACTTTTAGCATTTCCTCCTCTAATTACCATTAGTTATGTCTACTTCCTTTAATTGTGTAGACTTTACTTTAGAGATAGTGTGGAAACAGGCCCCTCGGCACACCGAGATGGCGCAAACCAGCAATCACCCCTAGACTAGCACTATCCTACACACCAGGGACAATTTCCAATTTACAGAAGCCAATTAACCTACAAACCTGTGCATCTTTGGAGTGTGGGAGGAAACCAGAGCACCTGGAGAAAGCCCACGTGGTCACAGGAAGAATTCACAAATTCTGTACAGAAAGCACCCATAGTCAGGATTGAACCAGGTCTCGGGGGCTGTGAGGCAGCAACTTTACCGCTGCACCATTGTGCATCATTGAAAATGTTCAATGAAGATCCTATTGGCTGCTCTTGTGCACCATTCATGATGTGATCTCAACGCATAGTCTGAATTTCAGCAGCCAAACACACTTCAATGGCCTCACTGTGTCACAGTGAATGAATAGAATCACTACTCAGTGATGCAACAAATATTTTCTATTGGGTTTCGCCAACATTTTTTATTGCTCTTCAGCAAGTGGTGGTGTGTGGAGATACCATTGCTAGGTCCAAGAAAAATCTGGGATAATATTGAAACATACCCAGGAAAGCTCTGAATTTGTGCAACATTCTCTTGCATGTGCCCTTTATGATAAGATCAACGTTTCATTTAAACAGCTGAAACCTGTCTACAGACCAACAGATTCTGACTAAACACATGCACACGGATCGTACAATGATCACATTATGATGTTGGAGGCTTAAAAAACTCACTCCAGGCATAGATTGTCTTCGGTTTCAGTGGTGGTATTCAGGAGAGAATCCTGGCTACGTAAGCAGTGGTCTATTCTTTGTAGGAATGTCCCCACTGTGAAATGGAAGGTCCTTGGAGAGGATTTGATTCCATGTTGCAACTTCACATAAGCCACTGACCTTTCAGTATCTTTATAATGAAGTACAATTAATTTTACTCAAAAAAAACAAGCTGGGTGCATACCTATGACAAATGTAACACTGGGATAATGGGGTCAGAACTCTTCTTGAGACTGTCAGACTTCTTGAGTCTCAAAAAGGGTTCTGACTTGAAACGTCGCCTATCCATTCCCTCCACAGATGCTGCCTGACCCATTAATTTCCACCAGCACTTCTATCACACTGGAATAAAATTGTCTCCTGTCAAAACTGTCTCCTGTCAACCCTCTCCAGAGTCAGCACATCCTTCCTCAGATGTGGTGCCTAAAATTGCTCACAATATTCCAAATACTGCCTTACCAGCACCTTATAGAGCCTCAACATTACATCTCTGTTTTTGTACTGAAACTACTCCAGTTAGTCAAGAAGATTGCATGCTTCTTGGTAGTATTCCTAACTCGCAAATTTAGTTTAGTTTAGTTAAAGTTTGGAGGTACAGGCCCTTTGTACCACCGGGTCTGCGTCAAACTACGATCACACGTACGCTAGTTCCATGTTACCCCAGTTTTGCATCTTACACACTAGGGACAATTTACAGAAGCCAATTAACCTTAAAAGTTGCATGACTTTGGAGTGTAGGAGGAAACCAGAGAAAATCCACGGGGTCACGGAGAACATACAAACAACACCCGTCAAGGCAGCAGCCGTAGTCAGGATCTAACGCAGGTCTCTAAGGCAGCAACACTACCGCTGGGATTCTGGGCATTTCCAGTTTCCTCCCACATCCTAAAGACATGTGGGTTTGTAGGCTAATTGGCCCTCTTGTAAAATTGTTCCAAACGTCACCCATCCTTTTTCTCTAGAAATGCTGCCTGGCCTGTTGAGTTACCCCAGCTCTTTGTGTCTGTCTTTCTCTCTTGTTGGTTATACACAATGATAAAGAGACTGCCAATGAGAAAATAGAAAAATCAATAGAAATCCAATATAAATTGAAAACATCTTCTCTGGAGTACCAGGTCAGGGATACTTTTGCCTTTATTGCACCATCACGTACAGCCTTCCATAGTTGGCTTTCCAACAACGTAAGAACAATATTGTCTGAAGACTGCTGCCAGCACCAGTGAGCAGTTCAAATGAGCGTTAGTTCAAGAGGTCTTCCTCAAATTGAGCAACTGGAATGAAAACAGAAAATTTGAGTTACCCGATGGTACAGTAACGACCCATTGTGCTGTAAAGCCGGGACCATTAACACTGAACTTTCACCACATTCCGACAATAAATTCATAGATTTTGTCCAGATGAGAAGTCTGAACAAATCTTGCACTATTTGAGAAAATTCGCCAATGTCATCTATTCAGCATCCCTACCCCCCCCCCCCCCCCCCCCCCCAATGTGCTCCTCATTCCATTCCCCCTGCCCTCTCACCCAATTCCATACCCTTCCTCCATCCATTCATCTTCCACCCTTCCCTACTCTGGGTTACTCAGGGTGTCAAATGCTATGGGGAGAAGACAGGAGAACTGGGTTGAGAGGGAAAGAAAGATCAGCCTTGATTGAATGGTGTAGACTCGATGGGTTAAATGGCCTAATTCTGCTCCTATGTCATGAAATTATGAACTATTGAACTTGTTTTCCTATTTATTCCATTCCTCCATTCCCTCACACTCACTATTCCTTCCACTGGTTCTACATTTCGCTCCCCATCTTTTCCTTATCAAATTTCACATCTGTGCCTTTTTTGCCTTCTCCATTTCATCTCCAGCCTTGGTTACTTTCTCCACCCATCTCGATCTCCATTTGCCTCTCCACCAGCTGACTCATCTGCTAATAAACAACTGAATTTAACTATCACTTGCCACTTCTTTCCACATCCCTTCCCCTCATCTCTCACTACCATTTTCCTCCTATTTTATGTCCTCCTAAGGGCACTAACCCGAAACCTCGTCTATCCATTCCCCTCCTCAGATACTGCCTGACCCACTCAGTTCATCCAGCAGTTTGTTTTTGCTCAAGATACCAGCATATGCAGTCTCATGTGCCATACATTTTATCTCAGTTCTTCAGAATCAAACTTAGCCTTTGTGCTACATGTAAGGGCCTATTGAATAGTGTGCATCACATTTGCAAGCTTATGTAAACCATTCATTGTGAGTTAAATTTGATTCTCATGTTCAACATCAAATTCTTTGAACAAGAGAAATGAAATGAAATCAAGCTCAGTGGGAATGTAGCTATTAGAATTCCTTTTATCCAATATGAGATTACTTCCAATTCCACATTAAATGTAAGATTACATATTGCCATCCTTTGGTCAAAGTATAATCTGTATTATTCATCTTATTTTGTAAATGTAAACATTTCACAAAGATCGAAAGGAGGAAGATGGGAAGTAAAAGCTGCATTAACCTGAAAACATTCTGTTTTGTTTAAATAGCCAAAAATGAATCGTACTGCGTGAAGTTAGTGAGTCAGCCAGCCTGGACCCAATATTCACAGTTGGTCTACTTATAGATCACAGCATTAAAAACAACAGCTCAGAAGGAAGCCATTTTTCCTATTATATCTGTTCTGGCCACAAAAATGCACATTATCCATTTTCCACTTTCCAATTTATCACCTGCAGTATTGCAGATCCTAATATTTTAGATATTTAAAACAATCTCTCTCTCTCTCTCTCTCCTCCTCTCTCTCCTCCACTCTCTCTCTCCCTCCCTCTTCCCACCTCTCTCCTCCACTCTCTCCCTCTCTCTCCATCTCTCTCCATCTCTCTCTCTCTCTCTCTCTCTCTCTCTCTTTTTCTCTCTCACTCTCTCTCTTTCTCTCTCTCCCTCTCTCTCTATACATATATCACCACCACCATCATCCATCCTATATTCTCTTGTAATCCATCAACAATTTATATTATGCTGGACCAAGTGGACCAATTAGGGCCATTCCTCATTGGGTTCCCATTGTGATGTGGGAAAATCACGTTTTTTCTTTAAAATAATGGCTTAAAAAAAAATCTCAATGAAAATTGCGATGAAGCCCCGACGGACAACCAGGGCGCTTGGAGCGGGAAGAACCAGCGACCAATCAGAGTGGCGGCGGCGCTCCCCCCACCCCCCCCACCACCACGTGGTAATTGGACCAATCGGTTGCTGAGCGTTTTTAATTTAAATTAAACGCCAGTTATTTTTATTTGTTTAAATTAACTTTTTTTTAATGAAATAAATGTTTCTTTAAAATAAAGCATTATTTCTTTAAATTAAACGGCTTCTTTTAAGGTGAAAGAAATGTAAATGAAAATGGCGATCTTTAAAAACAAAGAAAAAAATCTTTCTTTGAAATAAAGAGTTGTCTCTTCAAATTAAACGGCTTTTTAAAAAATGAAATAGACCAAGTGGACCCCGTTGGGCCCAAACCTCTCCTGCATTGGTCCAGCACCCTCTCCTCCCCCACTCCCCCCTCTTCCCCTCCCCCCACTCACCCACTCCAACCCCTCTCTACCCCCCAACAGCGCACTCGCGAAAACGCAGCTGGTCCTCCCTGTGGGGAGGCACGGGTTAGTGGGTGAGGGAAGGGCGCCGGTCCTCCCGGCGTGGAGGGAGCGCATTTATTAAAGTTAGCCCCCCCCCCCTCATTGGCCGCCACTCCTGTCATACTGGCGATCCCGCCCCCGGTGGTCATCGTGGGCCATCCCTCCCTCGTGAGCCGTCACTCGGGTGGGTCCCATTGTGACGTCATACGCTGAACATGGAAATCATCAGTTTAATAAGGTAATTTTAAAACTTTAAAATCTCTCTAACTTAAAAAATATAAGAGCAATTTGAACGAAACTTGGATGAAGGTGTCCCCAGGACAAAGGTGAGTACGGTGGTCCTAAAATTGTTGCACTATCATGTACTGTTTTTGTGTCATGGACTGTTTTTTTGTGGATGAAAACCGCACAAAGAAACAAACGCACAAAGAAACAACGGCACAAAGAAACAACGGCACAAACATACGGAACAAACAAGATGAGAGTTTTTGTAATATATAGATTTACTCTATGTTGCCTGATTATTGGCTTCTTTGTAGAAGGAAATAGTTCCATTCTATCCAAACTAAAAAGGACACTTACAATTATACACATCTCAGTTAAATCTCCCCTTGGCCTCTTTTGTTCCAGAAGAAACAACCCCTCTCACAACCAGTTCTACTCATAATTAAACTGCTCCAGCTCAGACAACATCTTCATTTATGTCCTCTTCGGTGCAATCACACCTGGGCCACATCCTGGAAGTAACAGGCTAAGTAAAGTCTTAAATTCAGAATGATCAGCCAATTTGCCCAGTGGAGTGAGGCAAGTAGAGTTTTCATCCACCTCTGAAGTTCCTAGAGACCACAGGAGTGGCACCAAGAGATGCATCTGTACCAAAAGCAGCTTCCCTTCTTCAATAATCCAATCACAGGCATAATGTGGAAACATTTGGTATAAGGTTTGAAGAAGCAATTCAACTCATAACAAAATAGTGAAGTTTAGTTTAGTTTAGAGATATATCGCAGAAACAGGCCCTTCGGCCCACTGAGCCCACGCCGACCAGCAATCCCTGCACGTTAACACTATCATACACACACTAGGAACAATTTACACATACACCAAGCCAATTAACCTACATACGTGTACGACTTTGGAGTGTGAGAGGAAACCGAAAATCTCGGAGAAAACCACGCGCTCACGGGGAGAACGTACAATCTCTGTCGGACAGCACCTGTAGTCGGGGTCAAATCCGGGTATCCGGTGTTGCAAGTGCTGTAAGGCAGCAACTCTACCGCTGCGCCACCGTACCGTCCTTGTGTTATCTCTATACCAATTTATCTCAAATGTTCTTGAGTTTAGGGACCGCTTTTAGAACATCTGGAAAACTATTGTAGTCCATGATTTCTTCCAGCTGTTGATGTCTCAAACTTTTATGTTTGTGCCGCACATGCAATGAGCATAATTTAACCTAGAAGGAACAAACCAGGCAGATAAATGAGAGGCTAAATTCTTACTTCCAAGTGCTACCAAGTTACATATCCAGGAGTGGAGCACATGATTACATTGAGACTCCAGTTTGGCAGGAGGGATTGCTACATTTCCTACATTACACTAATTACTGCTGTGTCGCCATATGAGTTTATTTTTGTGTTGCGTTATAGCATTTCCTTTCAAGAGCACTATGCATATTTCCTTATAAGGACATCAAGTGTAATTCTTTGCCAGCTTGATATTCTAGGTGCAGCAATGTAGAAGACCAGGTATTTTGGCATTGCTCTGTATAATTAATCAGAAATATAAGACCAAGTAATGCACCTGAGGTTGGCTTGAAAGGAATATGAAAGGCTCTTTTGTTCTTTTCTTCTTTATAGATAATGTATTTTATTTAAGATGATAAATAAAAGAATAAATAGAAGCCAACCAGTTGACCTCTTTACGCCAGCTTAGTTTGTTCATTGACGTCATGGGAATTATTTGATCTTAGCGCAGTTGCACTGTACTAACCCCATTTCCCCTGACTCCCTTGATATGTAAAAATACCCAAAAATCTAGAAGTCAGGTAAATGATCCTCACAGTCTTGTTTGAAGAGCAAGGCATTGCAAAGATAACATACTTCCCTCTTTCTGGTCAGTTTTTCTCATGGCTGCTTAAGGGAACAATGTAAAATCGAGTATAATATTGACCTGATGAACTTCAATTACATTTGAAAAGTTATTACCTGTCTGAAATGCAATGTGTGAAAAAATCTAAATTCCTGAAAGGTGCTTTTTCTGAGTACTATTCAGATCTGCTTGCTAGTACATAAATATTAAGGTACAATGTTAGTGGCTTTCAAAACTTTTCTTTCAAAACTTTCAAAACTTTCGGATCAATGTGCTGTTTTTATTAGTTTTAATTCACTTTATTTTGCGTTTGGCAATAGATGTGGTCAACAACCATGAAGGAAGTGGCCTTCTGATCTTCTGGAGAAAGGACCATCTTCTACAGTCAAAGTGTGGACCGAAAAGGATTAAACTATGGGGCACAAAATGTTGGAGCAACTCAGCAGGTCAGGCAGCATCTCTGGAGAATACGGATAGGGGACAATTCGTGTTGCGACCCTTCGTCAGACAAAGGGTCTCAACCCGAAACGTCAACGATCCATGTTTCCCCAGAGATGCAGCCTGACTTGCTGAGTTACTCCAACACTTTGTGTCCTTTTGTGTATTAACCAGCATCTGCAGTTCCTTGCTTCGACTCAAAGGATTAAAGTGCTATTGTGTTTGGCAGGTTTGTAAGGAAATATTATGTCCATCACAAATATTTTGAATGCTGATAAAACAGCCTGCATATTAGAAAAATGTAATCTCCTGAACTCTCACAACTGCATTTTGCTGGAATTAAATATAGCAAGATACTTTACTATTTCGTAGAGAACTCTAAAAGAATATCTTCCACAGTCAAAGTGTGGACCACAAAGGATTAAAATAAAGGACACAAAAGTGTTCGTTATTATAAAATGAACTCTGGAGAGAAATACATATTAGCTATATGTTTCTCCTCCAACCTCTGCCTTTTGTATCTCAGCACCTCTTTGTTCCTGCAGAGTGCATTTAAATGCAGTGTGGCTTCCCTGTCTGTTGACCCTGTTGACCAGTCTGCAGTCTGCCAGTACTGCTGGCCATTCAAATACAGATCATGCGTTCTTCCCTCTTGGTGGCCCAAAGGGCCTGTTTCCACACTGTATCTCTAAACTAAACTAAGCAAGCAAAGAGTCACCACACTAGGGAGCCAACAGCCCCATATCCTTGCAGAATGAAAACAGAGTGCTGGAAATACTCAACAGATCAGGTGAAATCTGATGAGAGGAGAACAGAGCTAACATTTCAGGTTACTGATCTTCCGTCAGATTCCTATCACAATCTTTTGGACTCGTTCATCTTGTTACTTTTGGCACCCATCCTTGCACATCCAGCTTAAAATTTCCCCTCCTAAATCTTTCCATCTCTCAACTTCTCTTTGCTTCCATAAGGCTTTCACAAAATGTTTGATGAGCATTCGTCCATCTGTCATCGTACTTCTTTGTGGACCTTGCAGTCAAATTTTAGTTGATAACTTACTGACATAAAAGGTTGCAAACCTTGAAACAGTGGCAGGTTCTCCTACCACAGATGCTACCTGACTTGCCGAGTCCCCCTTGTCCTCACCTTCCACCCCATCAGCCAGCGTATACAATAAATTATCCTCCAACATTTCCGTCACATCCAACGGGATCCCACTACTGGCCACATCTTTCCATCTCCTTCCCTTTCTGCTTTCCGCAGAGACCGTTCCCTCCGTAACTCCCCGGGCCACTCGTCCCTTCCTACCCAAAACTACCCCCTCCCCAGGCACTTCCCCTGCAACCGCAGGAGATGCAACACCTGTCCCTTTACTTCCCCCCTCAATTCCATCCAAGGACCCAAACAGTCTTTCTAGGTGAGGCAGAGGTTCACCTGCACCTCCTCCAACCTCATCTATTGTATCCGCTGTTCCAGATGTCAACTTCTCTACATCGGCGATACCAAACCCAGGCTCGGCGATCATTTCGTTCAACACCTTCATTCAGTCCGCCTTAACCAACCTGATCTCCCGGTGGCTGAGCACTTCAACTCCCCCTCCCACTCCCAGTCTGACCTTTCTGCCATGGGCCTCCACCAGTGAGTCATAGTGAGTCCCACTGCAAATTGGAGTAACAGCACCTCATATTTCGCTTGGGCAGCTTACAGCCCTGTGGTATGAACATTGACTTCTCTAACTTTAGATAGCTCCTCTGTTCCTCTCTTCCCCTCCCCCTTCCCAGTTCTCCCACTGTCTTTGTGTCTCCACCTATAACCTTTCTTTGTCCCGCCCCCTCCCCCCGACATCAGTCTGAAGAAGAGTCTCGACCCGAAACGTCAGCCATTCCTTCTCTCCATAGATGCTGCCTGACCCGCTGAGTTACTCCAGCATTTTGTGATGCTGAGTTTCTCCAGCACTTTTATTTAAAATTTGTTTCCAGCATCCGTCGTTTTTTGGGGGGAATTTTCAATTGGTTGATGACCACCTGCTCAGTTGAAAATGCAGAGAAGTTATAAGATAATAAATGAAAACAAATGCTCTTGGTATCTTCTTCAAACTCCAGACAATATCAATCAGTCTTCCTTTTTTACACTCAGTGAAACTCCACCCTCCAATCAAGAAAGGATTAATTGGTGTTTTACTCAAGGTGCTGAAGCACCACAGCTGGCTTTAAATATGCAGAGAAGTGAGAGTAGCTGTAATTAGAGGAAGTGTTGCATGACTATCGCTGCTAAGCTACTCCAATATGTTTAACATATGGCAGCTTTGCCACTCGCAGGTCAATCCAAACATGGGCTGCCGCATTTGGAACAATTGACTTTGAAATCAAATTCATGTAAAATTGGGAATTAAAGTATCAGTTTAATGAGATTTCAATACTGTTAGCATTCTGATGGGTGCATACCTAGCATGGAAAAATTAAGCTTCATCAATGAGGAAATTGGGACCTTTGTGCAGAGGGATGTAAGGAGTTTGTACGTTCTCCCCGTGACCTGCGTGGGTTTTCTCCGAGATCTTCGGTTTCCTCCCACACTCCAAAGACGTACAGGTATGTAGGTTAATTGACTGGGTAAATGTAAAAAAAAACAAAATTGTCCCTAGTGTGTATAGGATAGTGTTAATGTGCGGGGATCGCTGGGCGGCGCGGACTTGGTGGGCCGAAAAGGCCTGTTTCCGCGCTGTAGCTGAAATATGAAATAATATGAAATCTCGGCATTTGGCCACAGGCAATATCTTATTCAAAACAGACAAGAAAAGCATTTATTATCTGTCAATAGCATGGATCCATTAATGATGACCGCACATAGTTTAGTTTAGTTTACTTTGGTTTACTTTAGTTTAGAGATACAGCGTGGAAACAGGCCCTTTGGCCCACTGAATCCATGCCAACCAGCAATCACCTATACACTAGTTCGATCCTACACACTAAGGACAATTTACATAAGCCAATTAACCTACAAACCTGCATGTCTTTGGAATGTGGGAGGAAACCAGAACACCCGGTGAAAACCCACGCAGTCACAGGGAGAACACACAAACACCATACAGAGAGCATCCATAGTTAGGATTGTACCCAGGTCGCTGGCAGTATAAGGCACCAACTCTATCACTGTGCCACTGCGCTACCCCAATATAACACTGCAGTCTTATATTGTTACCCATTAGCTGTTACATAAATGAAGATGGCAGCAAATTTATGCCCTACATCTAGCCATAAGGAACATGAATATCCAAAATTAAGAGGTAGGAAAGATCCTGATGGGTGCTCACTCAATATAGAAAAACTGAGCATAAACCTGCCGGTTAATGGAGATTCCTGTATCTGCAGTTTCTTTTGCCCTCATTGTTATTTGACTTTATATTTTGCTGAGTATTTTGTTGGAACATTGGATTTCAAGATTCTTAACATTTTCTACTCACAAGCATCAACTGAATGGAAAGTTTAAACTGATCATGGTGATGAGTTTGGAAAATAAAAGTAATTGAATCAGCCAATACATGGGCTAATGGAGGTCATTGTACGACTGCAGTTTGTGCTCATCATTGATGGAGGTGAGATCCACATGTGACATGTCCACGTGACATGTCTGTTATGAAATAAGATATTACCTCTGGCGAGCACTGAAACTTCTTCCATCTCATCCACACAATGGTCCCAATCACCTCACTGGTGACAAGAAATAAACTCCCATCTCTACCAAGTTCTTAATCACCTGGATTCACCTGGATTCCTTCAGGCTTAGCATGCAAAACCTGTTCTAGAGAGGCCTATCCACCAGTACATGTTTATTTTCTCGAATTATAACAACATTCTCTGTTGCTCTATTCATTTTTGCTTTGGTGTGACAACAGGCACATCCTTTTAGGGAGCAATGTCAGATTCCTTCCAAAGCCATCCTCAGGTCTGTTTGTTTACAAAAGAATAACATCTTAAAGCAAAATAGAAAAGAGCTCTCACAGCATGGTGCAATATGATTTATTGTTGCCGTTAACTGAGTTCTTTCTTTTCTTATCCTGTGGAAGAGAGTGCCTTTCACCTCCACAGGGTGCTTCAAGATGCTTCAGGAACAATTAATTCTGAAGTGCAGTCACTGCTGTTATGTAGACAAAAATGGCAGCAAATTTATGCCCCACAACTAACAAAGAGATGAATGACCGGTTAATCTAATTTTGGTTGATGGATGAATGTTGACTATGGCACATGGAGGAACATGAATATACAAAATTAACAGGCAGGAAAGTTCCTGCTGGTCTATTATGCCTGATTCACAGTGTGATGGTTAGAACATCATGACTAAACACTTCCTCTCTTCCTCACCCTCCCCTGCAGCCTTGTAAACCCAGGAACAAACGAAAATGGGAAAAAAACTCTAGGCCAATAAGGGAAAGAAAACCTTTGTGAATTCCTCACTACCACCCCCAGGAAATCAATCCAGATGGCCATTTAAACCAAGTGTTAAATTTGTCTTTCTTAGTTTCAAATATTTGGATCTTGGCTTTGCTAACAAGACCAGCATATATTTCCCATCCCAATCTGCCTTTGGAAAGGTAGTGGCAAGCCTCCTTGCAACATTACAGTTCTTCTGATGAAGGTTCTCCCAAAGTACCGTTGGTAAGGAACTCCAGGCTTTAGATTTCGCGACAAAGGAGGACCAACAATAAATTTTCATGTCAAAAGGAAAGCTGCAGACAATGGTGCTCTGTCGTGTAACTGGATGGGTATGGTGCGTTCTGCATTGTCATACTTTATATATCCACTGTGTATCAGTGGAGGCAATAGGTTTTTGGCTGTCAAGCTAGCAGTCAAACTAGGTTGTGTTGTATTGGCATTCATCTGGGTTTATTATTATCACATTTATTATCCTCCATGTGCCACTTTATCCCAATAATTTTTATGTATATTAAGGGAAAAAAGTTAACCAGAGAGAGATGAGGGCTGCTCAGGAATCAAAGCGGTCAGCTCTGTGGGGAGCTATATGAGATGGGCAAAGTCCTCAATGAGTATTTCATGGCTGTGGAGGCTAAGTCAATGGATATTTTTTAGGTGGAGATCAAATGATTCTTGAATAGTGATGGTGTTAGGGGATATGGAGCTAAGGCAAGATAATGGGATTGAAAAGGAAAGATAGATCAGCCATGATTGAATGCCTCTATCGGCCAAATGGCCTAATTCTGCTCCTCAAACTTATGAACTTATGAACTGAAAAATGTGAGGTGTTGCGTTTGGGAAGTCTAACCAGGGCAAGACCTACACAGTGAATTGCAGGGCTCTGAGGAGTGTTGTAGAACAGAGCGATCCAGGAGTGCAGGTACATAGTTCCTTGAAAGTGGTGTCACAGGTAGACATGGTGGTCAAGAAGGCATTTATCCTGGTATTGAGTATAGATGTTATGAGGTTATGTTACAATTGTACAAAATATTAGTGAGGCCACATTTGGAGTATTGTGTTCAGTTTTGGTCACCATATTATAGGAAAGATGCTGTTAAGCTGGAAAGGGTGAGGAGAGATTTACATGGATGTTACCAGGACTCGAGGGCCTGAGTTATAGGAAAGGATTGTGCAGGCTGGGACTTTTACAATGAAAAGCTTTGCATGCTAACCAGTCAAATTATACTGCGCATGAGTACAATTGAGTCATACAAAAGTACAACAGGTAGTGCAAAGAGAGTGTAGAATGTAGTTACAGAGTTATAGTATTACAGTTACAGAGAAAATGCAGATTAGAAAAAGTGCATGGTTTGCAATGAGATAGTTTGGGAGATCGGGACTACTCCCTTAGCTTATGAAAAGATTAATTAGTAGTCTGATCACAGCGGCGAATAAGTTATTCCTGAATCTGGTTTGTATGTGCTTTCAAGTTTTGGTATCTTCTGTTCAGCAGGAGAGGGGAGAAGAGAGAATGGCCGGGATGTAAATGGTCCTTGATTATGTTGGCACCTTTCTTGAGGCAGTGTGGTGTAGATGGAGTAGACAGTGGGTGGCTGGATCGTGTGATGGACTGGGCTACATCCACAACTCTACAGTTTCTCACAGTCTTGCGAAGAGCTAATGCAAACCAAACTGCAATACATCCCGTTCGGACGCTTTCTAAGGTACTTTTGTAGAAGTTGATTTGAGTTGGTAAGGTAAAAGGTTGTCCTGCAAGATGTTAACCTACTTGAATGTTTTTATTATCTGCACTCCTGAATGCTATTGGAGAATGTGTTACCTCACTTAGATGGTGCAAAGGGTTTGGGGAGTCAGAAATTGAGTTATTTGTTGCAGGATACCCAACCTAACTAGTTTCCACTCAGGCCCTGCTGCTGTAATGCTCCTGAGCTACCAGTGTGGTTACAATTAACATGGTTCCTTGATTCAGGAGCAATCAGCAATAGAAAATAGATACCAGCATTAGCCCAGGAACTGCAGATACAAAAAGGACACAAAGTGCTGGAGTAACTCAGTGGGTCAGGCTGCATCTCTGGAGAACATGGATAGGTGATGTTGAGTGTTTAATTGTCATGTACATTGGGAACAGAACAATGTAATTCCTACTTGCTTCAGCTGAACTGGCACATAAGAATTTCATTACCAATGTGATATAAATGTTATGAGTAAACCTATCTAGATATTACTAAAACTCTCATCTTGTATATTTGTGAGTTTGTGCGTTTGTGGATAGATTTGTTCCAGAAATACAGCCAAAACTGTACAGAATAGCGCAACAATTTTAGGCCCACCCTCCTCACCATTCCCCTGCAGTCTCGATTGATCAAGTTTTGTTACATTTTAAAAACAATTAACTTAATAAACTTGAATAAATGCGCACCCCCCCCCCCCCCACCACCGGGAGGACCAGCGCCCGTCCCGGCATGCCCCACGCCTGACCCTCCTCCCATGGTGCAGCGCGGCGGCAGAGGGTCAAAGAAGATGGCCCTCACTGTCCAGCTGCCTCTGCAGGAGAGGTTTCCGCCTAATGAGTCCAGGGCTTGCTCTGGCCGTAGCACTGACCGCCTGGGGCCGGGATGAGTGGCCTCCTCTCCCCTTTCCTCGCCCGCCCACCGCCCCGGGGGACACTCCCCGTCCGGCAACGGGTCCACGGATTATCATTTGGGGAGGGTTTCCGGGCCTGCAACAGAGGCTTCCACCCAACGGGGATTGCCGCGCCCGCAGGAGAGGTTTGCACGGAGGGTTGCCGGGCCCGCAGGAGAGTTTTGAATCCAACAGGTCCACGCCCAGCTAGTAAAACCTAAATAAATGATCGGCACTAAAGTGGTGATGTTCCTCTAGTGTGTTGTCAGGGCCATCAACACGATCGGCCTGGAGATGAATTTGGATAGATGATGTGATCGAGACCCTTCTTCAGACTGAAATAAAACTGAATGTTTCCCCTCTTGTAGTGACTCACTATTGGGCAGTCATTCAGAATGTTGTTTGTGAGTGGTGAAAAATTGATAACTAAATCCATTGGGCAGATTGACCATCTTTGCAATTTCATTTCTCCTTCACTTCCTACACCATTTGCCATTCAGTTGAGCTGTTCTAAGACTCTCATCAAAATGCAAAAAAAAAATTAAATGATTTTGTTCTCCATGACCATTTCTGCCACCCTCGTTCAACGATCAATGAAGAAATATATACATTCAAGTTTGCTTGTCAACTTGGCTATGTGGTAATGTCGGTGAGATAATATGTCATGCGTACGTGATGACTATAACAACTTCACTTTGAAAGTCATCTTCAGTAACACATGGCAACTTTATAGCTTCAAACTTTACCCTAGGAAGTGCATTATTCAGCCGTATTTCATCCAAAGACAGAGAATGCGGGAGAATACTCAAGCATGAAAGATCTAATTAATTAATTAGATTAAAATAAATAAGAATTCATTAAAATATTAAAATAGCGGTAATTATCTTTATTTACTGGTCTGCTGGGAGCAGTGCTGAAAGTTCAAACTGAACTTTGACTGAATTGTCTCTCTGGATAGACGACTCTCTCAGAATTGACGATTAATTTCCTGAGGCAATGTTGGTGAGAAGATACATCAAGCTTACATGATGACTGTATCAACTTTACCTAGAAATTTTAGTTGCAAAAAGGTATTGTCTAGGCTACTGCATTATCCCCAAAATAAAGGAGTTTGAAGGGAGATCTAGTGAAATGTATAAAACAATCAGAGGCTCAGGCACATTGGACAGAGAAAGACTTCACCCATCATAAAAAAAACAATCTCAATGACTGTCCAATAGAGAGTCACCACAGGAGAGGAGACAATCAGCTTTATTTCAGTCCGAAGAAGGGTTCCAACCCAAAATGTCACTATGTTCATTTTGAGAGGCTGCCTGACCCGCTGAGTTATTCAAGCAATTTTTTTTATTAATGAGCATTTTCATTTCCTTGTGTCTCCATTCAATTTTATTTGTTATAATGACACACCTGGACATCTCTGCTTGGGTAGGAAAGAACTGCAGATGCTGGTTTAAATCGAAGGTAGACACAAAAAAGCTGCAGTAACTCAGCAGGACAGGCAGCATATCTGGAGAGAAGGAATGGGTGATGTTTCGGGTCGAGGCCCTTCTTCGGACAGATGTCGGGGTAGTGGGCGGGACAGAGATAGAATGGAGTCAGAGACGGTACGACTGGTGGGAGAACTGGGAAGGGGGAGGGGATGGAGAGAGAGGGAAAGCAAGGGCTATTTGAAGTTAGAGAAGTCAATGTTCATACCGCTGGGGTGTAAGCTACCCAAGAGAAATATGAGGTGCTGCTCCTCCAAGTTGCGCTGGGCCTCACTCTGACAATGGAGGAGGCCCAGGACAGAAAGGTCAGATTGGGAATGGGAGGGAGAGATAAAGTGTTGAGCAACCGGGAGATCAGGTAGGTTAAGGCAGACTCAGCGAAGGTGTTCAGCGAAACGATCGCCGAGCCTGCGCTTGGTCTCGCCGATGTAGAGGAGCTGACACCTGGAACAGTGGATACAGTAGATGAGGTTGGAGGAGGTGCAAGTGAACCTCTGACTCACCTGGAAAGACTGTCGGGCTCCTTGAATGGAGTCGAGGGGGGATGTAAAGAGACAGGTGTTGCATCTCCTGTGGTTGCAGGGGAAAGTACCTGGGGAGGGGGTGGTTTGGGTGGTAAGGGACGAGGTGACCAGTGAGTTGCGGAAGGAACAGTCACTGCGCAAAGCAGAAAGGGGTGGAGATGGGAAGATGTGGCCAGCAGTGGGATATCATTGGAGGTGGCAAAAATGTTGGAAAACATTTTCGCCACCTCCAAAGGGATCCCACTACTGGTCACATCTTTCCGCAGAGACCATTCCCTCCGCAACTCCCTGTTCAACTCGGCTCTTCCCACCCAAACCACCCTTTCCCCAGGTACTTGCCCCTGCAGGAGATGCAACACCTCTCCCCCCTCGACTCCATCCAAGGACCCCAACAGGCTTTCCACGTGAGGCAGAGGTTCACTTGCATCTCCTCCAACCTCATCTACTGTATCTACTGTTCCAGGCATCTCCTATACATCGTCGAGACCAAGCACAGGCTCAGCGATCGTTTCGCTCAACACCAACGCACAGTCCGCCTTAACCTACCTGATCTCCCGGTTGATCAGCACTTTAACTCCCCCTTCCATTACCAATCTGACCTTTCTGTCCTGGGCCTCCTCCATTGTCAGAGTGAGGCCCAGCACAAATTGGAGGAACAGCACCTTGTATTTCGCTTGGATAGCTTACACCCCAGCGGTATGAACATTGACTTCTCTAACTTCAAATAGCCCTTGCTTTCACCTCTCTTTCCATCTCCCGCCCCCTTCCAAGTTCTCCCACTGGTCTTACTGCCTCCGACTACACTCTATCTCTGTCCCGCCCACTCCCGATATCAGTCTGAAGAAAGGTCTTGACCCGAAACGTCATCCATCTCTGCTTGGGAATGCCTCAGCAATTGTAACCCTGAACTTCTTGTTCTCTGATCTCCTTGATCGAAGACCATCAGACAGAATGAGCTTGACAGGTTTCCTGATGATAGACACAAAAAGCTGCAGTAACTCAGCGGGATAGGCAGCATCTCTGGAAAGATGGAAAGGGTGATGTTTTGCGTCGAGACCCTTCTTCAGAGATCCGCAGAGTGATAGGCTGCATCCAGGAGGTTCCTTGAGAACCTGGAGAGCCACATGAATCACAAGGACTATCACTCCATTGAATGTACAATTCATAGTTGACAATGAGAAGAAACTTCTTATGGTCAATGTAATGTATTCAAGGAGTTTGCTTGACACTTCAGGAACTATGCTTCGCCATTCTTTTTCAGCTGCTTTTCCAGACAAAGGTTGGATGCAGTTGAGAAGAGCTAAGAACAAGTAGGCAGATTATCATCTGATTGATGTCAGATTAGGAAAACTGGAGGTGCGATGAGACCTGGGTGCCCTTGTACATCAGACACTGAAAATAAACATGCAGGTACAGCAGGCAGTGAAGAAAGCAAATGGCATGTTGGCCTTCATAGTGAGAGGATTTGAGTACAGAAGCAAGGAGGTCCTACTGCAGTTGTACAGGGCCCTGGTGAGACCACACCTGGAGCATTGTGCGCAGTTTTGGTCTCTTTGTTTGAGGAAGGACATTCTTGCTATTGAGGGAGTGCAGCATAAGTTCACCAGGTTAATTCCAGGGATGGCAGGACTGACATATGATGAAAGAATGGGTCAACTGGGCCTGAATTCACTGGAGTTTAGAAGGATGAGAGGGGATCTTATAGAAACATATAAAATTATTTAGGGATTGGGCAGGCTAGATGCAGGAACAGTGTTCCTGATGTTGGGGGAGTCCAGAACCAGAGGTCACAATTTAAGAATAAGGGGTAGGCCATTTAGGACTGAGATGAGGAAAACTTTTTCAGAGGGAGAGTTGTGAATCTGTGGAATTCTCTGCCACAGAAGGCAGTGGAGGCCAATCCACTGGATGTATTCAAGTGAGAGTTGGATATAGCTTTTAGTGCTAACGGAATCAAGGGATATGGGGAGAAAGCAGGAATGGGGTACCGTTTCTGGATGATCAGCCATGATCATATTGAATGGTGGTGCTGGCTCAAAGGGCTGAATGGCCTACTCCTGCACCTATTTTCTATGTTTCTATGCTTCTAATTCTTCCTTCATGCCTTCACTTTTCACTGTTGCCCATGCTGCAGCTTGCACATATTATCAGTGTCCTTAAACTTTCACTGTCCTTTAAATGTACCTCCTATGTTTCATCAGCTCCAGGCATGCCCTGCAGTGCTTTGCCATTATCTCTCACAACTGCAGGCTTTGCAAACAACCCTCCAGCAGCATCAAGTAGAGGATTTGGAGGTGCAGTCATAGAGGTGTTTGTGTATGTGCATGTGTGTGTGTGTTGGGATGCATGCGTGTGCTTGTGTGTGTGTCCACGTGTGTGTTTGTGTATGTGCCTGAGAATGTGCGAGTGTGCTCTACGCTGCAAGTGTGTACAAACAAGCCTAAACTAGTGACGAATGCAAAAGTGGTCGGAAAATTGGCTCCAATTGGTCCAACGATGTTGAGTTATTGTGTGTGATTTTAGGGCTGAGTTCTACAGTTGTGTGTGTTTCATGGAAGCTTAGGTGAAATAAAGTTCAAAGTGACAAATACTAAATTTCATCTAGCTTGTCAGAATACAAACTTTCTCCTGATTTTACTCCCAAGAGATAGGGAAAATCACACCATGAGATGATTTCTTCGGTCATCTTCAGTTCCACTTTGGGACGTGTTAGGAATACTTGACCCAAAGGACACACCTCTCACTTCCACTGGGATGTTGAGACTGGCATTGGTAAAGCAGGTGGCACAGCCTCGTTCCTGAACAGCCAACCTTGCTGCCCACATCGAATGATCCTGCTGCACGTGTGCACTTCCAGCAGTTTTGCAACTTGGTAGAAACAAGTCCTTAAGGCTTGCAGCCGTGAGCTTGTTTAACACAGGAATGGGTCTGTCATGTGGTCTGGAGACACCCATCGATGTGACCTGACATGAATAGCTTAAAAACAATATTTTACCATCTAAGTTTAGTTTTTTGTTAACCAGCATATCCTTTTCCTTGCGTCTCCATTTAATTTTATTTGCCTTGCAATGTTCTAACCTGCTTTTTTTTTCTTTTTTGCCCATTATATTTGGATTTCCCTTAAATAATCAAGTGCCAGGATACTTTTGTAATCTGTTGAGGTTTAGTTTACAATGAAAAGCTTATGTTGCATGCTAACCAGTCAGCAGAAAGATAAAACATGATTACAATCGAGTCATCCACAGTGTATAGATTACATGATAAAGGGAATAATGTTTAGTGCAAGATAAAGACCAGTAAAGTCCAATTAAAGATAGATGGACGGTCTTTCATGAGGTAGATAGTAACTCAGGACTAAACTTAAGTTTAGTTTAGAGACACAGCACAGAAACAGGTCCATCGACCCACCGAATTTGTGCCAACCAGTGGTCCCCACACACTAGCACTCTCCTACACACACGGAACAATTTATAATTTTACCAAGCCAATTAGCCTACAAACCTGTACATCACACAGGTCACGGGGAGAACGTACAGACACCATACAGACAGCACCCGTAGCCTGGGTGGTACCCAGGTCTCTGGCGCTGTACGGCAGCAACTCTACCGCTGTGCCACCATGCCACAGACACTTTTATATAGCCACATCCAAAGTCATTGTCCAAACAATTGTGGCACATTTAGATAGAGGGAAACCATAGTTTAGGAGCAAACAAATTTCTTGGCCACTGTCTCTTTAAGAAGAAATATATTGAACCAAAGAAGGGACACAAACCACTATGTTTTAAAGATAATTATGTTCAGTCTCTCTTCAAAGTGGAGGACAGCCTAAATAATAATGCATGTTCCCCTGCATTTGAGATCAATTGCAATTTACAGAAGAACTCCCACTGTTTGTTTGTTTTCACACGGAATTGTTGCCTGCAGCACTCAAATAATTGAGACATAATAATAATAGAACAGAATTAAGATCAAATAAATTAATGTGAAATGGAGATGCATTTATTTTAGTTGACAGCTGGCAAAAAACCCTTCACTGGTTTCTCAAATGCACAAAACATGATCATCGTGACAGTAGACAATGAGACTATCAGACACAGGATGCATTTCAGTGCTCAAGAGGCAAGGTGTGTCAGTGACACATCAATACTGCAAATCTGGTTTCACTTAAATAGCTTTGATTATATTTGTCTGTGTAATTCTGGACATCTGTTACATCTGCCATCCCCCAGAATGGTGTATCTTTGAGTATGTGTCATGTTGTCGAGTTACAATTACGGGAAGAAATTACACAATCTAATTATTTTGTAGCCTGTACCTCACTCACTTAAATGGTTGACATGTTGATGGTGTTACTGCATGTATTTAATTATCAATATTTGAGTCCACTTTTGCATTTTGCTTCTGTCATATTTTTAAACAGTATCAAGTGCACTTTCAGCTTAATTAAGGAGATATGGGTTTACAAGCAAAAGTCTGAATCCAGTGAATTAGGCATCGGCGTTGCCATTCCTGGCACTCTTTGCCAAGTCTATGACTTCCTTCCTTATTTCACTGAGAGGGGATTGTCAGAGGGGGAGTCAAGCAAGTTTTCCTCAAGAAGTGGGGAGCACAGTCTCAGAAAAAAGGGAGAGGATGTCTGGGAGAATTGGAAGTCATTAGAATTCTGTAAATTAAAGAATAATGGATTCTCGGCCATTTAGTATATTCAAGGCTGAGATCGGTCTTTTAACTGCAGGTACTTGGACAGGACAGGACCTGAGACATGATCTATCTTGATCTTATTAAATGGCATATTTACATTGCTATATGGCTCTCCCTGTTTCTATTTTGAATATGTTTGTGTTCATTGTCGACTAATTAGTTTTTTAAGGTTCATGCATTATGATTTGAATTCTGAAAGGTAATTTCTGACCTTGCATTTTTGCATTAAAGGTTGCATCTAAATCTAAATGTCTGTCTTTGGCAGACAGGGTATTGAGGGGTATAGAACCTGTGCAGGCAGGCGTGCAGTTTAAATTTGTGTCATGGTCGGCACAGACCTTGTGAGCCATGCATCACAGGGCCTGTTCTCGTCTTGTATTGTTTCTATGTTCTATGTTCTACGATGTTGGGCTTGTGGTAGGCATTCATGTTATAGATCTACCTCTTGAGAGCATGTAAGGAAAATGGTGCTCTGTATGGATTTCCAGCATTAGAGTCCTTGATACAAGCAGCAGGTGTGAATATAGTTGCATGGGGCTAAAGCAGTTGGAGTTCTGGATCATTGATTAGAGTTCAAATCTGACCAAGACTACTTGTTCAAAATAAAAAAATACAATGAACCTGGATTTTTTTGTAAAGCTAGTCACAATTATGGTAATCACAAAAATATTTCATTGTAAAGATCATCTGGTTTGGGAATGGAAATTTGTCATCCGTATCTATTATAGGTCATTTATAACTGTAGACCGACCAAATGACAGAATGGCACAGTGGTAAAGTTGCTGCCTTACAGCACCAGAGACCTGGGTTCAATCCTGACTACAGGTGCTGTCTATACGGAGTTTATACATTCTCCTTGTGACCGCGTGAGGTTTTCACCTGGTGCTCCACGCTCCAAAAGACGTACAGGTTTATAGGTTAATTTGCCTCTGTAAAAATTATCCCTAGGGTGTCGGATAGTGTTAGTGTATGTGGTGAAAGCTGGTCGGCGTGGACTCAGTAGGCCGAAGAGCCTGTATCTGTGCTGTATCTCTAAAGTCTAAATGCTGGCATCTACATCGAGTAAGCAATCAAATGAAAGAAAAAGTTAACATTGTGTGGATTGGTGCAGATGTGTCTTGCAGACAGGATATTAAGAGCAACAAGTTGGCACTGGTTCCACATTTTGTTTTGCCATCATGGATGCAATGAGCCTCCTACTGTGCATGCATTTCTATAATCCTACTGTCAGCAATTGTTTCAATGCACAAAGGATTTATGAGTGTAGTCAAGATAACATGTCTTGTGGGATCTCCTTTATATTGTAGAACAGGAAATAGTAAAACTTATTTGGCTTCCTCACACTATATTTAACTATTGTTCAGCCAAAAATAAAAAGAAGAATTATCTGTGCATAAATGGTTAAACAACTCATTCATCCTTCTTTAAAGGTTTTTGCTACCAGAATTGTCAATGCAATGAGCCTCCATTCACTGGAAAAATTACCAGACAAAAATAAATAAGTTATTTCAAATAGAATAGTAAGTGATTGCCGATGCACAACCTTACTGATGACTGAGCAACAATGATTCTAAAGCAATTAAAATTGCAGATGCTGGGATCTGAAACAAAGAAACGGAAGAATGTTTGAGGGCGCCATGGTGGTGCAGTGGTAGAGTTGCTGCCTTACAGGCCAGAGTCCCGGGTTCAATTCTGACTACGGGTGCTATCTGTAGGGACAATGTACGTTCTCCCCGTGACCATGTGGGTTTTCTCTGGGTGCTCCCGTTTCCTCCGACACTCCAAAGATGTACAGGTTTGTAAGTTAATTGGCTTCGGTAAAATTGTAAATTGTCCCTAGTGTGTAGGATAGTGTTGGTGTAGTGATTAGTGGTTGGTGCGGGCTCAGTGTGCCGAAGGGCCTGTTTCCGTGCTGTATCTCTAAAGTCTAAACTAAACTCAGCCAGTCAGGCAGCATCTGTGGAAGGAAAAACAGGTTAATTATTGATGAAGCATCTTCAACCAGAAATGTTAACTGATTTCTCTTTCCACAGATGCTGCTTGACTGGTTGAGTTCTTCCAGCATTTCTGCTTTTGAGCAAGCATGAATGTTCTGGGATCATGAGCTTACCAATAGTTGCTGCAGCTGAGAGAAGACTTTGATATGGGCACTTTAACTTCCATTTAACTATCATCAGCAACAGTTTTTTTTTTAAACAGGACAAAAAGCATCCTTTGAAAATATTTTATGAAATATTATGAACATCCTTTCGAGGATACCATACTCGAACTACAAGTGAAGGTAAAGTCAAAAATGGAAACACTGAGGGACAATTGGCTTTGGGTTTAGGATCAGAAGTAAATAAAATACAAGAGTTCTAACATGGAAGTACATAGAATAAGAAAGCACTGGAACAGGCCCTTCAGCCCATAATGTCTGCGATGAACATGATGCCAAGGTAAACTAATCTCATCTGTTCATACATGAGCCATCCTCCATTCCCTGCATATCCATGTGCCCATCTGGAATCTTCTTAAACATCACAATCTTATCTGCCTCCACCATTACCCCTGGAAGCACGTTCCATGTGCCCATCACCCTCTGTATAAAACATTTGGCCGCTTTTAAAATTTGCCCCTTCATCTTAAAGCTATGCCCTCAAGTCATTGACATTTCCACCCAGAGGAAAAGGTTCCTGCAGTTTACCCTCTGTATGCCTCCCATAATTAAATGTACTTCTACCCCCAACCTCTGGCGTTTCAGAGAAAACGTTCCAAGTCTGTCCAACCTCTACTTGTAGGTAGCAACCTCTAATCCAGGCAGCATTCTGGTAAACCTCTTCTACATCCTTTCCAAAGCGTTCACATCCTTCCTGTAATGTGGCGACCCAATACTCCAAATGTGGCCTAACCAAAGTCATACAGAGCTGCATTATGACTTCCTGACTCTTATGCACAAGTGAAATATTTCTATCAAACACTTTATTGTCTGTCAGCAAACGCATCGCCTTGTAGATTTTGAACAAGGCTTGCACTTGAAGATGTTAAGATTTGTCATTGGAAGGTGGAAGGTGCAAGTTTTCAGATTTTATAATGTACAACTGTACCTCAAAGATATTAAAAACTGTACCTCAAAGATATTAAAAGAAATGCAACAATTTGGAAGGTGTACCCAATGAACAAAGGAAAACAATATTTCGTTCCTAAATAAGGGTCACAACTGACTGAAATTTTGTGCCAGACATGAATTATTCTAATTTGGCAGCAGTTGGGAGAATTTTGCAGGATTTTAGTAACATTAAGCTCAATTGACCCAATAAATGCTCCAATATGTATTTCTTCACTATCTTGACTCAAGGGCTCTGTAAACAAATAAGTTTACTTCTAGTCTTCACAAAGTGCGTGTGCCTTTAAGAAGTTTTTCCTATAAGCTTTCTCTGCCGGAATAATTAGATATTCTGTCAAGGCAAACATTGAAAAACATCAGGCCCGAATTAAAATCACAGTGTTGGCCCTCCAATAAGCAATTAGTTCTGTAAGTTCTGGAGATCCCAAGTTGGTGTTCACTGGCACACTATACAACATTAAATCTGGGATGAAAGGCAGTTGGCGGAAGGTTTCCAGGCTGTAATTCAATCAGGTCATTTTGATGTTGCTATAAGATCCAGTCGAGAATTTCAAACACTGCCACATATAGTTTATTTGGAAAAAAAATTAAAAAGGACATTTTTCCTTCTGCCTTGCTTCCTGCAGGGGTTCCTCCTGTAGTATTCACGTGGTTAGTGCAGGATGGTGTATAGGAAAGAAGATAAAGCTGACTGAGGGAAAGGTTCTTAGTTTAGTTTAGTTTAGAGATACAGCATGGAAACAGGCCCTTCAGCCCAGCGAGCCCACACCGACCAGCGATCACTCGTTTACACTTAGTTCAATGTACTCTCACTTTTGCATACTCAAAATACATTCTCACTGCAAAATGCACTGAAGATGTTGCCAGCAACAATGACCGAGGGAAGATGTTCCCTAATTGTTGGCATTTCCTGGCATATTTGCTCTTCTAATTCCCGTTGACTATTTGGGGGCCTGTGGTACACTCCCAACAAGGTGATCACCCCCTTCCCATCTTTCTCATAAGGGAAATAACAAGAGGGAAGTGGAAAATGCCAGACACTAAGTGAATAGTTTTCCATCTATTTGCACAATAAAGACGAGAAAGTAAGTTGTGAGGAGGAGGCAAAGTGTCTACCTACGGATATGGAGAGGGAAAGAGAGTGATCAAAAAGATGGTAAATAGAACATATCAGCAGGGAATGTGAGATTATAGAGATCGTTGAAATTCACAACACAAGTGTAGGCCAATGGTCTGTCATGATAATACTGGTCAAAATTAGCTGCAGTTCACTCTAGTTACCAGATTTCAGTCCATTGTCTTGTGGGTTACAACAAATCAAGTGCTCATTCAAATACCAGCACTCCTTTAGAATGAAACTGCCAGGCTCCCACTACTCTTTGGCTCAAAAGATTGTTCCTCAGTTGCCCTTAAATCCTTCCATTTGTTATCTTGAATTAATGCCCCTGCGTTTCACCAAGAGAAATAAGTCTTTCCCTGCTCAACATGGCTGGGCCCCTGATTGTTTTATACATTTCATTAAATCTCTCCTCAAACTCACTTGTTCCAACAACAACAACACAGTAGCCGAGGCAATCACTTTGCAACTAACATTCTCCTGATAACCTCCTCTTACATCTCCCAAAGGATTTTGCCACTTATTTGACAGAAATAAGAAAGAAACAGAATATTATTTAAATGATGTGAGGCCATTAAATAATGGTGGAACAGAATTGAACCATTAATTCCATTTCACAGTCTAACGGCTGACCCATTCCATTTTTACTGACCCACTCAGCATGTACTGTTTTTACACGAAATGGTGGTGTCGGGAGAGACCAGTGTATCCATGCACATGAAACGCACAAAATACAGATAGTTAAGTTGGGGCAGAAACAAGGAAGTGCAGATGCTGGTTTACAAAGAAATACACAAATGCTGGAGTAACTCCAGGGGGTCAGGCAGCATCTCTGGAGAACATGGATAAGTGATGTTTCAGGTCCGGATCCTCCTTCACATTGATAGTGGGTGGTGAGGGGAGGAAAGGAAACTGGCAGAAAGGAGGGGTGGGTCAAAGCCTGATAAGTAATAGGTGGAAAGAGGTGAAGGAGACAGAGAGATCAAGAAAGGAAAGAGAGGTGTCAGAGATATCCATGAAAACCATGAACAGCAGCTTCAAAAATAGCTTCTTCCCCACGACCCTTTGGGTAAAAAAGTTGCCCCTCAGGTTCCTATTAAATCTCCCCCCCCCAGCCCCCCCCCCCCCCACCAACCCTCCACTCACCTCAGACCTATGTCCACTAAAACTATGCCCTCTAGTCTTTGACATTTCCATTCTGGTTCTGATTGCCAATCGTATCTCTGCCTCTCATCATTTTATATACTTCCATCAGGCCTCTTCTCAACCTCTTGCATCCCAGAGAAAACAATCTAAATTTGTCCAAACTTTCATTACAACTAATGCCCTCCAATCCAGGCAGCATTTTGTTAAACGTCTTCTGCACCCTCTCCAAAGCCATCACGTCCTTCCTGTCCTACTTTTCATAGTTTCGGAGTTTCTTTCTGTTAAAAAAAGCAGCAAAGCTGCAAGAAATGCCTTTTCCTGCTGTGGGTAAAATCAGTCTCGGATTCAGAAGGAGAAATTGAGAAAGTGTTTTTCTTTAAGTCTGTGCCAGTTTGCCAATCTTATGTGGGATGGGATCAGTCAGTATATTGGCCCGGATCTTGTGATTAAAACCTCGTAATTTGTCCTTACAATTGGTTCCTCATGGGGGACACAGTAGTAAGGAAATCTCACTCCAAAAGTGACATGAGGAAAACATTTTTTCATCCAAGAGATTTTTTTTTCACATACAGTGCATTCCTGTGATAGATTTTTAAACTGCACTGAATCAAAGCATCTCATATTTTGCTTGGGTAGCTTACAAACCAGCGGTATGAACATGGAATTCTTTAATGTTAAGTAACATCTACAATCTCCCCCTTCCCCCTGCCCGCACCATCCCTCCCCCCCACCCCCTTCCTCCCCCCCCACCCTCTTCCCCCCCCCCCCCCCCCTTCCTCCACTAAAAGTCAGTTAACCAGTTCCACAGTTTGATCCCTCAGGGATCACATCGTCCCGAGCCAACAATCGGCCTGTCAGGAAACATCCATACCTGAGGTCATCTGTTGTCAGCCCTGATTTGTCCTGGTCTTTTTTTGCTTCCAGTTTCCCCCCACCACCACAATCAGTCTAAAGAAGGGTTCCCACCTGAAACATTACCTATCCATTTTCTCCAGAGATGCTGCATGACCCATTGAGTTACTCTGTGTAGGCACTTTGTGTCTATCTCTGAATCAAAGATGGTTTGGAGTGATAGTGGAGACAGATTCAATTGTAACATTCAAAAGCAAAGTGCATAAGTATCTAAAAGGATGCACAGGACTTTGGGGAGAGGACAAGGAATGAGACCACATAGATTGCTCATTCTTAGAGCCGATAGGGACTCGAAAGGCTGAATTAATCGCTTTTGTGCTGTAATTACTCTGTGACTTTACAATTATTCAGTGCTTCAGTGTGACTACTTTAAGCGGGTCTCCCATGTTAAAGAAAAGTCTATCTGCTTTGGAAACAATGTTCTGCAAATGTAGAAACAATGAACTGCAGATGCTGGTTTATACCAAAGAGAGACATCGAACCTCTGAAGAAGGCTCAGTCTGAAGAGGATCCCAAGCCTAAACAACACCCATTATTTTTCTCCAGAGATGCTGCCTGACATGCTGAGTTACTCCAGCACTTTGTGTCTTTTTAATGCTCAGCAAATGTTCGCTGGTTTGTTTCCATGGATTATCATTTTACCTTTTAAGGAAAGTTTGAACAAATCTCTATGATGTTCAGAAGAATATGAAGTGGCATCATTGAAACATGAGAGAAGTTAACAGATAGACACTGGGATGATTTTTACCCCAGTTGGTTAGTTTTGACCTAAGGGGTACGGGATAAAGAGTAGGCCGCAATTTCAACATAAAATGCAGGAAACAGTTAGCAGGCCATTGAGGGTGTGCAGCGTAGGTTCACTAGGTTGATTCCCGGAATGGCGGGACTGTCGTATGTTGAAAGGCTGGAGCAATTAAGCTTGTATACACTGGAATTTAGAAGGATGAGGGGGGATCTTATTGAAACATATAAGATAATTAGGGGATTGGACACATTAGAGGCAGGAAACATGTTCCCAATGTTGGGGGAGTCCAGAACAAGGGGCCACAGTTTAAGAATAAGGGGTAGGCCATTTAGAACGGAGATGAGGAAGAACTTTTTCAGTCAGAGAGTGGTGAAGGTGTGGAATTCTCTGCCTCAGAAGGCAGTGGAGGCCAGTTCGTTGAATGCTTTCAAGAGAGAGCTGGATAGAGCTCTTAAGGATAGCGGAGTGAGGGGGTATGGGGAGAAGGCAGGAACGGGGTACTGATTGAGAGTGATCAGCCATGATCGCATTGAATGGCGGTGCTGGCTCGAAGGGCTGAATGGCCTCCTCCTGCACCTATTGTCTATTGTCTATTGTCTATTGCCAGGTAGCAATGGTAGAAAAAGGAACTGTCAACGTTTCAAATTGAAAACCATTTGTCAGAACTGGGAAAGAAAACAAAAAGAAGTAAGTGAGGGTTCTGGAGAGATGAAAATGATATTCTCTTTCTCACATACCCAGTTCTGACAAAGGTCTCTGACCTAACACATTCATTCTATTCCTCTTCCACAGATTTTAGACTTTAGAGAAGCAGCATGAAATAGGCCCTTCGGCCCACTTAGTCAGTGCTGAGCAACGATCACCCCGTCCACTAACACTATCCTACACACTAGGGACAATTAACAAATTTTACCAAGGCCAATTAACCTACAAACCTGTACGTATTTGGAGTGTGGGAGTAACCTGAACACACGGAGAATACTCGCGCAGTCACAGGGAGAATGTACAAACTCTGTACAGACAGCACCCATAGTCAGGATCAAACCCTGCAAGGCAGCAAATCTACTGCTGCACCTCTGTGCCTCCCTATCTTTGTAGCCTGAAGTCACCTGACCTAAAGAGCTGTTCCAGCAGTATTTGTATTTCAGAATTTGTTTCTATATTTCAAATTCTCTAGAAATGAACGACTTGTACACAAGCATATCTAGGTCATTTTGAACAACAACACTACCAAATCTCTCTCCATTTAACAAGTACTTTGCTGTTCTGTTTAGTACATTGAAGTTTACTTTAGTTCAGTTTAGAGAAACAGCGTGGAAACAGGCCCTTCGGCCTACCGGGTCCGTGCCAACCAGCAATCACTCGTTTACACTAGTTCTATGCTACACACGAGGGAGAATTTACCAAAGCCAATTAATCTACAAGCCTGCATGTCTTTGGAGTGTGGAAGAAACCTGAGCACTTGGAGCCAGATTCGAACCTGGGTCTCTGGTGCTGCAAGGCAGCAAATCAACCACCGCGCCACTGTGCCGCAAACACTTGGTTTATGTTTTTACACACTCAGGTGATGACCTTACACCTTTCCACATCATTGTCCATCTGCCATGTCCTTAAATCACTCAAATGACTCATCCATATCCCAATGAAGCCTCTTTACATCTTTGTCCACGTTCACTATCTCACTTAGTCTACTGTCAGCAACTTTCAGTTCCCTCAGCTAAATTATTCATACAGATCATGAATAGCTTGGGACCAAAACATCAGTCTCTGCAATATTCATCTGGTCACATTTTACCAACTGGAGAACCATACTTTTATTCTCATTTTGTTGTTTTTTGTCCAATAACCAATTCTTAATCCGTATCAATATGTTACCTCATGCCTGTGCGCTTTGAACATTTTGCCTTACTTCTTATGTGTAACCTTATACATCATCTTCCGAAAATACAAACGCACCACATCTACCCGTTCTGCTTCATCTATCCTGCTGGCCACTTCCTTAGAGAACTCCAGCAGAGTAGTCAAACATGTTTTTTCTTTCAGAAACCAATGTTGGCACTGCTCATTCCTATTATTCTTTGCCGTGTTCTGTAATTCCATCCTTCAATATATATCACAGCATTCTCCTGTCATTGAAGATAACAAATCAGTACTTCCCTATTTCTTTCTTTTGCATTACTTAAATAGTGGATCACATTTTCTCCCCTCAATCCACAGAATCAATTTCAGAATCTATTGTAATTGGAAGATTGTAAACAAAGCATCCATTCTTTCAAAAGTCTTGGATGTAAATCATTAGATTCTTCCACCTCACCAATTTCTCTCGCAGTGTTTTTTGATCTTTAGTTGATTGCTTCAATTCCTTGGTAGACACGAAATGCTGGAGTAACTCAGGGGGACAAGCAGCATCTCTGGAGAGAAGGAATGGTGACGTTTCGGGTCGAGACCCTTCTGCAGACTGATATCAGGGGAGGGGACAGGACAAAGATAGAATGTAGTCGGAGACAGTAAGACTAGTGGGAGAGCTGGGAAGGGGGAGGGGATAGAGAGAGAAAGCAAGGGCTATTTGAAGTTAGAGAAGTTAATGTTCGTACCGCTGGGGTGTAAACTACCCAAGCAAAATATGAAGTGCTTTTCCTTCAATTTGTGCTGGGCCTCACTCTGACAATGGAGGAGGCCCAGGACAGAAATGTCTGATTGAGAATGGAGACCCAGCCCCGCACGGCCCGATTTTACCTTCTCCCCAAAATCCACAAACAGCTATCCTGGCAGACCTGGCATTGTTTCTGCTTGTTTATGTCCCACCAAATTAATTTCCACATACCTCGACTCCATCCTATCACCCCTGGTCCAATCCCTCCCTACCTATGTCTGTAGATTAGTGTAATGGTGTCACTCATGTTATGCGTCATGCTTTTGTAGTTACGCCCCTTTAGCCTTTGAGTGACCCCATCTTGGGTTCACCCGCTCAACGTTTATTGTCAAGGCCTGTAGCCAATCAGGCTTTGGTCCCACAAGTGTTTCCACTGGAAGAGGTTCAATCCAGGTTGCAACAGAAGCGTGACATTCAGAAGACAATGTCCAAGACACCGCACACACTCTTTGTCTCCTCAATGACTTCCGGTTTCCAGGCCCCCACTCCCTCATCTTTACTATGGATGTCCAGTCATACTACACCTCCATCCCCCACCAGGAGGGTCTTAAAGCCCTCCGTTTTTTACTCGACCGCAGAAACAGCCAATTTCCATCTACCAATACACTCCTCTGCCTAGCAGAGCTGGTCCTTACCCTCAACAATGACTCCTCCCACTTTCTCCAAATCCAAGGCGTAGCTATGGGCACTCGCATGGGCCCTAGCTATGCCTGCCTCTTTGTAGGGTACGTCGAATAATCCCTGTTCCAGGTGTACACTGGACCTATCCCCAAAATCTACCTCCGCTACATCGACGACCTCATTGGTGCTGCCTCCCGCACCCATGCAGAACTCACTGACTTCAACGCAACCACTAATTTCCATCCTGTACACAAAGTCACTTGGACCATCTCTGATATCTCCCTACCGTTTCCAGATCTCACCGTCTCCATCACAGGAAACGGACTATTGTTCAACATCTGCTACAAACCTACTGACTCCCATAGCTATCTAGACTACACTTCTTCCCACCCTGCTTCCTTTAAAGACTATCCCCTACTCCCAATTCCTCCATCTACGCCGTATCTACGCCCAGGATGAGATGTTGCATACCAGGGCATCAGAGATGTCATAATTCTATAAGAAACGGGGGTTCCCCTCTTCCATTATAGATGAGGCTCTCACTAGGGTCTCCTCGATATCCCGCAGCTCTGCTCTTGTTCCCCCTCCCCCCATTCATAACAGAGTCCCCCTTGTCCTCACCTTCCACCCCATCAGCCGTTGCATACAGCATATAATCTTCCAACATTTTTGCCACCTCCAACGGGATCCCACTACTGGCCACATCTTCCCATCTCCACCCCTTTCTGCTTTCCACAGAGACCATTCCCTCCGAAACTCCCTGGTCAACTCGTCACTTCCCACCCAAACCACCCCCTCCCCAGGAGATGCAACAACTGTGCCTTTATCTCCGCACTCGACTCCATCCAAGGACCCAAACAGTCTTTCCAGGTGAAGCAGAGGTTTACTTGCACCTCCTCCAACCTCATCTACTGTATCCACTGTTCCAGGTGTCAACTTCTCTACATCGGAGAGACCAATCACAGGCACAGTGATCGTTTCGCTGAACACCTCCGTTCAGTCTGTCTTAACCTACCTGATCTCCCGGTGGCTCAGCACTTCAAATCCCCCTCCTATTCCCAATCTGACCTTTCTGTCCTGGGCCTCCTCCACTGTCAGAGTGAGGCACAATGCAAATTGGAGGAACAGCACCTCATATTTCGCTTGGGCAGTTTACACCCCAGCGGTATGAACATTGACTTCGCTAACTTCTGATAGCCATTGCTTTCTCTCTCCATCCCCTCCACCTTCCCAATTCTCCCACTAGTCTTACTATCTAAGTCTACATTCTATCTTTGTCCCGCCCCCTTCCCTGACATCAGTCTGAAGAAGGGTCTCGACCTGAAACGTCGTCCATTCCTTCCATCCAGAGATGCTGCCTGACCCGCTGACTCACTCCAGCATTTTGTGTCTACCTTCAATTTAAACCAGCATCTGCAGTTCTTTCCTTTTCATGCTTCAATTCCTTGTTGACTCTCATATCTGACATGATTTGTGTATCTTCTTCCATGAAGACAGATGCACAAATTAATTATTTCTTCCTTTAACATTTCCTTATTCCATGTTATGAATCTTCCTTTCTCTGCTCACGCATGCCCCCACTGGCCTCTTCCTCCTTGTGTGCAATTGTGTATTTCACACTGGTCCATCTTACCTATATCAATATCTTGATCCTCTGTTGAATCCTATAATGCTCTCTATCCTCAAGTTTACTGCTATTTCTGACAACTTTATAGGATTGCATTAAATTCTCATGTTGGCCATGGGTCTTCTTCTTTCTTTTCCATCATCCATGTTTCAAATGTTGCATCACTGTCATCGAAAGTCTTGAAAGGGCGCAAGCTTCCGGCGACAATCAGTGGGAGCCATCACTTGTACAATAGATGATGGGTGTAGCAGAATTAGCTCAGGACACTTCCAGTTTCCAGCCCCGCGACGTGGATGCTTCTGCTATGGGGCCGGCCATGGGTGAATCTTTTCTGTTGGGTTTATATGCCTTTAAGGAATATATATATTTTTGCAACTTTCATTATTTTTTTAAATGCTATCCATTGTCTGTGTCTTTCAATGTATACATCATGTCTTTCAATGTATATCCCAATCAATTGCAGTGAACCCTTCTCTTCTGCCTTCACAGGTTTCTTCATTTAGATTTAAGATGTTTGCTTTGCACTGAGCTGTTACATCACTTACAAACTCAATGCCAAATTTGGCCGTATTAATGTGTACAAAGGAACTGCAGATGCTGGTTTACCCCGAAGATAGACACAAAATGCTGGAGTGATGCAGCGGGTCAGGCAGCATCTCTGGAGAAGAATAGGTGACGTTTCGGATCGAGACCCTTCTTCAGCCCGTATGAAGAAGGGTCTCAACCCAGAACGTCACCTATTCCTTTTCTCCAGAGATGCTGCCTGACCCATTGAGTTACTCCAGCATTTTGTGTCTACCTTGACCATGTTAATGTCAGTTTACTTCAAGGTTTCCAAATTTATGCTTTTCATTGCACAAATTATATCCAAAATAACATTTCCCAAATTTCCTCACCATTTTGATGCAGAACATCACCATAGAGACAAATCACACATTCATTTATCCTCCTGATTTGAGCACATTTGATTAATCCACTCTAGACATAGAATTCCTGTACATAGATTGAAATGGATAAGGAAATGTTCATTGAACATTGACTTCTCCAACTTTAGATAGTTCCTCTGTCCCTCTCTTCCCCCCCCCCCTTCCCAGTTCTCCCTCTAACTTCCTGTCTCCACCTATATCCTTCCTTTGTCCCGCCTCCCTGACATCAGTCCGAAGAAGGGTCTCGACCCGAAACGTCACCCATTCCTTCTCTCCTGAGATATTGCCTGACTTGCTGAGTTACTCCAATATTTTGTGAATAAATACCTTCGATGTGTACCAGTATCTGCAGTTATTTTCTTACAGGATATGTTCATAATCTTCCAATCTATTTCATTGCTGCCATTGCATTTTTTTAATATGCACTTTCTCTGTAGCTGTAACACTATATTCTGCATTCTGTTTATTTTATCACTGCTCTAATTAATGTATTCCTTCATTATATGATTTGCCTGATGGCATGTAGATAGGACTGTTTGGTGAACTTTTGTAACATTTTCAGCGCTAAAAAGTGGTGACACATGTGTACTGCCTAAGTGAGGTCTGCTATATGATTTTACTGGGTTGTAAGTAAAACAAAGCATTTCACTGGACCTAGGTGTTTGTGACAATAAAGTATCATTGAATCGTGAACAGTCTTTCTCAGTATCTCGGAGCAATTGATAATAATAAACCAATACCCATGCAGATAAGGAGGAATTTCATCTCTCAGAGGGTTACCAATGTTTGCTATTTTTGATCTTAAAAGTTACAGCTCCTGAGCAATTAAATATATTCAAGACTGTGTTCGGTTTAGAAACTGTGAGGGAAACAAACTATGTGGGTTTGGGAAGAAAAATGAAATTGAAGCTGATGATGACTCCTGTCGTGATGTGAATGAATGGGAGAGGAAACATGATGGACGATATGGGTTATCCTGCTTCCATTTCGTATGTTCTTCTATTCAGGTTTTGCACAATCTTTTCAATCCCTTACTAATTCCTCCCTTGCCTTCCTTCGATAGAAGCCATTTTGCCTTTGCTGAAGAGCATCGCCCTTTCTTTGACTGGATAGCACGCAATGAAAACCTTTTCACTGTACCTCGGTACCAGTGACAATAATAAACTGAACTAAAACTAAACCAAACTAAGATATAATACACGAGAATGCTTTCCTTCTGTTTATTGTGCACATGTTCACAAAGCATTCAGTTTTGGTCGCCTTGCTATAGGAAGGATGTCATTAAGCTGGAAAGAGTTCAGAGAAGATTCACGAAGATGTTGACGGAACTTGAGGCCCTGAGCTATAGGGAAAGATTGGGCAGGCGAGGACTTTATTCCATAGAGTGCAGGAGTCTGAGGGGTGATCTTATAAATGTGTATACAATCATGAGGGAAAATTATGAGGGTGATTGCACATATTATTTTACTCAAAGTTGGGGAATACAGAACCAGAGGACATAGGTCTAAGGTGAGAGGAGAAATATTTAACAAGAACCTGAGGGGCAATGTTTTCACACAAAAGATGGTGGGTAATTGGAACTACCAGAGGAGGTAGGTACCATAACAACATTTAAAGGTCATTTTGACCGATACAAGGATGAGAACGATTTAGAGAGGTTTGGGCCAAATGTGGGCACGTGGGGTTAGCTTAGATGCAGCACATTTGTCGGCAAGGGCAAGTTGGGCCGAAGGTCTTGTTTCCATGCTGCCTGACACTATCACTCGATTACTCTATTATTATGGATGGGAATCCCAAGCGAAATACCTTCCTTTAAGAGGTTGTTGTATGATATCAACTCTACCAAGTAGAAAAGATTGCTTAATCTAATTTGTCGATTTGAGTGAAAGGCTGAAGTCTTTTTGTTGCAGTATACTAGCATGAGTAATTTTCGACATGACCCTATACTTTAATCCAAAGGTGATAAAATTTGAAGGTTTCCTGCACATAGTGCAGAAGCCTGGCATTCATGAAGAAGTCTGGCAAACCTTTTGTCCCATATCTTGAATTTTTAAATGTTGAATTGCTACAAATAGATATCATTCTTTGTTGGGCGTTACTTTTATATAGCTAATGATTTAATGGTTTCCGGACAGTTACCATCTTTAAGCCAGTTGCCAATATTTACGCTGCTATATTCGGTAGCAGCAACTTAGATCCATGTGAGCCTTCGGCTGGGAATTTCCACTGCAGTACCTTATGCCAAGAAAATACAACATGTAATTCCATACCTTCGCCCATGATTTTCCAACCATCAAACTTAATGATGGGTAAATCGTGGGCTGAGATGTGGAATTTCCTGGCAAGTATTTGTTGTGTGCTCTATGTGTTTGCCATCAGGGTAATAATTGCAGCTTTTTCCCAACAAACTTTGCTTGTGTTCAGCATAGAATTCAGTGGTGAATCCAACATTTCATTAGAACTGAACAGTACTGCCAATACGTTTAGGGTTCCTCATCATCAAGGCTTAGGACGTTGTAAATCAGTCAGAGAATCATGTTTTATAGGACGATATAGGACTTGTTTGGCCACATTTAAATTGTTGTGTGCAATTCTGGTCATCCCATTACAGGAATGATGTGGTGCTTTAGACAGAGTACAGAAGAGGTTTACCAGAATGCTGCCTGGTTTAGAGGATATTACCGAAAAGGAGAGGTTGGACAAACACGGATTGTTTTCTCTGGAATGCAGGAGGTTGAGGTTGAGGTTCGCTAGTTATGGATGAGCCTGGTAGAAGTAAATTAAATCATGGGAGACAGGGATAGGGAAGACAGTCAGAATTTTTCTCCAATGTGGAAATGTCAAAGACTAAAAGGCATGACTTTAAGTGAGTGGGGCAAGGTTTAAAGATGTGCTGGGCAAGTTTTTACTCAGACTGTGGTGAGTACCGAGAACGTGCTTCCAGGGGTGGTGGTGGAGGCAGATACAAAAGGGGCATTTAGGAGGCTTTTAGATAGGCACATGGATATGCAGGAAATACAGGGACATGCAACATATCATATCATATCATATCATATATATACAGCCGGAAACAGGCCTTTTTGGCCCTCCAAGTCCGTGCCGCCCAGTGATCCCCGTACATTAACACTATCCTACACCCACTAGGGACAATTTTTACAATTTTTACATTTACCCAGCCAATTAACTTACATACCTGTACGTCTTTGGAGCCTACATGTGTAGGCAGAGGAGATTAGTTTATCTTAACATCATGTTTGACACAAACATTTTGGCTAAAAAGCTGTGTTGTTCTATGTTTCTATGTTCTGTGCTAATGAAGTACATAACAGCATGAACAGGCACTCCTCAGAGGTTAGAGGTGCAGAAACAGACCCTTCGGCCCACCAAGTCCGCGCCGACCGGCAATCACCCTTTACACTAGCACAATCCTACACACGAGGGACGATTTACAATTTTACCAAAGCCAATTAACCTGCAAACCTGTATGTCTTTGAAATATGAGAGGAAATGAGCACCCAAGGAAAACCCATGAATTCACATGCAAACTCCATACGGGCAGCACCCATAGTCAAGATCGAACTCGGGACTCTGGCACTATAAGGCAGCAACTCTACCACCGCACCTCTGTGCCGCCACACAGTTGAATGATTCAAGGACGAAGAGCATAGATTTAATAGATCTGGGCAAAGATCAATGGAAGATAAGAGGAAGGTCTTTGTTCACTCAGAGGGTAATTAACATTTTGAGTTCACTGCTTGCAAAGATGGTGAAGACATCACCAGTGTTTCCAAATGGAAATTGGCATTTGAGAAAGAATAATGCAGAAGGCAAAGGGGAAATAGCAGGGACATGGCTGGCTGTATAGGAACACAATAGAAACTCAATAGGTCTAATCACTCCTGTGTTATAAAATTCTACAATTCTATGAACAGTGAGGCATTAGACACAATCTAACTGAACGATGAAGCATGATTGAGGCTTTGAATGGTTGACTCCGGTTCCCATGCTGGATTAGAGCAGATGGCAAATTCTGATCTGAAATTGTAAATATGGACAAGTAGACACTTACATAACCTGACGCATCAGGTCCCATTTTATATAGACACAGTCGGCATACATTCTAAAGTTTGCTAGGTGTATGCACACATTAGGTATGAAATGTGCAGCAATCCTGCAAATATGCCCATCGTGTGGCATTAATTAGCAGTCACAACCTGTGCTGTAACAAAACCTACAGAGGAACGAAATGTCACGTTGATGCACTGAACGATTTTCCCTGGTTACGTATGAGGTTTATTAGTAGGATGGAATAACAAGAGCTTTAATCTGCATCCATCATGCTGCAGCATTTTTTGGAAGGAGAACCGTCTAAAGATAAACTAGCTTACTTCTTAAAATCCACAGAAGCAGACAAGCCTGCCCCCTGTGGTGGGGCAGCCTTCTATCAGGCAACAAGCTCCCCAACCCAGCATTGCACGCATGCAGTCGCTCGGGGTGAGAGCCACAGGAAAGAGTGAATGCTCCTCTCCAAGTTCAGCTTTTTTTCATTCTTAATTAAGCTTTTCACCTGCAAAAATATCTCCAGTGATTTTTTTTTCCTTCTTCAGCATCTAATACTTGCTGTGATCTTTGGTAAAACCAAATCATGGGAAATGCATTTATTGGAATGAGCTGTCTTTTTGGTCAGCTTGCGTTTGAAACAGCCCAGGTTGACCACCGTAAACCGCAGTAAATAAGCTGCAGTCAGCGTATAACTGGAGCACAATCTTTCATTGTACAATGGACTTTGTTCTATGTGGTAGATAAAAGTATTGCGACCCACAGAATGTGTAGTGAATTATGGAGCTGATCCTAAGGTGACGAGCAAAAGTGACTTTCCGAATACCTTTCGGAAAACCAAGAAAGGACGAGGATATTAAGGGTCCAGTCAAGAATGCTCATTTCCTGATGAATGGCAAACAGAGTGCTTCACACCATTTTCTTTTCACTTCTGAAAGTTGATTTTAAATGCAGACCAGACTGATTGGTTGAAGATTCTCTTTCATTGACAACAGCAGGAGACCAAAGTGAAATGGGTTTGAGAAATTTTAAACTGATGCTGTAGCACTGACAGTAAAATGTTCCAAATTGCAGTACATCAAAAAACATGAATTGCTAAGTAATAAGGAAACGAGGCCCAATTAATTTATTTTGAACCATTATAGAATTGTTCTGTGGAACAATTATGAAGGTGTTGTTCACCAATTAGCATAGTATATTGCTGCTCCAGACTATTTTGGGTAAAGACTGTTGAACCAAGATACTATTATAAAGTTTCGATTGAAGACTCATTATGAGGGAAATTGCAATGTGTGCAGAAACCATTGCTTGGCCAACTACTTCTAGCAGAGGGGAAATTTGACCTTTGCCCTTCACCTTGATGGGTCTAAGCAATGAGGCAGAGACAATTAAAATATATGTAAGGGTCACTTTGAAATGTATTAAAATGAAAGTTCCTCACAGTGCATTGCAGACTCTTCAGCTTGTCATGGTAGTTGTTGAGACATGAGTCACAAAATGAGACTGGAAACTTGGCCGTGTAGGCTTCATAATCTTGCACTTGTATCACACACCACCTGCATATTCATCTAATTAATCCATTTCTAATTCCAGAAAAACAGTTACTTTTCAGGTGCCCTCAGGGACCTAGCTCTGCACTTGTAAGTCCCAAGGCACGTGAAATGTCTGCAAATGCATGAAATTCATCTGTGACTCATAGCATATAAAAAAGGGCAGTAATGACTTTTATGAACCACAGGTAGTGCGTAGCTCCTGGCATAGCGCCTCTCCAAATCTGCGTTTAAGAACTCACAGAAGTCTCTTATCCAGACAGCACTAATCCAAAGCCCGCACCACTGTTATGACAAGAAACACCAACCTGGGGCAATACCTTTAATCCTCAGTGAATCTCGCTTCCAGTGGGGCTTCATAAAAACTCTTGAAGCCAGATTCAGTAATGAGTATGTGTGCTGAATCTGTTTCCACACTCTTGCGAGATAGTAGATGCCAAGATAAAACAGTTCGAAATTCAAAGGTATTTGTTTCAAATGCAGTCTGCTAAGAGTGGTTCCTGTTAATAAAGGGGGAAGACCCAGTGGAATTTTTTTTAACGAGTCCATCGGAAGCACTTGCGTTAGTTGATGTTTAAAAAATGTCACAGTGTCAATCCTTAAGCTAGGGCAACAGATGCTCAGATGCTCTGCTGTAGGAACGCTTCGTGTACATATTTTTTTTAAGGAATGCCTAATCATGTGAGTTTCCCTGGGCAAGTAAAAGGAGGAAAAAATAAATAAACATTCATCCAGGAACTGAGAAAAAACAATGGTCCTCCACCACAATGGATATACAATATCAACAATGATTCCCAAAAATACATTGAGAGAGATGGGAGTAAGTTGGAGGCAACTGTGGGTGAGTGGTGGTGATTACATAGTTGCTAACTTAAGGCGTGCTTCTGATACTAGCTAAGTGTAGCTCTTTGGAGGAGGTAAGGGATGCAGAAGACAGTGTGTTTACTCATGAGCAAGCATAAAGAGACTTACAGTTGTCATGCCCCAAAACAATCCACTCAATTAACACTTGAAACACTGTGAGTAATTTTACTCAGGATTTCAAGGGTTAATTAGGTGACAAAAATAATATTGGCTAGAAAATTGAGGTTTATGATATACTTCAATGAATATATCTAGGTTTTTTTGTTTGAAGATTGGCAGACCACAAGTGATGGGTGAACCCTACTGCTATAATTAGGATGCAACCCTCTCATACTGATCTCAGCATCATCTCAAGAACTACTCGTCAACTGATCATGAACCACTTACACAACAGATCCCCAGAAGATTTTACATTACTTTGGACCCACCTTTATAAATTAATGACATGGTTATTTGTCGGAATAGAAATTGAACGAAGCAGCATCCTGTTCATACAATGCAGGTTAATGATTAGCTCTCACTAATTTTGTGTTCCTGGTGGCTTTCTATGCTTCACCCTCCAATACCTTTATCCAAGAGTAACACCAGAGAAGGTCTCCTGGTGAGGTTAAAATAAGGACAGTCCGTTTGAAGAACTATTGATTTCAAATATAGGTGGACAACACTGTGAATTTGTATGGAGGCATAAAATCATTGTGCATGCAGCATGGACATGTTCATTGGCCCATCCGTCCATGCTGAGCATCAAGCATCCATTGCTCCCAACCAGCATTTACCAGCACTTGGTCAGAAGCCTTTTATGCACGGGATTCTAGTGCTCCTTTATGTACTTCTTCAAAGTTGCAAGAGTCACTGTCCTCACCACTTCCTCATTCATCTTGTATTCCATAAGACCATCATTCAGACCATTGAATCTACTCCGCTATTCGATCATGGCTGGTCTATTTTTCACATTCTCTTGCCTTCTCCCCGTAACCTTTGATGCCCTTACTGATCAAGAACCTATCAATCTTCACTTTTAAAATACCCAATGTCCTTGCTTCCACAGCCGTCTGTGGCAACGAATTCCACAGATTCACCACCGCCTGGCTGAAGAAGTTCCTCCTCATCTCCATTCTGAGACTGTGCCCTCTGGGGACTCTCCCTGTACTGGAAACATCCTTTCAACATCCACTCGAGGCCTGTCATTATCTGATAGGTTTCAATGAGATCTGCCCTCATCCTTCTAAACTCCAGCGAGTATGGGCCCAGAGCCTTGAAATGCCATCCAAACTCAACTACCCTCTGGGGGCAAAAAAATCCTTAAGTCCCCTCTAAATCTTTTACTCCATCCAACGGGAAGAAAGTAGGAGTCTAAAAACCATTACATCAGGTTCAACCATAGCTTCTTCCCAACAACCATCAGGCTCTTGAATACTCCATAACACTAACGTTAACTATGAATTCCTACAGGTTGACTTTGGTTACACTGAGAATTTTTTTTTTTTGTACTAATATTGTGGTTATTGATTTTTTTTGTTATTGTATATTATCAACGTGTATTGCGTTCACAGGCCCGTTATGTTGCAACAAGCAAGAATTTCATTCTTCTATTGTTGGAACATATGACAATTAAACACTTTTGATTCTGTTAATTCTTGACCTTTGACTAGACACTGCCACAATGGGAAATAGTTTACTACAGTCAACCCTAAATATTGCCCTAATAATTGTGTATCCCTCTATTAGATCTTCTCCCTCAATCTTCTCTGCTTCGGGAAGACATATCCAGCCTACCCATTCACTCCTCATAGCTGACACACTCCACCTTCAATTCTTCTAGAGTAAAAGAAAACTCAACAATAATGCGTAAGAATGAGGGGTAGGCCATTTAGAACGGAGATGAGGAAGAACTTTTTCAGTCAGAGAGTGGTGAAGGTGTGGAATTCTCTGCCTCAGAAGGCAGTGGAGGCCAGTTCGTTGGATGCTTTCAAGAGAGAGCTGGATAGAGTTCTTAAGGATAGCGGAGTGAGGGGGTATGGGGAGAAGGCAGGAACGGGGTACTGATTGAGAGTGATCAGCCATGATCGCATTGAATGGCGGTGCTGGCTCGAAGGGCTGAATGGCCTACTCCTGCACCTATTGTCTATTGTCTATTGTCTACAGCAGTTAATGAAGATCTAAAACACAGGCAGTAAATGCTGGAGATACCCGGCAGATCAGGCAATATCTGCAGAGGGAAAAGCAGATGGAAAAATTCCCAGCTTTTCTATCACTTGCTAGGCTTTGTTCTGCCCCTATCTCCTTTTCCAACTTTCTCCCCACGATTACTATCAGTTTGAAGAAGGGTCCCGACCCGAAATGCTGGCTGTCCATTCTCTCCACAGTAATTGTCTGACACATTGAGTTCCCCCAGGACTTGATGATGATGATGATACTTAATTGTCATATATACCTGTGTACCTTGGTGCAGTGAACGTCTTTGTATTGCGTACAATCCAGTCAAATCTATAGATAAGCACAATCACAGATAGCACAAACGTCTAGTGATTGTAATTTAACAGTAGACTTCACCGAGACAGCACACAAAGAATCACCACGTTTCTGGTGCCCACAAGGTTTCAAAAGAGTGCATATCTTGGCCTTAAAGGCCTGTTGTCCTCGCCTCCGTCCACCGCCATTTTGAAAATGGCCCTTTGCCCAGTGTCTGACGCCATCCACCCTCCTACCTGGTTCTCGGTTTTCAGGGTCGAGCAGGAGACGAGCCTCAGACGACTCCAGGTGGGTTCCCGGTTCCGCAGCGGGAGAGCCAGGCCTTCACCTGCGGTGTGGCCAAGGCTCGCTGGGAGCTTCTGCCGCCGCCTGAATTGCCGGGAGCTTTTGTTTTCTCTTGTTTCGCTGATGAAAACTTTGATTTTGCTGAAGAAAAGTAAATGTTTGTTAAGCACACATAAAATATCTTAATCTTTATATCACTGAATAAATCAGTCTGATTATTATAGATTCATTGTTTGAACTTGTTTTTAAGTACACACTTATTTTATATTAAAGTCAGCACTTCATCTCCTACCTTTAAGCTCAATGGGTGACTGAGTCAAATTTATCTGTGAAATAAATCTGAGAAGCTGCTTTGTGGTGTTCGGAAAACCAAGAATCAGGTGAGATAAGGTTGAGATAAAGTAGATAGGTGAAGATTTATTCTTCTCACAAAAGATGATTTTTTGTATTAGTAATGCTACTTGGTGTTTGCTTGATAAATGTCATATGTGGTAGACATTTGTCCTTGGTTCCTTGTGCTAACAGGATGAAATTATAGTGTATGAGAGTAGCACTCCCTTATTTGAAGTAAATTGAATTTCAGAAGCACTGTACAATGTGCACATGATACCATGTTGCATATTTAGCATTTGGGAGCGAGGAGTTTGAAATGCCGACCACATACCCCTTGAATCCACATATCTGCTGCATTTTAACAGTAAGGCTTGGTTTTCAATTTGGCCAGTAGTAGGGTTGGCATGACGCTCTCCCAACTATTGGCACTCATTCCTAATCCCATTATATCTTTTGGGATAAGTAGCATTTGGAAATTGTAGGTAAGCTTCTACAATTAGAAGCTATTACATTTAGAAGGCAGTTTAGCCACTGTTTCCAGACTCAAAGCAGCTTAAGAGACTGAGAAATCGTCATAATGCCTTTGGCTGCATGGTGCAGGAATGCATTTGTAAAAATGTAGCACGGTGGCATAGATAGTAGAACTCCTGCCTCACAATCCCAGTGACTTAGGTTCAATCCTATCTTCAGGTGCTATCTGCACGGAGCTTGTACAATTTCGCTGTGACTCTATGTGATTCTGCCGGGTGCGCTGGTTTCCTCTCACGTCCCAAAGATATGCAGGTTTGAAGCTTAGTCAGTCATTGTAAATAACCTCTGCTGTGCAGGTGAGTGTAGAATCTGGGTGGAGTTGATGGGAGTGTGGGAGTGTGGCGGCACGGTGGCGCAGCGGTAGAGTTGCTGCCTTACAGCGAATGCAGCGCTGGAGACTCAGGTTCGATCCTGACTACGGGCGCCATCTGTACGTAATTTATACGTTCTCCCCGTGACCTGCGTGGGTTTTCTCCGAGATCTTCGGTTTCCTCTCACACTCCAAAGACGTACAGGTTTGTAGGTCAATTGACTGGGTAAATGTAAAAATTGTCCCTAGTGTGTGTACGATAGTGTAAATGTGCGGGGATCGCTGGGCGGCGCGGACTCGGTGGGCCGAAGGGCCTGTTTCCGCGCTGTATCTCTAAAATCTAAAATTACATTGATCTAATTGGGTGCCTGATGGTTAGTGTGGACGTAGTGGCCCAAAAAAACTGTTTCTATGCTCTATGACTCCAAGATTAAATGAATTGCATCAGGTCACAAATTCCTCCATGGAAGTGCTCCCTGGAGCCTCTGGAAAGAGAGAGGGAAAGACAAAATCTAGCACAGAATGTTGGAAAATGTTGAAAATATCAGCAGTGTCGATCTCGCTCGCTGCACTAACTTGTCAGAGAATATCACACACAAATCTCTGAAGTATCAGGCTTCATAAACTATATAAGAGCCGTATCAAAATCGTTAATGAAAACTCTGGTGATTGTCAAGGACCATTACATTGGGTAAGTTAGCTCAAGTTAAGTTAAGTCAACTTTATGCACAAGTATGATGAGGTACAGGTACAATGGAAATCTTAATTGCAGCGGCATCACAGGCACATAACTTCAGACTATACACAAAAACATAAATTATACATCAGACATTTTACACTTTTAGACTCTTAGAGATACAGCATGGAAACAGGCCCTTTGGCCCACCGAGTCCATGCCGACCACCGATTACCCTGCACACTAACAATATCTTACACACTAGGGACAATTTTACAACTTACCAAAGCCAATTAACCTACAAACTTGTACGTCTTTGCAGTGGAGGGAGGAAACCGGAGTACCCGGAGAAAACCCATATCTTCACAGGGTGAGCATACAAACTCCACACAGACAGCACCCGTAGTCAGCCTCTATCCCGGGACTCTGGTGCTGTGAGGCAGGAACTCTACTGCTGCACAACTGTGCCGCCCCGCCAGCCCTTCATAACAGGATTGTATGGATGAGCTGGAGGTGCTCAGCAAGGAAGGCAGCATCTGGGGAGGGAATGAACAGGCAATATTTCCAGCTGGGACCATGTGCACTCTTGTTTAGTTTAGCTTGGCATCATATTTGGCATGGGCATTGTGAGCCAGAGGGATCCTTCTTCAGATTGTTGGAGGGTGCAGACCCGACCTGAAACCTTACTGTCCATTGCCTCCACGGATGCTGCCTGACCTACTGAGTTCCTTCAGCACTTAGTGCTTTAATCAAGGGTACGGCAGCTACAGATTAGTTTGTCTCTATTGTACGGATGAAACAATGCACTTAAACAGTTGATAGTAGACAGGACTGTTCAGTACATGTTTGCAACTTTGTTAATGCCAAAACGTGGCGACATTTGTGTACTGCCTGGGTGAAGTCTACTGTATGATTTTAACAGGTTGTATGGAAAACAAAGCATTTCACTGTACCTAGGTACATGTGACAATAAAGTATAATTGTGTAGGAAAATAACTGCAGATTCTGGTACAAATCAAAGGTATCACAAAATGCTGGAGTAATTCAGCAGGTCAGGCAGCATCTAGGAGAGAGGGAATGGGTGACGTTTTGGGTCGAGACCCTTCTTCAGTCTGAAGAAGGGTTTCGAACCAAAACATCACCCATTCCCTCTCTCCTAGATGCTGCCTGACCTGCTGAGTTACTCCAGCATTTTGTGATACCTTCCATAAAGTATAATTGAATCATGTAATTAATCGATACAATAGCAAATGAAACAGTGAAGGATATAACAAATGTCAGGCTTTTGTGGTGAGTGATGCACTTCATAATACTGTCCAGAGCCTCTCTAAAACCTGCAAAACACAAGTGAAAAACAATACCTCATTGGCCTGGATGGGTGCCCACTGATCAGTCAGTGGGAGCTGGACACCATCCCATACAAACTCCTCAGGCATTTCCAATCTGGGGTGAAAGCAAGCCCATCTTTGATCCTGAATGACTGCCTCAGAAGATGGAGAAGCCCTTTTAATGACAGCCCTTTTTTTAAACCCCCTTCTTTTCTCCCTCAGAGGTCTATACTTATTTAATGAGCTGAAAAAAGTTTTCCAATCTAGAATGCCCAATGGGGGGAAAAAAAATAACACTGTCACAAATCTGCTTCATAATTCTTTGAGAGAGAGAAAGCAAACAATTGTTTTTAAGTAAAATAATGATGCAGAGAAAGGTTCATGCTGTTAGCTCTGCCCAGTTCTGTGTTACTGGGACCATTGTTCCTCATTGTGTAACAGGAGTTTTCATTCTTGTGGCCAGAGAAGTTAATTTTATGCAGGAAGGAACAAAAATAAAGGTAGTTTAATGCTTGCAATTAGCATTAGCTACTGGTTTGCTAATGTATGTTGATTTTGTGTGTGAAAGTTTCTCTTCTGCCTGCTGTGATCCCAAGATTAAAAGACAGCCCATACAGAGCAAATATTCACCTGCATGTTCACTGGGCCTGCACTTCAGAGTAGGGGCCTGTGTTTGAAGGATTATAGATAGTGTTGTCACAAAGAATGATGCCCCAAACAGTGTTTGTTTGTAGGCTTTCGGACAGAGAAAAGCATTAGATTGAAAGCCATGCATAAAAGCAAAAAGGACATGGTGATGCAGAGGCTGAGAAGCACCCAGTGGGGAAGAGGTGACCAGCTGATCCCTAGTAAATCCACAGCAAAAGGCATAAGAATTAATCAGCAGGGGCTAGCCAACAGAGCCTAAACAGATGAGCGTTGTAAAGGAAAAGGCTGTGTACCTGGAGCATGGGCATTTAATTATACTTGAGCTGGACTTACTGATTGAAAGAGGCGTGATTGGTTCAGTTTGTGCATGGGATTTGATCTTTCCAGCACCTTTCTTTCTCTCTTCCTCTTCCTCTCCCTCCGCCCCTCCTCCCCCGCTCATCTGACCTACCTTTGTTCAAGTGAATTTGAACTTATAATGAGCAAGTGCGCTTTACTTTACAAGGGAAATGGTTTATGTTCAAATCTTGAAAAACACATTCTATTTTAGCAAACTTTTAACAATTCAGCTCGTCGGGAGGTTTAATATTCTCTCACTAGCTGATGAAGGAAAATGTCTGGCAGAGGTTAAAGGCAAGGCAGGAAACCCGATAAATTTGTTAAATTATATAAGCAGTTTTTACTGCATTTGAATGAATAAATAGAATTCTGAGAGATTTTGGTCGCCCTGTTATAGGAAATATGTAGATAAGCTGGAAAGGGTGCAGAGAAGGTTTACGAGGATGTTGCCGGGACTCATGGGACTAAGTTACGGGGATAGGTTGAGCAGGCTGGGAGTTTATTCCTTGGAGCTCAGGAGGATGAGGGGTGATCTTATAGAGGTGTACAAGATCATGAGAGGAATAGATCACGTAAATACACAGAGTCTTTTGCCCAGAGTAGGGGAATCGAGAACCAGAGGACATAGGTTTAAGGTGGAAGGGACAACATTTTACAGAGTGGTGGGTGTATGGAACGAGCTGCTGAAAGAGGTAGTTGAGGCAAGTACTATCACAAAATTTAAGAAACATTTAGACAGGTACATGGATAGGATAGGTTTAGAGGGATAAGAGCCAAACGCAGAGAGGTAGATGGGACATGTTGGTTGGCATTGGCAAGTTGGATCGAAGGGCTTTTTTCCACGCTGTACTACTCCATGACTCTAGTATTCACTATTGGACATCTACTTTCTGGGAGCTGTGGGAATGGGCACTCCAATATCCCTCTGTACATCAATGTTCTTAAAAATCCTGCCATTTTCTCTGTACTTTTCTCGTATATTTGACCTGCCAAAATGAAACACCTCACCCATATCCAAATTAAACTCTATGTGCCATTTCTCTGCCCATATATCCAACTGTTCTATATCCTGCTCTATCCTTTGACAACCTACCTCACTGTCTACAAGTCTGTAGATTTTTTTTTTTGTCCTCTGCAAACTTAATAATCAGCCCACCTGCTTTTAGCTGATTTTAGCCACATTTTTTAAACATATCACAAGCAATAGAGATTTGAGCACTGCTGGTTGGCATGGACTCAGTGGGCCAAAGAGCCTGTTTCCACCCTGTATCTCTAAAAAGAAACCCACTGGTCACAGACCTCCTGTCAGAATAACATCCCCTTCACCACTATTCTCCGTCATGTGCTGTTACTTGGTTAACACTGAGTCTGGGTCCTGCTGCTTCTCCCTGAGAGAATTTTGGGAGTAACTTCTATCAGGAGACTGCAGTCATTCAGGAGAGTGGCTCTCTATCGCTTTCTCAGAGGTAATCGACAAAGGCTGTAAATTGAGGCTTTACCATTGACACCCATGTATTTGTAAAATTAATACATTTTACTTCTTAAAATGTGGTGGATAACTGTTGGCACCAAATCATGAAAAGTGCATGGTCCAATATGCCAGTGGGTACAATTTCACCCAGAGGTAATTTGCTTTTGTATGAGATTTTAGGCAAAAATAGATCTAATTAGTAGGTAGACACAAAGTGTTGGAATAACTCAGCGGGTCAGGCAGCATCTCTGGAGAAAAAGGATGAGCGACGTTTCGGGTTGGAACCCTTCTTCAGACCCTTCCCAATTTGTAGATGTTAGATTGACTGTGGCAAGAAACTAAGGTGGCAATTGCAATTGTAATACTGGCTTCTACGGCTAAGCGTTTTCAGCTGTAAACTTTGCTTCAAAAGTAGCATAAAGAAGATATTTTTGATCCAAAAGTAGTATGTGATTTTTTTTTTTTGCAAAGCAATTTTTTCACAACAATTGGTCACTGCCATAGCATCACTGCCAGAGACAGTAGTGGAGGCAGATTCAATTGTCAATCAAAATTGGAGCAGGATTGTTTTCTCAATGGAAATAATTGTAGGGGCATGTGGAGAGAATAAAGGAGTGGGGATTGTCCTGGAGCCATAGAATCATATAGCACAGAATCAAACCCTTCTGCACAACTCGTCCAAGCTGACTAAGATGCCCCTTCTAAGCTAGTTCCATTTGCATGCTTTTGGCCCATATCACTCTAAAACGTTTTTATCCATGTACCTGTCCAAGTGTCTTTTAAATGCAGTTATAGTTTCTGCCTCAACTACCTCCTCCAACAGCTTGTTCCGTATACCCACCACCCTCTGAGTGAATAAGCCGCCCCTCAGGTCCCTATTAAATCTTTCCCCTCTCACATTAAACCTGTGACCTCTAGTTCTTAATTTTCCTAGCCTGGGGAAAAGATTCCTTGCATTCACCCTATTTATTCCCCTCATGATTTTATGCACCTTTATAAGATCACCGCTCATCCTCCTATGCTCCAAGGAATAAAGTCCTAGCTTGTCCAACCTCTCCCTATAGAGCCCAGGCTCAAGTCCTGGCAACATCCTTGTAAATCCTCTCTGCACTCTTTCGAGCTTAATGACATCCTCCTTGTATCAGGGTGACCAAAACAGAACACAGCACCCCAAATGCAGCCTCACCAATTTCTTGTATATCTGTACATAGCATCTCAATAACATTCTTTTTTTACATGGAGCTAAGACGGCAGGCAGTCAGGCAGCTTGGTGGCGCAGTGGTAGATTTGCTGCCTTACAGCGCCAGAGACCCAGGTTCCATCCTGCCTACGGATGCTGTCTGTATGGAGTTTGTATGTTCTCCCCGTGACCTGCATGGGTTTTCCTTGGGTGCTCCGGTTTCCTCACACATGCCAAAGACTTACAAGTTTGTAGGTTAATTGGAATTGGAAATTGTCCCTAGTGTGTGGGATAGTGTTTGCTGGTCGGAGTGGACTCAGTGGACCCAGTGGAGCAAAAGGCCTGTTTCCGCATCGTATCTCTAAACTAAACTAAACTAGAAGATGCACTCGATGGGCTGAATGGCCTCCTTCTGTGAGTCTGTGAAGCCATGCAGGTAGATTCTGCATGAGGTAAAATAAAAGAGATAATTGTGATGCAGTGATCTGAGCATTTGTGCTGCTCCAGCAGATAATGGGAAATGTAATTATAGCCAGGTTCAGCCTAATGAAGAGGCATGATGGTAATGTGCAGGTCATCTTGTGGGATTTGAAGGAGGATTTCTAGGAGCCATGTCTTCTGTTCACAGCCTGAGTGTCCCACTGAGTGGACTACTCTGCAAAGCCCAGCAGCATCACTTTAGTAAATTAATTCTGAGAATACTGTCCTGTCAGTTTATGCCCTCAGGCTTCACAATCATTGGCTGAGACATTCCATTTTGGATAAAACCAGCTGAACCATAGATGCCCGAGCCATTATCCAGGGGAATGAACGATGTAGGTTGACAGGTCCCAGACTCTGGTAGCAAAGTCCACCAGTCTAAAGGCATCAGTTTCTTCTGGTCACAAAATGTTGCTGACATGTTAAAACCACCAATGAGAAAATAACTGCTATTGAGAAAATAGATGCCTCGACCCACTCAGCGAAAGAAGGCAATTTAAACAGGAAAACTCTTCAGCAAATCCAAGAACCAACCTTGCAGGGTTCCCATTTAGATTATCGTATCGCAATAAGTCGCACATTTCCTTTCATGAGCAGTACCTTTCCATTTATATTAATTCCCAGCTCCATACTAACTGTTCTCTGACGTGGCTGTTTACAACACAGTCCCAGTCATTCCAGCTGCAACTTTTCAAATGGGACTCCTCCAAGCAAAAGGGTCTTTCTTCCTGAAAAAAAATACTTTCTTTCAATCATGGGTGTGTGGTAAATTGTATTTTTTTTTCAAGAATTCCTTTGTCGAAACCAATAGCATATCCAGTGGCTGAGTGAAGCACACTGAGCCAGATGCTGTGAAGGAAATCAGTCTTAGTTTAGTTGAGTTTAGTTTAGTTTAATTTAGTTTAGTTTAAAGTAACCCCGGGGAAACAGGCCCTTTAGCCTACTGATTCAGCATCCACGAGCTATTCCTGTACACTAGCACTATCCAGCACACTAAGCCAATTTACAATTTGTACTGAAGTCAAATTAACCTACAAGCCTGCATGTCTTTGGAGTGTGGGAGGAAACCGGAGCACTCTGGGAAAGCCCATGGGGTCTCAGGGAAAACTCCGTCCAGACAGCACCCTAGGTCAGGATCAAACCCAGGTCTCGGGCACTGTAAGGAAGCCATGCTACCGCTGCGCCGCTGTCACTGACAGATTGGTACAGCCTGATCTAATTCAGCCCACCATATGTCTACGGCGTGCTGAGTGACGGGTGCTGGCAGGTATGTCCCTCCTTTCTGCAGATGGATTCGACAGGCATTTTAGCAGAAGAACCTGATCGCACATACAGTAGAACATACAACAGGCCCTTCGGCCCACAATATCCATGCCGAACATGATGCCAAATTAAATCAACCTCTCTGCCTACATGTGATCCATATCCCTCTATTCCCTGCATATCCAAATGCCCATCTAAATCCTCTTGTATGCTTCTATTGTATTTTAGATTTAGAGATACAGCGCGGAAACAGGCCCTTCGGCCCACCGGGTCCGCGCCGACCAGCGATCCCCGCACATTAACACTATCCTATACCCACTAGGGACAATTTTTACGTTTACCAAGCCAATCAACCTACAAACCTCCACGTCTTTGGAGTGTGGGAGGAAACCGAAGATCTCGGAGAAATCCCACGCAGGTACAAACTCCGTACAGACAGCACCCGTGGTCAGGATCGAACCTGAGTCTCCGGCGCTGCATTCGCTGTAAGGCAGCAACTCTACCACTGCGCCACCATGCCACCCATCCTGACATTGTCGTAGGGGGGTCCAGTTGCCGGTTTTTCGGCGACCTGTTACGACTCTGACAGTAGCCTGCAGTCGCCTAGAAAATCATCTAAGTGGGACAGGCCTTTACTCTTATACTCAATGCCTGGACCGAGGAAGGCAAGAATGCTGTACACGTTCTCTACCACTCCATCCACTTGTATTGCTACTTTCGACGAGCAATGGACTTGGACCGCAAGATTTCTCAGTACCTCAATGCTGTTGAGGGTCTTGCCATGAACTGAATGCTTTCCCCTCTATGCTGAGTTCACCAAATGTTAAGTGACAACTTCATCTCAGAGTCCATGCATCAGTCCGATGTGTCTATCTTCGGTGTAAACCAGCATCTGCAGTTCCTTCCTACACATAAATCTGGAACACCTATTTAGACAATATTGTTTCTCATAGAAACATTAAAAAATAGGTGCAGGAGGAGGCCATTTGGCCCTTCCAGCCAGCACCACCATTCATTGTGATCATGGCTGATCATCCACAATCAGTAACCTGTGCCTGCTTTCTCCCGATATCCCTTGATTCCACTAGCCCCAAGAGCTCTATCTAACTCTCTTTTAAATTCATCCAGTGAATTGGCCTCCACTGCCTTCTGTGGCAGAGAATTCCACAAATTCACAACTCTCTGGGTGAAAAAGTTTCTTCTCACCTCAGTTTTAAATGGCCTCCCCTTTATTCTTATTGTTAAAAGTAGCATCACAGGTAGATTGGGTGGTCAAAAAGGCTTTTGGCACATTGGCCTTCATCAGTCAGAGCATTGAGTACAGACGTTGGGAGGTCATGTTCCAGTTGTATAAGATGTTGCTGAGGCTGCATTTAGAATAATGTGTTCAGTTTTGGGCACCATGTTATAGGAAAGATGTTATCAAGCTGGAAAGCTTTATGAGGATGTTGCCAGTACTTGGGGGCCTGAGCTATAGGGAGAGGTTAAGCAGGCTAGGATTCTTTTCCTTGGAGTGCAGGAGAATGAGGGGTGATCTTATCAAGGAGTACAAAATCTTGAGATGAATAGATCGGGTAGACACACAGAGTTTCGTGCCTAGAGTAAGGGAAATGAGAACCATGGGTTTAAGATGTGGGGGGGGGGGGAGATTTAATAGGAACCTGAGGGGTAAATTTTCACGCAAAGGGTTGTTAAATCAAGTTCTTTACCTTCAGTCTGAATAATCACACGTAACACTGGATGAGCACATCAGATTTATTCCACAGTGGGGTTCTTCTCGTGGGGATCTCCAGACATAATACTAGTGTCTGAAAAGATCTCAACTCAGGGGAGGGGAAGAACAACTTCTCCACGATTGTTTACTTTTTTATACAGAAAGGAAAAAGGGGCGTAACGGATAAAATTAAGGACCAATTACAAATCTAATACAATTCCCATGGTTACAGAGAAAACAAAATCATTAATACAGGTCACATGCTCAGATACCAAACCATTAATATAAGTCACATGCTTTTGGGGAAACGCATCAATTTACCTAGAGTGGATTCAAAACTTTTCCTACTTTCACACGCACCCATATAAGGAGTTGTTATTAAGAAATAAACTTTCTTTATCTCTATACACGAGCAATCTCGCAGCTGCATGACCTTGCTTTACCGTTTCAATACACAGCACTCACACAGTCAGACAGAGTAGTGGGAGAGTAACTTAAGGACAATAGCCCCATCTCTTCTGTACACTCCTTATCATTCATAAAGGGACAAACACATTCTGTTCCCAAGGATAACATTTCTGCCACAAGCATCCATCTTACTGCTTTCCACTGAAAATAAGCATTCATTTTATATTAGCTAAAACAACAAAAGAAACCATCTCAACTACAACAAAATATCAATATCTCTAATTAACTATATCAACTAATAGCATAGATTCACATTTCCTCCTTTTATCATTCTATGATAACTATCAAAGCTTAAAACAATAAATCACCTTAAACACCTCAAGAGTAAAATCAGGGTGGTAGGTGTATGGAACGAACTGCCGGAGGAGGTTGAAATAGGTATTGTCACAATGTTTAAGAAACATATACTGTAGAAAGGAAAACATGGATAGAATAGGTTTAGTGGGATATGGGCCAAATGCAGGCAGGTAGGACTTGTGTAGATGGGACACATTGGCCGATGAGGGCAAGTTGGCCCGAAGGATCTATTTCCACACTGTAAGATTCTATGTCCCAATGACTCTATGACTATTTCCTTTAGTCTATCCAGTGGATAAGACGGCAATTCTGTTTATTGTGAGATACATCCTCATCTGTGAAAACTGAATCCTGAATTGAATGTGCACAGATGCCGTGGTTAGTGTGTGAAACATGGATCAAGTACTTGGAGATCAAAGCTTGTAAAAAACAACACCTACCATCAGTTTCAACAAGGCAATAACAACAGTTTTAACTTGAATCATTGGAAATGGTCCGTTGTGTCTCAGTCCATTTGCTGACCCTATAATAAGTTATTCAGTGAGTTGCACACAGTTTTCTGGTCGGCAAACATAGAGTTTGTTTGAATTCTGATTCTCATTGTCAGCAGGTAAGTTTCCCAATGGAAGCCTGGGTTTATATCCATTAGGAAATACTGTAAGTGCGGTGAAATTGTAGGTGTGCTTTTGATTTATGTGAATGCATACTTCCTCTAGCTACTATAAATAATTATATTTTCTGAAGGTTATTCCTATCATCTTGAGAGTGACTTAAGACAAATCAAACAAAATATTTCAGTCACAAAGAAATAATAAAACCACCATGATCCTAAATATTTTTTCGTTTCGTTTAGAGATACAGCGTGGAAATAGGCCCTTCGGCCCATCGGATATGTGCCGACCAGCGATCCTCGCACACTAACACTATCCTACGCACCACAAGGGATAATTTACAGTTTTCCAAAGCCAATTAACCTACAAACCTGTACGTCTTTAGAGTGTGGGAGGAAACCCAAGCAGTCATGCGGTAAACATACAAACTCCATACATATAGCACCTGTGGTCAGGAACGAACCTGGATTTCTGCCGTTGTAAGGCAGCAATTCTGCCGCTGCACCACCGTGCCACACTTTCATTTTATTAACTAATGAGACATTTATTCTAATCACATTCTAACCAGAAACAAAAGTGCAATTAGGCCACAGAAAGTTTCTTTAATGTACGGATTCAGAATTCAAGGTTGTTTTCAACAAAGAAGCATTCAAAGTAGCAAAATGGGGATGGTGAAGGTATGTCCTGATTAATGATTGCATGCAACAGACAGAAGAGGCAGGATTATCTCCAATTCCCTTCATTCCCATTAAAAATTGCTGATGGCTAGATTTTATAGCAAATGGGAGTCATATTGAGGAGGATCTCTGCTGGAACAACCACAAGAAAACCAACTACAGTAACAGATCAGATGCAAGTCCTTAAATGGAGAGACTCACCCCCATGGTATTTCCACCACAACAAAACGCAAGTCAGGAATAGTCATTGAGTCATAGAGTGTTACAGTGTGGAAACAGGCCCTTCAGCCCAACTTGCCCACACTGACCAACATGTCTCAGCTACACCGGTCCCACCTGCCCATGTTTGGTCCATATCCCTCCAAACCTGACCTATCCATGTATCCATGTAGAAATGTGATACAATGCTCTGCTCTACTACGTCAATCACACCGAATTCATTCAATGGCTTGGCAACTACAGTATACCAATGCCTTACTAAGAACAATATAAGTAAGATCTCGGGGCTTAAACTTGGTACATACAAAGTTCCTTGGGGTTCTTGGAGCTTGCCAGTGAAACCAAGACTCAGAGTCCAATGGGGCTGATATATCACATCTGAATCTCATGATGTAGCATGACCAGGAACCATGACCATGGCCTCATGACTTGCTCCACAGTAAAAACAGAGGAGAAATACTCAAGGACCTTGACCATCTCCAGTGGATCCAAACAGATTTGACCGCTTTCATTCGTGAGGGGTCCCATTCTCTCTGGTTATCCTTTTCCCCTTTATGTGCTTATAATATCTCTTGGGATTATCCATAGAGATAATCCATGTCCAATGTTATATGTGTAGAGTTTGCGCCTTCTCCCTGTGGCTGCATTGTTTCCTCCAGCAGTTTCCTTCATCTCGAGGTATGTTGGTGTCACCAACAGGGACACAATGTCCTCATGCACCGTGATATCCAACAAGGAGTCCCAGAATCCAGGGGTGGCCTTGAGAAACCTGGTTTGCAGGTTGTTTTGCACTTTTGAGCTCATATTGGCCTGATCAGGTAGAGTGCCACTTGCCTTGGTTCTTTGATGCCACCTATTTCAGTGTCATCTGCCAACTTACTAATTGTACCTTGAATGTCTTCGCTGAGGGTTGTATATCTTTCGAATTCTCTTCCTGGAGAACTGTGTATTGGTATCAAGCATTTTGGGGAATTGCTGGGAACGTATAACTGAAGCCAGCATCAGACCCTTCATCATCCTATTTAATAACAGAACTGACACAAGAGGCTGTTTTGCCTACACCTCTCTCCCTTTCTTCTGTTCTTTCTTTCAGGTTAATATCAAATATATTCTTGTCCATTGTCTGAAGAAGAGTCTCGACCCGAAACGTCACCCATTCCTTCTCTCCTGAGATGCTGCCCGACCTGCTGAGTTACTCCAGCACTTTGTGAATAAATAACTTCAATTTGTACCAGAATCTGCAGTTATTTTCTTATATTCTTGTCCATCTTTTATTGCTTGCTAAGATCATTGCTATTGAACGTTAGCTATACATATTTTAATATTCTGTATTCCATGTTCACAAGGCAAGGCAGCATATAAATTCTAGATCTTTTTGTGGGATTCATTTATTTACTCAAGAAATAAACACTTGTTTTTCTGATTTTCTACTTTGTGAACAATACAGATTCTTTTGACACAAAATATCAGGAATAAACTCTTGAATATATTGCAGTTCTTTATTGCATTTGGCCTGGGTTTTATGCTCAATAGCTTTAAACCAACAGCAGCATTAACAAGAAAAGAACAGGGCGTATATAGTGGGTTTCTGACATCCATAATGGCTCTCCATCCAAACCTGACAGCAGTTCTAAGACACTGAAGCTAATCTTTTTTGTTGCGCTGTATCCCAAAGGCTCTTGCTGTCAGGGGGAATGAAAGTGACTTTTGCCATGCAGATGAAGTTAGTGTTTACAGATTTGCCCTCGGTGCAAGTTCTTTTATCCAGCTGTGATCAACTGATACCGCCTGATGAGTGCAAGAAAGAGCCGTTGATCTGGTAGACGTGGATGCTACCGTTGTATCATGGCAAGAAAATCGGCTCTGGGCAACGTGGCCTCCCGGGCACTAAGCTGAACTGCAAAAGTAGTGCAAAAACAAAACATATCTTAAGCATCGACTATATGCGACCACTGGCAGATATAAATTCTACACATCCACATTCAGAACTGGCAGAATACTTTCAGTTTTTATTAAGTCAATGGATGATGGATATTGCCTAATGGGTGTCAGTTAAGGGGCCACTGGACGGTGAAGCTGGATGCCAATTGATTCTTCAGAGAATGAGAAACCACCATGGGCGAGGTGACCCAGGTCATCGCATTCTTTTAATAAACCAGAGAACCATTTCCTAAATGCACAGAGGGCATCTGTGTTGTTTACTGCTGCTTTTAAAAATGTTTGGATAAAATTACTTGTGCGTATTCCAGCCATATCTCCTTGGTTGAAACAGGGACCAATGCCATGGAAATGTGTCTGAGAGTTTATTGTTTCATCATGCAATGTTTGTACAGATGCCTGCATGGGACTGACTTCAAAAGGACTCGGTTCTCAGAACTCCACAGAATTGCTCCATCTGTAGTACTGTGTGGCCAGTAATGTTTTCCATGTGGAGGATAGTTACTGAACATATTTCTCAAACTGTAGTTTTACTGGCCCTGAAATGCCAACAATCAAAAGTAAATGAGTAATGTCACTTGAAATTTAAAATAAGATGAAAGGCAAAACACAACACTCACCATCGACCTTCTGACATAAACTGGTTTTGCTTTATGCGTGTTTAAATGATTACCTTTACAATCTACTTGCTTGCTGTCCTTTGAGAAATATTAGTTTTGAAACAAAGTGAATCAGTGGAGTTTATCTAAATATATTTGATATCGATTTAAAGCAGAGATTGAAAGGTTCTTGATTAGTAAGGGCATCAAAGGTTATGGGGAGAAGGCAGGAGAGTGGAGTTGAGAGGGAAAATAGATCAGCCATGATCGAATGGCAGAGTAGACTCGATGGACCGATTGCCTGATTCTGCCCTTATAGACAATAGACAATAGACTTATGATTTATGATTTATGATCTTATGATCTTATAATCTTATGTTCATACCCATTTATTCAGTCCTTCACAGCTTATCAAAAGCGATATCCCGAAATGATTGCTTCTTGTCCTCATTCACAGAAACACCCACTGGGTCATATCAACTTATCATATTGAACTCAATATGAACTCCTGGATCAAAAATAACTATTTCACTGTGACATTATGTGATTTCTGATAACTACATTTACATTCTCCAGGACTTATCACGATATCCAAGATGACTGTGCCTGCACTCAATTACTCACTTAAACAAAACTACTTTTTGATTGATCAGAGATAGCTGTTAGCTTGTCCTGTTGTTTATAATGCCCTTATCTTCTTCAAAGACAAAGAATGGGAAAAGCTATTTCTTTTTGAGAACATGATTATTAGATAGTGATCCTGAACCTTAAATAAAATAAAATATAGAATCTTTTGCTCAGAGAAGCAGGGCATATTTTCAAATGAGATGCACAGAGGGGAAAAAACCAAAAGAAGAGTCTCGACCTAAAACGTCACCTATCCATGTTTTTCAGAAATGCTGCCTCAACCGCTGAGTTATTCCAGCATTTTGTGCCTTTCTTTTACCAAGTTGAATCTAGTCTGTAAGACCCGGTTAACACTAAAGCTTTGATTCGAAAGCCAAATCTTTTTTGAATTATGTTTTGAATTCTGAATTTCCTGTTCACCATTTTACTCATTCTACCTTGGGCCAGACTGCACTCTCGGATCAAATCGTCAACAAAATGATTTTTGTTTCACTCATTGGCCTTGCGGCAGTATTGACAGTTCCTCTGACAATTTAGAGTTTTAATTATCGGGGACCATAATTGTCAGGCCAAGAATTGTACAAAGGGAGCATGTGTGTGGTATCTTAAGTCAAGTAGCAATGGATTGGCATGTCAGTGTTGAATTTTAAATGAGTACAGTTCTTAGGAAGAAAGACATTCGAGATTTTTGCGTCTTGTGCATAACTGGCCCAGTGAGTTCTAATTTCAAAAATATTGAGGCAGAAATTAGTCACATGTTTCTGTGTCCAGTGTGGTGAAAACAGAGTGAGCCTCAGCAAAGAGATATGAAGCTGTCTGAAATTGCCATTCAAGTCCCAATCTCCACCTTCAGTGTGATTTGGCAGCAGCTTCGATCCTGGGTAGCAGGGTCATGCAGGCTTGGTGGTTAATTGGCTTCCATAAATTGCCCTAAGTGTGTGGGATGCAAAACTGGGATAACATAGGACCAGTGCGTGCGTGTATGAAGGAATTGCAGATGCTGGTTTAAACCGAAGGTAGAACAAAATGCTGGAGTAACTCAACGGGACAGGCAGCATCTTTGGAGAGAAGGAATGGGTGACATTTTGGGTCGAGACCCTTCTCCAGACTATAGACAATAGACAATAGACAATAGGTGCAGGAGGAGGCCATTCGGCCCTTCGAGCCAGCACCGCCATTCAATGTGATCATGGCTGATCATTCTCAATCAGTACCCCGTTCCTGCTTTCTCCCCATACCCCCTGACTCCGCTATCCCAAAGAGCTCTATCTAGCTCTCTCTTGAAAGCATTCAGAGAATTGGCCTCCACTGCCTTCTGAGGCAGAGAATTCCACAGATTCACAACTCTCTGACTGAAAAAGTTTTTCCTCATATCAGTTCTAAATGGTCTACCCCTTATTCTTAAACTGTGGCCCCTTGTTCTGGACTCCCCCAACATTGGGAACATGTTTCCTGCCTCTAACGTGTCCAACCCCTTAATAATCTTATAAGTTTCGAAAAGATCTCCTCTCATCCTTCTAAATTCCAGTGTATAAAAGCCTAGTCGCTCCAGTCTTTCAACATATGACAGTCCCGCCATTCCTTGAATTAACCTAGTAAACCAATGCTGCACGCCCTCAATAGCAAGAATATCCTTCCTCAAATTTGGAGATCAAAACTGCACACAGTACTCCAGGTGTGATCTCACTAGTGCCCTGTAGAACTGCAGAAGGACCTCTTTGCTCCCATACTCAACTCCTCTTGTTATGAAGGCCAACATTCCATTGGCTTTCTTCACTGCCTGCTGTACCTGCATGCTTCCTTTCAGTGACTGATGCACTAGGACACCCAGATCTCGTTGTAAGTCCCCTTTTCCTAAACTGACACCCATCAGATAATACTCTGCCTTCCTATTCTTACCACCAAAGTGGATAACCTCACACTTATCCACATTAAACTGCATCTGCCATGCATCCGCCCACACACACAACCTGTCCAAGTCACCCTGCAACCTCATAGCATCTTCCTCACAGTTCACACTACCACCCAGCTTTGTATCATCTGCAAATTTGCTAATGGCACTTTTAATCCCTTCATCCAAGTCATTAATGTATATGACTAGTGTATGGGTGATCGTTGGTCAGCATGGGTCTGCTTCTAAACTGCATCTGTAAATGAAACTAAACTAGGTTACTTAGTATCACTAAGTATAATTTATTATATTATCGATCATTGTATATTTATTTGTGCATTATTGAGTAAGCTGCAGCCGGGAAGAATTCCATTGTACCCTTGACAATGACCCTCTTGATTCTTGATTCTTGTTCATAAACTTGCAATTAAATGGTGACATTTATTTATCACTATTCACTGTACATAACATTATATACTCTTATATCAACATGGCAGCAATTTTTCATTTTCAAAACATCCCATCAACTTTAATACTGGGCGGTAACGACACAGGACCCAGTCCCTCAGTATCCTGTGACAGAAGGAGATTTCCCCATTTGTTCATCTGCACCAGGGTTCAGAACCTCTCTTAGTATATAGACACACTCCTGGGTCTAAGCAAATAAAACTGAAAACTTGCCTAAACACAACAGATAATATACAATATAAGAAGGTTAACACCAATTGAAGGATCCCTCTACAGAATCTATTTCCACTGGAGGTACAGGAGCCTGAAATCACACACCACCAGGTTCAGGAACACCTACCAGCATCAGGTTCTTGAACCGATTTGCACAACTCCAATTCTGCGACGGCCACACAACTCCATGGACCATCTCTTGCACTACAGTGCCCTTGTTTTTTTTCTCATTGTTTTTTGCACTAATGTCTTGGGGTTTTTTGCGCAGTCTTTTTCCTTTCTCCAGTCTTGCATAATTTATTTGTAATTTATAATTTATGTTTTTGTGTGTTGTTTAAATCTGGGTGCTTGTGATGCTGCTGCTAACATGATATTTATTGTCCCTGTACCTCACCATGCTTGTGAATATGCCAATAAACTTGACTTGACGACATCCAGTGCTTTGTTTATATGGATTTATTAAATTAAAATTCATATTCCTGCTTATCAAGACACCAAAAACTTCTCAACAAAGTTTTAGCCAGTGTTTTTTTAATTCTCTTATGCCCCAGATTGCTTCTCTAACCCTCTTAACTTCTCTATGTTTCTCGACTTGTTTTAAGACACTCCTTAAATCTTGCCTTTGTCTGGAAATCTTCCAATGTGGCCAGGTGCCAATTTTATTCTTTGGAAAATGCCTCGGGATTGTTTTCTACTTTAATATTGCTATATAAATGTAAGGTTCTGTGTTTCTTCTTTACACAATCAGTCTTTATAGTATTAAAATACTACTTGTAATACACCAAAAGAAAATTAGTGTCTTTGGGGAGAAAATTTAATTTGGTCGAGTATTATCTTCTGCACGTTTGCATTCATATGAAAAAAAAATTCTAGGGTGTAAGTTTTCTTCAAATTGTACAGACTTAAGTACACATGGAAAATCCTAAGCTATCACCATCATAGACTTTTCTTTACACTTTAGATTTTAGAGATACAGCACAGAAGCAGGCCCTTTGACCCACCGAGTCCGCTTACCAGTGATCATCCCAAACACTTGCACTAGCCTACATGCCAGGGACAATTTACAATCTACTGAAGTCAATTAACCTACAAACTTGCAAGTTTTTTGGAGTATGGGAAGAAATCGAAGCACTGAGAGAAAGCCCACACGGTCACAGGGAGAACGTACAAACTGCATACAGACTGTATCCATGGTCAGTATTGAACCCGGGTCTCTGGCGCTGTAAGGCAGCAATTCTACTGCTGTGCCCTTAATAATGAAGTAATAAAGGGAAAAACAAGACATTCAATGGATGAATTGGTAGTCAGCTTTCAAAAATATAGGTGTCGGGATAGTACTGTCATGTGTTGGAAGGAACTGCTGATGCTGGTTTACACCAGAGATAGACACAGAATGCTGGAGTAACTCAGCGGGTCAGGCAGTATCTCTGGAGAAAAGGAATATGCGAGGTCTCGGGTCGAGATTGTCATACCTGATTTGCAGAGCTTCAGCAGTTCTGTAGCAATGCATTAGTGAGATTGCAACTCATTTTGAAACATTTGTTCTTGAAGGAAGGGTTGCCACCATCTTGATGTCATTCAATCATATCAAGATGTAAATAAACGAATGAAGTTGGCAGCCAAAGTTCTTGAAAATGATATGTACGGTGTTCTTCAAACTAAAGAAAGCAAGAGAAAGATTCACACAAACCATTTAATCATTTATATAGAGATCAATAGATGTGGGACTCAGATGTCAGCATGGATTTTAACAGTCCTTTCATCGTCCAATCCAGCCCCGGCACACAGGATGAAATCATTTCCCTGAAGACTGTTTTCTATCCTGCTTTCTGCACTACTTTAATATTTTCTCTTTGCTTTCTTGGAAGAAGCAGGAGACCATTTCCTTACATGTCTGGGAGTTGGCAAAACTAATGCAATGACTGAGGGTAACTTGGATACAACAATCTTAAAGCTGTGGTTAGTTCTCTGTGAGTACGACTATGGAGTTCAGTGGCGTCAACATCCAGAAGAGATGGCTGGGAGTGAAAATAAGCTGTGGCATTGGCGCAATGGTTCATTACACGGAACCTTTATTCGATAATCATTTTAAAAAACTGCAAATTTGTTGTACAGTCGCAAGGAACTGCAAATAGACATGAAATGCTGGAGTAACTCAGCGGGTCAAAAGATCTTATAGAAACATATAAAATTCTTAAAGGAATGGACAGGCGAGATGCAGGAAAAATGTTCCCAATGTTGGGGGAGTCCAGAACTAGGGGGTCACAGTTCATGAATAAAGGGTAGTTTAGGACTGAGATGAGTTGTGAATCTGTGGAATTCTCTGCCATGGAAGGCAGTGCAGGCCAATTCAAGTGGGAGTTTTCAAGTGGGAGTTAGATTTAGCTCTTAGGGCTAAAAAAAGCAAGGGATATGGGGAAAAAGCAGGAATGGGGTGCAGATTTTAGATGATCAGCCATAATCATATTGAATGGCGTAGCTGGCTCGAAGGGCCAAATGGCCTACTCCTGCACCTATTTTTCTATGTTTCTAAGTTTTTATGTTTCATAAGTTCTAGGAACAGAGTTAGACCATTTGGCCCATCAAGTCTTCTCCGCCATTCAATCATGGCTGATCTACCTATCCCTTTCAATCTCATTCTCCTGCCTTCTCCCCGTAACCCTTGACTTCTTTACTAATGAAAGGTCAGGCAGCTTCTTGGGAGAAAATGAATAGGTGACATTTTGTGTCGGAACCCTTCTTCAGACTTCTACTGAAGCAGGGTTCCAATCCGAAACGTCACCTATTCTTTTTCTCCAGAGATGCTGCCTGACCTGCTGAGTTACTCTAGCATTTTGTGTCTCTCTCCGGTATGAACCAGCATCTGCAGTCCATCCTACACAAGAAACTGCAGACACAAAGTGCTAGAGTAACTCAGTGGATTAGGCCACATTTCTGGAGAACATGGATAGGCAATGTTTCGCATCAGGGCCCTTCTTAAGACTGATTGGAGTAAGGGGAAAGAAAGCTGGAAGAGAGGTAGGGGTGGAACAAAGTTATACATCCTGTCTGACCTACCAACACAGTGCACTAGTAGTAATTTAGTTTAATTTAGTTTAGTTTAGAGATACAACGCGGAAACAGGCCATTCAGCCCATCATACACACACTAGGAACAATTTACACTTTAAACAGGCCAATTAAACCGAAGATCTTGGATCTTGGAGAAAACCCACGCATGTCGCGGGGAGAACATACAAACTCCGTACACAAAGCACTCGTAGTCGGGATCGAACCCGGGTCTCCGGCGCTGCAAGCGCTGTAAGGCAGCAACTGTACCGCTGTGCCATCTGCTTCTTCACAACTCCAGGGACCTAGTTTCAACCCTAATCTCCTGTGCTTAAGTGAGTGGAGTTTACACATTCCTCAAGTGGCCTCATGGATTTCCCCAGGTATGCTGGTTTCTTCCCACATCGCAATGGTTCATAGGTTGATTGGTCACTGTAAATAGTCCTAATTTTGTCGAGTGGTCGCATCTCGGAAGAGTTGATGAGAATGTAGGGAAAATATGTTACAGAGTGAATAAGTGGGGAATGGGATTGCTTTGTGAGGTGCATTATCCAGGTGTTTGTATTGTAACTTCTGATGATACAAACACATAGATAATGCTGCACCATGCCACTTCACAAAGTTTAGTTTGGTTTAGAGATACAGCGTAGAAACGGGTCCTTCGACCCACCAGGCCCATACCGACCAGCGATCACCCATAAACTAGTTCTATCCTATACACTAGGGATAGCCAATTAACCTGCAAATCTGCATGTTTTTGGAACGTGGGAGGAAACCGGAGCACCCAGAGAAAACGCACATGGTCACGGGGAGAATGCACAAACTCCGCACAGACAGCACCCATAGTCAGGATAAAACCTTGGACTCTGGCTCTGTAAGACAGCAACTCTACCGCTGCGCCGATGTGCCGCCAACACTAACTTATATCTCACAACAGGATGTTTACTTACTCTTTACCAAGGATTGATTTGTACCTGACTTGTTTTACACAGTTCAAGTTATTTCTACCTGAAGATTTGCTGTAGACAATGTCTAAATTCCGGCTCAAGTATTTATAATGTCCCTCTCCAGAATGCTTACATGTTTGCTGCCATTATTTGAAACTTTTATAGAGCCTGAATATTCTGTGAAATCAACAATTCTTTGATGTCTTCTTTGGAGAATATATCTCTAGCTTTGGGCTATTTGCTTCAGTCAGAACCTGTTTTATTTTTAAAGTGCCATCCTTCAACCAAGGCAATATTGGCCAGTCTCTTCCTCTCTTTTGAGGGTTTTTTCATCTCAACACAGATTTTGAGAAGATCAGTTATGAATTAGCGGGAAGAACGTGCAAGGCCTGAGGAATTGTGCACGATAGCAATTGACTTTTATCTTGCCCAAAGACGCGGTGAAAAATAGATAGGCAGTGAGTAGGTCAGGTTTGTTGCCACAAAATGGTGCTCACAAACGAGTGCCACACTGTGTGGGGAGATAATGGGGATGTCCATTAGCGAAAGGGACCTGAAACCTTGAGTCATAGTGTCTATGAGTCATGAAGTCATAGAGCATGGAAAAAGGCCCTTCGGTCCAACTGGTCATGCCGACCAAGATGCCCTTCTAAGCTAGTCCTACATTTAGCCCAGATCCCTCGAAGCCTTTCCTGTCCATGTACCTATTCAAGCATCTTTTACTTGAGGGTGAATCTTGATGGTGGCTCAAGATTAAGGGATGGAGAGGGAGTTATAATTGGATAATGTGGAGAAGTGAGAGTTGAGGTCACAATTAAGTTGGGTGGTGGGATTCATGATCAGGCCTTTGTCATTTAGTGACCTGATAGTTCCCAGTACTAGACATTAGTGGCTGAAACCTGCCCAGGCAGTCCCCTAAGTCACAATCACCAGTCTCAACATAATTGACCTACCCCATAAATGGACTATGAATGCATGTTTGAAAGTCAGTATATTCAGCATGAGTTGCACAAAAGTATGTCCAGGGGCAAATGCATTAGTGCCTCAGGCACACAGAAACACAAAAAGAAAGTCAGATATCAGGGAAGATGAAAAAGATTAGCAAATACCTATCTATGAAAGATTTTACCACGAGGGACACATAAGCACTGCATAATGCAACAGAATTGTTTGGGGCAATTTATTTTTAAACTTTGTGGCAGAGAATTCTTTTTTTGGATTTCTGTGCTGAATGAGTGCTTGACTATTGACCACCTGGTGAACTCTGCTGGACTAAGTCAACAATACCGAATGTGCAGAAATCAATGTGACTACAGCAGGTTTTCTGCACATGTTCAATGCCTGCGATCTCAGACTGGTTGATGGGGGCGGAACGGTGATGCAGCAGTAGAGTTGCTGCCTCAGAGCGGCAGGGACCCGAGTTCGATCCTGACTATGTGTCCCGTTTTTTACGGAGTTTGTACGTTCTCCCTGTGACCATGTGGGTTTTCTCCGGGTGCTCCGGTTTCCTCCCACACTCCAAAGACTTGCAGGTTTATAGTTAATTGACTTCAGTATAATAATTGTAAATTGCCCCTACTGTAGGATTGTGCTGGTGTACGGGGTGAATGCTGGTCAGAGTGGACTCGTTGGGCTCAAGGGTCTGTTTCCGTGCTGTCTCTAAAGTCTAAATTCCAAAGAATGAAAGACACGGCATGGAAAGAGGCCCTTTGGCCCACAGTCTACACTGACCATCAGTCATCCATTCACACTTGATCCATGTTATCCTACTTTTGCATCCACTCTGTAGACACAAGAGGCAAATTTCAGAGAAGAATTGAGTGGCACAGCTGGTAGAGTTGTTGCCTCACACCACCAGAAACCCGGGTTCGATCCTGACCTCGGATGCTGTCTGTGTGGAGTCTACAGGTTCTCTCTGTGGCTGCGTGGGTTTTCTCTGGGTGGTCCGGTTTCCTTCTCCATCCCAGAGACTTGTGGGTTTGTAGATCAATTGGCTTCTGTAAATTGCCCCCTGTGTGTAAGATAGAACTAGTGCATGGGAGATTGCTGATCGGCGCGAACTCTAAGGGCCGAAGAGCATGCTTCCACGCTGTATCAACTAAACTAAACCAATTAACCTACAAAATGCATCTATTTTTCCACCTCCATTACTGGCTTCGCATCCTGTTAGAATAACCTGTCAGGAAAGTTACTGTGACATTATTGTGTGAAATCAGTGATGTGATCAGACCCCCGTTTTCATATTTCAGGAGAGATAAAAGAGCAGGTTAAAATTTAAATCTCGTGGAAATGGAACAGGTGGATATTTTTAACTGTCCACCTGTAAATTTTTACTCTGCCCTCTGGGTTAAAATTAGATGTCCCTCTTTTTTCGAAGTAAAAGCAAAAATAATGTTGATACTTCCAGGGTCTCATGATCTGTTGGATAAAGCTGTGTTCCTTCGACCATGCTCCAGAAGGGTGCTGAAAATTGTTACAAGACATTGTATGTGCTTCACAGTTGTGCCTCATGGTATTACAATCAGGAAAGGACATCCATCCATGGCAGATGTCCGTGTAGATGCCAAGGAACATGGTGATGATATTGCAGATACTGAAACTCCAGATCATTAAGAGCTGGGAGCACGTACAGTGACAGTGCCTGAGAGCTGAGAGGCACAGCCAACAGAAACAGCTTCACAGATGAACGGAGAGCTATTCTTCAGAAGCCTCAGGTCACCTGAGATCAGTGTCCTCTTGCCAGCATGTATATGATCTAAGTGAAATAACAGCTATTCTGCCTGTCACCCAAGGGTACAGGGCTTGTGATTAAATAGCTGCAGCAAATTATTATGGGCTTCCTGGAAGGTGGTTCTTCACTCTGACCCTTGTACTCAGATAGGCAATGAACAGGCTAATTTTTATTCTGGGCTACTTAGCGTCTGGCTGCAGGAGAACTGACAGAGCGTACTACTGCTGCAAAGGGTTGCATTGATGCCATGGATACCAGCTTCCCAAATGGCAGTGCGAACATTGCTCAGATTCCAAACAATGTGGGAAACCAGGTCTCACCAGATCAGAAAGTTCCTTGAATCCCCAAAAACAAATTAACAGAATGTTTTTTTGTCTCATGGCGCAGCTGGTAGATCTGTTGCCTCACAGCACCAGAGGACAGGGTACGTTTTGACCTCGGGCGCTCCCTGTGTGCAGTTTTAATGTTCTTCATGTAACTGCTTGGCTTTTCTCCAGGTACTCCAAAGACATGCGGGTTTGAAGGTTGATTGGCCTCCATAAATTGCCCCTAGTGTATAGGGAGAGGATGCGAAAGTGGGATAACATAGAGCTAGAGTGAACAGGTGATCCACGGACAAGATGTGTAGAAAGGAACTGCAGATGCAGGTATATACCGAAGATAGACACAAAGTGCTGGAGTAATGCAGCGGCTCAGGCAGCATCTCTGGAGAAAAAGGATGGGTGACGTTTTGGGTCGGGACCCTTCTTCAGACTGAAAGTATTGGGGAGGGAACTGGAGGTAAGAAAAACAGCAAGAAGAAAGGAGGGCCGGCAACAGATGACCAAGAAGGGTCTCGACCCAAAAAGTCACCTATTCCTTCTCTCCTGAGATGCTGCCTAACCTGCTGAGTTACTCCAGCATTTTGTGAAATAAATACCTTCGATTTGTACCAGCATCTGCAGTTATTTTCTTACACCAAGAAAGGGTGGAGCCCATAATGGCCGATGGATGGTCAATATGGTTTTGATGGGCCAAAAGGCCTGTTTCCATGCTGTATCTCTCAATCAATTTCAGAGGGTGACACAGAGTTGCTGCCTCCCAGTTCCAATGACCAACGTTTAATCCTGACCTCTGGTTGCATCTGTGTGGAGTTTACACATTCTCCCTATGATCATTTGGGTTCCCTCCAAAATACTCCTGTTTCCTCTCACATCCCAAAGGTATGTGGGTATGTAGGATAAGTAGCCGCAGTAGATTGTCCCTGGTGTGCAGATGAATGGTAGAATCTAGAGGAAGTTGATGGGAATGTGAGAAGTTTAGTTGGTTAGGGGTGGCACAGTTGCACAGCGGTAGAGTTGCTGCATTTCAGCCACAGAGACCTGGGTTCGATCCTGACTACAGATGCTATCTGTAAAGAGTTTCTACGTTCTCCCAGTGAGCATATCGGATTTCTCCAGGTGCTCCGGTATCATCTCAGAGGTTTGTAGGTTAATTGGCATTACTAAAATTATAATTGTCCCTAGTGTGTAGGATAGTGCTAGTGTACGGGGATCGCTGGTCGGCGCAGACTCGGTGGGCCAAAGAGCCTGATTCCGCACTGTATCTCTAAAGTCTAAAGTCTAGTATTAGTGTAATGGGTGCTTGATGGTGACCTGAAGGGCCCGTTTCCATGCTGTACAACTCAATGAAAGATTGTCATATAAACTTTATGATAAAACTAGCACTGGGCCCGATATTATTCAGTGCTTTCAGATTGTTTACTACCTCCATTAACAGAATATGGGCATTACTAGCATGGCCAGGTTTATTACCTGTTGCTAATGGTCCTTGAAGGGAATAGCTGTTTTATTCTATTTCAAAGGGCAGTTAACAATCGTATCACTGTGAGATGGAATCACATGTAGGTCAGACCAAGGAAACACCACCAGATTCCTTTCTGTGAAGAAGAATCAGCCTTCACAACTAGCCAATAGTTTGTGTATGCCCAGGCTGGTATCAGCTTTGTTTTGCAAGTTTACTAATTCACTGAACTTAAATTGTCAAGTTACTTTGTGGTATTTAAACTTCTAGACCTACATTTTAGTTTAGTTTAATTTAGATAAATTACGCAGAAACAGGCCCTTAGCCTCACCCCCCCCCCCCCCCCCACCCCCCCCCAAAACCCCTCCCGAGTCCGCGCTGACCAGCAGTCCTCATGCACTAGCGCTATTCTACACATTAGGGACAATTTTACAATTTTATCCAAGCGAATTAACCTACAAACCTGCACATCTTTGGAGTGTGGGAGGAAACCGGAGCACCCGGGGAAAACCGACGCAGTCACAGGGAGAACGTGCAAACTCCATCCAGACAGCAACCACAGTCAGGATCGAATCCGGGTCTCTGGTGCTGTAAAGCAGCAATTCTACCGCAGCGCCACAACGCCGCCCAAATTTGACTTCAGATGATGGTGTAAAATGGTTGATGTCATACCTGTCATTAATGAAGGACATTTCCCAATCATTATTTCAAATGCACCACACACACATTGTCAAACTTACTTCCTATGAATATTCTCTCTGCAGACGCTGACTGTCCTGCCATGAACTTTCAGTCTTTACAGTGCCTAGTTTGTGTTTTCCACATGCAAAATCATAGGCATTTATACGAAAAGGTGTTGGAGTATTTCTTCCACTTGGCATCCATTCTGCCTTACATACATTTGAGATCTCTTTGCATTTTATGTGTCTATAAGAATAAAGTAAATTATCATCTTTGCATTTCCACAGAACGTTGTGCTTAACTTATTATTTTTAACATAACTGGGAGACCTGGATGAAAATATGACAAAGCAGGTAGATTTGTCTAACAATCTGAAAAGGTGGGGGGTTGGGGGTGGGTGAGGTTGGGGGGGGGGGGGGGAGATGGGGTGGGGGGGGGGGGAAGGAATCTATTTCTGGGCATAATGCAACAAGGAGCAGTGACAGCAGGTCTGGTTTCCTGCACAGAAGGTTATTCATCCTGTCAGTTTAAGCAAGCTGTTATGAAGAAGATGCAAAGACAATGGGAATTGATGCACATCATGCCTTTTGCTCTGTACATTAAAAGAGCATGTTGTTCATTAGCAGCGAGATGAGAAAATGCACCGTCAGATTTTGTTAATTATTTGGGAGTGTACCATATAAACACTTCATTTTTTGTTAACAGAAAAGGACAGCATTATTTCTTAAAATCATCGTTTATTCGTAGGTAGATTTTACTTCAAAGTGCGAGACGAATAAGAAAATAATTTAATTTCATCTCAGCCATCCCTCTTTTCGTTAATCTGCCATAAGTACTTGGTGGATAAAGGCTTCTGACTACGTTGTTATTGAGTTCTTGTCCATGTGCAAGGATTGATCCACTTCAATCTTGCAGCGGGAAGCAGTTTTCCCGTGCGACCCAGCATGGGACTGAATCAATAAGGTTAATAGATGTGGGGTCACGCAGTCAGAGGTGATGTGGCTGGCATTTTCGGTAGCAATGAAGAAGATTTCTGATGACGAGATGTCACTTTTGTGCTTGCGTTAATGTCACTCTGATTACCTACAGCACAGAACCAGTTAGTGTGTTAGCAGGACTGTATACGGCCCGTTAATCTGAATTATCTTTACAGGAACAGTTTGAAAATTGGGCTTCATTCTCCCCCTCCCTTCCCTGAATTACCCAACTCTTTTTTTTTTATTTTGCTGAAATCAAGAATTTGGATTTAATGGAAATTTGATGGGGTATTTTGCAATGGTTGTGTCTCTCACTTTCTCTTCTCTCTCTGGATAAAACATTTCACTCCAATTGTATATAATTCTTGTCATTTCTGTTTCTGTCTTTTTATCAGCATTGCAGTAGGTTGCTTCTGTATCAATGCCTGTGGCAAAGAGACATTCAGAAAAATGAATAGAGAAATTATGAAAATTGGAAACACTAGAAAAAACTATTATAAATTGTGCCTTTCCATTCTTCTTCATCAGCTTTTGTGATTTCATTACCTGCAGTATCACTGAACAGTGTTACCAAGCCCTGATCGGGCATTAATGAACAGGGCAGGAAAATGACAAATTAGTTGATATTGCAGCATAACATTGCAGCAAATAACAATGCACAACAGTAAAAGCAGCATTTTTACATAAAACCAGGGATAGACATGATGTAAGGACAATCCTTCTTTTCCCAAAGAATAAAATAGTTGCCTCGTGTAGTGGGTGCTAGCGCTCTTCAGGAGAAAACCTGAATGGTTATTGACTGGGGTTAGGGGTCATCTCATATAGAATTGAATTGAATTAAAAGATATAGTGTTGAAACATGGCAATCTGCCCACCATCAATCACCGTTCACACTAGTTCTATGGTTTCTCACTTTCTCATCCACTCCCTATACACACCAGGGGCAATTTACAGAGGCCAATTAACCTACAAACCTGCACGTTTTTGGGATGTGGGAGGAAATCGAAGCACTTGGAGGAAACCCACTTGGTCACAGGGAGAACGTACAAACTCCGCACAGCACAGTACCTGAGGTCAGGATCGAACCCGTGAGACAGCAACTTTCCCAGCTGCACCACTGTTCCGCCCCCAAAGAAGGCGAGCTTATTGAAGAAAACTCCAAATTCACTTGGTCTTCTTTATTGTTTTTATTAATCTGGAGGTTTCAGAGGATCTTTTCACAGCTTTCTGCTTTTTTTGTCCTTTCTCTGTACTTTTGCCAGGTGATTTATCAATTATGTGGTTGTGCAATGTAGCTGGAAAATGAGGGCAAGCAAGGAGAAGAACTTAATAGAAAAGAACGAAGGAAATTATGATCTCTGCATAATGAGAAAGGGTACTGTTTGAGGTAGCATCTCGTGTTTTCTTCCACATCTACCTCATATGTTCATGTTTCCCACCATGTGAGATATCAGCCTCGCATATAGGGAGATGGATAATGGGTTCTTGCATTCTGTTGATCTGATATTTGCGCATAAAGTAGATGTTTTCTGAGTGGAGCAGATGTAATAGTAACTCAACACACATTGCTTGGGTGTCTTGTAAAAAAATGTTCAACCAGGTGGCGTTTATGGTACAATTAAATAAAAAAGACTTGCTCCACTTAGAAACCATTGTTTTCTATATTTTCCCACATTTAAGCACAAACTTCAGGTCAAATGAACAGAGGAACTCATTCTTTAACCCATTGAACTACAAAACCACAAGAAGATCACTGCTAATCTGTCCACAAATTTCATCAGATTATCAGTAAACAGAAATACTTCTCTGTCAAATTTAAAATGAGCATTTGACCCAGATCATTTGCTTCTTGTCATAAATTTACTAAAATTACCATCACACTCTGCATGTTGAGATATTTCTTATCTTTATTGTTGCAAGTCTTGCCTTAAGATGTTAAAGATAGACACAAAAGGCAGGAGAAATAGTTGGTCAGGCAGCATCTCTGGAGAAAATCGATAGGTAAAGTTTTAGGTTGGGACCCTTCTTCAGACATGCCTTTGATGTTCCTAATCCTAGATCCTGATGGCAAAACTAATTTCCTCTATCCTCCCAAACAATTCTTCTTACCCACCTGGTCTGAGGTACATACAGTGCATTCAGAAAGTATTCAGACCCCTTCACTTTTTCCACATTTTGCTACGTTACAGCCTTATTTTAAAATGGATGAAATTCATTTTTTTAATCATTAACCTACACACAACACCCCATAATAAAAAAGTGAAAACATGTGTTTAGAAATTTTTGCAAAGTAATTAAAAATAAATAACTGAAATATCACATTTACATAAGTATTTAGACCCTTTACTCAGTACTTTGTTGAGGCACCTTTGGCAGCGATTACAGCCTCAAGTCTTCTAGGGTATGATGCTACAAGTTTGGCACACCTGTATCTGGATAATCTCTCCCATTCTTCTCTGCAGATCCTCTCAAGCTCTGTCAGGTTGAATGGAGAGCATCGATGCACAGCTATTTTCAGGTTCCTCCCGAGATGTTTGATCGGATTCAAGTCCGGGCTCTAGCTGGGCCACTCAAGGACATTCACAGACTTGTCACTAAGCCACTCCTGCGTTGTCTTGGCTGTGTGCTTAGGGTCGTTGTCCTGTTGGAAGATGAACCCCCGTCTGAGGTCCAGAACGCTCTGGCGCAGGTTTTCATGAAGGATCTCTCTGTACTTTGCTTCATTAATCTTTCCCTCGATCATGACTAGTTCCTGCCGCTGAACAACATCCCCACAGCATGATGCTGCCACCACCATGCTTCACCGGAGGTATGGTATTGGCCAGGTGATGAGCGGTGCCGCTTGGCATTCAGGCCAAAGAGTTCAATCTTGGTTTCATCAGACCAGAGAATCTTGTTTCTCATGGTCTAAGAGTCCTTTAGGTGCCTTTTAGCAAACTCCAAGTGAGCTGTCATGTGCCTTTTACTGAGGAGTGGCTACCATCTGGCCACTCTACCATAAAGGCCTGATTGGTGGAGTGCTGCAGATATAGTTGTCCTTCTGGAAGGTCCTCCCATCTTCACAAAGGAACTCTGGAGCTCTGTCAGAGTGACCATCGGGTTCTTGGTCACCTCCCTGACCAAGGCCCTTCTCCCCCGATTGCTCAGTTTGGCCGGGCAGCCAGTTCTATGAAGAGTCCTGGTGGTTCCAAAGTTCTTCCATTTAAGAATGACGGATGCCACTGTGCTCTTCGGGACCTGCAATGCTGCAGAAATTGTTTTATACTCTTCCCCAGATCTGGGTCTCAACACAATCCTGTCTCAGAGGTCTAAGGCCAATTCCTTCATCTTCATGACTTGGTTTTTGCTCTGACATGCACTGTTAACTGGGAGACCTTACATAGACAGTTGTGCGCCTTTCCAAATCATGTCCAATCAATTTAGTTTACCATTGGTGGACTCCAATCAAGTTGTAGAAACATCTCAAGGATAATCAATGGAAACAGGATGAACATGAGCTCAATTTTGAGTGTCATAGCAAATGGCCTGAATACTTATGTAAATGTGACATTTCAGTTATTTCTTTTTAATTACTTTGCAAAAATTTCTAAACACCTGTTTTTGCTTTTTTATTATGGGGTATTGTGTGTAGATTGATGGTAAAAAAAAAAGAATTTAATCCATTTTAAAATAAGGCTGTAACGTAGCAAAATGTGAAAAAAGTGAAGGGGTCTGAATACTTTCTGAATGCACTTTAAGTAAGTTGCCAAAATCCAGCGTGATGACATTGTATTCTGCCACACTGCTTCTGAAATTCTTGTCATTAACGTCATCCATGGTTACTGAACTTCTGATGGAGAACTATAATGCATCATTGCTATGAAGTATTTGTGTTTACTCGAGGACCTGAAGATGCATTTCTGCTCCTGGTCATCACTTTGGTAAATCACCAATGCAGTCCATGCAAGGCCCTCCTGCGATAAGCTGCAGAGAACTATTCATAATGCACCAGATATGGTCTGACTGGGGTCCTACCATCACAGCATAACTTTTATTACTTTATATTCCGGTCTTTTGATGATCTCGTCCTCTAGATATTAATACCAATGTTCGATTAACCTACATTATTTTCCTTACTGTCCATGATATTCCATCACTGCTTTGAACATTTCCCCCTTCCTTAACTTGTATTATGGCTCATGATGATAAGGCCAATATTAATTGCTCAACCCTAATTGTACTTGAGAAGGTGATGGTGCACTACTTATTGAAACTGTTTTAAGTGACGTTACTCCCGCAGTACGGTGGGATGAGGATTTAGACCCAACTACAATGAAGAAACGGTGATGTATTTGCAAGTCAGGATGATACGCCCATAAGAAAGAAGGATATAGTTGCATTGAAGTACCTACGACTGTTGTCCTTCTTAGTGGTGGAGATTGTGAAATTGGGAGGAGCTGTTACGGTAGCCTAGGCAAGTACTGTAACTGCAGTGCTTTAAGGTGTTATCACCGGCGGTCACTCGAAACGAGTATGACTGTCCTCTCCTGGAGGACGCCCATGTATGACCTTGTTTAATGTGGAGAGACTGGTGCACAGACAGCCACCACATGGTCCTTGACAGATCTGGGTCAGGATCCAGTGGCATGGGGTCCAAGATGACTGGGGACCCTTTTCTGCTGCACCCTTCATCCGCCTTCCTAGCCGCTGTGATGCTCCACTAAAGTCAGCAAATCATCCTCCGCTTGTTCTACCATTGAGGTCTTGGTTGGATTGCTCTTTGTCAGGACCTTCCCCTCGACCTTACCACTATGGGTGACTCTACCAGGAGCTCCAGATGGCATCGCTCTCAGGATCTCAGGACCACACAAGCTTCTCCACCATGACATGGAGACAATCCACGGAGAAAAATGGTATACACAGCAGCTATTGTGCACCATTATTGGGAGGAATTCGATTTTAGGGCCATTCATGAGCTGCTAATCAAACAGGCTGTTTTGTTCAAGATAGTCAGTGTAGGACACAACCTGGAAACAGGCCCTTCGGTCCACTGAGTCATGTTGAGATTCTTGAGTGTAGATGGAATTACACTCATTGAGGCAAATGGATAGTATTCCATCAAACATCTCACTTTGTGCCCTATAGGTGTCAGAAAGCCGATGGACAATTGAGAGTTGAGTCACCTGCTTGAGGTGCCAATAACTGACCTCTTCAAACCACAATACTTACATGATCGATTCAGTTGAGTGTCAACACAATGGTGCAACAGTAGAGTGTCTGCCTTACAGCGCCAGAGACCCAGGTTTGATCCTGTCTACAGGTGCTCTCTGTACGGAGTTTGTATGTTCTCCCAGTGACCGCGTGAGTTTTCTCCAGGTGCTCCGGTTTCCTCCCACACTCCAAAGACGCACAGGTTTGTAGGTTAATTGGCTTCAGTAAGTTGTAAAATTGTCCCTAATGTATGTAGGTTAGTGTACAGGATGATCGCTGGTCGGTGCAGGCTCCGCGGGTCAGCGGGTCTGTTTTCCACGTTGTATCTCTAAAGACTAAAGCCTGGTTAAAGATGACCCCCTCGGAGGTCAATGATTTCGATGGGGGTGAATTCAATGAAGAAAATGCCATTGAATTTCAAGGAGAGTCATTCAGACTCTGTCTTGTCAGAAATAGTCAATGTGTAGTCTGAATGTTTCTTCCTAAACATCAGCCCATAAGTGAATGTTATCTAGGTGTTGCTGCAGGCAGGCATGCTGCTCCATCTGCTGAAGAGTGTCTACAGGAATTAGACATTTCATAATCATCAGAGAACATCCTCACTTCTGAGCTAATGAAGGAAGGAAGGTAATGTACATAGCAGCTGAAGATATCTGTGGGAAGGAACTGCAGATGCTGGTTAAACCGAAGATAAACTCGAAAAGCTGGAGTAACTGGAGATAGTTGGGTCCTAGACATGCCCTCAGAGGTTCCTGTAGTGATATGCTGATTCTCACATAAGTGCCCTCTGAAAACCACAACATATTCTTTGAGTAGGTATCGCAAATCGAAGGTATCACAAAAAGCTGGAGTATCTCAGCGCGTCAGGCAGCTTCTCAGGAGAGAAGGAATGGGTGACGTTTCGGGTCGAGACCCTTCTTCACACATATTCTTTGGTGTGAAGTTAAAGAGGGTTTTCCCTTGGTGCTCAGTCATCTTAATTTTACTTGGGCTCCTTGATTTCAGATTAAGTCAAATATGCCTTTCTTGTCAAGGATAATAATAATAATAATAATACATTTTATTTATATAGCGCTTTTCATATACTCAAAGACGCTTTACAGAGATTTTGAGAACATAGGGAAATTAATAAATAGATAAATAAGTAAATAAATAAATGAACAGAGAAAGGAGACAGTAGGTGAGGTGACCTTCAGTGGTTGAAGGCAGTACTGAACAGGTGAGACTTCAGCGATGTTTTGAATGTGGTGAGTGTGGGGGAGTCTCTAACGGTTTGGGGTAGTGAGTTCCATAGGGTGGGAGCAGCGATGGAGAAAGCCCTGTCCCCCCAGGATCTGAGTTTAGTCCGGATGTGGGGGGATAGGAGATTGGCAGCGGCAGAGCGGAGGGTGCAGGTGGGAGTGTGCCTGTGGAGGAGGTCGGTCAGGTAGGATGGGGCCAGGTTATGGAGGGCTTTGTAGGTTATGAGGAGGATTTTGTACTGGATTCTCTGGGGGATGGGGAGCCAGTGGAGTTTATAAAGGACGGGGGTGATATGGTCACGGATCGAGGTGTGTGTGAGTAGACGGGCAGCGGAGTTTTGAATGTATTGAAGTTTATTGATGATTTTTGAGGGTGCGCCATAGAGGAGGCTGTTGCAGTAGTCCAGACGGGAGGTGATGAAGGCGTGGATGAGGGTTTCTGCAGCTGTGGAGGAGAGGGATGGACGGAGACGGGCAATGTTTTTGAGGTGGAAGAAGGCTGTCTTTGTGATGTGTTTGATGTGTTTGTCGAAGGAGAGGGTTTGATCAAGGATGATTCCAAGATTCCGGATGTGAGGTGAGGTGGATACTGGGAGACCATCAATGTTGAGGATGAAGTTTTGGGTGGATTTGGTGAGCATTTTTGGACCAATGATGATGATTTCAGATTTGTTGCAATTGAGTTTGAGGAAGTTTGATTGAAGCCAAGATTTTATTTCAGTAATGCAGTTTGTCAGTGTAGAGTGTGTGGTGGAGGAGATTGACTTGGTGGAGATGAGGAGCTGGATATCATCGGCGAAGCAGTGGAAGTTGAGACCATGACGGCGGATTAATTGACCAAGGGGGAACAGGTAGAGGATGAAGAGCAGGGGGCCAAGGACTGAGCCTTGGGGGACACCTTGGGGGAGGGGAACGGTGGGGGATTTACAGTTGTTAATGGAGATGAACTGGTGTCTGTCAGAGAGGTAAGATTTAAACCAGGATAGGGCTGTGCCGGTGATGTTAAGGGAGGTTTCAAGTCGGGTGAGGAGAATGGAGTGATTTATGGTGTCAAAGGCGGCACTGAGGTCAAGTAGGATGAGGATGTTGAGGTTGCCAGCGTCGGAGGATGGTGTAATTAACCATCCCCCCCCCACCTCTATCCTTGGAATTCTACTCTAGTCTATCTTGTGCCAATGTTGTGAGTCAAATGATTCTGGCAAAACCTAAACCGGGCATCGGTGAGCAAGTGCAGCCTCTGTAGCATCGTTAATGACAGACAGCTTCCATCATTTTGGTTGACAGAAGGCAAATTGAATGATTATTAAGATTCAGTTTGCCTGGCTTCTTGTGAGTAGGATATACCTGGGAAATCTCCCCGTTTGTCATTTAGACGCCAATGTTGTAACCGTACTGGAATAACTTGGCTAGGGATGCCATTAACTTTGGAATGTGTGACTTCAGTATTACAGCTGGGATATTACATTTTCTCTTGGCAGATATGTCACCCGTTTCTTGATATTATGTGGATTGAAGCAAATTGGCTGAAGACTCAAAATTCAGATATCTGGGCTCAGATAATCGAGAGGAAGTATTAATGATTGGTCTGGAAGCAGTGTTGCTGTGAGTGGGTGCAATGTCTTAGTGCCAGAGCCCCTTCATCTCTTTGGGTATGTGGGAATGAGAAATTTACCCTTTAGTACAGTTTATGATTTTAAACTTTATGTTAGCACACAGCTGGGGAGACAGCAACCTTGGGTAATTAAGCATTTTTCACTGTGCTTGACTTATTAACCACATTTAGATATTTCCACATATGCTAATGGTTGTTTAATGTATTATATAATATGGAACACCTCGCATTGCATGCGTGAAAGATTTACCAGAGCACTAACAGATCAATTCCCCGGAATTTGGAAGGTGAGGGAGTGATACGATTGAATTTGCCAAGATATTATGGAGAGGAAAAGGGCACAAAGAGAGAAAGATTACAGATGGCTGGGTAGTTGGTACCATCTAAATATCAACCCTAAAATTAGATCCAAACTTTTCAAGGATGTAGAAAACACATTTAAATGCAGAATACGATGGAAATAAGAACTCCCTTTTACAAAAAGCAGTTGTTGCTCAAATAATTCTTAATTTAAATATCATTGAGAGACTTTTGTTAACCAAATGTATATAGGTATGCAGGAAATTTTGTTAAGGCGCCAATGAGCCATAATCTCAGAGAAAGGTAGAATAGACTCTTGAAGCTGTAAAAGCACTACTCTAGTCTCCATAGCAATCAGAGCGCGTTAGTTTGCTTTATCACACGGAATGAGGCTTGAATCATGATAGGCCTTCAGTCTGCGTTATGTAAGAAAGAACATATTGTACTTTCGCATTATTAGAATGCTAAAACTTTCAAACACTTACGGAATAACAGTCTCTAATATTCTTTGCAGTTATCAACATGAAGAGGAGCATATATGAGGCAGCTACAATTGTGCTCGATAGCTGGAATGTAAGTAAAACTTTCCCTCCTACCAACTGTGCGGAGTTTGTGCATTCTCCCTGAGACCACGCAGGTTTTCTCCAGTGCTTTGTTTTCTCCCACATTCCAAAGGCGTGCAGATTTATAAGTTAATTGGCTTCTGTAAGTTCTGTAACCAGGTAAGATAGAACTACATATGAAAACATTTAAGATATGATCAGATTTTTTTTAGGACAAAGTTTAATACTGGTTAGATAGACCATAAAGCCCTTTGCAATATTTTACATTCCATATACCTTTGACATAAAGCATTAAAATATTATCGAGGCTGAAGGGCCTGTTCTTTTGCTGTACTGTTCCATGTTTCATGTTCCATGTTCTATGTTACATCTCCCTCAGAATGAATTAAATGATACCAAATGAATTCAATTGCAAGTGATTCAGGGATATGGAGGCAGAGAAGGATTTGGACAATATTCTGGAAATGCCTTGCAAATATTGGCACCGACTTTTCAGGATAAAACTGGTGACAAAACTGTCACCATTTACCACATTCACCACATAATTGGCACAACTTCAGATTACCGGAAATGCTCCTTTAAATCTCACCAAGAATCATATTTGTTAAAATATTCGATCAAATGTGTTTGGTTTTATTTATTGGTGTTTACAACAGTTTAAAGGTGTTATAAAGCTTTTATAAGCACCTTTGAGTTTTGTTTAACATTTAAATACTTTAAGGATTTAATTTCTTTGAATGTTTGTGACGATCTGATGAATATTCAGAGGTTTTCAGAGCACTTTTGACAGACTTTGAGAGTTGAATTAATTGAAAGATTCAGCATGGAAACAGACCCTTTAACCCACGCCAACCATTGATCACCTGTTGGGTACGAGCCACATTTTGGGGTGTGACTTAACCAGTTGTCAACCATTTTTTGTCTGACGTCTGATGATGGATCCTGACTGGAAAGATCACCTATCCACGTCCTCCAGAGATGCTGCCTGATTGGTTGAGTTACTCCAGCACTTTGTGTTCTACTCAGGATTCATAAGGTCATAAGGTCATGAGTGATAGGAGTGGAATTAGGCCATTTGGCCCATCAAACCTACTCCACCATTCAATCTTGGCTGATCTATCTCTCCTTCCTAACCCCATTCTCCTGCCTTCTCCCCATAACACCTGACACCTGTACTAATCAGGAATCTATCTATCTCTGCCTTAAAAATATCCACTGACTTGGCCTCCACAGCCTACTGTGGCAAAGAATTCCACAGATTCACCACCCTCTGACTAAAGAAATTTCTCCTCATCTCCTTCCTAAAAGACCATCCTTTAATTCTGAGGCTTTTATCTCTAGTCCTAGACTCTCCCACTAGTGGAAACATCCTCTCCACATCCACTCTATCCAAGCCTTTCACTATTCTGTATGTTTCAAAGAGGTCCCTCCTCATTCTTCTAAACTCCAACGAGCACAGGCCCAATGCCGACAAACCCTCATCATAGGTTAACCAACTCATTCTTGGGATCATTCTTGTAAACCTCCTCTGGACCCTCTCCAGAGCCAGCACATCCTTCCTCAGATATGGTGCCCAAAATTGCTCACAATATTCCAAATGCGGCCTTACCAGCGACTTATAGAGACTAAGCATTACATCCCTGTTTTTGTATACAAGCCCTCTTGAAACAAACAAGAAAGCATTGAGTTTGCTTTCTTTACTACCTATTCGACTTGCAGATTAACCTTTTGGGAATCCTATACCAGCATTCTATCTTCTATCCATCTTCTATCTATATTCTAGCTATATTCTATCTTCTAACTTCAGTTACAGTTCAATGTCTTGAGATTAAAACAGTGAAATTAAAAATCAGTCCCAGAATAATGTTCTTTAGTTTAGTTTAAGTTAGAGATTCAAAGTGAAAACAGGCCCTTCGGCCCACCAAGTCCATGCCGACCAGCAATCCCCATACGTTAACATTATCCTGCACACCAGGAACAATCCACAATTTTTACCGAAGGCAATTCACCTACAAACCTGTATGTCTTTGGAGTGAGGGAGGAAACCGGAGCACCCGGGGAAAACCCACGCTGTCACGGGGACAACACTCACAGTGAGGGAGGAAACCGGAGCACCCGGGGAAAACCCACGCTGTCACGGGAGACAACACTCACAGTGAGGATCACATGCTGGTCTCTGGAGCAGTAAGGCAGCAAATCTACCGCTACGCCACCGTGCCGCCCTGTTCTATTTAAAAATAGCAGGAAAAATAGCATTGTATGCCTCATCCCCTTGATATGAGTCCACACCATGGAACTTTGGCAAGAACTATTACGAGACATCATCAGAATATTAACCTTTCTAAGCACATCGTGGAATGTTCTACTAAAGCACACGGTGTGGGCACAGTATAGTTACCCCACTGATTTGCAGTTAAGTGACTTATTCTTCAGTTTTTGACACCCCCGCCTCACACAGCTGTACCATTCCACAACTGGGATTGAAAGCATCTGCCCTGTTGCAACAAAACAGCTTCAGTTAACATTGCTTTTAACAAAGCAAAGAATTTTGAAGGCCCTTCGTGGAAACACCATTATACAAAATTTAACGTCAAGGCCAATTTAAGGAAAATTAACAATAGGGGTCAAAAACTTAGCTTGTAATGAAATTTGACAGTTACTTATCTTCAATAAATGATTTTTTTTAGAGGCTGTTCCCTACCCTACTGAACAGCAGTATGCACCGACCTGTGTATGCTTTGATTACCAGTACTACATGTTACCCATATTTATCTAGCTAAATGCTTGCAATCATTTGTGAGTCCCAAAGCCTTGATTGCTGTGCTTAAGAGTTTTGGATTTAGACCAAGGAATTGTGGCCCTACAGGAAGCAAGTGGACGTTTTATTTCAGGCGAACAGAAATTCTACCAGCATTTATTTGTCAGTGGTTTTGTTTGGTGACTCTTACATGGAGCAATAGGTTTCTGAACATGTTTGATACCTGATCAACCAAACATTTATTTTATGGACATTAACATACATGGAGTCTTGGAGTCATAGAGTCATATAGCATGGACTAGCATGGACAGATGCTTTGTCCCAGCTTGCCCATGCCGACCTAAGTGCCCCAACTGCACTCGTTCTACCTGCCTGTATTTGGCCCATATCCCTCGAAACCTTTCCTGTCCATGCAGGAACATGCACACATACCTGTACATGTTCCTACACCTGTTGGAATATGGCACATTTTATGTTGACACAAATAAGTACAGATCCTGGTTTACAAAAATAATACACAAAGTGCAGGAGTAACTAAGCAGGTAAGGTTACATGGAGGTAAGGACATGGAGAGATGACGTTTCGGACCAGGACCCTTCTTCAGACTCACTCTGAAAAAGGTTACTTTTGGTTTCTCCAGCACTTTGTGTGACTTTTTATTCTCAACATTATACCATGGATTGCAAATTGTAGATATATCAATTTAAATCAGATACATTCAAGTACAAGAGAAGATCTTCACAAAAAAAAGAAATATCCTGGCAAAATGGCCCCAAACATCATCACAGTCGGGCAAAATCTTTGTGATTATTTTCTTTGCTTGTACCTACCATCCTACAGTAAAATGGCTTATTCATTATGTTCCCATTGCATTAGCACTGAACCCAAACAACATCATGTCATATACAGGTAGATGATCTATTGAAACAAAAAGCTGGGGACATCTATTTCACAGGTATTTGTATCTGGGTCAAACAGGTAAAAAAGAGAAATCACTTTGTCACGGTACCATTGGTGTAAATAGAGTTAACAGCAGCCAGTTGATTGGATGTTGCTGATAAATCCTGAAAGGTATCAAAAAGCTTTAACGATATAATCTATTGTTCATTTTATTTTTTTATGAATTTGGACATTGCAGGCCATCTTTAATTGCCTTTTACATAGAACAGTAAAGGAACAGGCCCTTCGGCCCACAATATCCATGCTGAACATTATGCCAAGTTAAACTAGTCTTCTCTTCCTGCCGATGTTCCATATGACTTAATTCCCAGTATTTTAGTGTTTCCATCTAAAAACATCTAAAATGCTACTATTGATCCTGCCTTCATCACCAACCCTGGCAATACATTCCAGGCACCCACCACCCTCTGTATAAAAATAAACTTGACCACCATATCTCCTTTGATCTTTGGAAGTTAGTGGTGATTTGATTCCATGTCCTTCTGCTGAAGGTACGCGCATGGTATATTTGAGGAATGTTCCAGGATTTAAAGGCAGAAACCGTCAGTTCATAGTTTGTAGTTCTGTTGGAGTTCATAGTGTTCAATAGCTTGATGGGGAAAAAACATAACATCATCGTATTTGTGTTGCAGATTGGCATTTATACATAATGTCAATATACCAGATTGGATTTAATATAAATGATATCAAGGTAGATTTGATCCTGGGCTCTATAATAACAGGAAACCAGACTAGATTAAATATACATGATAGATTTTCAAATAATAAAAAGGATTCTTGATTATATGCTACAATTAAAGAAGAAAGGAGCCATTCAGACCATTATATTTGTGCTAGCTCTTGGAAAGGCTATCCACAATTATGCCATTTCACTTTTCCTACATCCCTGTTAGACTTTCTTTTTCAAAGATGTGTCTGATTTTCTTTCAAAAGATATTATTGAAAGATATGTTTAATTCAAAACATAGGAAACAAGTTAAGATTCAATGAAGCAGTTGTGCTGCTATTTTTAATGTACAGGTTATCCGATATATTTGTGCCAAAGAGTAGTGCCCTTATCTGTGCATTCCAAGCTGAAACATCTGATACCTTATATTAAGGATCTGAGTGTCAAGGTTTCACACATTATGACCATAAAATCCCATGGAATGAACCATCATTTTCTGACATGAAGCACACTGGGTATTCACGCTCATCTATTCCACTCTATAATCTAGGCAGATTCTTCAGCAGAGTGCCCAGGGAGTATTCTACTGTCGGCGGTGCCATCTTTTAGCACTACTCCAGCTGTTGCATCGGATAAACAGCAAAAACTCCATGCATTTGGAAAACTGAAGGGTTCTACGTTCTGATTAGTAATGTTCGTGACAAAAAATGAACCTGTCAATAATCTCGTTAATAGACAATAGTTGCAGGAGTATGCCATTTGGCCCTTCGAGCCAGCAAATGAGTACCAGTCATCAATTGATATTATCAATAAATGAGAGACCATAGAATATATCAAAATATTTATTTAAAATAATTGATTAGCTGTGAAATGATTTTGAGATTGTTTTTGACATTGCAGGCCAGCATTTAGTGCCATTTATTGCCTTTAACAAATTAGATTTATTGTTAAAAAAAGGCACACAAAGCGCTGGAGTAACTCAGCGGGTCAGGGAGTATCTGTGGGGAACATGGGTAGGTGACACAAAGTGCTGGAGTACTTTGTGGCTGTCTTTGGTATAAACCAGCACCGGCAGTTCCTTCCTACACATGGATAGGTGACATATCGGGTCAAGACCCTTCTTCAATCTGAAGACAGGTCCCAACCTGAAACATTACCTGTCAATGTTCTCCAGATTGAAATGTCACCGGTCCATGTTCTCCAGAGATGCTGCCTGACTCTTTGAGTTACTCCAGCACTTTTGTCCTTTTGTCCTTTTGTGTAATCTGCAGTTCCTTGCTTCTACATTCTAGAATTATTATTGGCTGTTCAACAGTAAAAGAACATTATGTGAAGGGATAATGATAACTAAAATATTTAAAGTCATAAAAATCCTGAGGTTAAGTCTTCTGTGAAGACTTAAAAGTGTCATTTGAAAGTGAAACTCTTTAAACGATGGAGGAAATTTACAGCCTGGGATTTCATTTTGAACACAACATGGGGTACAACTTGTTCATTAACATTAACAGTAAGCTTTCAAGTTTTATTTTCATGCATACGTTAGCTGGTTAATAGTGATGTGTTGATTAGGTTGTTTGTTGCCTATTTAAGAGTCAAGAGTCAAGAATGTTTTATTGTCATATTTACCGATGACAGAAGAATGAAATTCTTACCTGAAGCCGCAGCACAACGGGTTTGTAAATACAGTACGCAATAGATAATATAACAAAAAAATAAAAACAATATACTGCAAATAAAAACACAACAAGCACAAAGTCCCTGGCAATCCAGGCAGTTCATATTTCAGAGTTTAGTTGGAGTTCTTAGTGTGCAATAGTTTGATGGTTGTTGGGAAGAAGTTGTTCCTGAACCGGGACGTTGCAGTTTTCAGACTCCTATACCTTCTTCCTGTTGGCCGGCGTGAAATAAGAGCATGGCCAGGGTGGTACGGGTCCTTGATGATACTGGTTGCCTTTCTGAAACTGCCCTTCGGTGGTGGAGAGGTCTGTACCCATGATGGACTGAGCAGCGTTCAACACTTTTTGTAATCTCCTTCATTCCTGGGCATTCGAGTTGTCGAACCAGGCCATGATGCAACCAGTCAATGTGCTCCAGGCCATACACCTGTAGAGGTTCAAGAGAGTAGTCATCGACATACCAATCTCCACAATCTTCTAAGGACATAGAGATGTTGATGGAATTTCTTTATGATTGCATCAATGTGCTGGGTCCAGCACAGATCTTCAGAGATATGAACACCCAGGAACTCGGAGCTGTTGACCCTCTCCACTACTGGCTTGTTGATGAAGACAGGCTTATGGATCCTCAGACTACCTCTTTTAAAGTCAACAATCTGTTCCTTGGTTTTACTGACATTGAGAAGTGGGTTGTTGTTCTGGTTCCATTCATTTTGATGATTGATCTCCCTCATATACTCTGACTCAATCACTAAACTTAATTCATCCAACAATGGTAACCACACCTCTCCATACCTGGATAATCTCTATTTAGGCTAATCTGTCTTACTCCCCATGGAAAGCACACCTTCAATAAACCAGCTCCTGAAATGGCCATTCATGAAGGGCGTGGAGGTGGAGGAGGCAAGAGGCTATTGCTGTCCATTCTTCCAAGGTTTTTTTAACAAGCATCAATGGGACCATTTCAGTCACGGGAACTGGTTATTTCTTCAAACTAATGTCACCAGACAGTCAGAGGGTTTTAAATAGAAACGAAACTCCTCTCTTCATCGTAGTTCCATTTAGCATCTCTTCCTCAAACATGGGATGTGCTAAAATATGTGTGGTTGTATCAAGCTGTGTGTAGTGCCTGAGTGCACAAACACTGGGTACATGCTGAAGTTCTACCTCTCTTGCTGGTGTTGTAAAGGATGAACTGGTTTCAGGACGACACGGTGGCACAGCGGTAGAGTTGCTGCCTTAAGCCCCTGTCCCACTTCGGCGATTTTTTAGGCGACTACAGGCAACTAGGCTGTCGCCACACGGTCGCCGGGGTGTCGTGGGCATGGTCGTGAGTAGTCTCCAAAGAGTCGTACCGTTTTTCTGGTCGCCGCTGGATTTTGCGAACGTTTAAATATTTTCGACGACTGTTGGTTTGACGCCAATGAGCATAGCCTGACGTCTCCTGACGTGGGCGCTGTCGTAGGTTGTCGCCAGGTTGTCGCCAGGTGATGTAGGTTGTCGCCAGGTTGTTGCCAGGTGACGTAGGTTGTCACCAGGTTGTTGCCAGGTGACGTAGGTTGTCGCCGGTGCTGACTTCAGCGAATTCCAAGTGTGGACTTGATCTGATCATCCATCAGTGTAATGTGTCCATAAATGATGTTAGGTTTTGTATGTTTTTGCACTTATATTCTGTTTAAAGTTTAAATTTTAAAGTTTGAAGTTTGAAGTTTATTGAAATTTATTGAAGTTTATTACAATATTTTTGTATGCACTGTTGTATGTTCTTATCAACCTTTAAAAAAAATTGTTTGAATATCAATAAAGGAAATTCTTGACATTTTGATGGAAGATGCTTTCAAGAGAGAGCTAGATAAAGCTCTTAAAGATAGCGGAGTCTGGGGATATGGGGTGAAGGCAGGAACGGGGTACTGATTGTGAATGATCAACCATTGAATGGCGGTGCTTGCTCGAAGGGTCGAATGGCCTACTCCTGCACCTATTGTCTATTGTCTATTGTCTAAGATTGATGTATGAAGTTATTGTATTTCAGAGTAGTTTCTCATGGCATCACTTTCAAATAGTCATGATGCAGAATGATTGGAAACCCTACCGTACACCCCTTTCTATAGGGAAACTGGGTGAAACGTGAATTGTCTTCAGTTGTCTTCAGTCTCAGTCCAGGTGTTAGCAGATTGCAAATAGCCATAGCTAAAAGTGCTTGGAAGATCTGTCCCATGGCTTACTTTTCTGTTTAAAAAGTGCCACTGTTACCTTGTCTTCTCAAAAGTTGGTGTGTATGTTTCCATTTCCCCTTTCACTGACATCAGGAAGGCACTTTGTGGTCAGGGTTACAGACATTGACATTTGGGATTAAGCAATCCTCGTAAGAGGTAGCTATAAAGCTACTGCCAGGTCAGGGGTGGGTTAGAATAACTTATAAGGAAATGTCTTGTTTCTCTTGCTGCAGTCCCAAGTCAATGGCTGTTGGCACATTTGAGCGCTATTTCTTTGATAGAGTGCTGTGTTTACATATCTGTTGTGCTGCTGCAAGTAAGAATTTCATTGTTCCATTTCGGGACATATGACAATAAAACACTCTTGACTTGACTCTTGACTCTCTTGAGGATAGCCGGTAGTTTTATACAAGAGCACATTGTGCAAAGCAACATTTCCGACAGAGGATTTATCTGGAACCTTTTGTTTGAACCACTGTAGCAACATAGAGTGAACAGTTGGCCAAAATATACAGTTTTATAGTGCCATCAATGTTTAATATGATAGATGCTGCCTGATCTGCTGAGATTTTCCAGCATTTTCTGTTTCTACTGCAGAAATAAATAGTTCACAATAACTTACAACCCAGCCGTATGAATATTGATTTCTCTATCTTCAAGTAACCCTTGCTTTCCCTCAATCTCTGTCCCTCCCCCACCCTAGTTCTCCTACTAGGTTCACTGTCCTCCTGATTAATTTTCCTGTTTGTATGCTTCCTTGTCACCTTCCCCTTCATCCAACAATGAACCATTGTACATTCTCTTGAGCATTGTCTGCTTTGATCTGTTTTTTTTCACACCTTACGTGTTCTTTGTACCCTTCCACATCTCATTTCCCACTCCCCTGACCCTCAGTCTAAAGGTGGCATGGTGGCGCAGCGGTAGTGTTGCGACCTTTACGGCGCTTGCAGCGCCAGAGACCTGGGTTCGATCCCAATTATGGGCGCTGTCTGTACGGAGTTGGTACGTTCGCCCCGTGACCTGCCTAGGTTTGCTCCAAGATCTTCTGTTTCCTCCCACACTCCAAAGACGTACAGGTTTGTAAGTTAATTGGCTACTTGGTATAAGTGAAAATTGTCCCTAGTGTGCGTAGATAGTGTTAAAGTGCGGGGATATCTGGTCGGTGCGGACTCAGTGGGCCGAAGAGCCTGTTTCCGTGCTGTATCTCTAAACTAAACTAAAACTAAAGGGTCTCGTCCCAAAATGTCACCCATTCCTTCTCTACCCCTCTATCAATACTGGGTTGGAAGAAAAGGCAAGAGCTTACTTTGCATGCCTGTATTTCTACAGAGCCTTCTCACTGAAACCTCCCTCGTCAAAGCCCCTTCACTTCAACTTCAATGACAGCACATCAGCCTCTCAGATGGTCCCTCTCGATAGTTACTCCCACTGCAGCATGCGCCCTTTTCCACTTCTCTCCCTTCTCACTCTTTTCTCTCTTTTAAAGTGTTCCTTAAAACCCGCCTCCTTGAACAAACTTTTTCATCAGCTGTCTCATGGTAAATGTGGGACATGGCATCAATCATGAATAATACTCCTCTGAAGCCTCTTGGGAATTGTTGCTATCATTGAAACTCTGCACAGTTTGTGCATTCTCCCTGTGACTGTGTGGGTTTTCTCCGGGTGCTCCGGTTTACTCCCACACTCACACTTAATGGGCTTCGGTAAAATTGTACATGATCCCTAGTGTTGTCACGACAGAGGCTGGAAGAAATTTCTATGAACCCATAGAGGATGCTCACTCTGCAAAGTCCTCAACCAATTGGGCATTACGGGACTGGCAAAGATGAGGACCATTCATTCCACAAGCGAAGCCTCAGAGAAAGCCACTAGGTGGCTTTGGATTAAGAGGGCTGATCCGTGGGCGGTTGCTGCTGGGACGCAAGTCGGGGCCTGATCAACCCCGGCTGGGTCGCCTGGGCGAGGGTGTCTGATGTTGTGAGACCCGAAACACCCGATGACCCCAGGTCACATCACTGAGGATGCGTCCCAGTGCATCAAGAAGATGTATCTTTCACAAATGAGGTGATCGCTGGTTGGTGCGGACTCAGTGGGCCGAAGGGGCCTGTTTCCACACTTTAAAGTCTAAAATCTAATAATAAAGCATCATGGAAATTAATTAGTTGTTGCAGTTACTTTAATGGATTTACAGAGTCTTAAATTTCCAGTCAAAAGAACTGCCTTAAAATGTGTTTGCGTGCCTGTTGATTTTACTTCAAACGAGATTAGAAATGGGATGATTGCTGAAGATGGCACAATGATCAATTCCAATTTCTACTGCTCAGCTCCTGAAATGGTTCAAACCAGCTTACAGCAAGATCTAATGTGTAGGAAGGTTGGTGGTTTATAATGAAGACAGACACAAATTGCTGGAGTAACTCAGTGGATCAGGCAGCATCTCGGGAGAAGGAATAGGTAACAACAAAATGCTGGAGTAACTGCCAGTCTGAAGAAGTGTTCTGACCCGAAACGTCACCTATTTCGTTTCTCCAGAGATTCTGCCTAATCCATTGTGCTACTCCAGCAACTCTGTGCCAGTTTTACTTCAAGACCTAGTCAGCCACCTGTTGATAAATGGGAAATAACACTTCCACCCTCTCTAAAAGGTATCCTGCTTTGGATAATGTTGATGGTGGAGGGAGTGAGGGGAGGTGGTGCGGTGTGGTGGTGTATCATGGGAAAGCAGCAAAATAATGACCACCTCCAACAAGAGCAAGTCTAGTTCCCAACCCTTGACATTCATCAGCATTATCATTAGAGAGTTCTCGCCATGAAAATTGTTGGGGGCTGTGGGGAGGTTGGTATCTTCTGAGCAGCCTCTTGCTTGGGCCTTGCACGTAAAGGCAGTGATTTTAAGACCTGATCAAGAGGCTGCATATTTTGCAGTTCGTGTCTCACCTGCTAACGCAGTAAAGTCACTCCATTGTTCATAAGGCTGCAGCATAAACTATCAGTAAAACGCATCGGAGTTACTCACCCAGACTCCTCCGACAGCACCTCTCAAACACTTAACCTCAGCTTCACCAAGACAGATGTGCAAATGCAAGGAAATACCAGCACCTACAGGTTCCTTTCTGTTGCAGTCTTGGATGACTTCAGAATATTCTACCTTGTTCTGCAGCTGTTCAAGTAGTTTGAATGTGCTTTATTAACATTGGAAATAAGACAGCCATTTTGCACAGATCATGTTTTTACAAGTCCTCTGGAAATCCCTGTGGATACTTGTATGAATTATTTATAGACCTATAACCATAAGTCTTGTTCCGCTTAAGACTACATTAGGACAGTCGTGATTCTTCTGATATCCACATCTTAAAACCTAACAAAATTACATTTTGAGAAACAAATAGTATCTGCAGACGCTGGAATAGTGAGCAAAACACAAAGTGCTGGAGTAACTCAATAGTCAATTTACTTGTCACATACACATAAATGTGCAGTGAAATGAAAGATTACCCACAGTCCAACAATAAGACCAATAAAAATAAGCAATAAAAATATGCAATAACACATACAATCATAAACCAACACCAAACAAAAAGAAACATCCATCACAGTGAGTCTCCTCCAGTCACCTCCTCACTGTGATGGAAGGCCAGAATGTCTTTTCTCTTCCCCTGCCGTCTTCTCCCGACATTGAAGCCCCCACCGGGCAGAGAAAATCCCGCGGCCTATTCCAGGCCGTGCCGGACGGTGAAAGGTCAGGCAGCATCTCTGGAGGGAATGAACAGGTGATATTTTGGGCCAGGACTCTTCTTCAGGCTTCCTTTCAACATTCTAATATCTTATGTAGGAAGGAACTGCAGATGCCTGTTAACACCGAAGATAGACACAAAATTCTGGAGTAACTCAACGGGTCAGGTAGCATTGCTGGAGAAAAGGAATAGGTGACCTTTTGGGTTGGTACCCTTCTTCAGACTGCATTCTGCTGTCTGCCGTCTGAAGAAAGGTTCAGATCCGAAACGTTACCTATTCCTTTTCTCCAGAGATGCTGCCTGACCCGCTGAGTTACTCCAGCATTTTGTGTCTATCTTCATTCTAATATCTTTGCAGGTGCACAGATTTGTATTTTATCACTTCCTGGACTGCAGTCCAATTTTCAAGATCTCATTATAAGCAAAACTTTCCAGTTGCTGGTATTCTGAACAAAAGTGATCTTGGTCCATATTTCCAATCGTTCTTTAATTTGATCATGAATTAGAACCAGAATTACTTTAAATATACGTCGACACATCCCCTATTCCTTTTCTCCAAAGAAGCTGCCTGACCTGTTATAGTATCCCTTATAGTGTCATATTGCAGTGTAATGATTAATGAACAATGTGTTACAGTAAGGCGGCACAGTGGGGCAGCTGGTAGATCTGTTGTCTCACAGCGCTAGAGACGCAGGTTCAATCCAGGCCTTGGGCGCTGTCTGTGTGGAGTTTGCTCATTCTCTGTGTGTCTGCGTTGGTTTCCTCCGGCTGCTCCGATTTCCTCCCACATTTCAAAGACATCTGGGTGTGCAGATTATTTGGCCTCTGTAAATTGTCCCTAGTGTGCAGGGAGTGGATGAGAAAGTGGGATAACATAGAAGTAGTGTGAACGGGTGATCGATGGTCTGTGTGGACTGGGCGGGCAGAAGGGCCTGTTTCCAGGCTGTATCTCTAAACTAAACTAAACTAAACTAAGGGCTGTTGGGTGACAGAAAAGGACTGAGGCACAAAGAGAGGAAAAAGGAAAAAAGGACACTTTATTTTCTGATGGTTGTGTATTTATTCCACGTTAACAGAATACACTTCTGCAAATAAATGTCAATATTGTAGCGACCATAGAGAATGGTCCAGGTCGTCGAACCCTCGGATTGGCCAGCGAGGTCACGTGGGAACGCGACCATGGGGATTGGTCCAGGGAGCGACATCGCTGATTGGCCAGCGATGTCATGTGCGCGGTTGGCGCCCGATTTAGTCAGTTCGGCGAAGTCTTCGAAGAAGACAGTAAGTTTGTGATGGTTGTCCTTTACCTTGTTGTTTAACTCTGTATTCGAATATTGCGGCTGCAATAAACTTCTTCTACAACCAACAAGTTTCGGACTCGCCATATTGGTGACCCCGACGTGATCTGGACGATCACCGAATAAACAGGAACCCGACGCCTCGTTGACGATGACCGCGCCGGGCACACCGGAGTCAAGCGCGGCAAGCGTTCATCTTCCGTTGTTTTGGACGCACGCACCGCAAGCTTGGTTTATCCACACCGAAGCTCAATTTCATATAAAGAAGGTGTCGGACGAATCCACGATGTACTACTACCTCGTCAGCGCCCTATCGCCGGACACAACCAAGCGCGTGATGCGGTTCATCGTGGATCCACCTGCGGAAAACAAGTACGAGGCCATGAAGAAAGTATTACTGCGAATCTTCGGGTTTAATAAGCATGGTGGTGCAGCAAGACTTCTGCACCTACCGGATCTTGGAGATCAACTGCCTTCCGTCCTCATGTCCGAAATGATGATGCTAGCCGGTGAGCATACGGACTGCCCTATGTTCGAACAGGCATTCCGCGAGAAACTTCCCGAGGATGTCCGACTGCTGCTCACGGATTGTTCTTTTAAGGACCCCGAAGCATATGCAGCGAAAGCGGACGCGCTCATAGCAGCAAAAAACAAGGCAAGTGGTTCGATCAACAAGGTCTCGACATCAGTGACCACGCCACAGCGACGGCAAGATGGCGCCACATCTCCTGCCAATTCTCCGAAAGCCCGCCAAAAAGATCCGCACAAGCGCGGCTGGTGCTATTATCACCTACGATTGGGGTAACGAATCCCGCAACTGCCGTTTGCCTTGTACCTTCGCGGGAAATGCCTCGGCCGATCGTACATAGGGGCAGTTACGATTGGCCAGAACCGGCGCCTCTATGTCCATGATCGATTCACGGACACCGAATTTTTGGTAGACACGGGAGCCATCGTCAGCATAGTGCCGCCGACCGACCTCGAAACCAGATCGGGTGAGACAGGTCCCACCCTCATCGCGGTTAATGGCAGCCCAATTCGCACTTTCGGTACACGGAAGATGTCCCTTGTGTTAGGCCTCCGCACGTACGAATGGCCATTCATCATAGCCGACGTCAAACAAGCGATCCTGGGCGCAGATTTTCTCTGGGCTTTTTCACTGGTTCCTGATGTCCGCGGTAACGACCTCCGACCCTCCGCCGAAGATGAGCACGTCGCTCCGACAATCGCCTCCTCGCCCAGCCCTACTGTCCAGGCCGTCGTCGCGGCCCCCGACTCGTATGCTGCGATTCTGGCAGAGTTTCCAGAGCTGCTCATCCAACGTTTTGACACGCCTTCGGCCAAGCACGGCGTGGTCCATCACATCTGCACCGAAGGCCCTCCCGTTTTCGCTCGGGCCAGGAGACTACCGCCAGACAAACTGGTGGTGGCACGGGCGGAGTTCAGGAAAATGGAGGAAATGGGAATTGTCCGTCAGTCTGACAGCCCGTGGGCCTCGCCGTTACATATGGTCTCCAAGGCATCTGGGGGGTGGAGACCATGTGGCGATTATCGGCGTCTCAATGCTGTCACCACGGCTGATCGCTACCCCATACCGCACCTACAGGATTTTTCATCTGGGCTGGAAGGAGCGGTGGTGTTTTCCAAAATCGATTTGGTGCGAGGATACCATCAGATTCCGGTGCGACCGGAGGACATACAGAAAACTGCAACAATTACTCCGTTCGGGTTGTTTGAATGGTTGCGTATGCCTTTCGGTTTAAAGAACGCGGCACAGGCTTTCCAGCGACTGATGGACCGCGTGGGCCGGGGTTTACCCTTTTTGTTTATTTATTTAGACGACATCCTGGTCGCCAGCCCCTCAGTGCAGGAACACCAGGCCCATTTGCGGACCGTGTTCCAGCGGCTCCAAGACCACGGGCTCATTATCCAACCCTCCAAATGTCAATTCGGCCTTCCTGCTCTTGATTTCCTAGGGCACAGAATTACCCCTGCCGGCGCCTCCCCTTTGCCCGAGAAGGTGGCGGCTATCCGGGCATTTCCCAGGCCTACCACAGTAAAAGGGCTACAGGAGTTCGTAGGCATGGTTAATTTCTACCATAGGTTCGTTCCGGCAACTGCGCGAGTCACTTCGGGATTGAAGTTGGCCCAGGTAGCTTGTGGGTCGGCGGGCACAAAAGTCTGGTGCGATGTTTCTCTTCCCCGTCCCAGGCCGGTAGTACCGCCCTCCCTTCAGCGCCGGGTTTTCGATGCCATTCATGGGCTGGCGCACCCGTCCATCCGCTCCACCTCTGCCTTGGTAGCAGCGAGGTTTGTCTGGCATGGCCTACGGAAACAGGTAGCGGGGTGGGCACGTTCCTGCGTGCCCTGTCAGACCGCTAAAGTCCAGCGCCACGTCCAGCCCCCCGTACAGGATTTCGAGGTCCCGGCTGTTCGTTTTTTCCACATCCACGTGGATTTGGTCGGGCCCTTGCCTTCCTCCCGGGGCTACACCCACCTCCTCACGGTGGTGGATCGGTTCACCCGGTGGCCAGAGGCTTTCCCATTGTTTGATATTTCGTCAGCGTCTTGTGCTAGGACTTTGGCCCTTCATTGGGTAGCTCGTTTCGGGGTCCCGGCAGTTATTACCACTGACAGAGGGCCACAGTTCACTTCGTCCCTCTGGGCCGCGCTTGCAGAACTGTACGGGTCCAAGTTACAACCCACGACTGCATATCACCCCCAGGCAAATGGACTCGTAGAAAGGTTCCACCGCCAACTTAAGGCGTCCCTCAGTGCAAGGCTTGAAGGCCCGGACTGGGTAGACCAGCTCCCTTGGGTTCTGTTGGGCATCCGGACTGCTCCCAAGCTAGATCTCGGTGCGTCGTCCGCAGAGCTAGTATATGGCTCGACACTTCGAGTACCCGGAGATCTGTTTCCGGACCCTTCAGACCAGCTGCCTACAGTCCCATCAGTGTTAGCGTCTCTCCGGGAACGGGTGGGCTCCCTGGCTCCAGTTCCGACTTCACGTCATGGGTGTCCCATGGTACATGAACCGCCTTCCCTGAAGGACTGTGAGTTCGTTTTTCTGCGAAAAGATTCCCATCACGCCCCGTTGCAGAGGGTCTATCAAGGGCCGTTCCGGGTTTTGCATAATGGAACGGCTACCTTCACCTTAGACATGGGCGGCAAGAGTGAGCTCGTCTCGGTGTCCCGGCTTAAACCTGCCCATTTGGATCCGGATCAACCAGTCCTGGTCGGTCAAACCCCTAGGAGAGGCCGACCTCCGTTAGTTCCGCTCAGTCCAGGACCCCCCGTTCCGACAGTCCCTCCAGGACCCCCCGTTCCGGCAGCTCCTCCAGGACCCCCCGTTCCGGTAGTTCCTCCAGGACCTCCCGTTCCGGCTGTTCCGCCAAGTCCGGAACCTCCGGCTCCTGTGGTTCAGGCTGTCCCTCTCCGTACTCGTTATGGTCGCGAAATCCGGCTCCCTGCTAGGTACCGCACCTCGGGTTCTGGGGGGGGTCATGTAGCGACCATAGAGAATGGTCCAGGTCGTCGAACCCTCGGATTGGCCAGCGAGGTCACGTGGGAACGCGACCATGGGGATTGGTCCAGGGAGCGACATCGCTGATTGGCCAGCGATGTCATGTGCGCATTTGGCGCCCGATTTAGTCAGTTCGGCGAAGTCTTCGAAGAAGACAGTAAGTTTGTGATGGTTGTCCTTTACCTTGTTGTTTAACTCTGTATTCGAATATTGCGGCTGCAATAAACTTCTTCTACAACCAACAAGTTTCGGACTCGCCATAATATGAAGATAACTATAAAGCTTTAACTAACAGATACTTTCTACAATAATTACACCGTTGGGACATTGCGTTGTTTTAAAACCACACTGAAAAGGTCATTACCAATTTGCATAATATTCACAAAAATCGCTATCAAGCCATTGCATTCATTTAGAAGGGCTTGGAAAGGTGTAATTATATACATTAGGTCCACAAATGGAAAATTGGAAAAGTAGAACACACACCTTCATATCCTGCATGCTAAAATGCCAAGTTAGTACATTGCATTGTCCATAGGTAGAGACCATATAGAATTGCAAAAGTTGAGAAGCGACCTGTTTAGTTTAGTTTAGAGATACAGCATGGAAACAGGCCCTTCGGCCCACCGAGTGCGCACCAACCAGTGATCCCCGCACATTAACACTATCCTACACACTAGGGACAATTTACAATTTTACCATGCCAATTAACCTACAAACCTGTACGTCTTTGGAGTGAGGGAGGAAACCGAAGATCTCGAAGAAAACCCACATAGGTCATGAGGAGAATGTAAAAACTCCATACATCCATAGTCAGGATCGAACCTGTGTCTCTGGCGCTGTAAGGCAGAGGCTCTACTGCTACGCCAGCTTACCGCCCTGATAGAGGTATATAAAATTATGGAAAGCATGGAAAGGACTGGAAATGTCAAAGGCAAAGAATTTATAGCTTACAAAGCAAAGTTTAAAGATGGGAGAGGCAAGTTTTTTACACAAGGAGTGGTGGGTGCCTGCAAAGTGCTCCCAGGGATGATGGTAGAGGCAGATACGAGAAGAGTATTTAAGATGCTTTTAGATAGGCACATAGATATGCAAGGAATGGAGGGATATGGGTCATCTGTAGGCAGATGAGATTCATTTAAACTGGTATCATGTTCAGCATGAACTCTGTGGGCTGAAGGGCTGTTCTTGTGCTGTACTGTTTGATGGTCTTTAAGAGCAGAAGAAGATCAGACTTGTGTTATAGTCTTAGGAAGAGTGCAAAACTCCTGCCCAAGGAATATGTGAGGAAAACAATGTTCTTCCTGCTGCCTTTGGGGAAGATCTCAATCAAATTCAGGCTAATGTAAAATATTCCATTTCACTATTTCAAACTGGAACAAATGAGTTCTTACGAGTAAACCATCTATTCTTCAACCAGTATCAATCAAAGCCCTGCCAGTAGTTCATTATCATTATCATCAGATAATGTCATCATTTTAACACCTTAATCACACTTTGTGCAAATTGACTACCTGATTTTCAACATTTATATAGTGACTACACTGCTAAACTACTTGACTGCCTGTGAAGCCTGATGGAATATTTTGATGTGGAGGGAGGAACTGCAGATGCTGGTTTATACCGAAGTTAGACACAAAATGCTGCAGTAACTCATAGGGTCAAGCAGCATCTTTGGAGAAAAAGAATAGGTGACATTTCGGGTCAGAACCCTGCTTCAGACTTCTTCAGAAGAAGGCTTCCCAGACTGACTAAAGGTTTCCACCCGAAACGTCACCTATTCTTTTTCTCTAGAGATGCCGCCTGACCTGCTGAGTTACTCCAGCATTTTGTGTCTATCTTTGAAATATCTTGAAGTCGTCCACGGAGCTATATGAATGCAAATGTGTTATTTGGAAGTGGATCTCACCTGAAGCATTATTTCTTAGGGTTAGGCTAAACACTGGGTTTTGTTGCACAAGCCCAATAGCACTGAGAACACAGTAAAAGGGTCCAGACCCGAAATGTCACCTCTCCATGTTCTCCAGAGATGCTGGCTGACCCACTGAGTTACTCTCGCACTTTGTATCTTCTTTTTCTGATAACACAGTACCATACCTGCCTAGTTATTAGGAAAAAATGAATGGAGATCTGTTATGAAAGAAAGAATTTATGATTTCATGGCACTTGGACTAAACATTTTGCTGAGACAGTTAAAATATCGTTATGTGACATAAAAGCAATTTCTCTGGCACTTCAGCTATGTAATTACTGCAAATGCTGTCTTAAGTAAATGATGGCAGAGTGTAATAATTCTGTTGACTATTGTCCTCTAATACTACAGAACAAAGGCATTTCCTCATTAGTGCTCCCACAGTGATGACTACAAGTATACCATTATCGTGTTAAAGCCATACATACTGTTGCCTGTTTATTGGAATGAAAATATATTAGGTTATATCTAGGTAATGCAGGTATATGAGGTTTGGTACTCATTTCATAAGCCACACACAAACTGGAGAAACAGAACATCACAACTTCACATTGCTTAACATTGGACCCTAACATTGAATTCTCCAATTTTACATAACTAACCTGCAACCCCCCCGCCCCCCTTCCCCCCCTTTCCCCCATCCCCTCTTTTTCCCCTTCCCTTCCCTGTGCTGCATTTGGATGCCCATTGATTTCTCCCTCTCCCCTTACCTCCACCCATCTCCTTCAACCTACATTTCATTGTCTGGCTTCACAATGCACATATTTTCTACCTTATCTTATTTCGCACATTTTTGCATTTTTATCTCTGGCCTTTGTCCACCAAAAAAACTCTCACCAGTATCCACCTATCACTTGCTAAACTTTGGCCCACTACCTGTCTTCCAGCCTCCACCTACCCACCACTAAAACCAGTTTAAAGAGGGGCTCTGGCCCAAAACATCATCTATATAACGTTATGTCCAGTGTTTTTTGACTGACCCATTGAATTACTCCAGTACTCTGTATCTTTTTTTGTAAATGAGCATCTCCAGTTCCTTGTGTGTTTGTAAACACATGCCTTTTTTTAAGGGTTTTTATTTGCTGTGCCTCAACATATTCTGAACCATAGACCTATCGTGTGATAGAGAAGGGGTGGGAATCCACTGCCATGTTCATCATCAAATCTAATTTAAAAAACAACCCTTCTCTTCCCTTGACCCTTCCCTCTCCTACTTCCATCTCGCCCAGTCATCACCCTGTTCTGCGACCCACTCTCTGCTGCTCACAATCCTGAGGTGACCTTCTGACATTCAGTTTTTCTTTGCTCATTTAGACTTTAGACTTTAGAGATATAGCGCGGAAACAGGCCCTTCGGCCCACCAAGTCCTCACAGACCAGCGATCATTCCGTATGCTAGCACTATCCTACGCACTTGGGATCATTTACAATTTTTACCAAAGCCAATTAGCCTACCACCTGTACAAGTGTGGGAGGAACCCGGAGCACCCGGAGAAAACCCACGCGGTCACAGGGAGAATGTACAAACTCTGTACAGAGAGCAGGATTGAACCCAAGTCTCTGGCGCTGTAAGGCAGCAACTCTACCTCTGCGTCACTGTGCTGCCGTTAGGCTTCAAACTTTAGAGGTTCATGAAAGTCTTGCCGCAGCACCAAGTGCTATTAATGCTAAGGTACATTTGCATGGTGACATGTTGAGATGGCAATGACCTGCTGAGAACATGTATCCGATGTTTCTCTTACCACTTTCCCCAAATTCCCACCAGAACCATTTTCCTTCAATTCAGTGACTTTTTCCTTTCCACTCTTGCTAATTTCAGAGCAATAACTTCTTGAATGAATGTAACCTAGAAACTAACTTTGGAAATACTACCAGGTTAATGTTAGTTTCACTCAGAGGGGGGTGGGTGTATGGAACAATCTGCCAGAGGAGATAATTGAAGCAGGTTGAAGTAGGTATTATAACAGCATTTAAAACACACCTGGACAGTTACATGAATAGGAAAACTTGAGAGGCCAAATACGGGGGAAATGTGACTCATGTAGATGGGCATCTTGGTCGGCATGGATGAGTTGGGCCAAAGGGCCTGTTTCTATGCTGTATGTTTCTATGGCTCTATGACTCTATAACATATCTCTACTGGATTAGCTCAATGCCTTTAATGCTTGTTTTGAACAGTCAACCAAAGCTCCATCTCGGTGCATCTCCCCATCACACGCTGGCTCTGTCCCGTACATCTCGATGACAAAAGTCAGATCTGCTTTTCACTGAAATATTACCAGGCTAACGTTAGTTTCACTAACATTAGTGGTGGTGGCGGGGAAATGGAACAAGATGCCAGAGGAGGTAATAGAGGCAGGTACAAAATCAGCACTTAATAGAGACATGGTCAGGTAATAGACAATAGACAATAGACAATAGGTGCAGGAGGATGCCATTCGGCCCTTCGAGCCAGCACCGCCATTCAAAGTGATCATGGCTGATCATTCTCAATCAGTACCCCATTCCTGCCTTCTCCCCATACCCCCTGACTCCGCTATCCTTAAGAGCTCTATCCAGCTCTCTCGTGAATGCATTCAGAGAATTGGCCTCCATTGCCTTCTGAGGCAGAGCATTCCACAGATTTACAACTCTCTGACTGAAAAAGTTTTTCCTCATCTCAGTTCTAAATGGCCTACCCATTATTCTTAAACTATGGCCCCTTGTTCTGGACTCCCCCAACATTGGGAACATGTTTCCTGCCTCTAACGTGTCCAACCCCTTAATAATCTTATAAAATAATCTTATGTTTCGATAAGATCTCCTCTCATCCTTCTAAATTCCAGTGTATACAAGCCTAGTCGCTTCAGTCTTTCAAGATATGATAGTCCCGCCATTCCGGGAATTAACCTGGTAAACCTACGCTGCACGCCCTCAATAGCAAGAATATCCTTCCTCAAATTTGGAGACCAAAACTGCACACAGTACTCCAGGTGCGGTCTCACTAGGGCCCTGTACAACTGCAGAAGGACCTGCAGTTGGATATGGGCCAACCGCAGCAACTGGGACTAGTTTAGATGGGGCATCATGGTCAGCATGGATGAATTGGGCCAAAGGGCCTGTTTTCACACCATATGCCTTTATGACTATGTATTAACTTATCTTAAGTAATTAGATCAATGCTTGCATATGGACATAGTATTTTGATACTGAAATTATGTTCCAGGGCATGGTTACAGACAATTTTCCAACAGATAAATCTCCTGCAATGTGACGGATGAAACGCTCCGCGGCTTGGAGCTCCTGAATCGTCACTAACCTGGTGCTGGTTACTGGACTTTATCTCACACTAAACGTTTTCCTTTATTATGTGTCTGTACACTGTGGATGGCTTGATTGTAATGATGTATTGTCTTTCCGTTGACTGGTTAGCATACAACAAAAGCTTTTCACTGTACCTTGGTACACGTAACAATAAACTAAACCCTCTCTCTCTCTACCTATGTAGCAGGGAACTCAGGGTGCGCTGCCTTCTCTTGTCCAGTCTCCTGCTATGTTATGGATGGTGGATTTACATCACAATCTAATGGCCAGAACATTTCTGGCTAATCTTCGCTTCACTTCCAGTCAGTAGATGAAAAATCTGGATTGGTGAGTTTGAAGACCAGCATTTTTCAAAACATTAATCGCAATCAGAGGTATTTAATCAGACTGAAATTTTAATGATTTTCCTCAGCAGTCAGCTTTTCATTGGGTTTTTGCCCAGTTACAAAATTCATTCTCTAATGAACTGATAATGCTCCATTCAAAATAATGCCATTGCATCCTTTAAACAGCCACACAGAACTCACTGCATCAGACGAACCTTATACCCATCAAACTAACCCCCTCCATAGTTCATAAGTTCATAGTTCAAGGAGCAGAAACAGGCCCCTTAGCCCATCAAATCCACTCCGCCATTCAATCATATCTGATCTATCTTTCCCTCTCAACCCCATTCTCTTGCCTTCTCCCCATAACCCTTGACACCCATACTAATCAAGTAATGGTCATCTCCAATCCTACTAATCTCAAAAAAACCTACATATGTACCTAAAATCCTACTTAATCCTCATAGAACCCAATGAATTATCAAACTGTTAATAATAATCTAATAATCTAATAGCTAGCAATATTCAAACCCCAATAAATTCCCCTCCCTCACTGAGCCATTAGACCTTACAGAGTACCGCAAAATGTGGAAACAAGGAAGTGCAGATGCAGGTTTACAAAAAAAAGATACAAAGTGCTGGAGTAACTCAGCAGTTCACGCAGGTTTGGAGAACATGGCTGGGTGATGATGCAGACTTCTGAAGAAGGGTCATGGCCACAAATACCACCTGTCCATGTTCTCCAGTGATCCTGAAGGAACATGGATGCTCTCCCAAAATATGACTCTTCAACTACGATCTGATTTCCCCAAATCTACTTATTCCCGAGAAATGTGGGTGATTAATACAAATTTACTAAACCCTCAAACCTGTCTTATTCCCCAAATCGCTGCTTGTACCCTGAAAATATCACTGATTCGTCCAAAAACTCCTGGTGCCTCAAACCCCATTGATTCCTGCAATGGATCATTGATCAGTGAGAATGTACAGATCTTCAAAACCACCTTTGATCTGTTTGTATCTTACTGCAGCTCCAAACAATTCCAAACCCACGAAGCCCTCAAAAACATATTGATTCCTTAGTGCCCTAAACGTCTCTTCAGAATTCACAAAGTCCTAATATTCCCACAGATAAGACCAAACACTCAAAACCTCATATCCCCTAAAATTCCAGTGTTCCTCAAATATTCCGCTGATTTTTCCAAAATCCTATGGATCTGCCAAAACTCATCTGTTCCCTCACAAATTGCCAAATTCATTGCAAACAATACTGCTCCTCTGCATAGTGATGGAAGTTTTCTCCAACATCTTTCACAGAATTCTCATGTATATTGTTTTTTTAAGTATTTTTATTTTCACTTGAAATGGTATAATTTGCCAGTAACTGTAAAGTTCTTTACATTCAAATACACAGCCCGTTCGGAATCCTTTTCTTTCCTTTGAATTGTAAAACTAGACCAGCCATACTTGACTTAATTATAGAGCTTTGGCTGATTCAACAACCTTTAATTTTTGTGTCATCTTCCAGCGCAGAGTTTAACCAGCTCAGGAGACATTGTCACTTATTTTTACAAGAAATACAACAGTTACAAAGGCTAGCCAAAGGCTGCAACCTAAGCGGTCGTTAAATCACATGGTGTGAACACAAAGAGTATGTGAGCATTATTTGGTGTCTAGAAGTGACGCCAATTGAAGTACTTTACAGAATTAATGAAAATGTTCTTCGACTAAACAAGCCAGAATGTTTATGTGCATCTGACTTTATGTGTGTGTGGGCTGTGTGCCCATGTAGCTGTGAGTCTGTGTGTCTCTATGGGTTTGTGTACGGGATATACAACAGATAGTTACTTGTCAATATCATGATTTGGAAGGCACAGTAAGAATTATTTAGACCATATGTGATTGGGGGCACAAATTTTGAGTGGATAAAGACCACAGTACAGTTGAGCATTAATCAAACAAAAAAGTGTTTTACTTGGTACAAAATTGCAGGAAATCGTTCCACAGAGCACAGATTTTGTCTGTCACTGCAGGGGGTGAAAGCTTATTAAAAGGAAATCATTGAATTTTAGAATTTTACAGCCCTTTGACCCATTGAGTCTGCGCTGGATTTTTTAAAAAGTGAGTCTCGTCCCACTGTTTCTTCCCCTGTTCTTGGAACTACTTTCTGAAGTATTTATTTAATTCGCTTCTCAGAGCTACTGTTGATTCACTGACTTTCCAAGTACTTTCTGGCCTTTTTTTGGCATTGTGGTTTAAATCCCTGCACGATTGACAAATGCTGTTTCAACTCCCTTTGTCCTAATCTCAGGACTTCCCTGTCACTGAATCCCGGGAGGCACAGTAATGCAGCTGGTAGAGCTGCTGCCTCATAGCACCAGAGATTCTGCTTTGATCCTGATCTTGGATGCTGGCTGTGTGGAGTTTACACCTTCTCCCTGTGGCTGCCTGGGTTCCTTCCAGGTGCTTTGGTTTCCTCACACGTCCTAAAGACCTGCAGGTTTATAGGTATGTTAGCCTCTGTAGTGTGTAGGGAGTGGATGTGAAAATGGGATAACATAGAACTAATGTCAACTAGTGTGAACCGATTAATGGTCAGCATGGTATTTATTCACAAAATGCTGGAGTAACTCAGCAGGTCAGGCAGCATCTCAGGAGAGAAGGAATGGGCGACGTTTCGGGTCGAGACCCTTCTTCAGACTGATGTCAGGGAGGCGGGACAAAGGAAGGATATAGGTGGAGACAGGAAGACAGTGGGAGATCTGGGAAGGGGGAGGGGATGAGAGGGAAGAGGAACTATCTAAAGTTGGAGAAGTCAACGTTCATACCACTGGGCTGCAAGCTGCCCAGGCGAAATATGAGGTGCTGTTCCTCCAATTTCTGGTGGGACTCACTATGGCACTGGAGGAGGCCCATGACAGAAAGGTCAGACTGGGAATGGGAGGGGGGAACTCAGCATGGACTCAGAAGGGCAAAGGGCCTGTTTCCACGCTGTTTCTTCCAATCACATTATTTCTCTCACATCCTCTCAGATAGTCCTAAAAGCCTTGACTAATTTTGGGTTGTTGGTGCTAATATGTGGTTCAACTTTCAGTTGACGTCACTCATTTGCAGCACATTAGTAGATATTTCTACATTAAAGACACTAAAAATATTCAGATTATTTTTGCTGTTATTTTAAGACGTGAACCCAAAGCTCTTCCCTGAGACAGAAGGAACTGCAGATGCTGGTTTACTAAGTACGAAGAAAGATCCTGACCCGAAACATCACCTATCCATGTTCTCCAGTGATGCTGCCTGACCTGCTGAGATAATCCAGCACTTTGTGTTGGATGCCCTTCATGAGTGGTCTACCAGTATCTTCTCAAGGACATCTTGGAATGGATAATAAATTCAGGTCTTGACCCTAAATGTTGACCATCCCTTTGCCTCCACAGATGCTGCTTGGTCTGTTGAGTTTCTCCAGTACTTTGTTCTTTTGCTCTTACTTTCAGTGCACCTCCTTCATTCCTATTCATTTGGTTTATGGTGCATGTGGGAGGTTTCACTATGTCTTTATGGCACTAGAACGCCAAGCATGTCAACCAGTGACAGATTACGAGACTCAAATACTTTGATGCTCCCTTTTATTAATTTTTCTGGTACTAAGTCATCTAAAGTATTATCTAATTGCTTGGAATTGTACTAGTTTCCATTTTTTGAAGGCTTTCAACAATTGATGCCTCCAGCATATTTACATCCAATGAGACTCAGAAACGGTGTCTTCTGATTATCAAAACTCATTTGCAATCTTCTCCACTTTGCTGCTCAAATTAAATTGAGAAATGAATTTTCCTTAAGAATAAAGCTTGATTTCCACCATGTACTAACATAACATACTCAATGCCAGATACCAGATAGAGAGTTGAATGATCATGATTTTCATTCATCAATTCCAGAGGAGGTCATAATTACCTTAATGCTTGCTTCTCGAGTTGAGAATTTCACATGAGAGTCTGCCAGAGACTTGCAAAAGGAGGATGAGCTTCACTGGGATGTATGTGAAAGGACAGGGAGATTTATCCTTGTCTCCCAAGCATTTTATATAAATCATGACACTAAATGGTATTCCCCTGTGAAGGAACTACTGCTGATGAATAGAATGCAGATGGATCTGCTGTTGTTGACCTTGGAAAGGCCTCAGGGCATCATCCATCAGCATCTGAAGATAGGTCATGACATCAGTGAGTCCACAAGGAATGTGAACTTCCGCTTGCTTTTGGCTGCGGTAAACCACTTTTCCCTTGGCCTTTTGTACGCGGCAAAGCCTGGGATTCCTCTGTGGGTCGTGCATCTCTGTTACCACCACAGGCAGACAATGTAGAAATATAAGTACAAGGCTCTAACATTCAAACTGAATATATTCAGGACTCTAAAATTAAAATAAAACAGGTAAGTAAAGAGGAATGGCATAGTCATGTTCAACCACAAGGTGAGTCATACAGTCATACAGCAAGAAACAGGCCCTTTGGCCCAACAACTCGTCCATATCCCTCTCAACCTTTCCCATCCATGTGCCTGTCCAAGTGTCTTTTAAATCCTGTTATAGAATCTGCCTCAACTACCTCGCCCAGCAGCTCATTCCATATGCCCAGCTCTTAGTTGCCTCTCAGTTTCCTATTAATACTTTCCCCTCTCACCTTAAATCGTCAAGGCCATATGTCATCAGGGTCCATAAGACATCAAGGTTCTCATCGCCAAACTGGGATGAGAAAGAACAGATGATAAAAGCAGATCAATATAGTTACTTTTATGTCTGCAGCAAAAAACAAATGCTGGAGGAACTCAGTGGCTCAGGCAGCATCTGTGGAGGGAACTGAATAGACAATGGGACCCTTCCTCTGACTGATGGAGTAGAGGAGATATAGCTGTGGAAGGTGAAGGGCGAGAGCTGGCAAGGGATAGATAGATACAAATGAGAAGAGGTTCATTGGCAGATGAGTTGGGTGTACGACAGAAGGGTGGAGATAGTAACGCAGGCTGGAGGTGGAGAAGACGTGGATAGAGTGGATGTGGAGAGGATATTTCCACTAGCGGGAGAATCCAGGACCAAAAGGCACAGCCTCAGAATAAATGGACATACCTTTAGAATAGAGATGAGGAGTAGAGGGATACAAGCCAAAAAAACAGGTTGATCATTTACTAATTGTGGAATCTTACTGTGTCCACATTGACTGCCATTACATCAATGACTTGACTTCATTGGATGAAAAATGCTTTTGGGAAGACCTAATGTCATGACAGGTGTGATGTGAATGAAGACCTTCTTCCCTCTTTTGCCGCTGAGTCCTTCTTAGGAGCAACAGAAGGCATTGATAAAGATAGGTTCGCTTGGTTCAGAGTGGTGTTACCCGGATTCTGGTGCCCCTTCGTTGACGAGTTGGAGAGTGCTTTACAATGAGTGCTGGCAGTGGCAGCCACTGCTGGGATTTAGTGAAAGATGTGGCACTCTCGGGACAGAAGATGCAGATGATTGCACCCCTGCAACCACTGAAGCCAATGCGCTTTGCGGATGCTCCCTGCTGTAAATTCAAACCGTCAATTATCTATTGTGAAGAAGTCGGTATCTACTTGATTATTTTAGTGCACCAGGAACATGGGAAGTGGATGCTAGCAAGATTCTCAATATGTCAGCGCAGGTGCCTCTAGCTAAATAAGCAAGCAAGACACTTATATAATCCAGCGTTTCAGCTCAGGGGGCAGGCTTGCCCAGGAGGGGAGAAAAAAAAGAAGAAAGGAAAGGGTATGTGATGACCGTTAGGTTGTTGGTCTCGCACCATGAGTGAGGGTGAGCGGTGATCCGGCTGCCTTTTGTGGGTCAGCTTGAGTGGCTGTTGAAATACAAAGGGGTGATTTAAGAGCTGTCAATTCTGACATGAAGTGCCCTTGCTAACATATGGGGTCAATATTGGGATCAAACTCCGCATCTTCTGACTCTGAACCAGGCATGCTACTACAAATTCAAAGATAGCAGTGGGCAGCGTGTTAAGTATTGTGCACATCCTTTATGTTTATAAGAGCTACCTTCTTAAAAACAATGGATATAATAAGCAGTAAACCCTGATTTGTTTGGCATGATGCTCTATTCCTTAAAAATAAAGCTATGATAAAGTTGGGGGTGGCACGATGGCGCAGTGTTAGTGTTGCTGCCTTGCAGCGCCAGAGACCCGGTTCAATCCTGACTACGGGTGCTGTCTGTATGGAGTTTGTACGTTCTCCCCATGACTGCATGGGTTTTCTCCGGCTGCTCCGGTTTCCTCCCACACTCCGAAGACATATATGTTTGTAGGTTCATAGGGGTAATTGTTGGCCGGCGAGGTCTTTCTGGGTTGAAGGGCCTGTTTCCGAGCTGTATCACTAAACTAAACTAAACTAAACTAAACTAAACTAAACTAAACTAAACTAAACTAAACTAAACTAAACTAAACTAAACTAAACTAAACTAAACTAAACTAAACAAGTTTAATATTTTATTCCACTGTCTCCACTGGTTATGGTGCTGCTACCCTGTGATCTCTTGATCCTTGTTACTGCTGCATGCTGAGTCCCGAGTTACACATTTGCACATGATAGACATTTGACCTGTTGCGTACAAACTGAAGAAGGCCATTGAACCTATCTGAGCAGAACAATCGTGCATTTGCAAAGGAATCTTTACCTCCACTGCTTTTTCTGCTAGACCTTCCGAGTTTTGATTTCCCAATACCTGGGGCATAAATACTGTGTCTGAGTTATCCTGATAGTCATAGCCTGCTAACTTGAGAACAAGTTGTTTACTTCCACTCCTTGAACATAGAAAAAAGAATATAGAACAATATAACACAAGGACAGAGTCTACAGCCCACAATATCTGTGCTGAACATAAAGCCAATAGTAACTATTATCCGCCTGTATATAATCCATATCCCTCCATTCCATATCCATTTGCCTTTCCAAAAATCTCTTAGATATCACTATCATATCTGCCTCAACCACCACCACCCGTAACCAATTCTCAATCCACATCATGTGAAGGAAGAAACTGCAGATGCTGGTTTACACCGAAGATAGACACAAAATGCTGGAATAACTCAACCGGTCAGGCAGCATCTCTGGAAAAAAAGTGATGGGACTCCCCTGACTCTCAGTCTGAAGAAGGATCACGATCTGAAACGTCACCTATTCCTTTTCTCCAGGCTGCCTGACCCACTGAGTTGCTCAATCCACATCAGTATATTATCTGCAATTCCATGTAGCTTGACCTTGTTGACCAACCTTCTGTGTGCAAACTTATTAAAATCCAAGTCCACTCTCATATACATTCTTCTTTATCCATTTTAATAGTAAATCCTCAAGGGCAGCCACTATGTTTAAATTGTGACCCCTTGTTCGACTTCTCCAATAAGAGGAATCATCCTTTCAACATCCATCCTTTAGACTTTAGACTTTGGAGATACAGTGCAGAAACAGGTCCTTCAGCCCACCAAGTCCGCACTGACCAGCGATTACATGTACACCAGCACAATCCTACACATTAGGAACAATTTACAATTGACAGAAGCCAATTAACCTACACACTTGCATGTCTTTGGAGTGTGGGTAGAAACCGGAACACCCAGAGAAATCCCACGCAGTCACAGGGGAAAATTGCAAACTCAATACAGACAGCAGCCATAGTCAGGATCAAAGCCGGGCCTCTGGTGCGAAAAAGGCAGCTCCTCTGCCTGAACATGATGCATACCCTTCTATTCCCCACATATCCATGTGCCGATGCAAAACCCACTTAAATGCCACTATTGTAGCTGCCACCACCACTGCCCCTGGCAGCATGTTCCAGGCACCAACCCCTCTCTGCGTAAAGAAATTTCCCTTCACATCCTCATTGAGTGGACTAAACATCTTTGCAATTTCTCTTCTGATAGTTTAATGCCATTCCTATGCTGTGTCTGCATAGGTGTCCATTTTCTTTCCTTTGAAATCCTTTATGGTTGTTCACAAGAAAGACAGATAATCTTGTCTGTGTTTCAAGACTCTTATCTCCTGATCGGGCTGTGAACATCCAGAGGCTTCATCTCTCTCTTGTCAGGTGAAAGCAAGGGAATAATATGCCCTAAGGTAGTGTATAAGAGAAACTGGACATAACCCCATCAACTGCACACCACAGTGGTTTAGATGATCAAACAATCACAGTGGCATAGCTGGTATAGCTGCTGCCTCACCACGCCGGAGACCCTGATTCGATCTTGACCTCTTTTTTTTTTTTTTTTTTTTTTTTTTTAATATATAAAAGTTTTATTCCAAAGAAAAACATACAAACATACTAAGCAAAATGTGATCAAACAAAAGCCGCCTGTATCGGCAGTTTACAAATTAAACAATTATCACATTAAAATCCCGCCATCTCTGTCAACAATACATTCAACCCCCCGCGGCGACCAGCGTTCCAGGAAGGCCTCCAGAGTCCCCGTGGACACCGCGTGTACGTGTTCCCTCTCCAGGGACACGCGGGCACGGATGTAAGCCCGGAACAGGGGTAGGCAGCCGACTTCTGTGAGGCCGTCGACTGCCCGCTGCCTGGACCCGCGGATGGCCATCTTGGCCAGGCCCAGGAGCAGACCGACAGGGAGACCCCCTCCTCCCTCCTGACCCTCCCCCCTCTGTACCGGGTGCCCAAAAATTAAAAGCGTAGGGCTAAAATGGAGCCAGAACTTGAGGTGCAGCCCCTTCAGATACTGGAACAGGGGCTGTAACCTCACGCACTCTGTATACAAATGGTACACGGTCTCCTCCTCACCGCAGAAGCGACAGGCGGCAGACGAGACCGTGAACCGGCTCAAGTACCTGTTACAGGCTATAGCCTTATGCAACACTCTCCACCCCAGGTCCCCGATGTAAAGCGGGAGGACCCCCTTATAGAGAGACCTCCATCCCGCCGTCAGGTGGTAACACGGACCGCCAGGGCGTGTCCGGACGGAAGACGAGAGCGAGGAAGTGGAGAGTGTGCAGGAGCAGCCTGTACAAAATGCGCCTCTCAGCGTCACGGAACGGCACGCTGGGCATCTGGGAAAGGCGGCTCATATTGCGTGGGGCCGGCTCTCGGGAAGGGACCCGTGCCGTGGGCCCAATGAGCAATTCCGACGGAGCGGGGGTAAGCCCAGTCGGAATCGCTCCACGCAAACGCCTCTCCTTGACACCCACCATGACAGGGTGAGGACCGGCCCCCCTCACAACCACAGCACCCCCCTCCCCCTGAGGAGCAGCGCCCTGGCTGAAGGTGACCAAATTCCTGGCTCTCAGGAGATCACGGTAAAAACCAGGCAACTTCCGCCTAGCGCGCTGACTCATGCCCGCTACCGGGAGCCGTGATCCCTCCTGGAGGCAGCGCCCCTGGCAGAAAAAGTACGTGGCCAGCGAGTGCCATCTGGGAGGGCACTCGGAGTACACGTACCTCCGCAAGGTCCTGAGTCGGAGGGCTGCCACCTGAGTGCGGACGCAGACCAGCGCCTGACCGCTCTCCTCCAACGGGAGACTCAGAACCCCAGCAGAGACCCAGTGGTTCCTCTCACCCCAGAAGAAGTTAACTAACCTCCTCTGTATCATGGCGATGAAACGAGAGGACGGGACCAGAGTGGCCAGCCGGTACCACAGCAGAGAGGCCACCAGCTGGTTTATGACCAAAGCCCTACCCCGATATGATAACACACCAAGGAGGCCTGACCAGCGCCCCATGCGGGCGACCAGCTTCGCCTCCAGCTCCTGCCAATTCGCCTGCCAAGCCCCCTCAGTGGGACTCAGGTAGATCCCCAGATAGAGGAGGTGCGTGGTGCTCCACGCAAAAACTGCCATCTCCTCCGGCAGGGAGTCTACCTGCCACTGACCCACCAAGAGCCCAGCACACTTCCCCCAGTTGATCCTGGCGGAGGATGCGGCTGAGAACACCCGCTGGCACTCACGCATCCTCCGCAGGTCAACCGGGTCGGTGAACATTAGTAGCACATCGTCGGCGTAGGCCGAGAGAACCACCTCCACCCCCGGCCCCGGCAAAGCCAAACCTGCCAGCCGCCTCCGTAGGAGGCACAGGAATGGCTCCACACAGAGGGAATAAAGCTGGCCGGACATGGGGCATCCCTGACGAACCCCCCTCCCAAAGTGAATGGGAGCCAACAAAGAGCCATTGACCTTGACCAGGCACTCTGCGGCAGCGTATAGGAGCCGGACCCGGGCCACAAAATGGGGTCCGAATCCAAACGCCCGCAGAGTCCCGAGAAGGTAGTCGTGTCCCACCCGGTCAACCGCTTTCTCCTGGTCAAGGGAGAGAAAGGCAACGGACTGACCAGCCCTCTGGCACAGATGGATCAGGTCCCGGACCAGATGGATATTGTCCTGGATGGACCGGCCCGGGACTGTGTAGGACTGGTCAGGGTGGATCACATGGGACAGCATGGGCCCCAGGCGATTGGCCAATGCCCGTGCAAAGACTTTGTAACCCGTACTGAGAAGAGAGACCGGGCGCCAGTTCTTCAAGAGGCGGAGATCGCCCTTCTTGGGCAGCAGGACGACGACTGCCCTTCGCCATGAGAAGGGCATCTCCCCGGTCGCCAGGCTCTCCCCCAACACCTTCACATAGTCGCCCCCCAGGACACCCCAGAAGGCTCGAAGAAACTCCACAGTCAGCCCATCCAGCCCTGGAGACTTGCCCCTACTGAGCTGGTGCAGGGCACCAATACAATACAATACAATACAATATATCTTTATTGTCATTGTACCCAGGGGTACAACGAGATTGGGAATGCGCCTCCCATACGATGCACTAATTTAGGTAATTTAGACAGCAGCAACCCAACGAAGCGAACAGTTGTAACAGTTTTGGACAGGGTAAAGTGCAAGTTGATCTATGCGTTGTGGCCATCCGGCTCAGCAGGACCGGTTCATAGCAGCTATGGCCCTGGGGATGAAGCTGTTCCTGAGTCTGGAGGTGCGGGCATAGAAGGCCTTGTATCGTCTGCCCGATGGAAGGAGTTCGAACAGACTGTTGCAGGGGTGTGAAGAGTCTTTGTGGATGCTGGTGGCTTTTCTGAGGCATCGTGTGTTGTAGATGCCCTCCAAGTCTGGTAGCTGTGTTCCGATGGCCCTCTGAGCTCTATGGACTACCCGCTGTAGAGCTTTCCTTTCTGCCTCCGTGCAGCTGAGGTACCACACAGGGATTCCATGCGTTAGGATGCTCTCTATGGTGCAGCGGTAGAAGGTCTTCAGCAGCTGTTGGGGTAGACCAGACTTTTTCAGTGTTCTTAAGTAGAACAGTCTTTGTTGTGCCTTCTTGACCAGCGCAGCAGTGTTATTGGACCATGTTAGGTCCTCCGAAATGTGAGTGCCCAGAAACTTGAAGCTGGACACTCTCTCCACACTGACCCCATTGATAGAGATCGGGGCATATTCCCCGTTATGTGACCTACGGAAGTTGATGATCAGCTCCTTGGTCTTGGTGGTATTTAGGGACAGGTTGTTATCCGAGCACCAGTCCGCCAGGTTCTGCACCTCCGCTCTATAGTTTGTTTCATCCCCGTTGGTGATCAGCCCGATCACCGTTGTGTCATCTGCAAACTTGACAATGGTGTTGGTGTCGAATGCAGGAACACAGTCGTGTGTGAAGAGGGAGTAGAGCATGGGGCTCAGAACACAGCCCTGTGGTGTGCCGGTACTCAGGGTGATAGTGGAGGACAGGTGCGGGCCCATTCTCACTGCCTGCGGTCGTTCCAGCAGGAAGTCCAGGATCCAGTCACATAATGACGAGCTAAGGCCTAGCTGGTGGAGTTTGGTGATGAGCTTGGTGGGGATGACCGTGTTGAAGGCGGAGCTATAGTCTATGAATAGCATCCTCACGTACGTGCCCTGTCTCTCTAGGTGAGTCAGGACAGTGTGAAGAGCCAGAGAGATGGCGTCCTCTGTAGATCTATTTGCCCTGTATGCAAATTGATGTGGGTCCAGTGAGTCAGGGATGCTGGATTTGATGTGTGAGAGGACTAGCCTCTCAAAGCACTTCATGACAATCGGCGTTAGGGCAACCGGGCGGTAGTCGTTCAGGTTGGAGATCTTTGCTTTTTTCGGCACCGGAACTATGATAGCCGACTTCAGGCACTTGGGGACCGTAGCCAGAGATAATGACAGGTTAAAGATCTTGGTGAATACCTCAGCCAGCTGTTCAGCACAGTCCTTCAGTACCCTTCCTTGAACACCATCCGGTCCTGCAGCCTTGCGTGGGTTGACCCTTTGCAGAGCGCGTTGTACCTCCTGTGTGCTCAGTTGCAAGACCTGTCCCACCGCCTCGGCTGGGGTTCTTTCACTCAAGGTGGTTTTGCCAGTTTCAAAGCGGGCAAAGAAGGTGTTAAGCTCGTTGGTCAATGCCATATCGCTGTGGGGGCAGGCAGGGCTGCTCTTGTAGCCAGTGATGTCCCTGACACCCTGCCACATGCTTCTGGTGTCCGTGGTGTTGAAGTGGTCTTCCACCCGTTGCCTATGGGTGTCTTTGGCCCTTTTAATACCTTTGCTTAGGTGTGATCTGGCAACACTGTATGCTGAAGTGTCACCAGATTTAAAGGCATTGTTGCGTGCCCTCAGCAGGTTCTGTACCTCCTTGTTCATCCAGGGTTTCCGGTTTGGGAACATCTTTATCACCTTGTCCTCCGTGACATTTTCCACACAGCAGTCAACTCCTCCAGAGTTAGGGGATCATCGAGGCGCTCAGCCACCTCCCTGCACACTACGGGTAAGCCCTCCCACAGCACCCCTTGTGCCTCCTCACTAGATGTTCCCTCGGAGAACAGAGTGTCATAGAATGACCAAACTGAGGCACCGATCCTCTCCGGATCCGTGACGGAGGAGCCATCGTCCGCAAGCAATTCGACAAACTGCCTGCGGGCACCTCGGCACTTTTCCAGGGAGAAGAAAAAGGGGGAGGCGCGGTCCAGATCGTGCAACATCTGGACTCGCGACCTCACATACGCGCCCCGGGACCTCCTCAGCTGCAAGTCCCTCAGTGCCCCTTTCTTCTCCTGGTACTCCTCCCACTCACACGAGTCCCCCTCCGTCTGACCCAGGCGAGACTCCGAGTCGAGCAACTCTCTCTCAAGCCGTCCGATCTCGGAGTCCCGCCCCTTGGTCGACCCCCTCGTGTAGTCCTGGCAAAACAGACGGACGTAAGCCTTCCCTACATCCCACCACTGCCTTAGGGAAGGGAAACGCCCCTGCCTTTCCCTCCACTCCGCCCAGAACTGCTTGAATGAGTCCCGGAACCGGCGCTCCTCCAGCAGCCGGTTGTTGAAGTGCCAGTACGCGGACCCTGCCCGTGTGCGCGTCGGGATAAAGTCCACTCGCACCAGGCAGTGGTCCAAGCACGGCTCCAACCGCATGGAGGCTGCCGAGACACAGGACACATAAGCCTTAGACACATATACACGGTCAATACGGGAACCACCCCCCTTAAACCTGTATGAGAAGGCGCCGGAGTTGGGATGGAAATTCCTCCAAGCATCTACTAGCTCAAAAGAATCCACCAACTCCCTTAATGTCTTGACCGCTGCCGGATCGCGCTGAATGCCAGAGCGATCTCTCGCCTCAAGGGTACAATTAAAATCACCCCCCAGGAAAACACACTCCCCCCGATCGATGGTGTTCAACAGCGCGGTCACTTCTTGTGTTAACCGCGTCTGCATAGCACCGCTCTTGGGGGCGTACACATTAATAAAATGTAACGGCACGCCATCCAGGCGCACGGCCAGATACAACAACCGGCCTGGTACAATGTCCTGCACCTTGACAATCTCCGGCTGGAAAGATGGGGCCAACAGGAAGGCCACTCCACTCGAAATGGAGGTGAGATGGCTCATGTAGACCCCCCCTTCCCACTCCAGGAGCCAGGTGGGCTCGTCACTAGCCACAGTGTGTGTTTCCTGCAGGAAACTCACCGCGTACCTCCCGTCCCTCAGCACCGAGAGATGGTGAAACCTACGGAGAGACTCCCTGGCCCCATTAATATTCAGGCTGGCTATAGTGAGCTTCATTTTGAAAGCGCACAAGAACTTTTACCAGCCCCCCTTGACGGAATGGAGCCTCCCCGAGCCCTCTGCCCTTTCTTTAGGGACTTAAAAAGCTCTTGGAGCTGGCGCCGCTCATTTTTCAATACACCTGCCATGTTCCCCTCCTCCTGAAGGATGGCATAAATGGACTGCAAGGGCACCGTCAGGTCTGACCAGAGGTCGACAGCCAGATCTGCCTTATTCCTCTGCTGTCCTTCAGAAACTTCCGGAGTTCCCAGATATCAACAAGCCGAGACACGGGGCTGCGGGTGGGACAGTCCATCAACTCACTGTCGCTGGACTCCACGTCCCCCTCCTCCTCCCACTCAATGTCTGAGCCCGAGTCTGGATAATTCTGACTCCCAGCCGCCTCGCTCACCCCTCCCTGTGAGGTGGGCGGGTCGGCCACATCACCCGGTCCCTCCTCCGTCACCATCCCACCCCCAGGATCAGTGACGGGGGCAGGTACCGGTACCTCTAACTGTGGCAAGCTGCCTGGTAAATGGCCAGGCTCCTGCACACCCCCACCGCCCTCTGTAACCGGATTGGGGGCAGTGATGTTGGAGGAAGTCTCCGGGGCGGGCAGTGAGAGGGTACGTCTGGAGTCCGACCGAAGGACACGATCCGAAACGACCATGTCCTCCTTCGCACCCAGGGCACCCGGCCCAGCACCGTCACCCAGAGAGTCCCCGTCCCCCACCACCAGGGGAACCACCTCGCTCTGGCCCTCAGGGGGCGATGTTCCCGGAGTCTTCCCTGCTCCCTCAGCCGATGGGGCAGCACACCCCTCAATAGGACTCGTAGCCTCAATGGGGAGCATGGGCTGGGGACCCACCCCCACACTCAAGTCCCCCCCATCAATCTTCCCCTGGTCACCCTCTAAGCCAGCGGACGCAATCCCTGGGGGAACAGCCCCCTGGGGTAGTGTGTCACCACTCTCAGGTGGTCCCTGCACTACAGAGGCATCCTCCTGCCCACAGGAAGCGTGTACTGGGTACTCTGCCTCAACAGGGGAGAAACACCTCCCTTCAGGTCGCCCCTGACCTTCAGGGCCGTTCTCCGTGTCAGAGGACCCGTGCCTCCTCCTCTTATAACCACTAGCGTGCGGTGGTACAGTCAGCTCCATTGCTGAAGCCTGTTCCTCCGCCCCGCCATCTACCTGCTCATCCTCTCCAGCCTTCAGACCCTCAGGCTCAGAGGCGAGCTCGATAATATCTACTGCCGGGGGACCCTTATTAAGGTGACCTTCTGCCTGGCGTCCCGCTTGAATGTTCTTCTTCTTCCATTTAGCTTTTTTACTCTTCTGTCTCTCCCAGTGCCCCTCATCCACCCCCCACCCTGCACCGGCATCCTCCGCCACAGGTACGGGACATGGGGGTGGTGGGGGAGTGGAGGTTGGAGGCAAGGGTACAAAGTCATCATGGGCCACCGTGGTAGAACCAGCAGCCCCAGATGGGCCAGCACTGCCTTTCTGGGCCACCTTGGTGGAGCTGGCAGCCTGGTGCTTGGGACAATTCCTGCGGAAATGCCCCACCTCTTTGCATGCATGGCAGCGTGCTTGGCCCGTGTTCCAAAACACGCGATAGCAGAATCCTTCCCATTCAACCTCAAAACTCCCCTCCATATCAATCCCCTGTGCCAGCTGTATGTACACGCGGCGATTGAACGTTAATACATGCTGCATTTCGGGATCATCCAACCTATGCAACAGTTTGGTGGGCCCAGACCGCACCTCCCCCAGCTTAGTTACATGTGGGAGCAGGAGCGCGTCCGGAACATAAGGGGGAACGTTGGACAGCATGACCGGCAGCACGGGCCGTCCCCATGGGTCCACCGCCATGTAAATCCCAGCCACCGTGATCCCCCTTTCCAATGCGGTAGCCACCGACTGCTCAGTCTTTAGGATGACAACAGCCTTCCCACTGACCACCGCGCCTGCGATTATGGCCTTCTTGCCAACAGTCTCCCCCAGCACGGTTAGCACAGCCTTGAAGGTAATGTTGCCCTGCAAGGTCACTTTCACCCCGTGTATACACCCCAACAACTCATGGCCCTTAGTCACGGAGACTGCCGACTGTACGGCAGCTGCATAATTCTTGGGGGCCGCCATCTTTAGGGCGTGGAGCAAAACAAAACGTCTCCGTTTTTTATAAGTCAAAGCAGTCTTTCTGCTATTGCTGCACCTCCACGCATTTGCAGCAGTTTAAAGTCGTGAAGGCTTTCCTGGCAAAGCAACAGAAGCAGTCTCCTCCTGATAAGATAGGGAAAAGTCCATGCCAATCCTCCCGTCGTAGAAAATGGAGCTTCCGGAGGCTTCTTCCCCAGGTCTCGGTCGCCCTCCCGGCTTCAACGAAAATCCAATGCACTGTTGCCGTACTTACCCGGCACACCTGGACCGGGCAAAGTCGGTGTGGGAGGGAGCTTTCCGATGCTACAGACCACAAACACCGCTCCAGACTCAGCTCCCACCAGTTCAAGTGCAACTTGGCCTTCCGCCAGCCACTGCCGCTCCTACGACTTTCAGAAAACACGAACAAATCCTCCCCAATTAGAGGACTCTTTCAACAAAGAGAGTCTCTGCTTTCCGACAGAAGTCCAAAAAGCAAATTCTGACTGCTTTCGTTTGTCCTCGCCAAACAAATCCTTCGAAAATAATCAAATCCTCACAGCCAGCGCCACACACCCACGTCCGATCCTGACCTCGGGTGCTGTCTGTGTGAAGTTTGCACGTTGACCCTGTAACCGCATGGGTTTCTTGCAGCTTCTCCGGTTCCCCCTCACATCCAAAGACATGTGGGTTTGTCGGTTAATTGTCCCCAGTAATTTGCCCACCAGTGTTTAGGGTGTGGATGCAGAAGTGGAATAATATAGAATTAGACTGAACGGGTGATCGATGGACAAGATGGACACAAAATGCTGGAGTAACTCAGCAGGACAGGCAGCATCTCTGGAGAGAAGGAATGGGTGGTGTTTCGGGTCGAGGCCCTTCTTCAGTGGTCAACGAGGACTTGGTGAGCCGCAGGGCCTGTTTCCATGCTGTATGTTCCCATCAAACCTCCCACACCAACTAGAATGTGAAAGATGCATGGGAAGTGATTTAACACTGAATTTTGTAAGAAGACTGGATCCATAGGGGAGAATAAACAATGGCTTCCGTTGGGAGTTAATTCTCTTGCTGTAAGCAATAGAAAAGCAAGGAAAAGACGTCTGTCAGTTCTGTCTCTGTTTTTTTCCTTTCCTTCCACTATGAACAATAGGAATAGTTCCTTTCAGTGAGTAGTTATGATTTAAATCGTTGAAGTGAGCATTTGTTCAAACACCCTCATTCTATAAAGTTATGTGGAGCTTTTTTTCAAATCTTTACCCTCGCCTGTTGCTGAAGGCTATGTATTCCACATAATGCGCCAGTCAAAATCGTAATACCTTCCGGATTAGTACATAAAAAGATTGCCATGGTTTGTACATTAGAAAATAAGTCATTCCACTGAGAACTACCCAGCATTTGAATGATAACTTAAAGATATAGGACTCGAGCGGGAAAATACACATGAAACAATTCTAGCAATCAAACGCAGGATAAAAGTCATCTCCTTCAAGTTTTTCTTTTAAAAAATATCAATGCTAACTGTGCCAATTATTTTAAATTTAAACATCCCAGGGATGTTCTGTAGCGCTTTGTGTAACACAAAGCTGTTTGATCGGGAATCAGTGGGTGGTTCTCTGAAGCCTGGTAGGAAAACTTTTTGATGGAATTTCAAGGCATAACTGGTGGTGGTGGATGGCTTTTTGTGACTTGATAGCAGAGAAGGCTATTGATCTGATGCTGTTACAAGATGATGATAGGCTACGCTTCACAACTAGATGGTGGAGGACATTGTATGGGTTCAATGGCTTGACATGATCATGAGTTTGATGAAAGAGTTAGCATATAAAATGATACGTCGAATTGTGTAGCAGCCATTTCTATTAAAAAAAGAGAAAAAAAATCACACGTAAATTGAGTGACCCAGAATAAGATTTCCCGGATCATTGCTGGGTGCAATGGCACCCATCGGAAAATTGGCTTCATCACTTCCACGTGACATGCTTGGCATTTTCCTGCCACTCCGACAGCTGACCCATCTGTAGTTATCACAGTTGGACATCTTCTTTCTTGAAGATGGTCATGATTACAGCCTGTAGAGTAATATGGCCATCTGCGAAGAGCTTATTCTCACAGAGATGCCACATCCTACATGGAGCCCTTTGTCAACAGTGTATTCACTGGCTTAGGGGCTCCAAGGCTGTCAGCTTTGTGAAATTCCGTGGGAAGCTCCTTGAGCCTGGACTGTTCTCTCCATGAAGGTCAAGGTCACGTTGACTCCAAACCTCCTCACCGCAGGGAGCGGCCAGGCAGCTGGAATGGAGCTCTACCGCATCTCCCAATCTGTTACTCACTGCAGTGACGCTCAGCTCACTCAGGCTCTGCCCTTGCACAGCGATGGCTCCACCTATTTCCATTTCTGTGAGGAGTGACCAGCATCTCCAGCTTGGAGATTAGCCAGTGTTGCTGCCTTTCGACAAGACCTGGCTGCCATTGACTGCCGCCAATGACCCAGACCTTTACCATTTCCTAACTCTGTGATTTGTTGTGGATTATGAGAGTATTTTCCTTATGTTGATAATCATATCATAGAGTCATACAGCATGGAAACAGGCCCCTTAGCCAAACTTGCCCACACTGACCAACACGTCCCATCTACTCTCCTCCCATCTGCCTGCACTTGGCTCATATCCCTCTAAACCTGTCCTATCCATGTACCTGTCTAAATGTTTCTTAAAAGTTGTGTTTGTATCTGCCTCAACTAACTCCTCCAGCTGCTCGTTCCATACACCCACCACCCTCTGTGTAAAAGGTTCCCCTTCAGGTTCCTATTAAATCTTTCCCTCCCTCACATTCAACCGATGTCATCTGGCTCGCTAAGGGAGTTGGGTATTGCTTGCCCCAGATAAAACATCCTCTCGGGATGCATCACAACTTAGTTTGGCCACTGCTCTGTCCACGATCGCCAGAGAGTTGTGGATGAAGTCCATTCCATCACACAAGTCAGCCTTTCCACCCATCATCTCCATCAGGACCTTGCTGCCTCAGGAAAGCAGCCAACATAATCAAAGGATCACTTACATCCCAGTCATTTCCTCTTCTCCCCTCTCCTCCCCTGGCAGGCAGAAGATAGAATAGTTTGAAAGCAGGTACCAACAGATTCAAAATCAACTTCTTCCGTCTGTTATCAAACTATCTGTCAGACCTCATAAAATAAAGATATATTCCCAATTTCTTGCAGCCCTTGAACTTTTTCTTTATCTGCAATTAATTTGTACCTATTTCCTGCACTCTTTCCTTACTCTTTTTGCACTAGTGTATGGTATGATTGTAGTCTAGCTTAGTTTCGTGAGGTAGAGTGAAAAGCTTTTGTTGTGTGCTAAGCAGTCAGTGGAAAGACAATACATGATTACAATTGAGCCATTCACAGTGTACAGATACATAATAAGGGAATAACATTTAGTGCAAGATAAGGTCCAGAAAAGTCCGATCAATGGCAGTTCGGGGGTCTCCAAATGAGGTGGATTGTAGTTCAGGACTGCTCTTCGGTTATGGTAGATGGTTCAGTTGTCTCATGACATCTGGAAAGAAGACTGTCCCTGAATCTGTACTCATGTATGGTGTGATTTGTCTGAATAGCACATAAAACCAAAGTCCACCTGGACGACATCAACAACACTGCCCTCATCAAAACATTTTGGTATTGTTCAAAATACCCTGTCAAATTGATCAGATTGGATCTCCCACTAACAAGCTCTATTAACTAGGGTGTGTGTGGATCAGTGGTGCAGCCTTACAATGCAAGAGACCTGAGTTAAATCCTGCGTGCGAGTGCTGTCTATACGGAGTTTGTACGTTCTCCCCGTGACTGCGTGGGTTTTCTCCGGTGGTTCCCATTTCCTCCTACACTCCAAAGACGTACAGGTTTCGAGGTTAATTGGCTTTAAATTGTCCCTATTGTGTAGGATAGTGCTAGTGTATGGTGTGATCTCTGGTCGGCCGAAGGACCTGTTTCCATGTTGTATCTTAAATGTCTAAAGCCTTAAAGAATTTAAAGTCTAAACTATCCATGATGAATCCCTGCCTTTCCAAGTTTAGATTAATCCTAGCCCTCAGAAAACGTCCTAATAGTTTCCGTACCTCTGGTGTTAGACTCACAGTGTGTAATTGCCTGGTTTATCCCTACTGCCCTGCATGAATAAAGGTGCCACTGTGGCTATCTTCCAGTCATCTGGTGTCTTACCTGCAGACAACAGGGATTTAACAATCTCTTGCCAGGGCCCCAACAATCTCCTCCTTGGCCTCATAGCTGAATGTAGGACATCTCATGAGGATCTGGTGACTTATCCATCGTTAGGTCCACTAAGACATCTAATACCTCGTTTTTAATGATAATGTGCTCTAGAATTTTCACCCTTCTGCACAAATTCTCCAATGACAATGTCTTTTTCCTCATTGAATAGATTTGGCAAACATTCATTTAAGACTTAACTCCATTCTCTAATTCCACACATAGATTGCAATTTTGGTCTCTAATGAACTCCACCCTATCTTCGGTTACGTTCCTGCCGTTTATATAGCTATGAAATTATTTGAATTTTTCCTTAATTTTGTTCTCCAGTGATATTTTGTGACCCATCTTTGTCCTCCTAACTTTTTTTAAATAGCCGCCTACAATTTCTGGACATAGAACATAGAACATCGTTGAATTGAGGAACTGCCCCTTCAGACCACAATGTCCATGTCAACTCCAGAAGATCTTCCTCAGTTTTCATTGTTTTATAGTTGTCAAGTGCTTTTTTTTATTCAGCCCTCAAAGGTTCCTCAGCGTTGTACAGCATTGAAACAGACCTTTCTGCCCACTGTGTCTACGCCAACCAGCATGTCTATCGCTAAAGTGGCACAACTAATATTGGGGAAGATTGGAGGTGAAATCCACTACAACTACTATAGCTCCATTAGTCTTAATGAAGATGGCTGGCTTGATAGAGCTGAAATAAATGTTAGGTGTTTTAAAACATGGCTTGAAATGACTTGAACAATGTGAAATTGGGGTAAACTGCTCATAGTTGTTTAACTGCAGGTAGCTTGAATAAGTGTTTGCTAAGATTAGAATCAATGCTAATTAATCTCAAAAATGTGTTTTAAATAACCCTAATGTGAGCGATGTTAAAGCATTGTACATGAGCCATTTAAATAAATACGTTATCTGGAGCATCTTTGGAGATTAGTCTCACTAATAAGCTTAGGCACATAGGGTTCAGTAACTTTAAGCTGATTAAAGTTACTTAAAGTGATTAAGATTAGAATTGGGATCCCTGCCTCACGACATCTGGCAAGTGATGGCTGTAGAAATGAAGTACTGTATCATTCTGTTATTTAACCTGGCATTCGGAGCAGCTTAGGTAAATGGTCATCCAGTGAAATAGTGAGTCACCAACACATGGCTGTACCGAACGTAGCTTTTCTGTAATGCTCATGTGTACTTCCTAATAAAATCCAGCAAGTTGATCCAACTCCTGGCCTATGAACCTTTATTTACAAAGTGTGAAGACACAAGAGACTGCACATGCTGGGATCCTGAGGGGAAAAAAACAAAGAACTAGAGGAATTCAACAGGTCAGGCAGCATCCATGGAGGGGAATTGAGAGATGACGTTTTGGGTCGGGACCTTTGTTCGGACTGATGGAGTAGGGTGGGGTGAGGAGGGATGGAAAGTTGGAAAAGAGAGTTTGGGTTGGGACAAAGCCTGGCAAGTGGAAAACCTTACAAAGTGTGAATCCTTTTCAACTTGATAGGACAGAGTATTGCTTTGCATTAGCTCAGCAAGATTCACTCAGACTCACTTCTAAAGACCTCATCAGCTATCTGCTAGCAGTAGTTTTGACTTGTTCATAGTTTTATATTCAGCTCTGCCTTGGAATTGGCAAAGGCACATTTTGTAGAGTTTTGTACTCTACTAAAGGATCAGCAAGTAAACTGTTTTAATGTAATAATACCTTTTAATTCAACTTTTGCTGTGATGGATTCCTTTTTAATTTTTCCTCTGTAGTTATCTGCAGTGATTGGACAAGTAAAAAAAGTGCAATGTACAATTAAACTGAGGGCCAGAAACAAGGAACTCCAGATGCTGATTTATAAAAAGAAAGACACAACGTGCTGGAGTAACTCAACAGGCCAGGCAGATTCTCTGGAGAAAAAGGATGGGTGAGTTTCAGATCAGGATATTTCTTCAGACTGTATCTCTGGTTATTTCAGTATACATGGTGTTACACAGTATATACAATATCTTACACAGTATACATAATATCTCTGGAGAACATACATAGGTAATGTTTTGGGTCAGGACTCTTCTTCAGACTGCTAGATTGCCATTCCTTTCTCTATTGATAATAGAGCAGTCTGAAGAAGGGTCCCAACCCAAAACATCACTTACCCATGTTCTCCAGAGATGTTGTCTGACCCACAGAGTTACTCCAGCACTTTGTGTAATTTATTCATTGAGGGCTGATTGGATGTGACAATCTATCTGGCATACACTCATTTTGATGAAATGGAAGAGACTATGACCCGGCATCTGGAGGTGAGAATAGGCTGAAACAAATCAGGCCCAGCAATTAATGACCTCAGGAAGGGAAAAATCCATAATGGCCGTTTGATGGCTGGGGAATGTGTGCTAATTAGAGGGCTACAAGGATGCTAACAGTGGAACTGGTGGGATGACTAGGGTGGAGGACGGGTGAGGGGAGAGGGGAGAGGGGAGGGGGAGGGGGAGGGGGAGGGGGAGGGGAGGGGGAGGGGGAGGGGGAGGGGGAGGGGGAGGGGGAGGGGGAGGGGGAGGGGGAGGGGGAGGGGGAGGGGGAGGGGGAGGGGGAGGGGGAGGGGGAGGGGGAGGGGGAGGGGGAGGGGGAGGGGGAGGGGGAGGGGGAGGGGGAGGGGGAGGGGGAGGGGGGGGGAGGGAGGGGAGGGGAGGGGAGGGGAGGGATGGGGAGGGGAGGGGAGGGGAGGGGAGGGGAGGGGAGGGGAGGGGAGGGGAGGGGAGGGGAGGGGAGGGGAGGGGAGGGGAGGGGAGGGGAGGGGAGGGGAGGGGAGGGGAGGGGAGGGGAGGGGAGGGGAGGGGAGGGGAGAGGAGAGGAGAGGAGAAGGAGAAGGAGAAGGAGAAGGAGAAGGAGAAGGAGAAGGAGAAGGAGAAGGAGAAGGAGAAGGAGAAGGAGAAGGAGAAGGAGAAGGAGAAGGAGAAGGAGAAGGAGAAGGAGAAGGAGAAGGAGAAGGAGAAGGAGAAGGAGAAGGAGAAGGAGAAGGAGAAGGAGAAGGAGAAGGAGAAGGAGAAGGAGAAGGAGAAGGAGAAGGAGAAGGAGAAGGAGAAGGAGAAGGAGAAGGAGAAGGAGAAGGAGAAGGAGAAGGAGAAGGAAAAGGAATGCAGGTGTTACTTGAATTTAGAGAGATCAATGGTCATACCGTTGGGGTGTAAGCTGCCCAAGCAAAATTTGAGGTACTGTTCCTCCAACTCTTCACCTACCCTCATCTGCCTCAACAATCCCCCCTACCCTCCCAGCACCCTTGGCTTTATCTATCCATCAGCCCTCCCTTGTTGATCTTACATTTCACCCACCAGCCTCTGCCTCATATCTCCCTCTCAATTCTCGGCCATCTTACCTCTACCCCACTATTGAGAGTCAGCAGCATCCCTGACACATTTTGGAAGGATCTTAACTCATTACAAAGAGCACCAATTTTTCTCTACACACTCTCAGTCCTAATGCGGTGTCTTGACCAGAAACATCAAAAAAATCTTTGCCTTCACAGATGCTGCTTGGCCTCCTGTGTTGTTCCAGCTGTTTGTCCGTACATCAGCGAGACCAGGCGTGGATTCGGCACCCGTTTGGCTGAACACTCACACTCGGTCCGCCAAGGCCTCCTGGATCTCCCAGTTGCCAACCATATTAACACCCCTTCCCATTCCCATACTGACTTTTCTCTACTGGGCCTCTTCCATTGACAGAGTGAACCCACATGCAAACTGGAAGATCAGCACCTCGTATTCCACTTGAGTAGCTTACAACCCAATGGTATCATCATCGAATTCTACAATTTTAGGCACCCTCTAACAACTTATACCCCTCCCCCTCTCCTGTCTCCCCCACACCCCCCTTTCCCATCCCCATCCTCCTACATTCCTTCCTCTGGCTTCACAATTCGCAAGTTCAATCCTATCTTACACCTTCTGCTTTTATCTCTGGACTATGTTTGAACCAACTGCCTATCAAAAGCCCCTTCTCCTTTGTCCATCTATTACTTGTCATGCCTTGTCTTGCCTTGCCGCTCTTCCAGTTTTCTTTCCCACCCCAACCCCCTTAAATCGGTCTGAAGAAGAGTCCCAACCCGAAACATCCCCTAACCGTTTTCTGCAGATATGCTGCCTGACTCATAGTATTACTCCAGCAGTTTATGTCCTTTTATGTAAGCCAGCACCTGCAGTTTAGTTTAGTTTTGAGATACAGCTCGGAAACAGGCCCTTCAACCCACTGAGTCCGCGCCAACCAGCGATCCCTGTACACAAACACGATCCTATACACTAGGGAAAATGTACAATTTTTACCACAGCCAATTAACCTACAAACCTGTACGTCTTTGGAATGCGGGAGGAAACCAGAGCCCCCGGAAAAATCCCATGCGGTCACGAGGAGAAATGACAAACTCCATAAAAGTTGGCGGAAAAGTTGGTGCGGTGTGTTTCCTGCAGGATGTGGGAAGACAGGGACGTCGCGGGAGCTTCTGGGAGCTACACCTGCAAGAACTGTGTCCAGGTGCAGCTCCTGAAGGGACGTGTGGTGGAGTTGGAGAGGCAGTTGGATGACCTCAGGGCCATCCGGGAATGCGAGAGTTTCCTCGACAGGACCTATTGTGAGGCTGTCACGCCAAGGGTCCAGGTCGAGCGAAGGTGGGAGACTGTTTCCGGGGGGAGTGGACGTGGACTACAGGAGACCCCAGTGGCTGTGCCTATTGCAAATAGGTATACCCTCTTGGGAACTGTCGGGGCAGAAGACGTTTCCAGTCCGAGTGGCGGACCTGTTGGCAAGGATACACGACAGGGGAGACCGAAGTCTGGAAGAGCCGTAGTGGTCGGTGACTCCATAGTCCGAGGGACGGACAGAAGATTCTGTGGCAGCAGGAGGGACTTGAGGATGGTCTGTTGCCTCCCTGGTGCCAGGGTTCAACACATCACAGACCGGCTTCAGAAAATCCTAGCGAGGGAAGGCGATCAACCTGAAGTCGTTGTGCACGTGGGCACGAATGACGTCGGGCGGAAGAGGAAGGAGGTGCTACAGCGGGAGTTTAGAGAGTTGGGAAAAACGCTGAGAAGTAGGACGTCGAAGGTAGTTATCTCTGGACTGCTACCGGTACCTCGTGCTGGTGAGGCCAGGAACAGAGAGATAGAGGGTATGAATTTATGGCTGAGGGACTGGTGCAGAGAGCAGGGATTTAGATTTCTGGACCACTGGGATCTCTTCTGGGCTAGGGGTGACTTGTACAAAAGGGACGGGTTGCATCTTAACAGCAGGGGGACAAACATTCTGGCAGGCAGGTTTGCTAGTGTGACACCTGTGGCTTTAAACTAAGTAGTGGGGGGGAGGGGTTAACAAATTGTGAATATGAAGATGAGGTAAAAGGGAATACAGGAGATATTGCAAAAGACTCTCGGAAGAATGGGAACAGAAGTTCTAGAGCGGAAAAGAAATTAAGGGCAGGGCCAATTGTGAACGATGTGAGAGGGGAGGTAAATACAGAAGTTAAAGTGTTGTACTTAAATGCGCGTAGTATAAAAAATAAAGTGGATGAGCTTGAGGCTCAGTTAGTCATGGGCAAGTATGATGTTGTAGGGATCACTGAGACATGGCTACAAGAGGACCAGGGCTGGGAACTGAATATTCAGGGGTACACAACGTATAGAAAAGACAGACAGGTGGGCAGAGGGGGTGGGGTTGCTCTGATGGTAAGGAATGATATTCATTCCCTTGCAAGGGGTGACATAGAATCAGGAGATGTTGAATCAGTATGGATAGAAATGAGAAATTGTAAGGGTAAAAAGACCCTAATGGGAGTTATCTATAGGCCCCCAAACAGTAGCCTCGACTTAGGGTGCAAGTTAAATCAGGAGATAAAATTGGCGTGTCAAAAATGTAATGCTACGGTGGTTATGGGAGATTTCAACATGCAGGTAGACTGGGAAAATCAGGTTGGAAATGGACCCCAGGAAAGAGAGTTTGTAGAGTGCCTTCGAGATGGATTCTTAGAACAGCTTGTACTGGAGCCTACCAGGGAGAAGGCAATTCTGGATTTAGTGTTGTGTAATGATCCTGATCTGATAAGGGGACTAGAGGTAAAAGAGCCATTAGGAGGCAGTGATCACAACATGATAAGTTTTACTCTGCAAATGGAAAGGCAGAAGGGAAAATCGGAAGTGTCGGTATTACAGTATAGCAAAGGGGATTACAGAGGCATGAGGCGGGAGCTGGCCAAAATTGATTGGAAGGAGGCCCTAGCAGGGAAGACGGTAGAACAGCAATGGCAGGTATTCCTGGGAATAATGCAGAGGTTGCAGGATCAATTTATTCCAAAGAGGTGGAAAGACTCTAAGGGGAGTAAGAGACACCTGTGGCTGACAAGGGAAGTCAGGGACAGCATAAAAATTAAGGAGAGGAAGTATAACATAGCAAAGAAGAGTGGGAAGACAGAGGATTGGGACTCTTTTAAAGAGCAACAAAAGTTAACTAAAAAGGCAATACGAGGAGAAAAGATGAGGTACGAGGGTAAACTAGCCAATAATATAAAGGAGGATAGCAAAAGTTTTTTTAGGTACGTGAAGAGGAAAAAAATAGTCAAGGCAAATGTGGGTCCCTTGAAGACAGAAGCAGGGGAATTTATTATGGGGAACAAAGAAATGGCAGACGAGTTAAACCGTTACTTTGGATCTGTCTTCACTGAGGAAGATACACACAATCTCCCAAATGTTCTAGGGGCTGGAGAACCTAGGGTGATGGAGGAACTGAAGGAAATCCACATTAGGCAGGAAATGGTTTTGGGTAGACTGATGGGACTGAAGGCTGATAAATCCCCAGGGCCTGATGGTCTGCATCCCAGAGTACTTAAGGAGGTGGCTCTAGAAATAGTGGAAGCATTGGAGATCATTTTTCAATGTTCTATAGATTCAGGATCAGTTCCTGTGGATTGGAGAATAGCAAATGTTATCCCACTTTTTAAGAAAGGAGGGAGAGAGAAAACGGGTAATTATAGACCAGTTAGTCTGACATCAGTGGTGGGGAAAATGCTGGAGTCAATTATAAAAGACGAAATTGCTGAGCATTTGGATAGCAGTAACGGGATCGTTCCGAGTCAGCATGGATTTACGAAGGGGAAATCATGCTTGACAAATCTACTGGAATTTTTTGAGGATGTAACTAGGAAAATTGACAAGGGAGAGTCAGTGGATGTGGTGTACCTCGACTTTCAGAAAGCCTTCGACAAGGTCCCACATAGGAGATTAGTGGGCAAAATTAGGGCACATGGTATTGGGGGTAGGGTACTGACATGGATAGAAAATTGGTTAACAGACAGAAAGCAAAGAGTGGGGATAAATGGGTCCCTTTCGGAATGGCAGGCAGTGACCAGTGGGGTACCGCAAGGTTCGGTGCTGGGACCCCAGCTATTTACGATATACATTAATGACTTAGACGAAGGGATTAAAAGTACCATTAGCAAATTTGCAGATGATACTAAGTTGGGGGGTAGTGTGAATTGTGAGGAAGATGCAATAAGGCTGCAGGGTGACCTGGACAGGTTGTGTGAGTGGGCGGATACATGGCAGATGCAGTTTAATGTAGATAAGTGTGAGGTTATTCACTTTGGAAGTAAGAATAGAAAGGCAGATTATTATCTGAATGGTGTCAAGTTAGGAGGAGGGGGAGTTCAACGAGATCTGGGTGTCCTAGTGCATCAGTCAATGAAAGGAAGCATGCAGGTTCAGCAGGCAGTGAAGAAAGCCAATGGAATGTTGGCCTTCGTAACAAGAGGAGTTGAGTATAGGAGCAAAGAGGTCCTTCTACAGTTGTACCGGGCCCTGGTGAGACCGCACCTGGAGTACTGTGTGCAGTTTTGGTCTCCAAATTTGAGGAAGGATATTCTTGCTATGGAGGGCGTGCAGCGTAGGTTCACTAGATTAATTCCCGGAATGGCGGGACTGTCGTATGTTGAAAGGCTGGAGCGATTGGGCTTGTATACACTGGAATTTAGAAGGATGAGGGGGGATCTTATTGAAACATATAAGATAATTAGGGGATTGGACACATTAGAGGCAGATAACATGTTCCCAATGTTGGGGGAGTCCAGAACAAGGGGCCACAGTTTGAGAATAAGGGGTAGGCCATTTAGAACGGAGATGAGGAAGAACTTTTTCAGTCAGAGGGTGGTGAAGGTGTGGAATTCTCTGCCTCAGAAGGCAGTGGAGGCCAGTTCGTTGGATGCTTTCAAGAGAGAGCTGGATAGAGCTCTTAAGGATAGCGGAGTGAGGGGGTATGGGGAGAAGGCAGGAACGGGGTACTGATTGATAGTGATCAGCCATGATCGCATTGAATGGCGGTGCTGGCTCGAAGGGCTGAATGGCCTACTCCTGCACCTATTGTCTATTGTCTATTGTCATACAGACAGCACCCGTAGTCAGGATCAAACCTGGGTCTCTGGCGCAGTAAGGGAGAAACTCTACCACTGCTCTGCATCTGAACAGCTGCAGTTTCTTGTTTCTACAGTTTGGTTTTTGCTCCATATTGTAGAATCTAGAGTCTCTTATGGCTACATATTATCAAGACATTTGTCTTATTAGCCATAGTATTGCTCTTGTTTTGAATATTTCACAGCAGATTGTCCCATCCATAAAGCATCCATGATAGACAACAGCATGCACAGACTGAACCCTGTTCACCGATGTGCTAAACTGTGATAATTGCTAGTCGGTTGTGATTGGTTTCCTAACATTTGTTAAACTTAATGAAAAATGGGCAGCTGTTGAGAGGAAGCTTTTGTATCCCCACATGGGCTTGGGTTCAGTACATTTGACAGTAATAAGGCACTCCAAAAAATGAACAGTGCATTAACCAAAATGTACTAAGAGTCATAGTGTCCTACAGCATGGAAACATGCACTTCAGCGCAACTTTCCCATGTTGACCAAGATACCCCATCTGCACCTGCCCATGTTTGGTCCATATCCCTCTAAACCTTTCCTTTCCATGTACCTGTCCAAATGCCTTTTAAATGTTGTGAAAGTACCTGCTTCAACTACCTCCCCTGGCAGCTCATTCCATACACCCACCGCCCTCTGTGTGGAAAAATCGCCCCTCAGGGTCCTATTAAGTATTTCCCCTCACACCTTTATTTAACCTATGTCCCCTGGTTCTTGATTCCCCTATTCTACGTGCATTTATCCTATCTATTCCCCTCATGGTCGTAAACACTTCTATAACATCAAAATAAGGCAATATAAGATACTTGCCAAGTTGATTGCGTGCAGTTCTGGTCGACCCAATGCAGGAAGGATGTGTAGGCAGCAGAAAGGCTGCAAAGGAGGTTTACCAGAATGATGCCTGGATTGGGGATGTGAGCTACAGGGAGAAGTTGGACAAACTTGGATTTTGTCTCTCTGGAATACCACAAGATGAGGGAGTTGGAGTACATACATTTATGAGAGGCTTAGATATCATAGACAGTCAGAATCTTTTTCCCAGGCTGGAAACATCAAATACAAGAGAGCACAGCTTCAATGTGAGAGGAGCAAAGTTTAAAGGAAATGTGCAGAGCACGTTTTTCATACTGAGGGTGGTGAGTACCTGGAACATGTTACCAGGGGTGGCGGCAGAGGCAGATACGATTGTGGCATGTAAGAGACATTTGGATAGGCACATGGATATGCAGGGAATGAAGGGACATGGATTATGTGCATATTCAATGGGGAAAAAGGTTCTGACTGTCTACCCTATCTATGCCTCTCATCTATTAGGTCTCCCTCCCCCCCCCCCCCCCCCCCCCCAACCTTCGGCACTCCAGAGAACAAACTCCAAGTTTGTCCAACCTTGCCTTGTCCAGTAGCTAATGCCTCCCAATCCATATTGTTGCTATATCCCTACTTGATTCCTTTCTTAAGTAATTTCTTCTCATGAGTACAAACTATAAAATTCTGTTTTTGCCCTTGAATATACCCAGTGTAAACTTTTTAAATCACAGCTTTACCTAATTCTTAATGTAGCGTATCTCCTGAAGTCCCTTTGACTTTAAGGCCCTCATGGTCCTTTTCTTTAAATTTCACAATTAAAAATAAATTCTGCACAGAAACACTTGGTCTTCAGTTGGCACCTCATGCTGACTTCCTGCTGAGTTTTGGAACCAACCATATGGTGAATGAAGGGGATGCAACCTTTTCTGTCACGCCACGGCACAGTATGCTGGCACACCGACCCTCTGCTTCATTGACTCATCTACATGCTGCAACTTTGCTCTTTAATGAATATGTAACTGCCCTTCATGTGTTGATATTGTGAGTCAGCAGCTTCCCTGGCCCATTTTGGAAGGACCTGAACTCTATACAAAGAGAACGGATTGGTATAACGAAGACCATGATTAAATTCCTTCTACACAAAATCATTCCTTCTTCCATTCGACCTACTGACTTACATTCAAGCACGAGGCACCAACAAAAAGAATAACACAGCAGAATATACACTTGAATTTAGAAGGATGAGAGGGGATCTTATCGAAACGTATAAGATTATTAAGGGGTTGGACACGTTAGAGGCAGGAAACATGTTCCCAGTGTTGGGGGAGTCCAGAACAAGGGGCCACAGTTTAAGAATAAGGGGTAGGCCTTTTAGAACGGAGATGAGGACAAACTTTTTCAGTCAGAGAGTTGTGAATCTGTGGAATTCTCTGCCTCAGAAGGCAGTGGAGGCCAATTCTCTGAATGCATTCAAGAGAGAGCTAGATAGAGCTATTAAGGATAGCGGAGTCAGGGGGTATGGGGAGAAGGCAGGAACGGGGTACTGATTGAGAATGATCAGCCATGATCACATTGAATGGCGGTGCTGGCTCGAAGGGCCGAATGGCCTCCTCCTGCACCTATTGTCTCTCTCTCTCTCTAAGCAGTGGTCTGAGGTGGCCGAAGGCCTACTTTAGGGCTGCTTGAATTGGTGGACAGGAACATGTTCAAGCCCATTTCATCCAGCCTGAGTGAACAAATTTCGGTCTTCACTGGTTTCATCAGGAAATGCACTGATGACTGCATTCCAACAAAAGCTATTAGTGTCCATCCTAACCATAAATGTTGGATAAACAGGGAGATTCAGACTCTGCTAAAGTCCAGATCTGAAGATTTCAGGAAGGATGATTCCGCACTGTAAAAGGTGCCAAGTGTGATCTCCGCAAGGCTATCAGCAATGCCAAGAGACAATTCCAAAACACGCTGGAGACTCAATTCAATCAAATGGATGCCAAGCAACTGCTGAGGGCCTGAGTACCATCGCAGGCTGCAAGCCAAATCTAGGGGGGAGCTCTGGCTGCTTTATCACTGGTGGTGGATACATGGAAAAAGCTGCCGGATGAAGTTGTTGAGGCAGGTTATGTGACAACAGGTACAGTACATGAATAAGAAAAGTTAAGAGGGATATGGGCCAAACGCAAGCTTGTATGTAGTTGTGTAGTTTTATGTAGTTGTATGTCGTTATGTAGTTGTGTGTCTTGTTGCTTTTTATTTCGTATGGCTGTATGGTAATTTTGCATATCACTATACCTTAATTGGTACATGTGAAAATAAAAGACCTTTGAAACCTTTGAAATAGGACTAGCTTAGATGGGGCATCTTGGCCTGTTTCCATGCTGTATGTCTCTATGGCTCTATTACTCTATAACACATCTCTACTGGATGAGCTGAATGCTTTAGTGCCCATTTTGAAACTACCGCCTTGGTGTGTCCCTCCATCACGAGCTGTCTCTCACCTGCATCTCGATGACAGAAGTCACTCTACTTTTCCTGGAAAGCAGCCAGCCTAGACGGAATTCCTGGTCGGCTCCTAGAATGGGTGCCATTAACTGGCCAAAGTTTTCGCTAACACCTTCAACCTTTCACTTCAACAGCTTTTTGTCAGCATCGGCTTTAAGGAAAACTGTCTCAGCCAGTCCACAAGAACTGGGCGACGCGGTGGTGCAGCAGTTGAGTCACTGCCTTACAGCGCCAAAGACCTGGGATCGATCCTGACAACGGAGTTTTCCCTGTGACCACATGGGTTTCCTCCCACACTCCAAAGACGTACAGGTTTATAGGCAAATTGGCTTCTGTAAATTCTCCCTAACATGAAGGATAGAACTAGTGTACGGGTGATCACGGCACGGTGGCGCCGCGGTAGATTTGCTGCCTTACAGCGAATGCAGCGCCGGAGACTCAGGTTCGATCCTGACTACGGGCGCTGTACTGTACGGAGTTTGTACGTTCTCCCCGTGACCTGCGTGGGTTTTCTCCGAGATCTTCGGTTTGTAGGTTAATTGGCTTGTCAAATGTAAAAAATTGTCCCTAGTGGGTGTAGGATAGTGTTAGTGTGCGGGGATCGCTGGGCGGCGCGGACCCGGTGGGCCGAAAGGCCTGTTTCTGCGCTGTATCTCTAAATCTAAAAAATTTAAATCACTGGCGGACTCGGTGATCCAAAGGACCTGTTTCCATCCTGCATCTCTAAACTAAACTAAATATTAAAGTGATCTGTCTCAATGACTTCTGCTCAGTAGGTCTAATATCAACCATAATGAACTGCTTTGAAAGACTAGTAATGGGCCACATCAAAAGATGCCAGTCTTCAGGACAATCTAGACCCCTTTCATAGAGGACACAATCTCTCTTGCACTACATTCAGCTCTGGATCTTCTTGATTATAAGCACACTATGTCAAGATGTGATTCATTTACCACACCTCAGCCTTCAACACCATTATGTTTCCATGCTGTATGACTCCATGACTCTGACTAAGACCATAATACCAAATAAGCTCACTTTAGGACCTTAGCCTTGTGGCCTCCATCTGTAACAGGCTTCTGGACTTCCTGACCAGCAGACCTCAGTCAGTTAGTCATAATATTTTCTCGAAACTGACCTTTAACACTAATACCCCTCAGGGTTGTGTGTTCTGTCCCTTGATGTGCTCCCTGTGTACCCATGACTGCTTGGCCAAGAACAAGGCCACTTAATCTCTAAATTCGCCAATGATACCAGCTGGATCAACAACAATGAAGAGACAAAGTGCAAGAAAAGCACTTTGAGTCATGGTGTCAGGACAACAACCTAGCCCTGAACGTCATTAAAATGTATGTGCAGTTTGTTGACATCGGAAAGGAAGGGGTGAACACAATCCTGTCCTCATCAATAGAGCTGCTGTAGAAATGGTCAACAGCTTCAGGTTCCTCAGCATCCATATCACCAGAAATCTAACCTGGTCCTTTCACATTGATGCAGTGGTCAAGGAAGTAGTGTATTCAATTTCAATGTCTTAGAAGATTCTGCATGTCCATTGGGATTCCCTCGAACATCTAACAGGTACACTATAGAAACTATACTGACATGATGCATCTCGTCCTGGTATGGCAACTTGACTGCCTGAACCTATAGAGAATGGTGGGCGCAGCCCAGTCCATCATAGGCTCATCACTTCCCTCCATCCAGACCATCTTCATGGTGCATTACCTCAGGAAGGCTGGAGGTTTCGTCAAAAATCCTAGCACCCTGGCCATTCCCTTTCTTCTCTTTTATCTTCTGGGAGAAGAAACAGGAGCTTGAAAACTCGGATGTCCCAGACTTAAGAGCAGGTTCTTCCACCCTGCTCCCTGACTCCTGAACCTATCTCCTCGTTCACATGCCGTTCCCTGAGAAGCTGCCGCACACTATACTCTTACTCCTAACTCTACCTCATTCAATTATTCCTTAAATATACTTCTTTTTGCACTACTTCAGGTTGCACTACAATCCTGCACCATTCTGCTACTTTACAATTGTCTGTGTATTTATTGTATTTACCATTACTAGACATGTACTGTTTATTTTGTGAGCTTCATGTGGATATGGAACTTTATTGCAACCTGGAGATATGACAATAAACTAATCTAAACATTATATTACTGGATCGAGTGTATTGAAGCCAACATAATTTATTAAAGTATCCACATGAAGATAATCTGTTTATACTTCTAGCACACAAAGATTTTTTTTTTAATTGTTTCTCTTTACGCATGAGTATTGTGAGGTTTTTCATGAGAAACTATGCCTTTTACTGGAAAGATTCTTATATTTTTATTTTGACAATGGGCCACAGATAATGTCAGGAAATGGACTGTCATTAAAAATGGCCACAATCAGAAACCGGTTGGGATAAATAGGCCTTATATATTTCATGATTTTTCATCAGCCTCGAGGTTTTAATTAATTATGCAGCGGTCACTTATAAGATGTTTTGTCTAAATGCTTCACAGTAGATGGATGGATGGGTGGTGAGTAAGCTTTTTGCATTTTGTGGTGTCCTTTGACTCCTGCCTTCTTCAGTAATGGTGATCGGGTCACAATGGCGACAAATACCTGGATTTGTGGCTTCTTCTGAAAGCTTTACCTCAGCCATGCCTCTATAGGCATGGAGGCACCTCATGCAGTCAAGATGACCAAACTGTCTACCTGCAAGAAATAGTATTGTTTAAAGCCAATACAGGCGCTGTATTGGCTTTAGAATTGAATGAGGAACCCCATGCATCAGAAGGAAGGAGTTTTACATGATAGCAGGTCCTTGCTGCCACTGTAACCCTACCACAACCAACATAGCACAGTAGGGCCACTGAATGAATGAATGAATGAATGAATGAATGAATAAGTTTATTGGCCAAGTATGTACACATACAAGGAATGTGCCTTGCTGCTCCGCGCGCAAGTAACAACACGAACATAGAGTAAACAATTAAGAATAAAGAATAAAACAAAGAAAACATTAAGAATACAACATTATGGTTTAAACTTGTGAGTGAAATAAACCAGAGCAAAAAGAGACTACAGACTTTTAGTTATTGAGTAGAGCTACTACTCGCGGACAAAAAGCTGTTTTTATGTCTGGCTGTGGCGGCTTTGACAGACCAGAGTCGCCTTCCAGAGGGAAGTGCTTCAAAGAGTATGTGGCCAGGGTGAGAGGGGTCAGAGATTATCTTACCCGCTCGCTTCCTGGCCCTTGCAGTGTACAATTCATCAATGGGGGGAAGGTTGCAGCCAACAACCTTCTCAGCTGATCGAACGATTCGTTGCAGCCTCCGGATGTCGTGCTTGGTGGCTGAGCCAACCCAGACCATGATGGAGAAGGTGAGGACAGACTCTATCATTGCCTGTGGCAGATTTTGTTTCCTAACCTACCTCAGGACGTACAGTCTCTGTTGGGCCTTTTTGACTGTGGAGTCGATCGTGGCCCCCAATTTAAGGTCCTTGGAGATGATGGATCCAAGGAACGTAAATGACTGCACAGATGTGACTGTGTATTGCCGATGGTGAGTGGGGGGGAGGGGAGGGGGAGCTCTCTTAAAGTCCACAATCATTTCCACTGTCTTAAGAGCATTGAGCTCCAGGTTGTTGCAATGGCACCAGGACAGCAGCTGTGTCACTTTCTGTCTGTAGGCAGATACCTCCCCATCCTGGATCAGTCCAATCAGGGTAGTGTCATCTGCAAACGTGTGGAGCTTGACAGAGGAGTCTGTGGAGGTGCAGTCGTTGGTGTAGAGAGAGTAAAGGAGAGGGGAGAGTACGCAGCCTTACGGTGCTCCTATGCTGAGGGTCTGCGGGTCCGAGATGAGCTTTCCCAGCCTCACATGCTGCTTCCTGTCTGTCAGGAAGTTGATGATCCACTGACAGAGGGCTTCGGGCACAGTCAACTGGGAGAGTTTGGAGTGTAGTAGCTCTGGCACAATGGTGTTAAATGCAGAGCTAAAGTCCACAAATAAAATCCTGGCATAGGTCCACTGGAGGTCTAGGTGCTGGAGGAAGAAGTGCAGGCTTTGGTTGACTGCGTCATCCACCGATCTATTGGCCCGGTATACAAACTGCAGAGGGTGGGGTTTGTGATGTTTTTCAGCTGGGCCAGCACAAGTCTTTCAAGGGTCTTCATGACTACAGAGGTGAGTGCGACATGGACCTTAACTTGTGGCCTCCATCTGCAACATGCTTCTGGTCTTCCTGACTGGAAATCCTTAGTCCATTAGATAAGCTCATAACATTTTCTCCACCCTGACCATTAACTCTGGTGCCCCTCACTCTTTTGAAATATTCCCTATATACCTATAAATGTGGATACAAATGTGGCAACCTTTGTTTCACAAAGCTCTCTTCCTTTCCTTATTTATGAAATTACAGATGGAACCAGCCTCCCACCAGAGTCTTTCGGAACCCAATAACACTGAATGGGAACATGTTTGCTAACTTTTCCTCCATTGCCATTAATTTTAAATCTACGACCTAATCTAATGAATAGCTTGAATCCATCCAAATATCTACTTTTCAGCAATACTTCAGCCCCTCAGTTTGCAGTGGAGCTATGAAACACTGAAGACCATCGCCAGTCAAGTGTGTGTGAAAGTCACAGTTGGTAACAGTGGGAACAAGTGCCTCTTTACTGGTATTTTCACACCACATCTGTGATTGTCATGGCATGAATACATCATTAAATCTAAGTATAACAGAGGTGTTAGAGTGAGCGCCTCACACATCATTTAAGAAAAAACTAAGTCCGTCCTTCAGTTTCCATGGTTTCCTCTCACTGAAGTATCTTCCAAGTATATTTCTGAGATGCTTCATAATGACATGTCATGTTTAGCTTTCCATCAATTTTATCATCACACAGATCTCGACTGCATAAGGCTTCCCAAATTTTAAACTGAACTCTGGAAAGTTTACAATTTCCATTTCCAAATTTCTGCCAGAACATGATGTTAACTTAAACTGATCTTATCTGCCTTCACATGATCCATATCTCTCTACTCCTTGCATTTCAATGTGCCTATCTAAAAGCCTCTTAAACGCTACTATCGTATCTGCCTCCACCACCACCCCTGGCAATGCTTCCCAGGTCCCTACTACCCTCTGTGTAAAATACTTGCCCGGCACATCTCCATTAAACATTCCCCCTCTCACCTTATATCTATGCCCTCTACTGTTGGACATTTCCACCCTGGGAAAACAGTTCTGACTGTCTACCCTATCTTTGCCTCACATAGACAATAGACAATAGACAGTAGACAATAGGTGCAGGAGTAGGCCATTCGGCACTTCGAGCCAGCACCGCCATTCACCGTGATCACGGCTGATCATCCACAATCAGTACCCTGTTCCTGCCCTCTCCCCATACCTCCTGACTCCACTATCATTAAGAGCTCTATCTAAAGGGCCTGTCCCACTTTAGGCGATTTTAACGCGACTGCCGGCGACTACGCTGTCGCCGACAGTTCGCCGGGGTGCCGCGGGCATGATCGTGAGGAGTCTTCCAAGAATTGTAGTGGATCTCAGCGCGTCGCTGAGAAATCATCCAGAGTGAAATTTCTCGGCGACAGCTGGCTTGTCGCCAGGTATCGTTGCTAATTGCGGACGCTGTCGCATGCTGTCCCCAGGTTTGCTAGGTCCTCTTAGATGCATTTAGAAGCACATTATATTAAAATAAGTAAAGTCATTTCAAAATACCATTAAATGCTTGTGATTAACCAATTTATTTACCATCAGGACATTTGACAGGTAGATTGGAGGTGACAGTTTGACGGTCAGGGAACCATGGGAATTTCACAATGTTTATGGCCATCAGCCATTAAATTTAAAGTGGGCTCCCAACCCAGGTATGCAACCCAGAAACCAGATGTGCATCTCCCGTACATTTTCAAAGAATGCCCACACACATTTCACAAAAATCCACTTAACCACTTCAATTTTTTTTTTTAATACAACTATTAGTAAACTGGAAGTAAATCCAGTTTATGCCTTGTTACAGTGATGCTTGGTTTTTAAATAACCCATATAAGATGTTATAGTTCAAAACTCTTATTGACTTACCGACTTGTCAGTAATTTCAGCGAAAATCAGGACGCTGGAGAAGCATTGACAGCGTGGGAATTTTGCGATGTTTCCGAAGACGCTGTAATCTCGACATGACTCGGCATTGTCGTGGTCATTGTCGTCGGGTAAAAGAAAAGTTTGGCGATCTGCTACGACTTTGACAGTCGCCAGCAGTCGCCTTAAAATCGCCTAAAGTGGGACAGGCCCTTAACTCTCTCTTGAAAGCAACCAGAGAATTGGCCTCCACTGCCTTCTGAGGCAGAGAATTCCACAGATTTACAACTCTCTGAGTGAAAAAGTTTTTCCTCATCTCTGTTCTAAATGGCATACCCCTTATTCTTAAACTGTGGCCCCCCGACACCCCCTAACATTGGGAGCATGTTTCCTGCCTCTAGCGTGTCTAATCCCTTAATAATCTTATATGTTTCAATAAGATCCCCTCTCACCCTTCTAAATTCCAGCGTATGCAAGCCCAATCGCTCCAGTCTTTCAACATACGACAGTCCCGCCATTCCGGGAATTAACCTCGTGAACCTTCGCTGCACTCCCTCAATAGCAAGAATGCCCTTCCTCAATTTGGAGACCAAAACTGCACACAGTACTCCATGTGCGGTCTCACTAGGGCCCTGTACAACTGCAGAAAGACCTCTTTGCTTCTATACTCAACTCCTCTTGTCATGTAGGCCAACATGCCATTAGCTTTCTTCACTGCCTGCTGTACCTGCATGCTAACTTTTACAATCTGGGCATAATTTTACATATTTCTCTTGTCTCCCCTCAACCAATGATGTTCCAGAGAAAGCAATTCAGGTCTAATCAAACTCCCTGTAGCTGAAACCATCTAATTCAAGCATCGTTCTGGTAAACCCTCTTGCACCCTCTCCTCATTTTTCTAATAATGGGGCAACCAGAACAGCACGCAATTCTCCAATAACTGGAGAATTTGCTAGGAGAGAGTGTCCTTTGCTAGGAGAGAGTGTTGACTTGGGAAGAAGAGATGAAATGTTGGTTTCTTTAACCATCGACAAGTATGCATCTTCCACTTTTGACCGAAATTGCCACAAGGTTCATAACAAATTCTCTCTTGCTCTCTCTCTGTTAATGGATGTTAAATAACAATAGAATGCAGTCTACAGTAAAAAAAATACTCCAGTAACATTTGCTGTTCATTGTTCATTTAACACAGACAAGAATTTTCACCTGAGAAAATAATGAAATGAGTATTTATAAACATTCATAATAAAAACTTTTACCATTATTTTATTCCTTTGAATAGAGACTTCCTTTGCAGCTGCGAACATAAACAGAGAGATTCACCATTTAACATCTGCAATTGTGAATTATGCATACATTCCACTGATGCAGATGGTACTGTTAAACTGATCAAAAGTTCTTCAATATTTACTTGCCAATGAACTTTGCTGTAAACTGATCTTCATTAATGACTTTAGTGGTGATGCTCGAGAATAAGAACAATGCCTGTGAGTGGGCCGGCTGGGGGTTGATCTCCCATGCCTATGGAGACGCTTGAAGGACTCTGGGTCAGCTGCGGGAGGTCGAGCGATGGCCGTCGGAGGTTTTTCACGGGGCCGATGTCGAGGAGGCATCAGAGTGGTCGAGTCGGTGGAGTGGGCCGCTGGAGGCCCTGAAGCAGCCTGGAGCTCCATTAGATCAGGCACTACTCCAAGTGGCCTAGCACACAGAGTGGACGTGGCCTGTAGTGGCAGGCAGTGGTGGAGCAGCGGTGGAGGACATCGACACGTCACCTGGCAGGACAAACTCTGCAACTCCGACCCAGTGCTGCCACCAGGACACCGGGCCAAGTTTATGGCCAAGTTAAGACTCTAACATTTTTTTTAAATTCAGCCTTGAAGCATACAGGATGGTCCCAAAACATGATGACTCTTGTGTACTGACTCAGTGTCGTCTACTATGTCATGCTCTTATACTTAGTATGATTGTGTCTGATGTACAGCAGGGTTGCCATAGATCTCTATGCAAAAAAAATAATCTCACTGTACTTAAACACGTGACGATAAAGCACCATTGAACCAATGAACCACGATTTCAGATTGGTTTTAACTGATTCCTCTCGTTTTGAAGAAGTGGCCTGGTCCGGCTATCCATGTCCTCCAGAGATGTTGCCTGACTTGTAAAGTTATTCCAGTACTTCTTGTTTTTAACCCATTTTAATTCCAGCTCTCCATAACTATCCCCAAATTATCATTCTTCCATATTTTGTTCTTTGGTGGATTCATTTAGTAGGGATAGCCTGCAAATGGCTTTCAGGAAAGGGAAATTGCAACAACTAAAAGAGACGATGGCTGGGTCCATAGGATTATTGATGTACAGAGAGACATTGGGATGCAAGTCCAAAGCACAGTGAAATTGGTGACGCAGGTGGATAGAGTGGCAAAAAAAGCACTTGGTATGCTTGCCTTCACTGTCCAAGATGTAGAAGATAAGAGTTGAGAAGTCATGTTGCAGTTGTACAAACATTGTTTAGATCACAGTTAAGAGTGTTGTGCACTGTTCTGGTCACCACACTGCAGGAAGAGTGTGGCAGCAATCGAGAAAATGCAGCAGATATCTACCAGGAAGTTACCTGTTTAGATTAGTTTATTGTTACATATACTGAGGTACAGTGAAAAGCTTTTGTTATGTGCTAACCAGTCAGCAGAAAAACCATACATGATTACAATCAAGTTATCCACCGTGTACAGATACATGATAAAGGGAATCATGTTTAGTGCAAGACAATGTCCAGTAAAGTGCAATTAAAGATAGACCGAGGGTCTCCAATGAGATAAATAGTAGCTCAGGACCGCTCTCTAGTTGTTGATGGAATAGAATGGTTGGGCTGTAATTATAAGGTGAGATTGAATAGGATGGTTTTATTCTCACTGGAATGTAAAAGATTGGGAGGTGACCTTACAGAGGTTTACAAAATTATGAGAGGCATAGATAGGATAGATGGTCAAAATATTTTTTAATCAGGAGTAGAGACTAGAACTAGAGTTCCACAGGTTTAACATGACAGGGGAGAAATTTAAAGCAGATCAGACGGTGGTGAATATTCGGTTGTGAATAAGTTGCATTGCAACATTCAAAAGGCATTTGAACAGGTACTTGGATAGGAAATGGGTAGCCGGATATGGGATATGGGCCTAATGGAGGCAAATAGGGTTGGCATAGGTCAGCATCACAGTCGACATGGACAATGTGGGCTGAAGGGCCCATTTCTGTGCTCTATGTTTCTCTCAGTCTGATTCTATGATTTATTCATCTTAGCAAGAATATATTGGACGGAAAATTTCCAACAATATTTCATCAGAACACTCGGTTATAACTGGGTCAATACAAGCCATTTACCAACCAACTTGGTAATGGATTAAGTAAGGAACTAATCAAGGCGTTAAAAAATAAGAAAAAGAATTGATGAAGTAGGGAATATCCCTTCCATTGAGCAAAGATATTCCAAAACATAGGTGCATAAATTACTTTAGCTAACTGTGAAGGTGCAAAAATAACTTCACATAAATAAACTGCTCTAGGGGTTATTAGCACAGAATTGATTGAGTAATTAAAAATTAAAATAGATACTTGTTTGTGAAGTGAGGGACAGATTTTAATTTTTCAGATGATGTTGATCTGAATAGGCAGATTCGTAATGCAAGTTCCATCTGACAAAGTTTGTTACCAGATTTCTAGATCCTGTCATTCAGTGGAGGAATTTGAATTAAAGAATAGAGGTATAGGGAGAGATTGGTCAGGCTAGGACTTTATTCCTCGAAGCGCAGAAGGATGAGGGATGATCTTATAGAGATGTGTTTGATCACCAGAGGAATAAATAGGGTAGTTGCACAGTCTTTTACCCAGATTAGAGAAACAAAAACCAGAGGACGAAGGATTAAGGTGAGAGGGGAAAGATTTAATACGATCTTGAGGGGGAACTTTTTCACACAGAGGATGGTGGGTGTATGAAACAAGCTGCCAGAGGACATTGTTGAGGCGGATGCTATAACAACATTTCGAAGACATTTTGTACGTGGACATCGACTGGAAAGGTTTAGAGTGATATGAGCCAAACGCGAGAAGATAGGACTAACATAAATGGGGCAGCTTGGCCGTCATGGGCAAGTTTGGCCGAAGGGCTTATTTCCATGCTGTATGACTCTATCACCCTATGATCCCTGCCGTATCTTATCTGCTGGCCTTAATGGTCCAAATAGCAACATTTCAGTTCATACTTATATAGAAACATAGAAACATAAAAAATAGGTGTAGAAGGAGGCCATTCGGCCCTTCGAGCCAGCACCACCATTCATTGTGATCATGGCTGATCATTCACAATCAGTAACCTGTGTCTGCCTTCTCCCCATACCCCTTGATTCCACTAGCCCCTAGAGCTTTATCTATCTAGTTATAGATATGCCAATTTTCTTTGACCAGTGATACTTTCAGAACTCAGGAGAGGCTTCACTTCAGATGATTTTTTTTAAGTTCATGAACTTGTTTCTAAAAAGCACGCAGGCACATTGTAAAAGTTAACGTTGCAGCTGTTACAACATGAACTTATTACAAGGCCAAATGTGACAGAGCTTACTTTGCAGAATATTCCAGAACATTTGCTCTGACCTGGAAAGATGAGACCGAGAATGAGTTTGCTGTTTAAAGTTTTAAAAACACTAAAAGGAAAAGAAAAATCCAGGGAATGATTCCAATAAGGGTTATTTCAAAATAAAGAAAAAACAAAGTCAAATGGGATAAGGGTGGCGATGGTGCAGCGGTAGAATTGCTGCCTTACAGCGCCAGAGACCCGGGTTTGATCCTGACTACGGGTACTGTCTGTATGGAGTTTGTACTTTCTCCCCGTGACTTGCATTCGGTTTTCTCCAGGAGCCCAGGTTTCCTATCACACTCCAATTGGATTGGTATAATTGTAAACTGTCCCTAGTGTGTGTAGGGTAGTGTTAATGTGCAGGGAATGCTGGTTGGCGTGGATTTGGTGGGCCGAAGGGCCTGTTTCCACGCTGTATCTCTAAACTAAACTAAAACTAAACATAATGAAATTAAGGAAATGAATGAGTTCATTGGCACCACTCAACATCTATGCTCACAAACTGGCAGTGTATGGGAAGGCTTGAATTGCCATCAATGCTGGAGTCTTAGTCAGAGAGCACAGAAACAGGTCCTTCGGCCCTCCATGTCCATGATGGTCACTGAGTACTCATCAATACCAACCTCATTTCTGAGCACTTAGCCCATCGCCTTTCTTGTCTTGTCAGTTCAAGGTACTCATCAAGAGACCTCAAATACTGTGAGGTCCCACCAACCCTTCTGTCTAAATATCAACTGAAAGCACCACCTTTCAAATGGAACGACACACAAGGAGGAATGTCTAAAATATGTTATTTTCAGCGGTAGAGCTATTGCCTCACAGTGCCAGAGACCCAGGTTCTATTCTGACTATGGGTGTTGCCTGTACAGCATTTGTATGTTCTCCCTGTGACCGTGCAGGTATTTCTCTGGGTATTTTGGTTTCCTCCCACTTTCCAAAGATGTGCAGGTTTGTAGATTACATGTCTTTGGTAAAAATTGTAAATTGTCCCCAGTGTGTAGGATAGTGTTAGTGTACATGGTGATCATTGGTCGGCACGGTCACGGTGGGTTGAAGGGCCTGTTTCCGCGAAGTACCTCTCAAGTCTCAAGTCTAAAGACAGAGAACTAGTGTACGGGTGATTGCTGTTCAGCATGGACTCAGTGGGCCTACATTCACGCTGTATCTCTAAACCAGAATGCTGCCTGGATTAGAGGGTTTCAGTCAGGAAAGCAAGTTCAGAGCTTTAACACATCCCAGGAAGCTTTGAGTTTTTCAAAACCAAGCAATTCATCTTAGAGATGTAGTTAGCGTGATTTACTGGACAATTCTGTCAGCCAATTTGCGGAAATACAGACATTCCGGGCCAAATGGTGTTGAGGTTTTAAGCTCTGCCCAGACCCACAAACAACAATGGAGTTAGCTGACTAACTTTGGTGGGAAAGTGGCAAAAGGGGAATGTCGGCCAGGATTTATTCCTCTTCTTCAAATGGTCCCATGGCATGTTTTATGTTCACATGAACCGAATAACTTCATTCCTATACAGTCACCAGGGAAGAGCTAAAAGCCACAACCACTATTCGGCCTAGTATGTCAGGATTTCCGCAAAGCTATGAGCAGACCAAAGGTTGCAGTATTTTTAAATTGTGGGTTATGTTTGTATCGAAGAGTTTATTGAAAAAGTAGAAGAAAAACCTTTTATGATCTTCCAGCATTTTGCGGTCACAGAAGTTCCGTTGTCATCATTTCAGAGGAAAGGAAATGGTTTATTTGACACAGGGAGCTGGAGTGACTCAGGGGGCAAGTCTAGCAGGTTTTCAAATGAGTGTCTGTCAATATGCAATATTATATCAACTCTAAACAACTTTGTCAAACAACTAGATTCAATCAACCCAAGGACTTTATATTACTTGCAAAACAAAATATTTGGATTCTTTCTATTAAACAGTACGGAACAGTGGCGCAGAGGTAGATTTGCTGCCTCACAGTACCAGAGACCGCGTACGATCCTGACTATGGGTGCTGTCTTTTGGAGTTTGTACGTTCTCCCCGTGGCCGCGTGGGTTTTTTCTGGGTGCTCCGGTTTCCTCACACATTCCAAAAACTTGCAGGTTAATTGGCTTCTGTAAATTGTCCCTGGAGTGTAGGATAGAACTCGTGGACATGGGGGATAGCTGGTCGGCATGCTCAGTGGGCCGAATGGCCTGTTTCCACTCTGTATCTCTAATCCAAACTAAACTAAACTAAAGTAAAGGGAGCATATTAAAGACAAAGAATAATGAATATCCTTGATCATTAAAGGTATCTAGTGATATACCTGAAGTATTGGAATTTGTTGAAGTAACAGCACCTTCGATTTAATTGAAAAGAGAAGCAGTTTGAAGAATTTGAAATTTCATCGGTGGGTCAGCAAAGGAGAGAGTTCGCAGCTTTAACTTTCTGAGCATTAACATCTCGAATGACCTGTCTTGGGCCCGGTACGTAGATGTAATCATCAGGAAAGATTACCAATACCTCTACGTTCTTAGAAGTTTAAAGATATTCAGCATGTCACTGCATACTCTAACAAACATCTACTGATCCACAGCAGAGAGCACCTGGCTCTCAGTCTGAAGAAGGGTCCAGAGATGCTGCCTGACACGCTGAGTTACTCCATCATTTTATGTCTATCTTCGGAGCATCCTGATTAGTTGCATCCTGGCCTGATATGGCAATTCCACACGCAGGAACATAAGCGGCAGGAGAGAGCGGCGGACTCAGCCCAATCCGAACTCGCCCGTGAGCCACCAGCGTCAAAGTATATGGGACCTGCCTGGAGTGACAATAGACAATAGACAATAGGTGCAGGAGGAGGCCATTCGGCCCTTCGAGCCAGCACCGCCATTCAATGTGATCATGGCTGATCATTCTCAATCAGTACCCCATTCCTGCCTTCTCCCCATACCCCCCGATTCCGCTATACTTAAGAGCTCTATCTAGCTCTCTCTTGAATGCATTCAGAGAATTGGCCTCCACTGCCTTCTGAGGCAGAGAATTCCACAGATTCACAACTCTCTGACTGAAAAAGTTTTTCCTCATCTCAGTTCTAAATGGCCTACCCCTTATTCATAATCTGTGGCCCCTTGTTCTGGACTCCCCCAACATTGGAAATATGTTTCCTGTCTCTAACGTGTCCAACCCCTTAATAATCTTATATGTTTTGATAAGATCTCCTCTCATCCTTCTACATTCCAGTGTATACAAGCCTAGTCGCTCCAGTCTTTCAACATATGACAGTCCCGCCATTCTGAGACCCATCTCTCGCTCACCCCCGAAGGCAGGGAGCCGGAAGGCAGAGAGAGACTGGACATAGGGCCAGTAGGAGGAGGAGCAGGGGGTCCAACCTCCCACACCTTCAAAGTCGGCTGCAGGAGGCGTCCACTGAGGCACGAAGACTGATGGATTGCAGAAGAGAGGGACGTATCGCTGGCGAGCTGTATGATGGGGAGGGGAGGTTGGGCTGCCATGAACAAATAGGGAATGGGGGAGGGGGGGGGCAACCGAGAACAACAAGAGGCCTGGCGAGGGTGGGGCTGCCAAGGGACACAGGGGAGGAGGGGGGGGACAAGAACACAGACGGACCATCAGGACACTTATGATTACTTTTGTACTTTGTTGGGGCCAGATATGTGGCAACTCTTTGCCTACTTTGTGTATTGTATGCAAAAACAAATAATTTCACTGTACCTAGGTGCATGTGACAATAAGGTATCATTGAATCAATGAATTAGCTGCCAAGTCAGCATTGAAGTTTCATAGAACATTGAATATAGAACAGTACAGGACAGGAACAGACATAACAATCTCGGAGGCTTCGGCCGTGGGCCCTGCAGACCGCAACATCGGGAGTTCGCAGGTCCCTGGCTGGCGACCGGCTTTTGGGAGCTCCAGCCGTAGCAGCTTCGATCGCCCCGAAGCGCGAGGTACGATCAACCCGCCCGCAGGCCCTTCATCGCCCTGCGTGGCCCGGCCGCAGCACTTTACATCGCCCGGTGGGGGCTCAGGACTTTCATCGCCCTGCGTGGCTCGGCCGCAGCACTTTCCATCGCCCGGTGGGGGCTCAGGACTTTCATCGGCCTGCTCGGCTCGGCCCTGGGACTTTCCATCGCCCGGTGGGGGCTTCAAAAATTTGGGAGCCTAGATCACCTCGTGGTACCGCGGGAGAAGAATGAGGAGGAGAAAAGACTTTGCCTTCCATCACAGTGAGGGTATGCCTAGAGCAATCACTGTGATGGCTGTTTTGTGTAAAAAATTATATCTGTGTGTCTTGTGCTTTTTAATGTCTACTGCCGGACCCTGACGTGAGAGGACGCTGGCGTTGAGTATTCGCCGCTTTTCCGTCAGGATAGTTTGTCTGTTTGTTTCTATGTTAATTGTTTTTGTAAAGCGCTTTGAGCATGTGATAAGGCACTATATAAAATAAATGGATTATTATTATTATTATTATTACCTCTACTGACCACAGTGAGTCTGAAGAAGTCCAAACCTCAATGTTCTAATGCTGAGAAGGTGTAGCAGTGTTAGAGGTACTACCTTTGAATGACATATAAGCTGTGACCTCCCCCCCACCTCTTGTTTGCTCAGAGGGATACAAAAGATACTATGCACTTCTGTAAAGAAGTGGAGGCAACTTTTTTTATCCCAGTGTCCTGGTGTCAAAGTGAATTTCTCAATCAATGAGACAGATGTTTTTGAGTTTGAGTTTCGTTTATTGCCACGTGTAAACGAGATACAGTGAAAAGCTTTTGTTGCGTGCTAACCAGTCAGCGCAAAGACAATACATGGTTACAATCGAGCCATCCACAGTGTGCAGATTCATGATAAAGGGAATAATGTGAATAATGTTTAGTCCAAGGTGAAACCAGTAAAGTCCGATCAAAGATAGTGTTTGTGGGAACCTGCTGGCAGCAAAATCGCTGTCATGCTTCCTACATTACTAGAGAACTGTTTTAAATAAATATCATTGGTTGTTTAGTGCTTTAGAATACCCTGAAGTTGTGAATGGTGCTATATCAACGTAAGCCTTTCTTTTGTTTTTATTTGTGTTAGATCAAATGTTATTGGTGTACCTAGGTAGGGATACCCATCTGTGGAATCACTTGCCGACCTTCTGTGTTAAAATCAACTCAATATGTTTTTCTTGTAAATTATGCATCAAATTAAAAATAACCTGTAGTGAGTTATTGTAAATATCAACAGATGACACTTCTCCAACATTGAAATGTGGTGTGAAGTGCAAAATGTAGATGATCATCATTTTAAGACTGATTGGAATAGAGTATCAGACGTCAATTAGCATCTAGTGATATTAAACAGGTAATGGAAATGTTTGTTATCACCTCTTCCCCAGCCAACAATGGGCCATTTTGGGCTTCATCATTCCTTGGTCATCTATTGCTTTGTTCTGGCCTTTTCTTGCCTCCAGTTCCCTCCCCTATACTTTCAGTCTGAAGAATGGTCCTGACCCAAAACGTCACACATCCTTTTTCTCCAGAAATGCTGCTTGACCTGAGTTGCTCCAGCACTTTGTGTTTATCTTTGGTATTTACCAGCATCTGCAGTTCCTTTCTACACAGCTAATCAAAATAGTTAAGTATATCAAGAGGTGAACTAAACTGTGAAGGCTTATCTTCTCTTTCTTGGTGTGACTTATAGAAACAGAGATCGTGGAAGAGCACAGAGCAAGAACAGGTCCTTCGGCCTATGATGTCTGCACCGATCATGAAGCCAATCTAAGATAATCCCATCTACCTGCACATGGACTATATTTCTATTCTCTGCTGTTCATGCATCTTTCTAAATCCCTCCCAAGAGTTGCATTTGTACCTGCTTCCATCACTTCACCCAGCAGTAGGTTCCAGGCACCTACCACTCTCTGTGTAAAAGACTTGCCTTGCATATCTTCTTTAGACTTTCCCCCTCTCACCTTAAACCAATGCCCTCAAGTATTTGAAATTAGGGGCAGCACAGTGGTGCAGCGGTAGAGTTGCTGTCCCACCCAAAGCTCCAGAGGTCCAGGTGCAATCCTGACTATGGGTGCTGTCTGTGTGGAGTTTGTATGCTCTCCAAGTGACCGCATGGGTTTTCTCTGGATGCTCCAGTTTCCTCCCACATTCCAAATGCGTGCAGTTTTGTAGGTTAATTGGCTTCTGTAAAATTGCCCCCAGTGTGTAGGAGTGATAGAGAGCATGGTTGGCATGGATGTGATGGGCCAAAGGGCCTGTTTGCATGCTGTTTATCTAAACTAAACTAAAAAGACTTTAGTACTGTTCGAGGGTGGCACAGTGGCGTAGTGGTCGAGGTGTTGACTTTTAGCGCCAGTGACCCAGGTTCAATCCTGACTACAGTCGCTGTCTTTATGGTGTTTGTACATTCTCATTGTGATTGCATTGGTTTCTTCCGGGTGCTCCGGTTTCTTCCCACACTCCAAAGACATACAGCTTTGAGAATTAATTTGCTTTGGCAAATTTATAAATTGTCTCTAGTGTGTCGGATTAGTACTGGGTGATCGCTGGTTGGCACGGACTTGGTGGGGCAATGGGCCTGATTCTGCACTCTGTCTCTAAAATATAAAGACTAAAGAATGGAGTGGAAACCAAGGTCAGATTAGCCATGATTTTGTTGAACGGCAGGGCAGGCTAAAGGGGCTGTGTGGTACAACCACGCTCCTATTTATTGTGCTGTTATTTACACCTTCTCACAGGAATTGTTTTTCATTAACATCAAAGCTGACTTCATATTTTTAACACAGAATGAAAAGCACCAACGATTTGGCTGCTCAGACCCTTGTTAGTGTTTTGGCTCCATCCGAGTTTTATGGAGTTGCAAGCTTCTTCATCTCAAACTATCACTACATTGGTCTCAAGAGAGAGTTAGATTTAGCTCTTAGGGCTAACGGCATCAAGGGATATGGGGAAAAAGCAGGAACGGGGTACTGATTGTAGATGATTAGCCTTGATCATATTTAATGGCGGTGCTGGCTTGAAGTGCCGAATGGCCAACTCCTGCACCTATTTTCTATGTTTCTACATTTCTATCCCTCTATTTCATTCTCTCTCCATTCTCTCTCCGGCACATCCAGCTTTCTTTTCAGTGCAAAAATCACTGCTGGAGGAACTCAGTGGGCCAGGCAGCATCTGTGGAGAGATGAGAACAGATGACATTTCAGGTCGGGACAGTTGGAGTAGACGGGAGACAGCTGGTCGAGAGAGGTGAGGGGAAGGGGTGTGGCAACAACTGGTAAGTGATAGATGGATCCGGGCAAACAGGAGTTGATTTGCAGAAGAGGGATTGTAATGTTTCAAATCGGGATCTTTATTCTGAAATGTTTCGGGTCAGGACCCTTCTTTTACAAATCAACCCCATCTTACCTGGATCCACCTACACTTCCCAGCTCCTGCCCCGCCCTTCTTTCTACCAGCTATCTCCTCCCTATTCGATTAGTCTGGAGAAAGATCCTGGCCCAAAGTTATATCTGCCCATTTTCCTCCACAAATAAAACCCCCTCACTGAGTTTCTCCAGCAGTTTTTTTCTTGCTCAAGATTCCAGCACCTGCAGTCTCTTGTGTCTCCTCTTCAGTATATTTTGTCTCATGAAATCCTTGTGTTAGCGAAGTCCGTAATCTCTATTTAGTAGAGCACTGACCAAAACAAGTTCAAACCCTGTTCAGTGCTGTTGGTTCAATAGATAGAACACAACCAAACCTGTATCTATTTTTTTCTAGTACTGTCAAAAAAAGGCACAAAGTGCTGGTTGTAACTCAGCAGGTCAGGCAGCTCGTCTGGAGAACATGGACTGGTGACGTTACAGGTCGGGACCCTTCTTCAGACTCATTATAGGGGACCGGGGGGTGGGGGTGAAAGCTGGATGAGAGGAGGGAAGGGGCGGAACAAAGCTTGGCTGCGACTGGATGGATACAGATGAGGGGGGTCGGGGTGGCGGGGGAGGGGGATGAATTGATAGGTAGATGGTTGGACAAATGCCAGAGAGGAAAAGATAGAAGGTGCGAAACAAAAGAATTACAGAGTTAAAAATAGTAAAGCTAGAGGAAGGAATGTAGGTGGAAGGGGAGAGGGAGGGGAGAAATAGGTGTGCGTGCAGGTGGGGCACAAGGTAAAGGGGGAGGGTTTGTAATGACCTCTAATTGAAGAATTCAACGTTCATACCATTGGGTAAGCTTTTCTAATATTGTCACTAGTTTAATTGGTGGTCCAAGATGGTGTGGATTTGTTGGGCAATTAATATTGGGAAGGCATCTCACCCAAGATCTCTCCTATTTTCTCCCATGTACTTACTTTTCTATGTATGGTGGAGAAAATCGATGATCAATAATCTGCCTGATTATCCCTTTTCCTTGCATATTAGCACAAGATTAGTTATAGCAGGCTATTTATAGTCCTTGCGGCAAAATATATCAAGAAACCAACTAGAACCCTTCCTGTGTGGCTTTCTTCACTGGGAACTATGTGACCAAGCACTGCAGCCACGGTCTCCTCTGAAGTATCCCAAGATGCTTTGTGTGATGTTTGTGAGCAACTCTTCCATTGTTACTTCATTGCACTCCTTCACTGAAATCAGTGGCAATGGTTCTTCATACAGATGACCACAATGAGTTCAGAGTTTTCCTTGTAGGCAAGGAAGTTGTTCAGTCAAATTCATTGATGTAGGAAAGTCAAGAGTCAAGAGTGTTTTTTATATATGTCCCAAAACAATGAAATTCTTACTTGCAGCAGCACAACAGAATATGTTGCATAGTACTCTGTATTATTATATAAATGTGTATAATCTGAATATATATATAATATATATATATATGTATGTATAAATGTATATTCAGTACATATACATAGTGTTTACAGAGTACTATGTTTAAATATTTATGTATATACTAGACCAAGTTGGGCCCAAACCTCTCCCCTCCACTCCCTCCCCTTCCCTTCTTCCTCCCCTCCCCCTTCCTCCCATCCCCTCTCCTCTTCCCCTCACTCCATCCCCCTCAACCCCCCTTATCCTCCCTCCCTCCCTCCCTCCCTCCCTCCCAAGGAGACAGATTTAAACTTTAAAATCTGAATAACTTTAAAAATATAACACCGATTTCAATTAAACTTCTTCCGTTAGCACCAAAGGAACGACGGTGAGTAAGGTGGGCCTAAAATTGTTGCGCTATCGTGTACCGTTTTGGTCGTAGTTCAGGAACAAACAAACAAACAAAAGTTTTAGTATATAGATATAAACATAGTCATAGAGTGATAAAGCATGGAAACAGGCCCTTCAGCCCAACTGGCCCACACTGGCCAACATGTCCCAGCTACACTAGTTCCACCTGCTCGCGTTTGGCCCATATCCCTCCAAACCTGTCCAATCCATGTACCTGTCTAACTGCCTCCTAAACGTTGGGATAGTCCCTGCCTCAACTACCTTCTCTGGCAGCTTGTTCCATACATCCACCACTCTTTGTGTGAAAAGTGTGTGTAACTTTTTTGTTATATATTTATGGTGTTTACAGAGTACTATATTTACATATCTGTTGTGCTGCTGCATAAACTAAACCTACCCGTATAGCTGTCCAAATGTATTTTATTTCTGCTACAACTTCTTCATTCCAGATATAGCTCCCTTCTGAATGAAAAGGTTGTCCTTGAGGTTCCCCTTAAATCTCGTCTCTCCCTCTTTAATTCTATGCCCTCCTCTGGTTTTAGACTCCTCTACTCTGGGAAAGGACTGTGAGCATTCACTTTATCCTGTAATAATGATTTAAGTTTGGAGAAACTTGTTTTATCATTATATTGAGTTGTACATTTCTGCATTTCTTTATTCTGAGACAAGACAATTGAGAATGAACAAATACATGTCTACTTCAGATATTTAAAGTACTTTGACAGTTTGATATTAGCTGACATGCATCAAATTATTTTGTGTATTCATCAGGCAAAGAGGTTGTCATCTCAAATATGTGCCATGTGTCTGCTGTGCATCCATCTCTGTAATCCATATAATCTAAAGGCTAAAATCACCTGATAATTCTGGAGTCCATACGATCTCTGTACAGTAAAGCACTATTGCGTTCTTTATGTTGTACTTATCTAGCTTTCTCTTGAGTGCATTCTACCTTAAACCAATTCTCCTGTAGCAAAGTCCACAATTATGTCCACAAAGTACATCTGGATTGAAATCTTTATCAGGAAATCCCTTCTGATGGATGCTTTAATGGCCCTTATATAAGCCTTTCCTTGACGGTCACTGCCTTTGTCCGTTTAGAAACATGCATGCCTGTTCGCCTGGTTGGCTGTACAGTAAAGTGTTGCAGTACAACTCTAACAGGTCCCAACAAAATTAAATCTGTTAGGGCGGCACAGTGGTGCAGCGGTAGATTTGCTGCCTTCCAGCTCCAGAGACCCGGGTTCAACACTGACTGCAGGTGCTGTCTGTATGGCGTTTGTACATTCTCCTTGTGATTGTGTGGGTTTCCTCTAGGTGCTCTGGTTTCCTCCCGCATTCCAAAGACGTGCAGGCTTGCAGGTTAATTGGCCCGCTGCGGACCTTTCACCGTCCGGCGCGGCCTGGAACGTGGCAACTCCAACAGCCTGACTGCGGGAGAAGACGGCAGGGGAAGAGAAAAGACATTCTGGCCTTCCATCACAGTGAGGAGGTGACTGGAGGAGACTCACTGTGATGGATGTTTCTTTTTTTGTTTTGTGTTGGTTTGTGGTTGTGTGTGTAATTGCTTATTTTATTGCTCTTATTGTTGGACTGTGGGTGACGAAATCTCGTCCAAAAGACTTGGTTTTTTTGGATGACAATAAAGGTAATTCTGATTCTGATTCTGGTTCTGTAAATTCCCTCTACAGTGTAGGATGTGAAAGGGGATGGGATAGAAATAGTCTATGGATGATCGTTGGTCGGCATGTGTCCAGTGGGCCGAATGGCCTGTTTCCATGTTGTATCTCGAAACTGAACTAAAGCTAAATCCTTCTTAATCTTTCCAATGAAAGATGGATGCTTAAAGAACACCAGTACACAGAACCATGATACAAGATATATCGAGGGGAAACGACAACACTAGCAGATGTGAAGGAAAATAACTGCAGATGCTGGTTCAAATTGAAGGTAGACACAAAATGCTGGAGTAACTCAGCAGGTCAGGCAAGCAGCTCAGGAGAGAAGGAAGGGGTGACGTTGTCCACTAGCAGATGGAGTAACTCGGCAAACATCTAGGTGAAAAATTAAACAAAAAGAGAACTAGGTGCAAGTGCTGACCATTTAGGTTTCCACACCAAAAGGCACTCATTTTTAACATCTTTATATTTGGCAGCCAGCATGTTACTTATTTTTATTACATTACAACAAATATTTTAAAGTAGCGAGAGGAAAATGATTTATTATTACTTACATTTGTAGAGCTGCTGCCTCACAGTGCCAGGGCCCCAGGTTCGATCCTGACCGCGAGTTCTGTCTGTGGGGAGTTTGCACATTCTTCTTGTGACAAGAATTTCCTTCCACATCCCAAAGACATGCGGGCTCGTAGGTTAATTCATGTCGTAGGACCAGAAGTAGGCCCATCGGGTCTACTCTGCCATTCAATCATGGCTGATCTATCTTTCCTCTCAAGTGGCTTCTGTAACATTGACTCTAATGTTCAGGAAGTGGACGAGAAAGTGGGGTAACATAGAATTAGTGTGAATGGATAAAAATAGGCATGGACTCAGTGGGCCAAGGGCCAGTTACCAAATGTATATTTAAAAGTTAAAACCTATGTGTTTATTGTTAGCAAGTTTGCAGATGATATTAATATCAGTGTAGTGGACAGAAAATAAGTTTATTTTAATAACACTTTCCTTCCTTTCACACGACTGCACTGATTTTGAACATTCAACATTATTGTGCCAAAGATCTTGAGTAAGAAGATCACACATTCAATGACCAATTATGGAAACATGGGTGTATAGTCTTGGTTCACATTCTGGTGTAGACTGAGATATTCACAGAGGACAGTTTGTGAAAGTACTCCATGAGAATGAAAGGAAAGTGTACAGAGAAGCTGTAACAACTGAAGAGAAAGGCAATGTATTTCTAGACTTCTCACATCCAACTTTTGTGATTTCTCTGGAATAATGGAGGTCAAGGAAAACCGTTTAGAAGCATCTAAAATGATGAGAGGCATAGATAGGGTAGACAGTCAGAATCTTTTTCCCAGGCTGGAAATGTCAAAGACTAGAGGGCATACCTTTAAGGTGAGAGGAGCAAATTTAAAGGAGATGTGTGGGGCTGGTATTTTACACAGCAGTAGTGGGTACCTGGAACACGCTGCCAACGATTGAGTTGAGTGGAGTTTATTGTCACGTACACTGAGGTATAGTGAAAAGCATTTGTTGTGTGCTAACCCTAGTTCGTGGAAAAACAATACATGATTACAATCAAGCAATGCACAGTGTCCAGATACATGACAAGGTGCCACAGGTATAATAGAGGCTTTTAGATAGGCATGTGGATATGTTGGGAATGGAGAGGTATCTATAAGCAGATGAGATTAGTTTAGTTTATTATCGCATGTACCAAAGTATGGAGAAATGCTTTTTGTTTTTGTGCTTCCGTGTCAGTGGAAAAACTATATGTGATTACAATCGAGCTGTCCACCGTGTACAGATACAGGGAATAAAGGATAAAGATACAGGATAAAGGGAATAACATTTTGTGCAAGATAAAGTCCCGTAAAGTCTAATAAAAGATAGTCTGAGGGTCTCCAATAAGGTAGATGGTGTCTCAGGACCACTCTCTAGTTGTTGACTGGATGGTTCAGTTGTCCTATAACAGCTGGGAAGAAACTGTCCCTGAATCTGGAGGTGTGCATTTTCACACTTCTGTACTTCTTGCCTGATGGGAGAGGGGAGAAGAGGGAGGGACACTCATCCTTGATTATGTTGGTGACCTTGCCGAGTCAGCGTGAAGATGGAGTCAATAGAAGGGAGGCTGGATTATGTGATGGACTGGGCACCCACAATTCTCTGTAATTTCTTACGGTCCTGGATGAAGCTGTCTCCAAACAATGCTGTGATGCACCCCAATAAAATGTTTTCTACAGCGCATTTGTCGAAGTTGGTGAGAGTTGTTGGGGACATGCTGAACCTCCTAAGCCTTTCGTTGGTGTGCTTTCTTGGGCATTCCTTCGATATGGTTAGTTCAGGACAAATTGCTGGTGATATTTACTCCTAGGAAGTTGAAGCTTTCAACCATCTCTACTTTGCCACCATCAATGTATGATGAGCTATGTGCGCTGCATATTGCACTGGCTATGTGTACTGCTTCACTTCCTGAAGTCGATCACTATCTCCTTTGTCTTGCTGACATGGAAAGAAAGGTTGTTTTATCTTGGCATTATAATGGGCACAGGCATTGTGGCCAAAGGACCTGTTCCTGTGCTGTGCTATGTTCTATATTCAACTTTCTGCACCTCCCTCATTAACTGCCTGGTGTCTTTGACAAAAGAAGCTGAGCCAGGGATGCTGCCAAATGCCAATGGAACAGTCGTCACCATGTGAGTGGCGTTCTGCTGGCATTGTGCATGACCTCCATTTGGAGTGTAGATTTCAAACTCCGAGCATACATGTTATGATACTCCCGTGGATTCTGTAACACTACCAGCAGGGTCCTTACTAAATTTGGACTTCAGGGAGGATAAAAACCAGGTTGCTCCGTCTTTCACTGACAGCACTTGTCATCAAAACGGTGACTCGGGTAACAAGGTAAATTTCTAGCATTTTCGATAGTAACCCTGAATGATAAAAGAATGCAAGATCTCTCCAAGTGCAGAAACATGCGAATGTATCCCTCCTCACCCAAATTCACCTACAACTTGCCAGCTCTTTCCCTACCCTTCACCTTGTCTACCAATTATCACCCCTCTACTCCATCAGTCTGAAGAAGGGTCCCATCCCAAAACCTTGCCTGTCCATTTCCCTCTACAGGTGCTGTATCTCTAGATTCTAAAGTCCAACAAACAGCACCAGGGGTCAGCTTTGGACCCAAGTTACTTGCGTTTTGAGGCAGCAGCTCACCATGAGTGCCTCTGTACTGTTAGGCTCAGACCTACTAAATTGATTTAAGCCTCTATTTGACTGATGTAGGTAAAGCAGAGAGACAGGGAGAAGCACAGAGACAGAGACACATAGACAGAGAGAGAGATACACAGAGAGATACATAGAGACAGACATAGAGACACACAGAGAGACAGACAGAAAGATGCACAAAGATAAAGAGACAGAAAGAGAGAGAGAGAGAGAGAGAGAGAGAGAGAGAGAGAGAGAGAGAGAGAGAGAGAGAGAGAGAGAGAGAGAGAGAGAGAGAGAGAGAGAGAGAGAGAGAGAGAGAGAGAGAGAGAGAGAGAGAGAGAGAGAGAGAGAGAGAGAGAGAGAGAGAGAGAGAGAGAGAGAGAGAGAGAGAGAGAGAGAGAGAGAGAGAGAGAGAGAGAGAGAGAGACGAGAGAGAGACGAGAGAGAGAGACAACAGAGAGAGAGGCACAAAGACAGGCAGAGAAAGAGAGGGACACACACGCGACACAGAGATAGACAGCAACATTCGGAATCAAACCAGGCTGGTCGCACAGCAGTCATTAGGCACAGCGCCGGAGTGACAACATGCAAAGCCCTCCAAACCTACGACGGCAGACTGCTCGCAGCAATGCTATTTTCTCAAAGGCCCTCAGATTCAGCTGCAGAGTACGACTCCAGCTGTCGATATGCATGTCTATTACTGGTCCCCACCTGAGCATTGTGCCAGTACGAGCAGCTCCGCAGTCTCGGTCCTCAGGCACTGCATCACGACAGCAGCAGGGAGAAGGCTCCCTCCTCTCCAGGGAATGAACGCCCGGATACAGCAGCAAGGAAACCAATGGATTATCCGAGAAGCGAAAACATCACTTTATCCAGATTAGTGTCTTTCCTTGCCCTCGCGCTTCATCATCTCTCTCTCTTCCCCTTCTTTGTGTCACCAGGGAAAACAAGTTTGCTGGTAATTCTCCACTTTCAGTGATGGCTCCATTTTGGCCTTAAAGTGTTCCTTCAGCTGCATATCAGCCTGTGCCTCCAGCTATTTACACCATGATCAGTCTAGTAATTAGCAGACTGTTTAATATAATGTAGAACCAATTAGGAGGTGATAACATGCAATTAAGATGTGTTCTCAGATTAGAGTTTGTGATGAACAAGCATTCCTGGCCGCAGTCTTTAAAAGATGAAGTGCCCATCTCAGGAATGTCAAACTGTAGTGATTTAATCTGAATTATTTTCAATTAATATGCATGCCTACCCCTCCATTTTTACCATTCCACTGACATTGATAAATTAAACTGAGCCTGTCAGAATTTGTCCTCCAGTCACTCAGTTTGGAAATGTCATTTCTCCAGGAGGATTTTTTTTCCTTTCCCTTTCATGTGCTTCGGAGCTCCATCTGATTTTACTGCTGGTCCCTCGACTCATCTCTGGGATTGTTGCAATGTGTCAGTTTGAGTGGAGCAATAATCTGAAGAAAGGGGGATTGTTTCTAAATAGAGCGTTAAAATATAATTGTTTGCCATGTCATCTTTTCTCTCTCTTTCAATCCCTGTGAGTCCTGTTGGGGTAAATTAGATAGCCTACGTGACAAGAGCTTTGGGAGTGCAGTTATAGAGCTGTCCAAAAAGATATAAGCCAGTTCTGTCGTTGGATGATCATTGCACCAGAAAAAATCAAAGCATTGCCATGCAAACTGGGGTAACCATGGTTTCTGAGAGTTGACAGATGATGTAAGTCCGTCATCTTCCCTACCACCCCATCTCAGCATGCACCCATTTCTCCCACCATCTCACTCCTCTCTTTACCACTGCCACCTACATTCCTCCTTCTGGCTTTACATTGCTCTGAAGATCGACACAAAATGCTGGAGTAACTCAGCGGGTCAGGCAGCATCTCTGGAGGAAAGGAATAGGTGATGTTTCGGGTCGAGACCCTTCTTCAGACGTCACCTATTCCTTTTCTCCAGTGATGCAGCCTGACCCACTGAGTTACTCCAGCATTTTGTATCGATCTTCAGCGCAAAGCAGCATCTGCAGTCCGTTCCTACACATTTCACAATCTTTTCTCTCCTTCTTGACTCCTTTTGTCATCTTTTCATCTACAACCTTTCTCCACCTATCTGTCAACCAATCCCCCTCCCCCCCCCCCCCCCAAGCTATATCCGCCTAATCAGTTGCCTGGCTTTGTCCACTTCCAAACACTTCCACTTTTCCAAGTTGTAGAAACAAGGAACTGCAGATGCTGGTTTACAGAAAAAAGACACAAAGTGCTGAAGTAACTCTGCGGCTCAGACAGCTTCTCTGGAGATCCATGCTCTCCAGAGATGCTGCCTGACCTGCAGAGTTACTCCAGCATTCTGTGTCTTTTCCAGCTTTCTCCCCCACTACTACAATCAGCCTGATAAAGAGTCCCAACATGAAAAGTCGCCTGCCCATGTCCTCCAGAGATGCTGCCTGACCCAGGGCCGCCTTAACGCATGGGCCTGATGGGCACTTGCCCGGGGGCCCACGAGCATAGCGGCCCCATGCTGATCTGTGTATGTTAAGTGACTTGCAATAAATAAATACTACTTTAAAAATGTAGGTTCAATAAGTGCTTTTTTCGCAACATTTTCGGTCACTAAGTGCTTCTCACAGCGATCTGTAAGTGCTTTTCGCAACAATGTAGCACCCTAAGTCCATCGCTAAGTGCTTTTCGGTAAGTGCTTTTCGCCGGCACGACAGGGGGGGGCTGGTAGGGAAAGGGGGGTGGGGGAGAGTAACGGTAGGGGCCCCAGTACACTGCTTTGCCCGGGGGCCCATAATGCTGTAAAAACGGCTCTGGCCTGACCTGCAGAGTTACTCTGGCACTTTGTGTTCAACACAAGATTCCAACATCTGCAGTTCCTCATGTTTCTAAATCAGTCATCTGATAACTCTGGTTGTGGGCACTTCAATCCCACATCAAATTGGGTCCTTTCTTTCTCTGCACCCACCCGCCTCCTTTTCTCCCACGGTCATCACAGACACAAACATAAACACGTGGATTTGGGTGTAACGTATTCGTAGTTAACTCACCTATGCTCACAACCACCTTCTCACAGATCAACAGTATAAGCAGGAAGAAAGCCAGTGACAACAATCTTGTCGTGCTATTGCATCAGAGAAAACACAACCGACTCTATCCACACCCCAAGATAGACACAAAATGCTGGAGTAACTCAACGGGTCAGGCAGCATCTGTGGGGAAAAGGAATAGGAGACGTTTCAGGTCGAGACCCTTCTTCAGATCCATCCTTCCACACCTCATGCTACCTTGGGAAAGCAGTCAACATAATCAAAAACCTTTTTCATCCCAGCCATTCCTTCTTCTCCCCATTCCTGTCAGGCTGGAAATACATAAACTTGAAGCATGTACCAACAGAGTCAGGAACAGCTTCTTTCACCCTAACTGAAATGCCTTCTCATTAGTTAGGGTGTGGTCCCGATCTTCCAACCTGCTTGCATTTGTTGCACTTTTTCTCTTTACCTGTAATGCTATAATGCTGTAACACCATATTCTGCACTCTGGTATTGTTCTCTTTCCACGACTTGTTGTACTTGTGTTTGGCTTGATTGTACTCATGTATAGTCTGATTTCATGTAATTGAATAGCAGACACAAGAGATTTTCACTGCATCTCAGTACATGTGACAACAATAAATCAACACGAATACCAAGTGTCAGGGGGTATGGGGAGAAGGCAGGAACGGGGTACTGATTGAGAATGATCAGGCATGATCACATTGAATGGCGGTGCCGGCTCGAAGGGCCGAATGGCCTACTCCTGCACCTATTGTCTATTGTCTATTGCCGAAGGAAATAACAGCAGGAGTGGGTGTCCCTCCCCAGTGCCCCACCTCCACTATCACCTATTTCTCCCCTCCACTCACCATTACACAGCCCTCCTGACACCTTCCTGCCTCTCACTTTACAATCCGCAACTCTTCAAACCTGTCTGAAACCTTCCTAGCTTTTTTATCTTTGGCTTTTGTACCAAAACCATCTGTCTACCAACCTTTCCCCCCCCCCCCCTCCCCCATCCCCCACCTATTTATTTTATTTTAGTTCAGAGATCCCGTGGAAACAGGCTCTTCAGCCCCCTGAGTCGGTGCTGACCAGCGAGCCGCGTACACTGGCACTATTCTACACAATATGGACAGTTTTACAATTTTACCAAAGCCAATTAACATACAAACCTGTACATTATTGGAATGTGGGAGGAAACCGGAGCATCCGGAGAAAACACACGCAAGTCACCGGAAGAACATACAAACTGCACAGACAGCACCCGTAGTCAGGATCGAACCTGTGTCCCTGGCGCTGTAAGAGTACCTCTATCACTGCGCCACTGTCACCACCTATGTCGACTTATTACCTAGCACTCTTTGTCCTGCCTTTCCCCTTTTCCAGGCTTCTTCTCCCCTACTACAATCATTCTGACGAAGGATCTCGACCCGAAACATCACCTATTCATGTTCTCCAGGGATGCTGCCTGACCTGCTGAGTTACTCAGCACTTTGTGTCCTTTTGTGTATTGGACTGCATCTGTGGCACTTTGTTTCTATCAACAGTAGGAGTAGGCCATGTGGCCTCTCAGGTTTGGCCCGCTATGATCATGGTTAATCTGGCGCATGCCTCAACACCTTCTGTTCAACACCATTCCTGTTCCCCGTGGCTGTGATTTCCCCAGTCCTTCAATAATGTACCCACCTCCTCTGTAAATAGCTCCAATGTTCTATCCTCCACAGGTGAAGAATTCCAAGGATCAGCACCCTCTGCAAATAAAATGATGAGATTTTGATCAAAAAACAAGGTGCTGGAATAACTTAGCGGGTTAGGCAACATCTGTGGAGGGAAAGGACAGGTGCCGTTTGAGGTCAGGACTCTTCTTCAGGCTCATTGTAGTAGTGGGGGAGAATGTTGGAAAATAGGTGAGGTTGGGATGAAGCCTGGTAAGTGAAAGGTGGACACAAGGAGCTTCAGATAGATACAAAGTGCTGGAGTAACTTAGCCGGTCAAGCGGCAACTCTGGAGAAAAAAGATAGGTGGCGTTTCAGGTCACGATCTTTCTTCAGACCCTGAAGACCTGGGTTCGATCCTGACTATGGGTGCTGTCTGTACAGAGTTTGTACATTCTCCCTGTAACCACGTGGGTTTTCTCCTGGTGCTCCAGTTTCCTCCCACACTCCAAAGACGTACAGGTTTGTAGGTTAATTGGCTTCAGTAAAATTGTAAATTGACCCTTGTGTGTAGGATAGTGCTAATGTATGGGGTAATTTTTGGTCGGTATGGGCTTAGTGCGCCAAAGGGCCTGTTTCTGCGCTGTATCTCTAAAGTATAACATCTAAAGTCTATATATAAGAATAAATTTTGTTTACAAACATAAAATGCTAGGGATTTAGTGCGGCAAGCAGGAAATGGTACACAGAAGGACACAAAGTGCTTGAGTAACTCAGCAGGTCAGGCAACATCTGTGGAGAACAAGGATAGTTGGCATTTTGCATTGAGACCCTTCTTCAGATACTCAGCAGATCAGGCAACATCTGTGGAGAGAGGAACAAAGTTGATGTTTCAGGTCACCAACTGTTCATCAGGTCTGAAGCGAGATTAAAGGGACAATTGTTCAAAGACTTCTCAAATGCCCCTCCCAAGCCAATAGCTGAGGTTATAACACAGCAACAGTTATCCAGAATGTGGTCAGAATTTACTCAACACAGTCCCTTTTCTAGATTTTATATTAAAAACATTACCAGTCAAGGGACCATAATTCAAATATAACATCTGTTTTGATTTATTTTCTGGAATGATATGTTTCTGATGACCACATCGGGGGATTTGGTTTACTAGAATTACATAGCACAGCAGAAAGAAGGAACTGAATGAACTTCAGTAGCAATGTAACCATTAAATCCAGGATGGTTGACTGATTATCATCCCACTTTAACTGTTTGTGGCTCCCCCACAACTGCCTCAGGCAGACAGACTCCTCCAGGCTGAAGAAGGGCCTCAACCCGAAACGACCACATTCCTTCTCTCCAGAGATGCTGCCTGACCCGCTGAGTTACTCCAGCGTTTTGTGTCTACCTTCGATTTAAACCAGCATCTGCAGGGTTTTTTTCCTCCAGGCTCACTGGGTCCAATGAAGCCATCAATGCTTCCTCGTCTGATGAAATGTCATTGACCAGAAGTGTAAACTCTGTTTCTCCCACCAGAGATGTTGCCTGGCCTGCTGAGTTTGTTTTGTGTTACGTTTTAGAACATTGAAAGAATAGATCTGCAGGTTTGGGTTTTTTTGCTTCTCAAGTATGTACTACGGGCTAGCTAAGGAAATGGCAGAGCACTTAAACTTAAATATTTTATACTGTTGATTGCCAAACGTTAACACTGATAGTAAGAACTTTTGAGTCCAAGGCATCCTACACCATGGTTGGTGGATCTACGGAACGAGCTGCCAGAGGAGGTAGTTGAGGCTGGTACTATAATCTATCTCGTTTAATTGTTTGTTTGTTCCTGAACCACAGCCAAAACGGTACACGATAGTGCAACAATTTTAGGCCCACCTTACTCACCACTGTACCTTTGGTGCTAATGGAAGAAGTTTCATTGAAATCGGTGTTACATTTTTAAAGTTATTCACATTTTAAAGTTTAAACCTATCTCCTAGGGAGAGAGGGAGGGAGGGGGTGGAGGGAGGGGGAGGGAGGGAGGGGGAGGAGGGAGGATGAGGTGGGTTGAGGAGGATGGAGTGGGGGGAGGGGATGGGGAATGGGGAGGGGGAGGGAGGGAGGGGGGAGAGGGGAGGAGAGGAAGGGGAAGGGGAGGTGGGGGGAAGGGAGGGGGGAGGAGTAGGGCGGGAGAAGAGGGTGCTGTACCAATGCAGGAGAGCTTTGGGCCCAATGGGTCCACTTGGTCTAGTGACAGTTAAAAGGCATTTGGACAGACACATAGATAGGAAAGGTTTGGAGGAATATGGGCCAAATGCAGGCAGTTGGGACTAGTGGGGCACCTTGGTCAGCATGGGCAAGTTGGACTGAAGGGCCTGTTTCCATGCTGTATGACTATCCAAGACTGTAACATGCTCCTTGCTGTGATTAGATTTGAGGATTGATAAGAATTATAGAGGAGGAAGGAAATCTTTGGTTGGAAGTGCGTTAAAAAGAGAGCAAGAGAATGGATTATCAGAGAAAAGGAAAATCAAGTCAATAGTTCTGATGATTTCACCAAATCCCGGCTGCAGCAAACCAGTTTCAATGGTTCAATGGAGCCTTATAGTTCCACATGCACTGCAGAGTGAGATTCCTTTTGCATAGATCGCACATGCACAAGTTGCCATATTTTGGCGCCATTTAAAAAAAAGTCCAAAAGTCCAAAATTGGCAGTACAATGAACTGTGCAGAAGGATACTTAAGTTTACAGCAGGATTTAGATCAGTAGGGAAGGTGGAACAATGAATGACAAATGGAATTTTACTCTGACAAATATGAGGTGTTGCACTTTGGTATGTTAAACCAGGGCAGGACTTACACGATACATTTAGCTTAGTTTAGTTTAGTTTAGTTTAGTTTAGTTTAGTTTAGTTTAGTTTAGTTTAGTTTGGTTTGGTTTTGGTTTGGTTTGGTTTGGTTTAGATTATTGCTACATGTACTGAGGTACGGTGAAAAGTTTTTGTTGTGTTCTAACTAGTCAGCGAAAAGACTACATGAACTCAATCAAGCCATCCACAATGCACTGATAAATGTTAGAGCTGGAGAGTGTTGCAGATCAGAGCAATCTGAGAGTACAGGTGCATGGTTCCCTGAAAGCGCTGAGAATTAACTAGCCTTCATTGGTATTTTCTCCCTGTGACCACGTTGTTTTTTCTCCAGCTGCTCCGGTTTCCTCCCAAACCAATGATGTACAGGTTTGTAGGTTAATTGGCTTCGGTATTGTAATTGTAAAAATGTCCCTAGTGTGTAGGATAGTGCTAGTGTTTAGGGTGATCACTGGTTGGCACGTACTTGGTGGGCTGAAGGGCTTGTTTCTGCGCTGTATCATTAAAGTCCAAAGTAAAGTCTAAATAGTGGATCCATTCAGATGATAGCAAAGTCATGTGCAGTGAGACTCTGACCTGAGTGTATTTGCTACCTGGTTCATACTGCACATGTTCTTCTCAATGGGCTCAGTAGAAAGCACAGAACACAGACAGGAGGGAAGTAGAGGGCTGCCTTGTCTGATTCCAGTCAGATCATGAAGTTTTCCATTTGCCAAGTAGTAATTGGGACTGTGCCACTGATATCTGTGTGGAGCAATTGCATTCAATTACATATTCCCTACCCAAACCCAATTAAAGAATTTCACAGAAATGTTTTTCCTGAGAAAGTGTTTAGAATATGGAACCCACACCACCACAAGGAGTAGGAACAAAGAGTGGTGATGCATCTAAGAGGAAGGCAGACATTTACAGCACAGCGGTAGAGTTGCTGCTTTACAGCGAATGCAGCGTCGGAGACTCAGGTTCGATCCTGACTACGGGTGCTGCACTGTAAGGAGTTTGTACGTTCTCCCCATGACCTGCGTGGGTTTTCTCCGAGATCTTCGGTTTCCTCCCACACTCCAAAGACGTACAGGTATGTAGGTTAATTGGCTGGGTAAATGTAAAAATTGTCCCTAGTGGGTGTAGGATAGTGTTAATGTACGGAGATCGCTGGGCGGCACGGACTTGGAGGGCCAAAAAGGCCTGTTTCCGGCTGTATATATATGATATGATATGATATGTCCTGTTAGAGCCATCGAGTCAAGAGTGGCATTAATAAGGTAGATAGTTGGTATATATTTCCAGGATGGAAATCTCAAATACATTTAAAGTGAGAGAGGCAAATTTTAAAGGAGATGTGCTGGTGGAGGTTTGTTACACAGAGGTTGGGGGGGGTGTCTGGAATGCACTGCCAGGGTGGTGCTGGAGGCAGCGTCTACAACAGTGGCGTCTAATTTCAGAATCCCCTACCTTAGGGAAATGACTTTGATCATGGGCGGCACGGTAGCGCAGCGGTAGAGTTGCTGCTTTACAGCGAATGCAGCGCCGGAGACTCAGGTTCGATCCTGACTACGGGTGCTGCACTGTAAGGAGTTTGTACGTTCTCCCCGTGACCTGCGTGGGTTTTCTCCGAGATCTTTGGTTTCCTCCCACACTCCAAAGACGTACAGGTATGTAGGTTAATTGGCTGGGTAAATGTTTAAAAAAAATTGTCCCTAGTGGGTGTAGGATAGTGTTAATGTATGGGGATCGCTGGGCGGCACGGACTTGGAGGGCCGAAAAGGCCTGTTTCCGGCTGTATATATATGATATGATATGATATGATTCACCTTATCTCTGTCCCTCATGGTTTTATATATCTCTATAAGGTCACCCAAGTCAAGTCAAGTCAAGTTTATTTGTCACATACACATACACGATGTGCAGTGAAATGAAAGTGGCAATGCCTGCGGATTGTGCACAAAAAAGAATTACAGTTACAGCATATAAATAAAGTTAATAAGTTACTATAGTGTAGACAAAAATGTAGTCTCTGGAGTTATAAAAGTTGGCAGTCCTGATGGCCTGTGGGAAGAAACTCCGTCTCATCCTCTCCGTTTTCACAGCGTGACAGCGGAGGCATTTGCCTGACCATAGCATCTGGAACAGTCCGTTGCTGGGGTGGCAGGGGTCCCTCATAATCTTGCTCTGGATCAGCACCTCCTGATGTATAGGTCCTGCAGGGGGACGAGTGTAGTTCCCATGGTGCGTACTGCCGAACGCACTACTCTCTGCAGGGCCATCCTGTCCTGGGCAGAGCTGTTCCCAAACCAGACTGTAATGTTGCCGGACAGGATGCTCTCTACAGCCCCAGAGTAGAAGCAATGAAGGATCCTCAGAGACACTCTGAATTTCCTCAGCTGTCTAAGGTGGTAAAGGCGCTGCTTTGCCTTATCCACCAGTGCAGCAATGTGCGTTGCCCATGTCAGATTCTCTGTGATGCGGACTCCCAAGTATTTAAAACTGCTCACCCTATCCACAGTAGACCCATTTATCTCCAGCGGCGTGTACGTCCTTGGATGTTTAGCCCTTCTAAAGTCCACCCGCAGTCTCCTACGCTCCAAGATATACAGTTTCAGCCTTTCCAGTCTCTCCTTGTGACTCCAGAATCTTTCCTGCATCCTCTCAAACCTAATAACATCCTTTGTATGTTATGGTGTCCAGAACTGTGCACAGTACTCCAACCTCTTGTCGAGCTGCAACATGATAGAAACATAGAAAATAGGTGCAGGAGGAGGCCATTTGGCTCTTCGAGCCAGCACCGCCATTCATTATGATTATGACTGATCATCTACAATCAGTAACCTGTGCCTGCCTTCTCCCCATATCCCTTGATTCCACTAGCCCCTGGAGCTCTATCTAACTCTCCTTTAAATTCATCCAGTGAATTGGCCTCCACTACCTTCTGTGGCAGAGAATTCCACAAATTCACAGCTCTGGGTGAAAAAGTTTCTTCTCACCTCAGTTTTAAATGGCCTCCCCTTTATTCTTAGACTGTTTCCCCGGGTTCTGGACTCCCCCAACATTGGGAACATTTTTCCTGCATGTAGCTTGTCTAGTCCTTTTATAATTTTATACGTCTCTATAAGAGACGTCTGATGTCACAACTCTTGTACTCAATGTCCTGACGTCATGACGCAAGTGTGCCATATTCCTTCACCACCCTGTCTACCTGCGTAGACTCCTTTCAGGGAACTACATACTTGTATTCCTAGGTAGACACAAAATGCTGGAGTAACTCAGCCGGTCAGGCAGCATCTCAGGAGTACTTGTAATACTTGTAAGGTCACTAGGAATGCTTGTATTTCCGAGGTCTCTCTGTTCTGCAACCCTTCCCAGAACCCTGCCAAGTCTTCAGGGAACTGTGTATGCCCGACCCTGGTTTAACTTCCTAAATGCATCACTTCACACCTGTCTGAGTTAAATTTCATCTGCCATTTATTTGCCCACAATCCCTGTCGATTTAGTTCCTCCCTCAGACACACTGTCATTACCCTCTTCCAGACAGCATCGTCATCCATGTCATTCAGATTCGGGAACAGTGGTCCAGCAACTGAACTATTCTATCACCAACTAGATATTGGCCCTGACCTAGCATCTACCTCATTGGAGACCCTCGGATTATCTTTAATCGGATTTTACTGGACTTTTTTCTTGCACTAAATGTTATTCCCTTTATCTTGTATTTGTATACTGTGCACGGCTTGATTGTAATAACGTATAGTCTTTCCACTGACTGGATAGCACGCAACAAAAAGCTTTTCACTGTACCTCAGTACACGTGACAATAAACTGAACTGTCTTTCTTGTTCTCCATCAAATCACACATCTTTCCATATGTTCTCTCCATTCCTCCCCTCTTTCACTCTAATTTAAAACTGGTTTAATTTCTAACCTCTCTCCCAGTTCTAATGCAAGGTCTGCTATCTGAAACATTCACCCTATTTCCCTCTCCGCTATTGCTGCTGGACCTGCTGAGTATTTACAGCCTTTTCTGATTGATACAAGATGGGGCTGTGTCAAAAGTCCTTCTCCAAACTGGAGAAATATCAAGAGATAACAAAGGGAAACTGTTTGGTAATATAATTACATCCAAATGTAAGTTGTCCTATCAAAATACTCTCAGTTGGATTTCAGGGACCCTCCTGAAAACAAACATCTTCTATCATTCCGTGCTGTGTATGAGCAATACTATTGCACAAAAATAGCAGCAGTAGGAACTTGAAGCCATTGCAGAAATATATACTTGAGCGTAGGAAAAGCAGGCCTTACATGAGACCTTTGGATTATTGCAGCTGTTTCTAATATGTTCTTGGCAAAAAGAAATAACATGGAAGGGTCATTCCATAAACCTTTAAATATCCAAGCATGTTTTTAAAAACAAAAGCCTTGGGCAGGGTAAGGTTGCCCATATTCCTTGACAGAGCAGTACAAGAATGTGAGATTCTTCTTAACTGCTGATTTCTGTGGTTTTGACGACTGCAAGCTGAATTTGCTTTAACTATTTAAAGGTTGATTATCAGTCCAGAGTGAAGAAACAGGAGATTCGACCTTGCTGTTTAAGACTAGTGTTTGTAAAATCTTCTACTACTTTCCCTCGTGTTCATGGCTGGCTTAAATGTCATCTGTGCTTTCATCTGTTGCGTATCTATGACCCCATGTGGAAATATCTTCACTACCTCCGCTTGAGTGATGATTTTACAGACATCCTTCTGCCAATGCTGCTTCCACTCTAATGTTTCCTCTCAGCAGATCCCAGTCTTCCTGAGTGAAAGTGAGGAAATGGATGGCTCATTGGCGAACCGAATGAGGTGATGACTGCAACGGGCCTTTATGGCCGGTGGACTGTGTCAAATACCTTCAAAATCTGGCGTCTATTGCATATGGGCTCAGCAGGCTGTTTCTATGCATGGGGCACTTAATTGGGTGTTGTCTTTATGTATGGCAATAATGTCACTGGTCTATATGTAAAAAATGTATTTCACTGTAGCTTGGTACACGTGACAATAAAAGACCATTGAACCATCAAAGTCAAAGTCAAAGTCAAAGTCAATTTTATTGTCAATCCTCAGCCAGTTTACACAGACAGAAAATCGAAATACCGTTTCCCACAATCCCGAGGAACAAAGTGCATAAAACAAAAGGCACAGCAAACAACAATCAACATAAAATATAAAATATAGTCACTTCAAATTTTTTTTAAAAAAGTGTACTGTCCAGAGTTGTTGAAGTGACAAACATGACGAACTTGATAAAACATTAAAAACACTCGAACCATTGAACCATTGAAAGGCAAAGTTGTTGACACTTGGTAAACAATACACCCCAGCCTCCTTAACCACTGATGACATCCCATGGCCCATTCCTCTGAGCTGTCCTGAGTTTCCTGGGGACACCTAACAACCTAACAAGTTAGGGCCGCACTGAGGCACAACGGTAGAGTTGTTGCCTTACAGCGCCAGAGACCCAGGTTCGATCCAGACTATGATTGCTGCCTGTACAGAGTTTGTACGTTCTCCCTGTGATCGAGTGAGTTCTCCCCGGGTGCTCCAGTTTCCTCCCATACTCCAAAGATGAACAGGTTTGTTGGTTTATTGGCTTCAGTAAACTGCAAATTGTCACTGTTGTGTAGGATAGTTCTAGTGTACAAGGTGATTACTGGTCGGCGCGGACTCGGATCGGCCAAAGGACCTGTTTCCATGCTGTATCTTTAAAGTCTACCTGAACAGGCACATGTGGCCTCAATAAGAGATCATCTCCAAGAACTCTGTTCTCAGTTACAGGCAGCCATTACACGGTACGTGGTAATGTTAAGCTTCTGCTTTACTGCACATTATGGACACACTTATCATTTGTGATCCATGCTCAACATTTGTTCAGGGTGATTCTCTGTAAACCTGCAACAGTGTACAACCTTCCATTATTCATCCATTATTCAATATTTTCAGAGGATTTGAGTTGTAAGCTCAAAACAGTTCTGAATGCCTTCTGCACAGAATGCCAGTGGGCATCAGTCTGATACAATATTTATAAAAACAGTCAAAAGAGGATAATGTGGAAAGTTGCAAGTGCCCAAGAGCTCACAATCTGCAGATTGTTGAATTCCACCAACACCCGAGGGCTGTAATATTGGCTTCATGAAATATTCTTGACACTTCACTTCTTACCCGATATGCCCTAATGTAGATTTGATTTCAGATCAATCCTTATATCAATATTTTTAGAATGTTTCCTTTGACCACGCACAGCTACGATTCTTCACAGGCATGGCACTGAATTGAGTTCATAAGGTTGTCTTTAAAGGGGCTGTCAGGTGTTATGCGGAGAAGGCAGAAGAATGGGGATGAGGGAAAGAAAGATCAGCCATGATTGAATGGAGGAGTAGACTTATGTAACTTATGTACTTACGAACATTGTCAAACGTAGACATTTGCTCCGATTTTGCACACAAAAAAATCGTTCATCGTGCACCATCATCATGCAGCAAAAATCAATCATGCGCCATCCTGCCCACATCTGTTCTAAGAGGAGAAGGTACAAAGTTTAAGGGAATGTGAAGGGCCATGTTTTTTACACAGAGGGTGGTGGGTGGAGGCAGACACAATAGCAGCATTTCAGTGAGTTTTAGATAGGCACATGGATATGCAGGGAATGGAGGGATATGGATCATGTGCAAGCTCAGACTTGGCATTTATCTTGGCATCATGTTCGCCACGGGCATTGTGCACCAAAGGTGCTGTTCCTGAACGGAACTATCCTATAGATAGATACAAAGTGCTGGAGCAACTCAGTGCATCAGCCAGCATCTCTGGAGAAAAAGGATAGGTGACGTTTTGGATCGGGACCCTTCTGCAGTTTTTAGATTTGCACCTATTTTGACCGTACTCCCCTTGATGAAGAAGTACACAGCAGTAGAGTTACTGCCTTACAGCGCTTGCAGTACCGGAGACGCAGGTTCGATCCCGAATACGGGTGCTGTCTTTACGGAGTTTGTATGTTCTGCCTGTGACCGCGTGTGTTTTTTTCTCCGAGATCTTCGGTTTCCTCCCACACTCCAAGGACGTACAGGTTTGTAGGTAAATTTGCTTGGGTCTATATACTTGGTATAAGTGCAAATTGTCCCTCGTATGTGTAGGAAAGTGTTAGTGTGCGAGGATCGCTGATCGGTGTGGACTCGGTGGGCCAAAGGGCCTGTTTCTGCACTGTATCTCTGAACTAAACTATGAACTGTGTTCCGCTACACTACAAACCATCAGTTGTCTCATACAGGCAAAAGCTATGCTTATCTTCGACATGAAAAGAAGGGTTGAAATATTCATGTGTTTTCTTGTTTTGGCACACTATCTCAAATATTAGTAGGAATAGACTCCTATGACCCAAATATGCTCCACCATTAAATAAAATTGTGGCTTAGTCAGGAAAAAAAGGATCAAACTGAATAATTAGTTGAAGACCTTAATCACCAGGCCTACAATGGACTAAATGATCTCCTTCTGGGTTTTAAATTCTAAGATTAACTTGTCTGATCCTCTAGAAGCATTTTGTACATGTTTGAGATTAAACGGATATCATTCCCACATAGTAGAGTGCTGATTAATGGTTGTGAAATGTAAGATCCACTCGGTGTTCAGACATGAATCGGTGGAGGTGGAGGTTATGCTATTTTAACCTTGATCATATTTATAGATGTAACTGAATTATCCTGGTTGAGCTAATGTTCACAGCTAGGGTGACATATTAATTCTATCAGACAGTAGGCATTCCCAGTGTGGTTAATTTCAGCACATTTAATGCTTGCCAGGTGTAACAGTAAACAGCTCAACACTCTTTATCCTCCGTATGTGTTGCAGTTCCTGGAACTGCAAATTTTATCTGATTGGAACCAAAGATACCAGAGGAACAAGATGGACTACTCCGTTGAAATCGCCTATACTGAAGTGTAGTACGCAAAGGAGCGTAACGTCCGCCATTTTAGTAGGCAAACTCCGCCGTTCGCTATGCCTCTCGCAGTGTAATCAGTGTTGTGGGGGAACAGTATGTGTGATGATACCATTAAAATGCAGAATATATCTCATCTATCAATTCATAGATTTTTGTTATTTTTCTTTTAAAATGTTTCTGCAAGTTTCTGCATACTAAAATGGCGCCATGACATACTACGGTTTTTAGGATTGAGTGGTCTATCTTGCTCCTCTAGTATCTTTGATTGGAACCCATGGGTCAGACTCATCGTTTTCTGATGTGTTGTCGTTTCAACCAGGGAGGTTGGTAAAATCATAGGAAGGACTCTATGCTCTATGTTTTTCTCCAGTTCATTTTTCCACCTGCAATTATATATTTTCTTTCTATTTTACTAAAGTTATTCGTGAATTCCAACACTTTGCACAGTCTCTAATGGCCTTTATTGCTGCAAAGCTTCGCTGTTTAATGATTATGGCTCTGCTAGTTAAACTGTACATTATGGTGGAGGTTTCAGCTCACGAATGACATGGTCCGGAAAAACAATGACGGCTTTGATACTAAAACCGGCCAATGTTCATCAAATTAACGTGAGACATTGTAGAAACAAGGATCTGAAGATGCTGGTTAACATACAAAAGGACACAAAGTGTTGGAGTAACTCAGCAGGACAAGCAGCATCTCTGTCGAACATGGTGTACCAGAGTCGCTGTCTGACCTGCTGAGTTACTCCAGCACTTTGTGTCCTTTAATGTGAGATATTCACTTCTCTAAGGAGAAGTGACTTTTACTTGACTTCTCAACCCATTAACAAACCACGGTGGTGATCGTGGAATGTGTCAAGTGAAGAGGGAGACGCGAGAGAATTTTTCGTACAAAGCTCTATGAGCCCCTGAATCAGTTTACAATTGAAGCCAAGTCCGTCATAACACGACAAATAAAGAAAGAGGATCAGGGGAAGATATGTGAGCGAAGAGGACAGCTGGTGTGGGAAAATATGCAAAGGGTTGGTGCTACCAACACTGTGTTTTCCTATCACTATTTTTGTTAAAGCACATTTCTTACTAGAAAATAATATAATTTAAATTCAACTCAGTTAAATAAAGGAGGACATTCAGGCACATGGACTTGGTCCGGGGTGTTCATCTAATTCCGGGGTGCCCAGATCTGCAAGCTTGGAAGATCGTAAGTTCATACGTTAATAAGTTTTAGGAGCAGGCTTAGGCCATTCAACCCATCAAGTCAACTCTGCCATCCTTATCACGATCTATCTTTCCCTCTCAACACATTCTCCTGCCTTCTCCCCCTAACCCCTTACACCCTTACTAATCAAGAATCTCCGCCTTATAAATATCCATTGACTTGGCCTCTACAGCCATCTGTGGCAATGAATTCTGCAAATTCACCACCTTCCAATGAAAGAAATTCCTCCTTTTCCAAGGATCATGTTAATATTGGAACTGGACGTCATTTATCAAAATTGGTAATGGCATTTCACCAGGAAAGGGCTGACACACCCAATGAAATTGCATTAACTGCTGTACAATGACCACCCATGGTCCTGCTTGTGCATGAGAACAATGAAGCAGGGCTTCACTGAAGGGTTGAGGTTGTTTTTGGTTTGATCCTATCTGCGTCACTGATGGACAATATGAGCCATCCACCTTCCACCTGTCAGCCCTCCTCACTTTGCAAGAAGTTGCCAATGATGCCCTTGGTAACCTCCACCAAAGCACCTTGTTGGCATGCCTCAATGTCCCCGTACAAACTCTTTTCCCAGTGGCAGCCCCTGCAATGCAATCTGGGACTCAATTTCTAGATCCATAGAATTATACAACATGAAAACAGGTCTGAAGAAGGTATGAAGAGTCTGAAGAAGGGTCCAGAACTGTCCTCCAGAGATGCTGTTTGACCAACTGAGTTACTCCAGCACTTTGTGTCCTTTTATGGAAACCGCCCCTTTGTCCCAACTTGTCCTGCTGACCAAGATGTCCATCTACGCTAAACCCATTTTTTGCATTTGTCCCATATTCTCCTTTGGTCCATTCTATCCATGTACTTATTGAATTTTTTAAAAAAAACATACCTGCCTCTTTCATCTCCTCTGGCAGCTCGTTCTGTATACCCACCACCCTCTGAATGTGAAAATCTTGCTCCTTGGATAATCTTTAAATCTTTCCCATCTCACCTCTACTTTATGACTCCCTTACCATGGGCAAAAGACTGTCACTTTCTACCCCCCTATCTATGCCCCTCATAACTTGATAAACCTTTGTAACTTAATCAATTCCCTTCTCAAAGACACAAGATGTGTCTGTTCTACTGACACCATGGTCTGTAGGGGCATAGGCTTCCGTAAATTGCCCTTAATGTGTAAGGAGTGGATGCGAAAGTTGGATAACATAGTACTAGTGTGAATGGGTGATCAATGGTCAGCATGGATACGGTGGGCCAAAGGGCCAGTTTCCATGCTGTATCCTAAAAACTATAAACAACCAATAAAACCCTACAAATGCTAAAAATTTGAAATTAATTGATTAAAATATACAGCATGGAAACAGGCCCTTTGGCCCACTGAGTCTACGCTGACCATTGATCACCTGTTCATATTCGTCCACTTTTACATCCACTCCCTACACACTCGGGGCAACTTACCGAGGAATCCAGAGTACCTGGAGAAAACCCACACAGCCATAGGGAGAACGTGCAAACTCCACACAAACACGGTGGTGCAGTGGTAGAGTTGCTGCCTTACAGCGAATGCAGCGCCGGAGACTCAGGTTCGATCCTGACTACGGGCGCCGTCTCTACGGAGTTTGTACGTTCTCCCCGTGACCTGTGTGGGTTTTCTCCGAGATCTTCGGTTTCTTCCCACATTCCAAAGACGTACAGGTATGTAGGTTAATTGGCTGGGCAAATGTAAAAAAAAAATAAAAAAATTGTTCCTAGGGTGTAGGATAGTGTTAATGTGCAGGGATCGCCGGGCGGCGCAGACCCGGTGGGCCCAAGGGCCTGTTTCCGCGCTGTATCACTAAATCTAAATCTAAAAACCAACACACAAGGTCAGGATCAAACCTGGGTCTCTGGCACTGTGAGGCAGCAGCTCTACCAGCTGCACCATTGTGCCATTTCCATCTGAAGAAGAATTGCTGAAAGCACGCAGTTAGCCAGGAAAAAGGTGTCAATGAATACTGCGCACTGATCTGCCGCTTCATGAAGCAAATAGAAGATGATATAAACATATTAAACTTCTTATTACTGAATCGTGACAGCCATCTCTGCCAGTGCTGGGATGACCAGGTTATAGTTAACATGGAAATGTTTTCAGAGTGGGGCCAAAATACTGACTCCACTAAGATCACTGCTAATTTTAATTTTCTAAAACAATACAGTATGCTGATGGAGGAAGCCGGTACTCAGTTTTGAGAACCTTTTTTCATGCTCTCACTAAAAGCTGAGACATCAGACACAAGAAGGATGCTCTAAGTGCAGCTGTTGTCATGGTAACTTGGCCCGCGTAACACTTGACTCTGTTTGGTGTACCGTGGAAGGTGCTGGGCTGCAATGACGTCATGGCCTTGGAATTTAAACACATGAGTCTATTAGCATTCACGGCCCTGTCCTGAAATCCAGTCACAAGCCTGCAGGACTGGTCAAAATCTTGCTGGCCTGTCCTCCTCACTGGCTAGTGAGGCAATGCCAAGGAAATGCAATGGATTAGGAGGACGTTTACTCTACATTGTTCCAGGCAACAACAATTCCCAAAGGTCTCTCTGATCCGGAGACACATTTTAATTTTATTTACTGAACATTTTTTTGGCTTGTTTTATTATTATACTATCTATTGTGTACTGCGTTTACAGACCTGTGCAAAATGTATTGTTCCGTTTCAGCACATATGACAATTTATACACTCTTGACTCTTGAAGTTCAATCTTTTAATCTCAAACCGTTTTTGGGATGCCTAGAGATTAAACATTATGTTCACTGAGTCCTGACTTCACTGTCAGTTTGGTGATAAAAGTGGTATCAATTAGTGTCTTTTGTAAGGACTTTTGTAACTTTGTCAGCACCAGAAACGTGGCGACTCTGTGTACTGCCGAGGTGAGGTCTGCTGTATGATTTTACTGAATTGTAAGCAAAAGTCAAAGGATATTTTTAACGTAGAGATAGATAAATTCTTGATCAGTGTGAGTGTCAGGGGTCTGGGGAGAAGGCAGGAGGATAGGGGTATCAAGTAGATTTTATGGGCCGAATGGCCTAATTCTGATCCTATCACTTATGATGTTATGAACTTATGAAAGCAAAGAATTTCACTGTACATTGGGACATGTGACAATAATGTGTCCTCGAATTATTGAATCATTAAATCATTGTCTCCAAAGGGTAATAGGGTAAACGGTAATTTGCGGGGCAGTGGAGAAAGAATGAGGGAGTGGCAGTGTTGTTCTACTAGGAGCCAGCATGGACTCAATGAGCCAAATGGCCTACTTCGATGCTGTAATAATTTTATGATTCAATAAAAAAATTAGGCCTACACTGTGTAGCCAAGCCGACTTCCTTAATGCCCCTGGCCAAACTCTCATGCTGAGAGCATTATGACACACGCAGGCTCAACATTGGATACGAAAATAAATATTTGTATTCGTAAAACGCTTTTCATGATGTCAGGACGACTGAAGGGTTTGGAGCTAATGAAGAGTTATTGAATGGTAGTTACTGCTGCGATGCAGAAAATGAGACAGCCAATTTACGCACAGCAAGCTCCAACAAGCAGCAATGACCAGAAATGATCATTTATTAGTGATGGATCTACAGCTACCAGAGACGGGTGGAAGTTTGAAACACTTCTGCGGATAGAAGAAAGTGGCAGGTTAACTGTTGATTCAAAATCTGAGATTAATACTCTTTTTGTTAACAGCAGAAATTAAAAGATGAAGATAAAATATAATCTGTCTCCCAACTCCAGTATTGCGGTTTCAGAGAGGACAGAACCGCCATGATTTCAGTTCACTTCAGTTTAGTTTATTGTCACGTGTACCGAGGTACAATGAAAAGCTTTTGTTTTGTGCTAACCAGCCAGCGGAAGGACAAAACATGATTGCAATCGGGCCATCCACAGTGTACAGATACACGATAAGGGAATAACATTTAGTGCAAGGTAAAGCCAGTAACGTCTGATCAAAGATAGCCCGAGAGTCGTGACAGACAGGATGGTCTCGTCCTGTTCCTTACTTCCCATGTAATAAAGGTTGGCATAGTGTAAGTACAGGCAGCACAGCAGCAAAGCGGAAGACCTGCTGTCTCCCCAGAGATCCAGGTCCGATCCTGACTACGGGTGCTGTCTGCGTGGAGTTTGCACATTCCCCCGTGACCACATGGGTTTTCTCCGGGTGCTCCGGTTTCCTCTCACAACCCAAAGTTGTGAAGGTTTGCAGGCAAATTGCTCATAGGCTCATAGTGTGTAGAGTGGATGAGAAAGTGGGATAACATAGAACTAATGTGAACGTGTGATCAATGGTCGGCGTGGACTCAGTGGGCCGAAGGACTTCTTTCCACATTATATATGTATCTCTAAAGATCCCTCCAAAACAAGACTTTCATCCTCAACGACTTCTTCACCACCCGTGGATTGGACTTCCTACTGCTCACAGAATCCTGGCTTAACCCTGGTGAGCTTGCTCCACTCGTGGAACTCTGTCCTGATAACTGTCACTTCTTCACCTCGCCTAGGCTCTCCGGACGCGGTGGGGGCTTAGCCACTGTGTTTAAGAAACATTTCAACTGCCGCCTCCTGAACGCTGATCATTTCTCCAGTTTCGAGGTGCAACTAATTAAAGTAGGCATAGCCTACCCCTTCTTAATTGTTCTTGTGTACCGCCCACCAAAAATGCATAAGGACTTCATCACCCAATTTGCTGATCTGATTTCTAGCATTTTGCCCAAATTTGACCGGATCATGATTCTTGGTGACTTTAATATTCATGTTTGCTGTCCCACTAAGCCTCTTGTGAGTGAATTTATGCACCTGGTTGAGTCCTTCAATCTGACTCTTCACACCACGGGACCCACTCACAAGTTAGGCCATACTCTCGACCTAGTGTTATCGTCCGGATTCCCAATCAACAACATTGAAACTACTGAAGCCTGTCTATCGGACCACAGTGCTATCATTTTTGACGCATCTCTGCCTTTATCTCCCGCAAAATCTCATCTCCCTGTTCGCTACTCCCGCGACATAAATTCATTGACTGCCAGTAAATTCTCCGAGGCTCTCACAGCTGCCCCCAACATCTGCACTATTGAGGCCTCTCCCCCCCATCTCAGCACTGAGGATCTCGCCTCTTTATTTAATATCACTTGCTCTTCCATCCTGGATTCTATCGCTCCCCTTAAAATGAAAAAGCCTAAGCCCAAAGGTCGGCCGTGGCTCAATGACACCACCAAAGCCCTAAGAAGGGAGTGCAGAAAATCAGAAAGGAGATGGAAATGTGACAAGCTTCAAATTTCCTTCGAAATTCTGAGAAACAATCTTCTCAAATACCAGGAAGCAGTAAAGTCTGCTAGAGCACAATACTTCTCCGACCTTATTTCGAAAAACTCTCATAACTCCAAGGTCCTATTTAGAACAATTACCTCTGTCATATGTCCCGCCCCCAGTACCAGCTTAGTTGGGTCCCCTGCTAAGTGCGAAGAATTCGCTAAATTTTTCACCAACAAAGTTGAGAATATTAGAATGAACATTTCCCCTCCCACCCGTGACCTAGCTGTCTCACTAGTCTGTTCATCTAAATTGGACTGCTTCCAACCCGTCACTCTATCCTCCCTTGCAAAGCTTGTCTCCACTATGAAACCTGCAACCTGCCCCCTTGATCCTGCCCCCACTGCCCTTCTGAAGGATGTCATTGCAATAGCTGGTCCAAGCATCCTCTCTATTATCAACAGTTCTCTGGCCACTGGCACTGTTCCAACCAGTTTCAAGCACGCGGTGGTCCAGCCCCTACTGAAAAAACCTAACCTAGACCCCACCTTGCCTAGCAACTACAGACCCATTTCCAAACTGCCATTCCTGTCAAAAGTCCTTGAAAAGGCAATCCTTAACCAATTAGTGCCCTACCTGCACCAAAACACCATCCTGGAAAGTTTCCAGTCAGGTTTCAGAGCCCACCACAGCACAGAGTCTGCCTTGTTGAAGGTACACAACGACCTGCTTCTCGCCATCGACACCGGCGACTGTGCAATCCTGCTCCTTCTCGACCTCAGCGCAGCATTCGATACAGTGGACCACACCATCCTTATTGACCGTCTCCGGTACGCGGTTGGCATTGATGGCACTGCCCTGAGCTGGTTCGCTTCGTACCTCAAAGATAGGAGTTTCGCCATCAACATAGGCAGTTATTCCTCTGCTCCAGCTAGCCTCTCCTGCGGAGTTCCACAAGGCTCCATCCTAGGCCCCATTCTCTTCTCTCTATACATGCTCCCCCTTGGCCAAATCATTCAAAGGCACGGCATTTCTTTCCACTGCTATGCCGATGACACTCAGCTTTACCTCCCCCTGAAACCCAACAACCAGTCAAATTTAAACAGCCTCTCACACTGCCTTGAGGACATAAAATGTTGGATGGCACAGAACTTCCTCCAATTAAATGAGAGCAAGTCTGAGGTCATCCTATTCGGCCCCCCCGACTCCATCAAATTGATAACAGGCAGTCTTGGAAGCCTATCCTGCCTAGTCAAACCGCATGTCAAAAACCTCGGCATGATATTTGACTCTGCATTAAAATTTGATAAGCAAGTCAACGCTGTGGTAAAAGCCAGCTTCTTCCAACTTCGAACCATAGCTAAAATCAAACCTTTCCTCAAATTCGACGACACAGAAAAAATCATTCACGCTTTCATTTCCTCCCGCCTAGACTACTGCAACTCCCTATACACTGGGATCAGCCAATCTTCCCTGCCCGCCTGCAACTGGTCCAAAACGCCGCAGCGAGACTCCTGACGGGTACCCGTAAAAGGGACCACATCACCCCGATTCTGGCCTCTCTCCACTGGCTCCCTGTACGGTACAGAATCAACTTCAAGCTCCTCCTATTCACGTATAAAGCCCTAAATGGACACTCCCCCCCCTACATCAAAAATCTTCTAACCCCCCTCTCTAACTCCAGGTCCCTCAGATCGGCCGACTTGGGGCTATTCACTATCCCGCGGTCTAGGCTTAAACTCAGGGGTGACCGCGCTTTTGCGGTTGCAGCTCCTAGACTGTGGAACAGCATCCCTCTCCCGATCAGAACTGCCCCCTCCATCGACTCCTTTAAGTCCAGGCTCAAAACATATTTCTACTCCCTAGCGTTTGAGGCTCATTGAGGAGGCGCTGTGAACTGTTTGCGTGCTACTGTATGTTTTCATTTTTTTTTCTATTGGAACCTAATCAAATGTACAGCACTTTGGTCAACGTGGGTTGTTTTTAAATGTGCTATACAAATAAAATTGACTTGACTTGACTTGACTAAATTTTAGAAAAGCATATTTGCGACTATATATATATTATCGATACTTTGTCACATATATGCCTGTGCAGTCTTATACAAAATGGGCAAGATTTATTTAATTGCCGCACTGCCTCTATCTCCATTGCATTTTCTGCTTAATTCTATGACTGGAAATGAGAATAGAAATACTGTAAATTCACTGGGATTGCCAATTCCGAACTGCACTAAACTGGAGAATGCGGCGTTTCCTTTCAACTCAAGAATGCCGAGAGAATCTGGGACCTGTAAACTGCCTGTGAAATTTGGTAAGACGCCTTTTTCATTAGCAGAGGGCAGCCGACAGCAAACATTAATAACAACACTTGGATTTATGAAGCACTTTTAAGATAAATGTCCCAAGGTACTTCCTGGAGGATAAATGGATGTATCGCTTTTGCGGAGAGAAGATTGAGAGCAGAGTTTGAAAAGGGACTTTGGGAGGCAGCCTTTTAAAGGTGCCCAGTAAATTAGAGAAAGCTTGACAGGAACTTCAGAGTTCCACAGGGTATGAGGAAAATTGAGCAGAGTGGTGGGAGGAGGGGTTGTGGGGTGGTGCGTGGGGGACCAGACGGAGATGAATCTTAAACATTGAGCCAATAGAGATCGAATTTGACAAGGCCAAGGAGGAAAGGCGTGAGGCTTAGGGAGGTAGGGTGGAGCAGCGGTAGAGTTTCTGCCTTAGAGCGCCAGAGGCCCAGGTTCAATCCTGATTACGGGTGGATTTCTATGTTCGCCCCGTGACCCCGTGGGTTTTCTCCGGCTTCCTCCCACACTCAAAAGGCGTCCAGTTAACTGGCTTCTGTGAATTGTAAATTGTCCCTCGTGTTTGTAGGATAGTGTCAATGTGCGGGGATCGCTGGTCGGTGTGAGCTCGGTGGGCCGAAGGGCCTGTTTCCGCGCTGTATCTCTAAACTAAACTAAAAGCCCAGACATTCTTCTGCTCTGGTAAGAATGTGATGCACAATATGCCAAGTGTGCCAAGGGCAGCATGGTGGTGCAGCTGGTAGAGTTGCTGCCTTACTGACGTCAGGTGCTGTCAGTGTGGAGCTTGCACATTCTCCCTGTGACGGCGTGGATTTCCTCCGGGTGTTCCGGTTTCTTCCCATATCTCAAAGGTCAGCGGGTTTGTAGACTAATTGGCCTCTGTAAATTGTTGCTAATATGTACGGGATGGGTGAAAAAGTGGGATAACATAGAACCAGTATGAACTTGTGATCAATGGTCAGCATGGACTTGATGGGCCGAAGAGACTGTTTCCATGCTAGATCTCTAAATGTCACAGTGGCGCATTGGTTGAGTTACTGCTTTACAACAACAGAGAGGGGGGGTTAAATTCTGACTACAGGTGCTGACCGTACGGAGTTTGTACGTTCTCCCCGTGACCACGAGGGTTTTGTCCGGTTGGTCCGGTTTCCTCCCACATCCCAAAGATGAGCAGATTTGTAGGTTAATTGGCCTCTGTAAATTGCAGCGAAAATGTAGGGGGTGGGTGATCAAGTGGGATAACATAGAACTAGTATAAACTTGTGATCAATGGTCGGCGTGGACACGGGCAAAGAGAATGGTTCCTTGCTATATCTCCAAACTAAATGTGTTTTGCCTAGCAATTCAAAATTCTATTCTGCACAAACCCCTTGCACAAGGAAAAGCTTGAGGGTCAGTCTTAGCAAGGGAAAGGCTTTAAATTACAGGGAACCTACCTACAGCTGGTTCCTTGCACTGAATTCTAGGGGACTCTATCAGACAGCTCCCCTTTAAGTGCGAACATTGAACTTGGAACATAGAACATGGAACAGCAGATGAACCCACTCCCTTCAGCCCTCAAGGTCTGTGCCAAACATAATGCCAAGTTAAACTAATCTTCTCTATCTGCCAGTGATCCACAACCTTCCATTCCATACATCTCCATGTGCCTATCTAGAGCATCTTGAACACCACTATCACATCTGCTTCCCCACCACCCCTGGCAGAGCATTCTACAAGAAACTGCAGATGTGGGATCCTTGAATAACAAACTGCTGGAGGTACTTCTCCTGATTGTAGTAGGTACCATTATTCCTTTCATCGTCATGGAGTCACAGACAGGGCCGTCTTAACGCATGGGCCTGATGGGCACTTGCCCGGGGGCCCCATGCTGATCTGTGTATGTTAAGTGACTTGCAATAAATAAATACTACTTTAAAAATGTCGGTTCAATAAGTGCTTTTTTCGCAACATTTTCAGTGCTTCTCACAGCGATCTGTAAGTGCTTTTCGCAACAATGTAGCACCCTAAGTCCATCGCTAAGTGCTTTTCGGTAAGTGCTTTTCGCCGGCACGACAGGGGGGGGCTGGTAGGGAAAGGGGAGTGGGGGAGAGTAACGGTGGGGGCCCCAGTACACTGCTTTGCCCGGGGGCCCATAATGCTGTAAAAATGGCCCTGGTCACAGAGTGATACAGTGCGGACACAAGCCCTTTGGCCCAACTTGTCCACACTGACCAACATGTGCCAGCAACACCAGTCCCACCTGCCTGCATATGGTCCATATCCCTCCAAACCTGTCCTATCCATGTACCTGTCAAACTGGTTCTTAAGTGTTGGGACCGTCCCTACCTCAACTATCTCCTCTGGCAGCTTGTTCCATACACCCACCACCCTTTGTGAGAAAAGGTCACACCTCAGATTCCTATTAAATCTTTTTCCCTTGGAAGGAAATTAACTGATGATGTTGCGAGACTGCACTCTTCTTCAGCCCTAATAGGTTGAGACAAGGAACTTCAGATGCTGGTTTAGAAAATAAGACACGAGTGCTGGAGTACTCCTGCGGCTACTCCTCATCTCCTTTCTAAAGGTACGTCTGTTGATTCTGAAGCTATGCCCTCTGATCCTAGACTCTCCCACGAGTGGAAACATCCTCCCCACATCCACTCTATCCAGACTTCATTATCCAGCAAGTTTCAATGAGGTCCCCCCTCATCATTCTATATTTCAGCGAGTACAGGCCCAGTGCCGTCAGAAGCTCGTTGTACGTTATCCCAATGATTCCTGGGATCATTCTCGTAAACCTCCTCTGGACCCTCTCCAACATCAGCACATCCTTTCTCAGATATGGGGCCCAAAGCTGCTCACAATACTCCAAATGTGGTCTGACCAGCACCTTACAGAGCCTCAGCGTTACATCCCTGTTTCTATATTCTAGTCCTCTCGAAACAAATGCTATTTCCCCTGGATCTTGCGAGCTGCTTTTAAAATATCCATAGATCGGGTAGATGCACAGAGTCTCTTGCCCAGAGTAGGTAAATCGAGGAGCAGAGAACATAGGTTTAAGGTGAAGGGGAAAAGATTTAATAGGAATCTGAGGGGTAACTTTTTCACACAAAGGGTGATAGGTGTCTGGTACAAACTGCCAGAGGAGGTAGTTGAGGGAGGGATGATCCCAACATTTAAGAGACAGTTAGACTTGTACATGGATAGGACATGTTAGGAGGGATATGGACCAAACACGGGCAGGTGGGACTAGTGTAGCTACGACATGTTGGGTGGTGCGGGCAAAATGAGCAAAGAGCCTGTTTCCACACTGTATCACTCTATGACTCTATGACTCTATAAGTGGAATCATGGTACCTACTACAATGAAGAGAAGTTTGAGTTTTTAACATTGTGTATTTTTGCACCAATATCTAGTTTTCTATAGTTTTCTTTTCTTTTCACTGTCTTACTTCAGAGTTCTTTGTCAATATTCAAGATTGATTAGTGCGGCACGGTGGCGCAGCGGTAAAGTTGCTGCCTTACAGCGAATGCAGCGCCGGAGACTCAGGTTCGATCCTGACTACGGGCGCCATCTGTACGGAGTTTGTACGTTCTCCCCGTGACCTGCGTGGGTTTTCTCCGAGATCTTCGGTTTCCTCCTACACTCCAAAGACGTACAGGTATGTAGGTTAATTGGCTGGGCAAATGTAAAAATTGTCCCTAGGGTGTAGGATAGTGTTAATGTGCGGGGATCGCTGGGCGGCGCGGACCCGGTGGGCCGAAGGGCCTGTTTCCGCGCTGTATCTCTAAATCTAAGAAAAATCTAAATCTAAAAATTCAATTTAATTGTCACATGTACCAATTAAGGTACAGTGAAATTTGAAATTTGAATTACCATACAGCCACACTAAGTAAAAAGCAACAAGACACACAGCCACATAAAATAAAATTTAACATAAACACCCACCATAGCAGATTCCACATTCCTCACTGTGATGGAAGGTAATAAAGTTCAATCAGCTTCCTCTTTGTTCACCCACGGTCAGGGCTGTTGAACCATCCACAGTCGCCGCTGTCGACGGTCCCATGTCCGAAGCCCTCACGTCGGGACGCGGTAAGTATTTCCAGGATTTCAAGTGGCGATGGAAGAACAGTAATATATTTTCAGGTCAGGATGACGTGCAAGTTGTAGCAAAGCCACTAGTTGTGCTGTTCCCATGCACCTGCCATCCCTATCCACCTTGTATTTATTCACAGAATGCTGTAGTAACTCAGCAGGTCAGGCAGCATCTCAGGAGAGAAGGAATGGGTGACGTTGTCTCGACCCGAAACGTCACCCATTCCTTCTCTCCTGAGATGCTGCCTGACCTGCTGAGTTACTCCAGCATTCTGTGAATAAATACCTTCGATTTGTACCAGCATCTGCAGTTATTTTCTTATACTACCTGTCCATTTTGTTGTTGAAGATTGCAAATTTCGGAGATTCTGTCATCGTGCTGTCGCAATTGAACAAAAAGTGCAATGAGTGGTTTAAAATCTAAACCTAGGTATTGATCTTTATTGATATTTTTCTTTAATTGTCATCATATGTAGAATGCTCAATAGAATGCACTGGATCAGTAAGTACAATGCATTCTATACATGATGCAGATGGGTCCGGCAGCATCTCTGGAGTAAAGGAATAGGTGACGGTTCAAGTTGAGACCCTTCTTCAGACTGAGAATCAGGGGAGACGGAAACTAGAAGGTTTGAAAAGCCACATGGTTCTGTAGCTTTTCTAACTCCAATTTCCCTCTGCCCTCCCCCCGAACTCTCAGTCTGAAGAAGGGTTTTGGACCGGAAATGTCACCTGTTCCTTTTCCCCAGAGATGCTGCCTGACCCGCTAAGTTACTGCAACATTTTGTGGCTACCTTCGGTGTAAGCCAGCATCTGCAGTTCCTTCCTGCACTATACATGATGCACACTGCATGCCTATACACGGGGAGCTAGTACCCAAAGAGCATTTGGACAATTTAAAAAAATTACAATAAAAATCAATACATTTGAGCAAATTTAAAGCACAAATTGCATGCTATTTTTTTTTCAAAAGACAAAGAGCCTTCTGAACTTCCAGCACGGCAGATGGAAGATGCGATCTCATTCCGATCCAGAAACACGCCACCATTTCTGCAGAGGCCACAAATTCAATTTGTAATGAACTGGGCATCAGGCCTTAGCTTGTACGAATAAAGGGCTTAATTATACTTGCCAAGGGGCTTAATGCCTGTTCAGTTTGTGCCCCCCCTGCATTCCCACGTGAGACGCCCACCCAAAACTCCAAAGCCCCCAATCGTCATAAACCTGGGAACGATTAAATGTCACTTCATTCAAGGTAAAGCCAGATAAGCAACAATCAATCTCACACCTCTTTGCCAGGAGTGTGAATGTTATGCCTGCTTAACAGTTTTGTTTGCATCAGATTGAAATCTGTTGTATATAAATGGAATAAATTACTCTGGTAAATGAGGGAAAATTGGAACACAGAAAAAATTGTTTTATCCAGAATTTGCTTATGCGAAACTAGCGCTGACTGTAATTACCTCCTGTAATTGCACTCGTTCATGCATGAATAGACCAAACCAGCGAACAGGGGGGAGAAATCCCATCAGTGTTAAACAGTGTGTCAACTGCAGTGGCTACAGGAAAAAGGGAAATGTCATTCCCCCAACTATCGGCTTTCATCGAGGAAGCAACTCTCCATTTCTCTTTGCGACAGCCCAAGGAATTAGCATTCGATGTTTCGATGCAGTGGCCTGTGCATTTTGAACTACCGTTTAATTTCCTGTTTGTTGGGTAAATTTGAGCTGAGCGTTTAGCTGTGTTAAGAGGAACAGCTCACTATTAATCACATCTGGGAAAATTACACAGCCTTGGAGACGTTAATTGAAATGCCGGTTACTTAAGGTATGCTGCCTGCGAATGCCCGTGGCCAAAGGCAGAGCCAGAATTGGAAACTGGTGCGAGGAGAGAAAATCTGATCTGATTCCAAGCAGTGAAAGAATATGTATCAAAAACTGAAATGCTAGAAATAGACTGCAGGAGATCTGAAAAGCCACTGCAATGATGTTAACATTAACCATTATCATGTTGAGGGCAATCTGATTCATCTGGTCAGTGACTACTGTCTGGAGCATTTAAGAAGAGAGTGGTTTGTTTGTGTAGGAAGAAACTGCAGATGCTGGTTTAAACCGAAGATAGTCACAAGAAGCTGGAGTAACTCAGCGGGACAGGCGGCATCTCTGGAGAGAAGGAATGGGTAACATTTCGGGACGAGACCCCTCTCCAGACCCACTCGTGTTCCTCTAACACATCCTAATTGACATCATTGTCAGTCTTTAATCCTTTTCCAGTCAATCCAGTTAAGGACTGCACAGTGGTGCAGCGGTAGAGCTGCTGCCTTACAACACCAGAGACCCAGGTTCGATCCTGACTACGGGTGATGTCTGTACGGAGTTTGTACGTTCTCCCTGTGACTGTATGGGTTATCTCCAGGTGCTCTGGTTTCCTCCCACACTCCAATGATGTACAGGTTTCGAGGTAAATTTGGCTTTGGTAAAAATTTGAAAATTGGCCCTAGTGTGTCGCTCTGCCCTTGCTCCCCCTGCCCCTAGTCGCAACAGGGACAAAATCCCTCTAGTCCTTACCTTTCACCCCATCAGCCGTTGCATACAACACAGAATCCTCCGACATTTTCGCCACCTCCAATGGGATCCCACCACAAGTCATATCTTCCCAATTCCACCCCTTTCCGCCTTCCGTGGAGACTGTTGATTCTGCAACTCTCTGGTTAACTCATCCCTTCCCACCCAAACCACCCCCTCCCCAGGTACCATTACCTGCAACTGCAGGTGATGCAACACCTGTCCCTATCCCTCCTCCCTCGACTATGTCCAGGGACCTCGACAGTCCTTTCAGGTCAGGCAGAGGTTCACTTGCACCTCCTCCAATCTCATCTACTGTATCCGTTGTTCAAGATGTGGACTCTTATACATCGGCGAGAGCAAACGACGACTGGGCGATTGATTCGCTGAACACCTTCGCTCAGTCCGCCTGGACTTACCTGATCTCCCTGTTGCCAAACATTTTAATTCCCCTTCCCATTCCCACACTGACCTTTCTGTCCTCGGTCTCCTCCATTGTCAGAGTGAGGCTGATCGCAAATGGGAGGAAGAGCATTTCATATTTTGCATGGGCAGCTTACAACCCAGTGGTATGAACATTGATTTCACTAACTTCAAATTATTTCTTGCTTCCCTTTCCTCTAGTCTGAAGAAGGGTCTCAACCCAAAACATCATCCATTCCTTCTCTCCATAGATGCTGCCTGTTCTGCTGAGTTACTCCAGCATTTGATGTCTATCTTCAGTTTAAACCAGCATCTGCAGTTCCTTTATACACAAGTGATAGATGGATACAGGTGGGGGGGGGGGGGGGGGGAGAGCGGAGGGTTGATAGGCAGATGGGTGGACAAAGGTCAGAGATGGAAAGAAAATAAAAGACTGTGAGATAAGAAGATAGAGAGAGTAGAGCCACTTTGCCACCCTTTAGTTCCGGATCTTAGGTGGCCTCTGATCTCAAGCTAAAGATGGGAAAATTGACCATAGAACCTGCAGCTCTTCATTACGAGGTCCTTGCCACCTCCCCCAACACTCCTTGTAATATCTATCTAAGTAACTGCACCAAGTGAGGATGAGGAGTGATCTTACAGAGATGTGTAAAACATGAGAGGAATAGATCCGGTAAACGCACACTCTCTTGCCCAGAGTAGGGGAATTGAGAACGAGAGGACATAGGTTTAAGGTGAAGGGGGAAAGATTTAATAGGAATCTCAGTGGTAACTTTTTCACACAAAGGATGGTGGGTGTAGGAAATATTGCAATATTTAAGAAACAATTAATACAGATACTCCAAATCTTTGTATCTATCTTTAGGCACATAGATAGGGCAGGTTTAGAGGGATATGGACCAAATGCAGGCAGGGAGGACTAGTGTAGATGGGACATGTTGGTCAGTGTGGGCAAGTGGGCCTAAAGGGCCTGTTTCCATGCTGTGTGACTCTATGACTCTCTATGACTCAAAGCCGATACGTTTAATAATTTAATGTATTAAAAAATGGGCAAGGCATATGACTAGAGAAATCATGAATAAATCTTTGATACTGAATCACATGTGGAGACTTTTAGAAAGAGAGGCATGTTTTGAGGAGGAAATTGAAGTGGAGAGGCAGAGAGATTTAGGGAGGAAATGCTAGTACCTAGGAGTTGAGGACAGGGTTTTTAAGATGAAAGGACAAAGATTTTAGGTGAATAGCAAAGTTTAAAGGAGATGTGCCGGGCAAGTACTTTACACAGTGAGTGGTGGATGCCTTGAATGATCTGCCAGGGGTGGTGCTGTATGCACGTACGATAATGGTGTTTAAATGACTTTTAGATATACACATGGATATGCTGGGAATGGAGAGGTATAGGTCATGTGTAGTCAGGTGAGATTAGATTATCTTTACATCATGTTCAGCACGGACATTGTGGGCTGAAGGGTCAGTTCCTGTGCTGTATTTTTCTATGTCCTACGTTCTACGGCTTCTCAAATTTAAAGCAAATGAAACAATAGACAATAGACAATAGACAATAGGTGCAGGAGTAGGCCATTCAGCCCTTCGAGCCAGCACCGCCATTCAATGCGATCATGGCTGATCACTCTCAATCAGTACCCCGTTCCTGCCTTCTCCCCATACCCCCTCACTCCGCTATCCTTAAGAGTCTATCCAGCTCTCTCTTGAAAGCATCCAACGAACTGGCCTCCACTGCCTTCTGAGGCAGAGAATTCCACACCTTCACCACCCTCTGACCGAAAAAGTTCTTCCTCATCTCCGTTCTAAATGGCCTACCCCTTATTCTCAAACTGTGGCCCCTTGTTCTGGACTCCCCCAACATTGGGAACATGTTATCTGCCTCCAATGTGTCCAATCCCCTAATTATCTTATATGTTTCAATAAGATCCCCCCTCATCCTTCTAAATTCCAGTGTATACAAGCCCAATCGCTCCAGCCTTTCAACATACGACAGTCCCGAGCAGATGCAGGTCGGTACCCTACTTCCGAATCTTCAAAGCGTGCTGAGTTCCTCCTGCACGTTGATTTTTGCTCAAGATTCCAGCATATGCAGTCTCGTGTGTCTCGCAAAGAGATGAGATCTCAACGGGGCTGGAAACCCGGAGAAAGGCACAAGCAATAAGGGAGATCATGGAGAGATTTGAAAACAAGGCTGAGAAGGGGGGTTAGTGCAGAAAATGTTGCCAAATACCTGCACACAACCACCATCAAAACACACATGCTAAAATTAGGGAGTAGGACAGTGATCAAAATACTGAGGGACCAAACATCCATAAAGCTCAGACCCATACATCAAAAGGTATAAGTTAAAACCCCAGCACAGCAGTGAAGAATTCATATTAGAATACTTAAATAAGTCTCTGTTAAAATGTATTAGTAATAGAAACATGAAACCACCATGCTAAATAGTCTAATACTGAGCACAATGAGTCCAAACAAGAAAGAATGAAAATGAATGTGGACATAAAAACCATGAGTAACTCTGCTGGACAGGTAGCATCTCTGGAGAGAAGGAATGGGTGACTCTGTCCTGCTGAGTTATTCCAGCATTTTGTGTCTCTCTTTGGTGTAAACCAACATCTGCAGTTCCTTCCTTCAAGAAAGTATTCCCCTTACAACTTACTGCAGTGGCAGAGGAACCCTGCTTCATAGTTCAAACTGTCCCAAACAGTGCTGATGTTATCAAGTTTTCCCAGCTCATTTTGTAACAGTTGCTTCTTTCGCTCATCCTGGCCTTTGGTCACCGGTGACTTGGTATTGCACATCACTGATCCTTTTATAGTAGAAACAAGGAACTGCAGACAAAATGTGCAGGAAGGAACTGCAGACGCTGGTTTACACCGAAGATAGACGTAAAATGCTGGAGCAAATCAGCGGGTCAGGCAGCATCTCTGGAGAAAAGGAATAGGTGATGTTTCGGGTCAAAACTCATCTTCAGACTGAGAGTCAGGGGAGAGGAAACTAGAGGTATGAAATGGTACAGGATAAATCAGAGCTGGCACCGATAACTCTAGAAAGATGGAGCCTAGATTTGGAAGGGTGTCAGGGTTATGGGGAGATGGCAGGAGAATGGGGTTGAGAGGGAAAGATAGATCAGCTATGATTGAATGGCAGAGTAGACTTGATGGACCAAATGGCCTAATTCTGCTCCTAGAACATATAACAATAACATATAACATATATAACATATAACAACTACAGCATGGAAACAGGCCTGTCCGGCCCTACCAGTCCACGCCGACCATTCTCCTTGACCTAGTCTCATCTACCTGCACTCAGACCATAACCCTCTAATCCCCTCCTATCCATATACCTATCCAATTTACTCTTAAATAATAGAATCGAGCCAGCCTCCACCACTTCCACCGGAAGCCCATTCCATACAGCCACCACCCTCTGAGTAAAGAAGTTCCCCCTCATGTTACCCCTAAATCTTTGTCCCTCAATTCTGAAGCTATGTCCCCTTGTTGGAATCTTCCCCACTCTCAAAGGGAAAAGCCTACCCACGTCAACTCTGTCCGTCCCTCTCAAAATTTTAAAAACCTCTATCAAGTCCCCCCTCAACCTTCTACGCTCCAAAGAATAAAGACCCAACCTGTTCAACCTCTCTCTGTAGCCTAAGTGCTGAAACCCAGGCAACATTCTAGTAAATCTCCTCTGTACCCTCTCCAGTTTGTCGACATCCTTCCTATAATTTGGCGACCAGAACTGCACACCATACTCCAGATTCGGCCTCACCAATGCCCTGTACAATTTTAACATTACATCCCAACTTCTATACTCGATGCTCTGATTTATAAAGGCAAGCATACCAAACGCCTTCTTCACCACCCTATCCACATGAGATTCCACCTTCAGGGAACAATGCACAGTTATTCCCAGATCCCTCTGTTCCACTGCATTCCTCAATTCCCTACCATTTACCCTGTACGTCCTATTTTGATTTGTCCTACCAAAATGCAGCACCTCACACTTATCAGCATTAAACTCCATCTGCCATCTTTCAGCCCACCCTTCCAAAAGGCCCAAGTCTCTCTGTAGACTTTGAAAATCTACCTCACTATCAACTACTCCACCTATCTTAGTATCATCTGCATATTTACTAATCCAATTTGCCACACCATCATCCAGATCATTAATGTAAATGACAAACAACAGTGGACCCAACACAGATCCTTGGGGTACTCCACTAGACACTGGCCTCCAACCTGACATACAATTGTCAACCGTTACCCTCTGGTATCTCCCATTCAGCCATTGTTGAATCCATCTTGCAACCTCACTATTAATACCCAATGATTTAACCTTCTTAATCAACCTTCCATGTAATCAACCTATGGACTTAAGAACTTATGAGCCCACAATGGTCCATTGTTGTCTGTGGAAGTGGCGATAACAGCAGATGCTGGTTAATACACAAAATGATACAAAGTGCTGGAGTAACTCAGCAAGTCAGGCAGCATCTCTGGGGAACATGGATAGGTGATGTTTCGGGTTGTCTGGAGAAGGGTCTCGACCCGAAACGTCACTTATCTGGGATCTCCAAGGATGCTGCTTGAGCCGCTGATTTACTCCAGCACTTTGTGACCTTTGACTGATCCTTTTCTTATTTAGTGTCAAGTCTCCTCCCTGGATCAGCCTCGCTAAATTTGACTATGGATTGAGAAAGAAGATCTGCATTTGTTTGGCATCCTTCATGGCCCCCCAATTCTACTTTGCAGCCAATAAAATACTTTTGAAACATGGTCACTGGTGGAGGTTTAGTTTAATTTAGTTTAGTTCAGAGATACAGCATGGAATTAAGCCCTTCAGCCCACCGAGTCTGCACCAATCTGCAATCCCCACACACTAGCACTATCCTACACACTAGAGACAATTAACAATATTTATCAAAGCCAATTAACTTGCAAGCCTGTAAATCTTTGGAGTGTAGGAGGAAACCGGAGCACCCAGGGATAACCCACATAGTCACAGGGAGGATGTACAAACTTCGTGCAGACAGCACCTGAAATCAGGATCGAACCCGGGTCACTGGTGCTGTAAGGCAGCAACTCTACTGCTGCACCACCGTGCTGCCCACTAGGGTGCGAGATAAAAAAGCTAATGGAGGTGGAAAAGCTGTAGCCAATTAATGCTCAGCAAGCTCCCATGAACCATGAACATTGATTGTATGATGAAGACACAGGAACTACAGATGCTGGAAACTTGAGCAGTTCACAGAGTTTGCATGAGAAACTAATGGGGCAAAGCAATAGCCCTGTGAGCTGCCGTAGACTTGATGGGCCAAAATAGCCCCCTTCTGTGCCCCGAGGAATTATGAAATATGGTATGAATGTTCTGTCAGAAACGGCCAATCCTTTATCCTGAATCTGCCCTCTGGTTTTGGTCTCACAACTAAGGGGAGGCAACCTGCTGGCAATCTCCATCAAGCGTCCCTCTTCAAGATGGCGATGAGTCGGCTGGGTGCTCACGCCCCATGCACTCCGAGGCACTGGCTGCAGGAGGCTCCCCGTGGCACGGAGGCCGAGCGATGGCCGTCCGAGGTGTAGGACGGAGCGTTCACGGGTTGATATTGAGGAGGCATCAGAGTGGTTGAGCCGGTGGAGTGGGCCGCTGGAGGCCCTGAAGCAGCCTGGGGCTCCATTAGATCAGGCAGCACTCCAAGTGGCCTGGCACGTGGGATGGGCGCGGCCTGCAACTGCACGGAGCGGCAGAGCAACGGTAAAGGACATCGACGCATCGCCTCGCCAGACCGACCCCTGCAGCGCCGACCCAGTGCCGCTACCAGGACAGCGGGCCTTTCTGGCCAAGTTAAAACTCCAACTATATTTAAAAATCTCAGACTTGAAGGGTACAAGATGCTGCCTAAACGTGGCGACTCCAATGTACTGACTCAGTGTGGTCTATTATCTTACACTCTTATACTTATAGTATGATTGTGCCTAATGTATAGCAGGATTGTCACTGAACTGTCTGCAAAATGCTTTACACTGTACACGTGACAACAGCGTGAACTAAACTAAACTAATGAGACTGTACTCAGGTGCACCCAATGATAAAGTACTATGACCGTTGAACCTTTTCAAACTCATCTTGATGAGAATATCTCTCATTCTTTTAAACTTACCGAATAAAGATTAATGTTCCTCAATCTTGATAGGACATCCAGACCTTTCAGGAATCAAATATGGCGATCTGTATTGCACTGACCACAAAAATATATTATTGAAATTCTATGTAATGCCAGTTCAGGTGTGAAGACCAATGCAGCTCTGGGATAAGTCATGGGACAAGCTTATGATGTGAATTGTCAAAATTAACAATAACAGACAGATGTTTAGCACATAGAACAGTCCAGCCCTTTGACCCAACATGTCAGTGTGCCTCCTCCACCACTGTCAGTGTGTTCCAAACACTGGAACCTGTTCTCCAGTCATAGTCATAGAGTCGTAATGTCATACAGCATTGGAACAGGCCTGTCGGTCCAACTTGCCCATGTCAACCAACATATCCCATCTACACTAGGTTCCCATCCATGTACCTGTCCAAATGCCTTTTGAGCCAATCTCTCATCAACCTATTCTCCCCCCCATTGACCCTGTTTATAGTCACAGTGATGAATGAAAAATGGAGCTCAGCCTTTGTGTGGTATTTAGCATTGACTCTGCCACCTCTGTGTGAACCCAATGCACACACTAATTCTGGATATGCACCCCAGTTCAGTTCCTAACTTCTGAATTGGATAATGGATAACCACTCGGAGCAGCAAGATTCTGAGTACCTTTTAATATTCGGCTTTCCTGCTTTGGACAATAATCATCTGTTTGAACTGAAAGGCTTCCGTGTCCTCGTGAGCAATGGAGGGTTTTACGGAAACCCTGACATGGAAGCCTGTGTTACAGCAATATCTGCTTCCTGTCTCTGTGTGAATCAACTCGAGACGTACTGACATGGATATAAATGCGAGCCTTATCGAGCAAGCCTGTAAACAGATTGAATTTACAGTAGCATGTCACCCGTTCTCTTCCACCGTCTTTCAATTCGGCTCAATCTAAAAATAATCAGTCAAATAAAGCTCTTTTCATTCCCTCTTTTCAATGAAAAAAAACCTCTTCCTTGGACTGAAACACTGACGGCTCCGGTCAGTATGGATAACTGGTTGTTGGGGTGGAGTTTGCAGTGAGTCGGATTTGGCTGAATGGGATCTGGGAGAGATGCCAAATTAATAGAAAACGCCCATTCTTCCCCTCTTCCAACAGCTCGAATGCTCGTCATTAAGAAAAGCACAGGATTTGATCTTAATAATAACAGCATCTTCATTAATCTGCCACTTCCTATTCGCCCTGACTGTGTGGTTTTTTTTCCCCTCCAGTTGCCTCGCAGTAAACGTGACAACTATTAGATTTGAATGTTTATGACAAGCGCTTGCTTTAATTTTTTGTCTTCACCCACCTGGCTAACCGCACAGTCACGTGTGCCTGCAACGCCTGTCAAGACTTTTGTCGCAACTGTTTCTTCCCCCCCCCCACCCTTTTTTTCTTGGTTTACAGAGGGCCATTCAGGTCACAGCCTCACGATTCGCTGACAAGCGGAAAAAAAATAGAGAGAGCTGTTTTATAAAAAAACACATAATTATTCCTGCCTCCAACTTGTGAAGACAAAATGTTAAACAGCCTCTTAACATCACCTGCAACTGAGCTGATATTTCCTGAATGTTCTCCCATCGTACAGTGCCAATCCTGTTGATAGTCAACATCTTTTATGTGCTTGCACGGAGCAAATAACAGCCTTTGTCCCACACAAGCTCCTAAACAAACTTAAATCCCCTTAGCAGTGTGACAGATGACATTTAGATGTCCCTGCTACGGTTTTAAACGAGTTTTATTGCCATTTTCGGAACAAAAAAAAAACCCGGGAACCTTAGCTGCAGGCCAGTGTTTAGTGGGTCTGCTCTGGGATTTGGTACTTTGTACGTTGAAGTCACCCCATTTTCCTCCAGTTCACTGCATCACCATGACAACAAATATAGAAATCACTTGGTGAGTCCCTGGAAGAAAGCATGGTGACACACCGTCACTTGTACGGCAAATGAAGACAGAGCCTTCTTTCAGCTGGGTTGTTCATTCAGAGGCCTGTGTGGGTTTAACATAGGTGATGACAACAGGGAAGCTTGCCTGTCTTTCACGCTCACCGTACGGTTTGTTTTCTCCTTAATCAGTGGGCTACGAAGAAGTTTTTATTCCCATATTGGTTTTCAGAGCTTTGTTCTATTCATTCTGGAAGGTGGCGGGGGAGGGGGGGAGGGTAACTACATTTTGAAGATTTCAAAAGTGAATTCAATACAAATTTCTCACTTACGGCACTGTCTCTCGGACCTACGAACACTAGACTGTTTATTTCTAACTGTAGCCTATCGGCAGTACCCCAACTCTTTAAACGCTTTGCTTTCACAATTTGTTAAGGACTTTTCCGAATGTTTTCACAAAGCTAGAGAGGCCTCTAGTGCTCATTTAGGTTTACAACATTATTCACTGCAGGCCAGCAAATAAAATCAAAAGAGGATACACAATTTATTCGCATGGTTAGAAAATAGAAAACATTGGTTTAATTTTATTTTGAAACTTCCTTGGCTCATTGAAGATTATACAGTATATGAGAAGCCAATGTTCTTTTTATTTTGCTTCTGTGTTTCTCGATGGCATAACACATCCAGTAAAGATCAGAAGCAGCTTTGAGGTAATGCTTCCAAAAATCCTGTGGGACTTTCCAGATAGAGCTATATATAGAATTAAGGTAGAGACTGAATTCAGATTAAAGCTGTCCACAGTAAAAAGGTACTTTTTTAAAAGCCTCTCTAAGAAACGTGACATGATCAACCACGGCAGAAAACAGTGCCTTTCTCCTTGAAAAAACTCTGATGTTTTAACTTATAAACTGTGGTAAATAATTTACTAGGAAATAAAGTCACATCAGACATGCAGATGGGTTTAAAATTTCCCACTTTAAGTCATTTATAATCCAGAATTTAATGTTTGCTTCTGTTCCAAATATTTTAAAACCACAAACATTGATATGACCAAGTGTATTGCTTATGTTATTATTCAGTTTAATCCCCAACATGCACAAATCATTAATATATCTTTGGAAACTAACTAACTAACTAACTAACTAACTAACTAACTAACTAACTAACTAACTAACTAACTAACTAACTAACTAACTAACTAACTAACTAACTAACTAACTAACTAACTAACTAACTAACTAACTAACTAACTAACTAACTAACTAACTAACTAACTAACTAACTAACTAACTAACTAACTAACTAACTAACTAACTAACTAACTAACTAACTAACTAACTAACAAACAAACAAACAAACAAACAAACAAACTAACTAACTAACTAACTAACTAACTAACTAACTAACTAACTAACTAACCAACCAACCAACCAACCAACCAACCAACCAACCAACCAACCAACCAACCAACCAACCAACCAACCAACTAACTAACTAACTAACTAACTAACGAACGAACGAACGAACGAACTAACTAACTAACTAACCAACTAGCTAACCAACTAGCTAACTAGCCAACTAACCAACTAACTAACTGGCTAACTAACAAACCAACTAACTAACCAACCAACTAACCAACTAATTAACTAACTAACTAACTAGCTAGCTAACTAACCAACTAATGAACTAACTAACTAACCAACTAACCAACTAACCAACTAACCAACTAACCAACTAACCAACTAACCAACTAACCAACTAACCAACTAACCAACCAACTAACTAACTAACTAACCAACCAGCCAACCAACTAACTAACCAACTAACTAACTAACTAACTAACTAACTAACTAACTAACAAACCAACCAACTAACCACCCAACTAACTAATGGAATAACTGACTAACTGACCAACCATTTAACTAACCAACTAACTGACTTAACTAACCGCTAACTACCTCCCTCTCTCCCCCTCCCTCTCTCCCTCTATTTCTCTATATACCTGTCTCTCTCTCTCACTCCCTCTCTCTCCCTCCCTCTCCCCTTCTCTATCTCTCTCCCTCTCTCTCCCTCTCTCTCCCTCTCTCTCCCTCTCTCTCTCTAGCACTGTGTCTATCTTCAAAAAGTGTTAGAGACAAAATGCTGGAGTAACTCAGGGGGACAGGCAGCATCTCTGGAGAGGAATGGGCGACGTTTCGGATCGAGACCCCTCTTGAGACTCAAAAAGTGTTCGCCACTTTCAAGTTGCTATATAAATAAAAGGAGATGCTGCTTTGAAACAGAAGCAAATATTATGGATGCTTTATTACAATAGGTCCTGTTAGCTGAATTCTTTAAGGGAAAGAACCTTTTGAGATAAGGTAAATCTTTGCAAGAGTCTGAGAGAGCCATACGAATACATTCCACAATTTACACTTCCTACAGCCCCACCAACTAAAGCACAACATCCTCAGCAACATCTGAACACAGGGCACTTAACAGCTCAGCTCCTCACAACAATCAGCTCTCAAAATATCAGTGTTGAATTGATTTACTGAAGAATTCCCCAGCTCAAAGACAATAACAGTTTAGTTTAGTTTAGTTTAGTTTAGTTTAGTTTAGTTTAGTTTAGTTTAGTTTAGTTTAGTTTAGTTTAGTTTAGTTTAGTTTAGTTTAGTTTAGTTTAGTTTAGTTTAGTTTAGTTTAGTTTAGTTTAGTTTAGTTTAGTGTAGTTTAACTTAGCTTAGCTCAGTTTTCATATCATATCATATCATATATATACAGCCGGAAACAGGCCTTTTCGGCCCTCCAAGTCCGTGCCGCCCAGTGATCCCCGTACATTAACACTATCCTACACCCACTAGGGACAATTTTTACATTTACCCAGCCAATTAACCTACATACCTGTACGTCTTTGGAGTCTTTAGTTTAGAGATTCATCATAGAAACAGACCCCTTCGGCCCACCGAGACCGCGCCCACCAGCACTCTAGGGACAAGTTACAATGTTTACTGAAGCCAATTAACCAACAAACTTGTAGGTCTTTGTCCCACAGAATAGGGACAATTTACAGAGGCCCATTAGCCTACAAACCCCACACATCTTTTGGATGTGGGAGGGAACCTCAGCACCCGGAGGAAACCCACAGCGTCACAGGGAGAACATGCAAACTCCACACAGACAGCACCCAAGGTCAGGATCTACCCGGGTCTGTGAGACAGCTGCACCACTGTGCTGCCCAAAGGTGTGAAAATACGGGATTCACTGCTGGAAGATCTACAGGAAAACCATTGAATGTGCAACAGCATGGCATAGAAGAGATGTATTTGTGAAACTCTCCTCACCTGACAGAGCTCTTGAGCTCATCAAAGCACCCTTGTGGGAAGGCACCAGTAATGAAGGAACTGCTATAGTTGGAGGAGGTTTTGGCCCAGATATTCCAGCATATAATGGCAATAAATCTGTCAGCATTCCCAATCACCAGCTGAGAGCAACCTTTGGCATTTTCCAGCCTACGTAAATTAATGCAGCGGCCCCAAAGTTGTTTTCAGTCTGTTCTCCATCACTGGTACAATGTGGCTCTTTTCTCCAGCAGAATCAAGGGAAGTTAGTTGAAATGAACTTCATGTATTTATGTAAAATACAAAGTTCTGGAGTAACTCAACAGGTTAGACAGCATCTGTGGATGGAATAACTAGGCAACGTTTCAGGTCAGGTCTAGATGCCAAGACCCTTAACAGCATTGCTGTACAGACGTATAGAGTCATACAGCGTGGAAACAGGCCCTTCAGTCCAACTTGCCCACACCGACCAGCATGTCTCATCTACACTAGTCCCATCTGCCTGTTTGGCCTAAACCTGTCATATCCATGTACCTATCCAAATGTTTCTTAAACTTTGCAATACTACCTGCCTCAACTATCTCCTCTGGCATCTCATTCCATACACCCACCATCCTCTGTGTGAAAACGTCACCCCTCAGTTTCCTATTTAATCTTTCCCTCCTCACCTAAAAACTTCTGTCCTCTGGTTCTGTATTCCCCTGCTCTGGGTAATAGCCTTTGTGCATCTACCCGATCTATTCCTCTCATGACTTTGCCTAGGATGTAAAAAATCAATAAATAAAACAAACACGAAAGACCCCATGGAAATACTAACAGTTAGTGTCAAATGTGAAAGTTCTAAATGTAGAAACAGGGAACTGCGGATTACACAAAAGGACATAAAGTGCAGGAGTTACTCAGCTGGTCACTCAGTGGGTCAGGGAGCACCTCTGGAGAACATGGATAGGTGAAGTTTTGGGTCACGATCCTTCACCTGAAATGCCACCTTTGCCATGTTTTTCAATACTTTTCAAATTAATGAATGTTATTGCACAAGAGTAACTTGGCCACTCGGGCAACATCCCTGGAGAACATGAATAGCTTACGTTTCAGGTGAAGGGTGCTGCCCCAAAAGGTCATGTTCCCCAGAGATGCTGCCTGACCCCTTGAGTTACTCCAGCATGGTGTGGAAGGACTAAAGTTTCAGTCAGCTGTTTACTGAGTTTTCTTCTCCTTGTGAAGTTTTCATGAAGTTGCCAAACCCTCACCATTCATGGTGGAAAAGTCGCCCAAATCAGGTTTGATCTGGTGCAAATGGAGCCAAAACCTGAAATAGGATCATAAGATCATAAGGCACAGGAGCAGAATAAGGCTAATCAGCCCATTGAGTGTGCTCCATCAGACTGACTCCAGAGGTCATAGTTTTGTTGTATATTCAGGTTTTATCAATATCTAAATGGTTCAAATATTTCAGTTTATTAACTTTAAATTCCTAATACATCAAAGCTGAATTTATTATTACAATGAGTTTGAATTTCAGAAACATTCATAGTCTTTTGACAATATTGACAGCTGACAAAGCAAGAGCATGGTTTAACTAGTTCTCTTTCAAGAGAGAGTTAGATTTAGCTCTTCCGGCTAAAGTGACAACACAAATGGATATGGTGGTAAAAAAAGGTGTGCGGAATACTTGCCTTGATCAATTCTCCTGGCATGGAAATATCAAACACTAGCAGGCATAGGTTTAAGATGAGAGGAGGGAAAGTTCAATGGATATTTGAAAAGAACGTTTTTTTACACAAAGAGTAGTAGATGCCTAGAACACACCATCAGGAGGGTAGTTGGAGCAGCTGTGATACCAACATATCAGAGGCATTTAGACAGACATTTGAACAGTCAAGGGACTGCTTGCAGGCAGATGGGATCAGTTTAGATTGGCATCATGATCAGCACAGACATGCAAAGACTCTGTTCCTGTGCTGTTCTCTTCTCTAAGGATGGTCATGGAAGAAGCTTTTGAAGATGGTTGGATTGAAGTCACTGCCCCAGAACACCTGAAGTGATGGCTTGGATCTGGAATGACTGACCTCTGAAAATCACAACTTTTATGCATTGTGCGAGGTAGGGATGCAGCTACTGGAATGCCTATCGACTGGATTCACCAGGGCACCTTGGTGCTACACTCCTTCAAATACCACTCTGGTGACAAGGCCAGGCACTCTCACCTCACTCTGAATTAAGATCTTTCAATTCAACTGTAAATCAACATTGTCTACTTGGGCCGATTTACCAAGGAAGGAAGAAACAACGTCTTGCAAATTCTGTCTTTCCTGACATCCACAAATCCAAGTAATGCTGGAATCTGACTGCTTGGAATAAATTTAAGATTGGTTCATTGGACCCTTGCAAAAAAATGTTTAAAAAGTAAATTGTTCAATTGTTCATCTGGTGTCAAATTACTCAACTTTATGTTATATTATACACATATAACACGGGTGGCACGGTAGCGCAGCGGAGGAGTTGCTGCCTTACAGCGAATGCAGCGCCGTCGACTCAGGTTCGATCCTGACTACGGGTGCTGTACTGTACAGAGTTTGTACGTTCTCCACGTGACCTGCGTGGGTTTTCTCCGAGATCTTCGGTTTCCTCCCACACTCCAAAGATGTACAGGTTTGTAGGTTAATTGGCTGGACAAATGTAAAAATTGTCCCTAGTGGGTGTAGGATAGTGTTAATGTGCGGGGATCGCTGGGCGGCGCGAACCCGGTGGGCCGAAGGGCCTGTTTCTGCGCTGTATCTCTAAATCTAAAAAATCTAAAAAAAATTAAACATTCGTGATCTGTCAATAATATTTTTAAAACAAAGCTGTAATAAATGAGGTGGAAATCAGATTTTATTTTTAATTTTAGAGATACAGCATGGGAAAAGAGTCCATGCCAACCATAAGTCACCCATTCACACTAGTTCTACGTTATTGCACTTTCTCATCCACTCCCTACACATCAGGGGCATTTTACAGATTCCAATTAACCTGCACACCTTTGGGATGTGGGAGGAAACTGGGGCACCCAGAGGAAACCCACACAGTCTAGGGAGAGTGTGCAAACTCCACACAGACAGCACCTAAGGTCAGGATTGAACCGGATCTCTGGCACTGTAAGGCAGCAGCTTCGTATTTTATGTCTCGAAAGAAGCCACTTACTTCACATGCACAATAAGAATAGCTGGTCTTATTGCTAGAAGAATTTTACACGAAGGGTGGTACATGTATGGAGTGCGCTGCCAGAGGACGTTGTTGAGGCAGGTACTATCGCAACGTTTAAGAAACCTTTAGACAGGTACATGGATAGGAATGGTTTAAAGGGATATGGGCCAAATGAAGGTAGGTCGGACGAGTGTAGATGGGATTCAATAATTCAATAATACTTTATTGTCACATGTAGCTAAGTGCAGTGAAATGCTTTGATTTGCGTACAACCCAGTCAAATCAAACAGCAACCTCACTAGGCAGTATACCAGTGTCAGCACGTTTTGGTGCCGACAAAGATACAAAAGTTCACCGAACAGTCCCATCTACTGCCTGCCTCCGCACTTGGCAGCAGGCCTTCTCTACCCCCCCCCCCTTCCCCCACTCTCCCCGCCAGAACCCCCTTCATTCTCAGTGAACCCCCCTTGCCAGGTCCCCCATCTCTTGTTGGTTGGCAAGGGCAAGTTAGGCTGAAGGGCCTGTTTCCACGCTGTGTGACCCTATGAATCTGTAACATATGCCTTAAGAGAAGGAGTAGATCATCCAGCCCCTCAATAGAGAAGGAGTAGATCATCCAGCACTTGCTCTGCTACACATCATGATTGATCTTCTATCATTGTACTACTTTTGGACACTTGGGGAAACACCAGCCCTGCATCCAGGCTGTTGAGCGCAGTAAATTTTTTATGAGTTTCAACGAAATCACCTTTTGTCTTTCTAAGCTGTACAGGCCCAGTACATAGTTGCTCGTGATAAGGCAAATCCACAATTTCTGGTAGCAGCATGATACAAATTCTTTGCACCCTTTCTATCACAAGTAAATAGTTTCTTAGGTACAGAATAAACCCTAAAGGAGCTCTCTCCCTCTGAGTCACACTCAACTGGATAAGAGGCTGACTGGTAGGTGAGGGAAACATAGGCAAGGGTGGAAGTGTGTAGGAAGGAACTGCAGATGCTGGTTTAAACCAAAGATAGACACAAAAAGCTGGAGTAACTCAGCGGGACAGGCAGAACCTCTGTAGAGAAGGAATGGGTGACGTTCCGAGTCAGAGAAGGAATGGGTGACGTTCAGACTTCTAACCAGTCTGAAGAAGGGTCTCAACTCAAAAGGTCACCTGTTCCTTCTCTCCAGAGATACTGCCTGGGCCTCTGTGTTACTCCAGCTTTTTATGTCTAACAAGGGTGGAAGTAATGTACGGAAGTATGACCGGCCTCACATCATTGTCAGTGCAGATTCCTAGCGATTAGCCTCCGTGAGGTGCGGGCTGACCAGTGAGGAAGGTATCACCACATATTGCATTTTGGTACAGGGTGATGCAGTGGCACAGTGGGAGAGTTGCTGCCTCACAGCGCCAGAGATCAGGGCTCCATCCTGACTATGAGTGTTGCCTGTAGGGAGTTTATACATTCTCCCTGTGACTGCGTGGGGTTTCTCCAGGTGCTCTGGTTTCCTCCTACATTCCAAAGACGTGTAAGTGGAAGGGGAGGGGGGGGGGGGGGGTGGGCGGCTGGGGGGAAGGGGAAATTGGATTGTTTTTGTGACTGTCATATGACAGATGTTTTTTCCAACATGGAAGTCCACTTTCAGTTGGCAGTGAAAGTGTCCGCAATTGGAACAGTTGCGACTTTGGTGCCACATTCCCTCCTTGGTAAATTGAACGTACTTCAAAAGTACGTTGAGGTAAAATGAGTTTATCCAGAGGTGCTGTGTTAATGCAAATCATACCTTTGCGAGTATAAACACAAAAAGCTGGAGTAACTCAGCGGGTCAGGCAGCATCTCTGGAGAAAAGGAATAGGTGGCGTTTCAGGTGGAAACCCTTCTTCACACCCTGGTCTGAAGAAGGGTTTGGACCAGAAACGTCACCTACTCCTTTTCTCCAGAGATGCTACCTGACCACCTAGTTACTCCAGCTTTTTGTGTCTATCTTCGCTGTAATCCAGCATCTGCAGTTCCTTCCTCCACATCATACCTCTGCGATACTGGCCCGCTGGATATGAACAACATTGAGATAAGATGAAGATAGACACAAAAAGCTGGAGTAACTCAGCAGAACAGGCAGCATCTCTGGAGAGAAGGAATGGGTGACGTTCGGGTCAAGAACCTTCTTCAGACTGGTTAGGGATAAGGCAAACGAGATATCGACGGTGATGTGGAGAGATAAAGAACAATGAAGAAAAGATATGCAAAAAAAGGAATGATGATAAAGGAAACAGCCCATTGAAAGTTGTTTGTAGGGTGAAAATGAGAAGCTAGTGCGACCAGGGTGGGGGAGGGATTGAGAGAGAGGGAATGTCGGGGCTACCAGAAGGAAGTTGGTGTGGATTGTACTGCAGATAGTGGGGTCTGAATTTCTGTTCAGTATTCTATTTAAATTAACAGATGGAAAACAACCGGGATCTTTGTTTATCCCTTTCACCCAATGTCATTCGCACAGCCAATCGCATATGTTCAAGTACAATAAGGGAATTCAGGATAATGTATTTCGAGCAATGAAATAGAACTAAAATAGACGGAGGCTTTAGCAATCGTTGCAAACTCCGCCCACGATATTCTTGCATCTTTCCATTTGAAAACCTGCCCAATTGCTCGGGGAACTGCAACGTCGCCAATACTTTCAAAATGGTAAAACGGCAGCTTTGTGAATAATTTTAAGAGAATATTATTTTTGCTGAACGACAGCCCCTTGTAAATCCCTCAGCTTTCCCCAAATCCTATATCAGCAAGAGGAAGGGGGGGTTGGGGAGTGGTTGGGGAGGGAATAACTGGCTTACTTTCTCCTTTTGAAATCTATTTTTAAAACGAATTTCGCAACTGTTCCAATTGCGGACACTATGCGGCTTACTGTCTCAAATGTACTGAGTTGTGCTGCAAGGAAGCTGCTGTCTATGTATAGATGTGGGACCCTGGCAGCGATAAAACATAAAACATTTCTCATCATCTCCCTGACAAAGGCCTGTCCCACCTAGGCGATTTTAAGGCGAGTGCCGGCGACTGGGCTGTCGCCGAATATTCACCGGGGTGTCATGGGCATGATCGTGAGGAGTCTTCAATGAATCGTAGCACATCTCGGCGCATCGCGGAAACATTTTCCAGATAGAAATTTCTCGGCGACAGCTGGCTTGTCGCCAGGTATCGTTGCTTATTGCGGCCGCTGTCACATGCTGTCCCCAGGTTTGCTAGGTTGTCGCAGATGCATTTAGAAGCATGTAATATTAAATTAAGAAAAGGCATTTGAAGACACCAGAAGATAGTTTTGTTTAACCAATTTATTTACCGTCAGGACATTTGACAGGTAGATTGGAGGCGACAGTTTGACGGTCAGGTAAGCGTGGGAATTTCGCGATGTTTCCGAAGACGGTGTAATCTCTTAGCCAGGTGGTAGTTTCACAAAAAAAGTGACTTGTATCGACCTGACTCGGCATTGTCGTGGTCATTGTCGTGGGGGTAAAATAAAATTTCGGCGATCTGCTACGACTTTGACAGTCGCCGGCAGTTGCCTTAAAAATCGCACAACAGGGACAGGCCCTTAAATGTCCGCAGATTTATTGATTGGGCGGCCGTCAGGAAGTTTGGTTCAGTTTGCGCAGTGGGCGGTATTCTAGTGGTGCAAAATCCGAGATCTTGACTTTAACTGTAGAACAGCGCTGGCTTTAAGGTTGCCATGGTAAGTTGGGATGCTTAATTATTTATGTGCACAACAGCCTGTAATGTTTTGGTGTCTCTCTCAAAACTCAAAACTTTTCCTTCGTTCAAACATGCAAAGATTCTTACAGAACCGGGACAAGGAACCATGATACTGAGGAGGGAATACTCTTTAAGTGGGACTGCATTAAACAACTGCATTATGATCACAGCACAAGTATTTGAGGTTTAATGCCAAAGCCAAGCGCTGTCTTGCACAATAAAATACATCACCTCAGACATACCTATCTATTATGAGCAAGAGAGGGTTCCTTTCTAAGTTTCATCTTTGTGACTTGGCACGCACATACAAACACACACACAGCTTTGCAGTGCCCAGTGACGTAATAGAGTCATATAGCGTGGAAACGGCCCTTCGGCCCAACTTGCCCACACTGACCAACATGTCCATCTAAACACCTGTCTGTGTCTAGTCCATATTCCTCTAAACCTGTCCTATCCATATACCTATATAATTGTTTCTTAAACGTTGCGATGGTCCTTTGCGAGGATACCTCCTCTGGCAGCTCATTCCATACACCCACCACCCTTTGAGTGAAAAAGTTACCCTTCAGATTCCTATAAAATCTTTCCCCCCTCATCTTAAACCTATGTTTTCTGGTTCTCGATTTCCCTACTCTGGACAAGAGACTCTGTGCTTCGACCCGATCTATTCCTCTCATCATTTTATACACCACTATAAGATCACCCCTCATCCTCTTGTGCTCCCAACCTACTCAACGTCTCCCCGTAGCCCAGACACACAAGACCTGGCAACATCCTCATAATCCTAGTGCTGTTGGTATGTTTGAATTGCCAATTCGCAGAAGAACCACGCTGATGAAAATCGTCCGTTCTACAAGTTAGCTGTTTCTCTTTCCACAGATGCTGCCATTTCCAGGAATTTTCATTTCTGCTTCAGATTTCGGCCATGTTCTCAGATCAAAGGGGTGGCTTATTTGATGTAATTAGCACCGTGGGGAGTGCTTTGTAACAAACAGTTTCTGCTTGTGACTTGAGTAAAGTGCCTTTTATGTTGCATTGGACTTGGCAATCTATCCTGTCCAGTGAATCTCATTTTAGGGATTCAGCTTATATTTAAAACTTTTTACATAAGGGAGTAATAATGTGATAAAGTTGAACACCATGGTAACATGCATTAACATAAAACTTCTTTCAGACTTGTAACATTCGGGTTGATGTATTAAAATAAAACTCGTTGTAGACTTGCATTCAATTTATTTTAAATGAAAACTAACGTCCAGGTGCAGGAACAGCTTCTTCCCTACAGCCACCAGGCTACTAAACCCTACAATCTCCAAATAAGCTCTGAACTACATAGACTTGGGGCATTGGTTTTGTCTTTTTGCATGATTGTTTTGGTTTGCATGCAACCTAGGCGCTGACAAAGTTACAAAAGTACCAAACAGTCCTATCTACTGCCTGCCGCCACATGTAGCAGCAGACTCCCCCCTCCAGCCCCCCCAACCCCCGCCCCTGACCCTTCTTCAGACAGAGAGCTTCGGGTCGAGACCCTGATTTAGTCTGAGGAAGGGTCTCAACCCGAAACGTCACTTATTCCTTTTCTTCAGAGATGCTGCCTGACCCGCTGAGTTACTCCAGCATTTTGTGTCTAACTTTGGTGTAGACCTGCATCTGCAGTTCCTTTCTACACAATGAACATGAGTTGGATTACAATACAAGGGTTTCCCTATGACCCACCCCCCCCCCCCCCCCCCGTAACAATATTTGCAGTGAAACCTAACACGTGTCACATTCTATGGGGAATTACATTTATTTGCCCCCCAAACAAAAATTATTCAGAATAATTAAAAAAATAAATACACACCTAAAAGGATGATGGAGGTGTACAAATTCATGAGAGTAGAAGAACTGGTAAACTCATAGAGTCTCGTGCCCCGAGTAGGGAAATCGAGAACCAGAGGATTAGGTGAGGTTTAAGGTGAGGGGGAAAAGATTTATTAGGAATCTGAGGGTAACTTTCTACACAAAGGTTGGTGGGTGTATGGAATGAGTTACCAGAGGAGGTAGCTGAGGCAGGGACTATTGCAAGGTTTTAGGGACATTTTGACATTCTGATGCTCTCGCCAAGGATCGCCCACCGTGGACCGACGACAAAGGACCCACTGATCGGCCTGGCACGCCCACCGGGGACTCCACATTGGCCCCGAGCAGCCGGCATTGACTGGAACTGCACCGCCGAGAGCGAGGAGGGGCCGAGGGCAAGGTGGACCAGCAAGAGTGAGGTGGACCGACGAGAATAATGGGGGACCCGGCGGGAGGGGTGGGATCGAGAACGCACAAAATGACTGGGGACCCGGGGGAGAGGAGACGCCGAGATGGAAAGGCGAACTGTCGGGGTGGAGGCAGGGGTGGGGGTGGAGGAGGCTGCTGCTACTTGCAGCGGTAAGCAGTAGATAGGACTGTTTGGTACTTTTTGTAACTTTGTCAGCACTAACTGTGGCGGCACTTGTGTACTGCCTAGGTTGCATGCAAAATAAACCATCCCACAGTACCAGGGTGCACGTGACAATAAAGTATCATTCATTCCCCATTCATAGATTAGCGGGGTGTAAATTGTCTTTTGGCCACAGGGGGTAGGGCTTAAGTTGGTCAACTCTGTTCCAGTGACTTCAACGGCTTGGCCTAGAGGGTGGGGTCTGGTGAGGGGGGGGAGCCACTGGAACTCCCCACAGAGACCAGGCACTGGAAAAGCAAAAGCCGAAAGTGAACCGGATTAATGCCAAATGCAAACTGTGCCACTTTGGAATTCGTGCAACGAGTTTGCATGGCCTCAGGTTGAGAGAGGCCTCCAATGCGTTTATTTTATTTGTATTTAAATAAAGGGAGAAAATAAAACAAAACAAAAAAATGTATTGCAATTGGGGATGAACAGAGTCAAGGTCTGCATTCTTGTCTGGTTGAACACGTTTTGCAATTTCTCTGAGTTTGGACATTAGTCAATGGGCGCAGCTCTATTTAAGTACAGTGCAAATAGACGGAGGGTTAGTTGGGTTTTGACCGTTTGCATCACTCTCTTGCATTGTCATTCAGCATGGAGTGAGGTGTAGGGGGGGAGATAGAGAGAGAGAGAGCCCAGCGTGGATCTAGTATTAGTGTGGGTACGCAGGACCATAAAAGCTACCGGGGCAGAGGATTATTCCCTGGTTGGTTAAGGTCTTCATGGTTCACTTGAAGTTCAGAGCAGATCTTGCTTCACAGAGAGCTTGAGTAAGTTTCGGATTACGTGGCCTTACAGTGCACTGGTGTGCTGGGATTATAAACTAGAGGTTTGGAGTTCAAATCCCAGCATGGCAAATTATGACTTGGAAATTGATAAATGTACTACCTGACAGGTGGGCACCAGACCAAACAGGAATAGGCATTCAGCCCCCTTGAGCCTGTCTCTCAATACATCCACTGTGTCTCAGCTAAATTTACCCGCCTTAACACCATAGCCTTCTCATCCCAGTCCAAGTAAAAACAGCCACTCTCACTTTTGAGCATGTTACCTATCTCACTTCAATACTTTGGGGAAGAGCTCATACTTGCATCGCTGTTTATTTGGAGAATGCCCCTCTGCTCCTGTGAGGCAGTGAACAGTCTGGTCTGACAGAATAGTGCAGGGATTGCGGTGGCACAGTAGCGCAGCTGGTAGAGCTGCTGCCTCACGGAGCCAGAGACCCGGGTTCGATCCTGATCTCAGGTGCTGTCTGGTGTGGGGTTTGCACCTTCTCCCCGTGACTGTGTGGGCCACATCCAGGTGCTCTGGTTTCCCGTTTCCTCCCACAACACAAAGATGAGTTGGGTTTGTGGGACAATTGGCCTCCGTAAATTGCCCCTAGTGTATGCGGAGTGGATGTGAATGTGGGATAATATAGAACTAGTGTGAATGGGTGATCAATGGTCAACATGGACTCGATGGATCAAAGGGGGCCTGTTTCCATGCTATATCTTTCAATCAATTAATCATTCGCCTTTTGGATGAAAGTTAAACTGCCCCGACCACAGGAGAATAAAAGAGGAAGAATATTGGACTTTATTGCCTTCCAACACAGTGAGGAACGTGGAGAATCCACCGTGGTGGATGTCTATGTTAACTTTTATGTAGTTGTATGTCTTGTTGCTTTTTTAAAATATGGCTGTATGGTAATTCAAATTTCACTGTACCTTAATTGGTACATGTGACAATAGACGGACCTTGAAACCTTGAAATCTTGCACCTATTCTATCCATGCAACTATGCAAATGCTTCTTGAACGTTGCGATAATACCTGCCTCAACTATCTCCTCCGGCAGCTCATTCCACACACCCACCACCCTTTGTGTAAAAAAGTTACCCCTCAGGATCCTATTAAATCGTTCCCTCCTTACCTTAAACCGATGTCCTCTGGTTCTCGATTACCCTACTCTGAGCAATGTCTGATTTATTCCCAACATGACTATGTACACCTCGAAAAGATTACCCCTCATCCTTCTGCGCTCCAAGGAATTAAGTCATATCCTGCTCAATCTCTCCCTATAGCCGAGGCCCTCAGGTCCTGGCAGCATCTTTGTAAATCTTCTCTGCACCCTTTCCAGCTTGACAACATCTTTCCTATAACATTGTGGTCAAAATTCTAATACATTATTCTAAATGTGGCCCCACCAACATCTTATATAACTGTGGCTGACGTCCCAACTTCTATACTCAATCCTCTGACTGATGAAGACCAATGATGCTTTCTCATCTGGGCGTAGATTATATCCCCCGTATTGACTGACAGAAGAAGAAAGGTTCTCTCAGGGTCCTTGGCCAATATTTACTCCTCAGCCACAGCCAGTAACAGATAATAGAACATAGAACAGTCCAGCACAGGATCAGACCCTTCAGCACACAATGTCTATGTTGAACATGATGTGAAGATCAAATCTTATCTGGCTGCACGTAACCCGTATCACTCCATTCCCCGATTGTCCATGTGCCGATCCAAAAGCCTCTTAAATGCTATTATTATTTCTGCTTCAATCTCCGCCCCAGTAGCAAATTCCAGGCATTCACCACCCTCTGTGTACTTTACCTCCTCTCCTTTAAACTTTACCTCCCTCACCTTAAACCTATGCCCTCTCGCAATTGATTTTTTAATTCTTGCTTTGCGTTCCATTATTTTTCCTGGCAGATTGTTACATGCCACAGAATGGCAAGGATCGCACAGCACAGAAAAAAGGCTGAAGAAGGGTCCCGACCTGAAACATCAGTCCCGACCCAAAACATCACCCATCCTTTTCTCCGGAGATTCTGCCTGACCAGCTGAGTTACTCCAGCACTCTGTGTTTATCTACAGAAAAAAAACCTTCAGCCCACCAGACCCATGCCCACTTTCTTGCTCATCTACACTAATACCGCCTGCCTGCATTAGGTCTTTATTTTTGCCTTTCGGGTTTCGTGGAATAGCTGGACATCAGAAGTATTTAATTGACTGTAGGACACCGAGACTTCCTGGGGTAATGAAAAGGAGTTTATAAAACCTAAATCTTTTTTTTCAAGCTACATCTTCACACTCAGGAGTTACATAAAAGACGCAGTTGGTTGAGTCAGCAAGTGTGCGTTAACAGAGGAAGAGTTCAGGATGTGAGAGACTGGGAACTCATGCATTATCCAGGTAGATGGAAACAAAAGCCTGGGTTAGTTGCATAACAAATCTGTCAGAATAATTTTCATTGAGATTGCATTACAAGAAGTCAAAAGGCATTATATCTGTGGTATTCGATGTAAATATGGGGAACGCACAGGACCATTATTAAGCATTAATACTGATTTGTTGTCAATGAGAACCTACCTAAGCACATCCCCGATTAGCAAACTGTACATTAGAAATAGTCTACTGATCCCGCATGCAAAAGGTGCCATTTTCAAAGTCCAGTCCATACTCTTGGTAATGTGAGCGGTGCCCATTCCAGGCAAGCCCCAGGCTGCTGCAGGCCTCCAGCCATTGCCTTCCCTAGGACGCGCAGGTCGACCTGCGAACCGATGTCCCGCTTCTCGTCCATCCACCTTTGTGCCCCAGAGACGCCTCCAATCACCAAATCTTGCCCACTGTCTGGCAATAACATAGTCACTATTTGCAGTCTGTACATTTTCACTTTATTCTTTATTGATTTCCGAAAGGCTGTACAGATTAGAATTGTGCTTTACCCATGGCTTTTAATATGGCAGGATTATTGTTGAAGTTCTACTTAAGATAAATTGTCTAACTTATTAAATTCCTGTGGTATACACAAAATGCACCACATTGCTGAGAACTATATTCTGCACTTTGTATCGAGCCCATTTGCTTTACCTACGTTACTTGAGTTTGAACTTGTTTGTATTTATGTATAGTATTATTTGATCTGTTTGGATAACATGCATAACAATCAAAGCTTTTCATTGTATCTAGGAGCAACTGACAATAATGAACCTAAACCTAAAACCAAAATGTATCTTTGGTCCTTTCTTGTCACTCGATCAAAATCTTGGAACTGTATCTAACAGAACAAAGTCCAACCAACTAACTTGGAGATTCATTGCTGTAACCATCATAGATTCCCCCAATATCAACGTTCTGGGGGGTTACTTCAGCCAGACACTCAGTTGGACCAGCCAGATAAATATTGACAAGAACATGTCAGAGCGTGAAGCAAATGATTTGCTTATGTTTATGTTTAGAGATACAGCAGAGAAACAGGCTCTTCAGCCCATCGAGACCACGCTGACCATCAACTACCCATTCTAACTTGTTCTATTATCCCAATTTTGCATCCACTGCCCACACACTAGGAGCAACTTACACGGGCCAGTTAACCTACAAAACCCGCACGTCTTTGGGAGGAAACTGGATCATCCAAAGGAAAACGACATGGACACGATGGAGAACGTACAAACTCCATTCCACACAGACAGCACCAGAGGTCAGAATCAAACCTAGTTCTCTGGTACTATGAGGCAGTAGTCCTACCAGATACATCACTGTGCCACCCCCTAAAACCTGAACCTAAAACCTTTTTACCTCCTAAAACTCCCTAAGCCGTTCCACTATCTATATGAACAGGTCAGGAGTGCAATGGAATGATCTCCACTTGCCCATGGGACTGCATCTCCAATAAGATACCAAAAGCTGCCCTCTTGATTAGAAGCCCAGCCACAAACTTAAGCTGCCATTCTCTTCACCACTGGCACACTGCGGCTGCCGTGCCCACCGTCTGCAAATCCACTGCAGTTACTCACCTAGGCTACTCCAACAACATATCCCAGACCCAGGAGCTCCACCACCAAGAAGGACAAATGCATCAAGTGCATGGCAAGTGCAGGTCACAGTTTATACCTTGTTGTCGCTTCATCGCCGCTGGGTCTACATTCGGCACATCCTCCCCCAACAACACAGTGGGAATACCTTAAGGAGAGAGGGTGCAACATTCCAAGACGGTGGCCCACTACTATCTTTTCATGGGCAACTGAAGATGGCCAATAAATGGAAAGGCTACCAATCTGAAATGTGTGAGAAGGAACAGCAGATGCTGGTTTAAACCGAAGATAAGACACAAAAAGCTGGAGTAACTCAGCTGGTCAGGCAGCATCTCTTGAGAAAAGGAATGGGTGACGTTTCTGGTTGCGACCCTCCTTCAGACTGAGAGTCAGGGGAAAGTGAGACGAGAGATATAGATGGTGATATAGATGTGGACTCGGTGGGTCGAAGGTGACCACACTGTTTCTCTAAACTTACTTCACACGGCAAAGAAAATCATCCAGGTTTTGTCACCAAAACCCGTCTCTTGTAAAATGAGTGCGCAGAAGAATAGCCTTTTCAGCAAAGCTATGTGCGTTTATGTATTGGTGGCTGCCATTGAACCATTGACCATTGAACCACTGGTACTCCCAAATGCAGGATCCTATTCTGGATTGCTGAGACTCCTGTCATGTCCAATCTGCTCAGACAGTGGGAATTTGGTGGGATTCGGCAGAATAATCCCTCCACGCCAGATACTTTAAGCCATCTGTTCAATTTAACTATTTAAATTTGTGAAACACACCATACTGTCCGAAGCACCTGCTCCAATGAGAAATCCAGAGGTAAACGTCAGAGTGTGGAGTTCTGCCTTATCCCCTCCAAACACCCTCAAATAGGTTTCGCCAAAAATGATCGGGTATTAAGCATTCGTTTCCCCTCAAATTGCATGCAACCTGAGTTATAACACCTGGCTGGTGTCTTGTGAACAACTGATGTGCCAATTGGAGTGCACATTGTTCAAGTGCAAACCACACTTCTAAAGCATCTCAAAGTAGGGCCAGGAGATAAGCATTAATTCCTTCCCCCTCCAAATCCTACACAAAATGATACTGGAGAGGACTAACCTCAAATATTGTCTTTGGTTGCACAAAGGAGTTCAGGCGCTTTTGCATTAGAATTGGGGTTATTCATTTATTGATTTTTTTTCCTTTATAATATATATTATATACGTGCATTATGTTTACAGGCCCGAAATGGCGTTGCAAATAAGAACTTCATTGTTCTTCTGTCGGCATGTATGACAATTTAGACTTTAGACTTTAGAGATAAAATACGGAAACAGGCCCTTTGGTTCACCTGGTCTGCGTCGACCAGCCATCACACTGTACATTAGCGCTACCCTACACACCAGGGACAATTTACCCTACAAACCTTCACATCTTTGGACTATGGGAGGAAACTGGAGCACCCACAGAAAACCCATGTGGTCACAGGGAGAACGTACAAACTTCGCACAGACAGCACCCGTAGTCAGGATCGAACCTGAGTCTCAGGCACTGTAAGGTAGCAACTCTACCGCTGCACCACTGTGCCACCTCTGAACACTCTTGACATTATTGTGAGATTTGCTCTAGTTTGGTTTGAGTTTGAGTTTAGTTATTGTCACGTGTACCAAGGTAGGGTGAAAAGGTTTTGATGTGTGCCACCCACAGTGGACAGATAAAGAGAATAACATGATTAACATTTAGTGCAAGATAAAGTCCACTAAAGTCCGGTCAAAGATAGTCCAAGGGTCTCCAATGAGGTAGACGGTAGATCAGGACCGCTCTCGTCATTGATAGGATGGGTCAGTTGCCTGATAGCAGCTGGGAAGAAACTGTCCCTGAATCTGGAGGTGTGCATTTTCACACTTCTGAACCTCTTGCCCGATGGGAGATGCAGCTCGTCCTTCCTTATGCTGTCCCCATAGAGTCAACTAGCTTCCTTCACCTTATTGTTAAGCCTAGTACAGGAAAAATGGCTTCCTGGACAAATCACTCCAGGATAGCTGTAGAGAATCATAAGACCATCAGACATAGGAGCAGAATTAGGCCATTAGGCCCATCGCATCTGATCTGCTATTCAATCCTGGCTGATCTATTTTTCCCGCTCAACACCATTCTCCTGCCTTCTCGCCGTAACCTTTGACACCCTAATTAATCAAGACCCTATTAAGTGTAAGAAAATAATTGCAGATGCTGGTACAAATCGAAGGTATTTATTCACAAAATGCTGGAGTAACTCAGCAGGTCAGGCAGCATCTCAGGAGAGAGGGAATGGATGACGTTTCGGGTCGAGACCCTTCTTCAGACTGAACCTATTAATCTCTGCTTTAAAAATACTCAATGACTTGGCCTCCATGGCCGTCTGTGGGGATAAATTCCACAGATTTACCATCCTCTGGCTAAAGAAATTCCTCCTCATCTCCATTCACGAACCAAGAGAGAGGAACTTGAGGGAGAAATAAACTAAAACTGAGGAAATAGTTGTAAGCCTGAAGTTGTGATTCTGAAGACAGGGCCTCGACCCGAAACATCGCCTGTCCATGTCCTCCAGAGATGCTGCCCGAGTCGTTGAGTTACTCCAGCACCTTGTGTTTTCCTGTTGCAAACCATAGATAGGTTGATGCCATTGTCCTGTCCCATCCTCTACCCTGCACGTGAAGAACAAGGGCTAGTAATAAAACATAAGCTTATATTGTTGCACAGAGAGCTGGCAACAAATTTACTTGCAGTTCGAGATGAAGAGTGGCGATGGGATCGGCACTGTAGTTTACTGAGTCTCTACTAGTGGCGTTCAACATATTGTAAGGTGATTAGAACACCAACTGTGAAGATCCGTGACAGAGGGGGGGGGGAGCTGGATTGGGTCTGACCTATAAAAGTCCCTGTGTTAACCAGAGCGTTTTTTTCCCCAACAGGTTGAATCCAGACAGTTTTCCAGCTGAGTTCTGGGGCCTTGCTGAACCTTGAGGGCTCCCCATTTTCAGCACCATCAAAGCGAAGGAAATGCAAGGGTCACTAACAGCTCACATGGTAGCACTTGCCCTGACAACCAAGGTTCAGGAATTCTCTGGAGCAGATTGAGGTGATTTCTGCTCCCCCCCCCCCCCTCACCCCCCCCCCCCCCCTCCCTCACTCCCCCCCAGCTCTCCCGCCCCCTCCACTCCACCCCCTTCACTCTATCAATCAGTTTTCTACTTAAGCCCGGTTGGTCTTCAACCTCCTCCCAGTCCCGGCTAAGCCCGTTATTTCTCCCTATTATTTACTTAAATGGACTTTGCCTGATCCCCTGATGAAGCTTTGGATGGGAAAATAATAAGTCTGAGGAGTAACAGGCAGGGCCGTGGGCACAGGTTTGCCTGCAGATTAGCTGTGGCAGATGGGCTTTATTGCAGCATCCTGTGTGTGTAGTGTTGATTGAGAGGGCCATAATGAGAGAGGTGGTGACTGCACAAAGGCTGTAGTCACCTCCTTCCACCTCGCCTCTAAACAGCCCCATTTTTCTAATTCTTTGGGTTGTGAAATTTTAGGAAGTGAAAGCACAAAAGCAACTGTAAATAACCGAGAATGTTAATCCAGCGCTAATTGGTTCCTGCTTCTATTATGTGGGGGCACATTTTCAGACCAACATAATCTATCCAGCGAAATAAAAGTATGGGCTAACTGAACCATGTAATACATTCTCACTGAATCAATCTGATGCTGAAGGATTTTTACACCTTTGAAATATTCACCCCTCAGAAATATTCCAAAACTTTCATCTGTGCATTTAACAGCTGTACAAAATATCAGCCTTCTAAAGCACTAAGATGGATTTAAAAGGGAGTGAATACTCAGAATGCTCAGAATACTCAGATAATTTATTTATATGGATATGCCCCTCCCTTTTTAACCAGTTAATTCGAGAATGGTACTTCATATGTTTCTTTCTGAATGGATTAAATCAAAAGTATTGATTCCATTCTTTCTTGAGGCCTTAGTCATCTTATTTAGCTCTTTCATCCGCTGCAGCCATTTGACATCAATATACTGCACTGCAAAGGAACTGCTTCCTAAAGTGTACGGGTCAAGTTTGTATACAGGAGTTTTGAATTTTCTGTGACAGTCTTCACTTTGTCGCTTGAAAAGTTTCCACACACAGCCATGCAGGCCAGCACTGCTAATTATCCCCCTCCTTTGAACACTATTATCAGCTTTTTTTCTCCCCTCCAAACTTCTTTCATTTTGCTGTTGTCAGCTGATGAATGGAAATCTAACCACCATATCAAGGCGAATTGAATGCTTAGCAACTGAAGGCCATATTTTAATTCCGACCTTGCCTCTTGTGTTAACTAATGGAAAGTGACTATGTTAAGTCAGCCAGGAGAGCGGTTTGTCACCTCTGAAATGCAAACAAAACTATATTGTTTCCTATTGTATTTGCGGTGATTGATGTTAAGATTCGCAATAACATCATTCATTTTCCCTTGTGTTTTAGCAGTATTGATGTCATAGCTTTTCATGCCTTGTTGAGCATCTCAGAAGATGATGAAACATGTCGCCTTTTTTTTACTCCTCGCAGTCTGGGGATTCTATGGTGTGCTATCTTAACAACATGCAAAATTTAATGATTCATTTCTGCTACCGTCTGGTTTGTCGGGGTACAATTTAATGAGGATCTGCGGAGCATAAAGGCGAGAACGTAAAGCAAAGACTTATTTCCAGAATTCCTCAAAGGATTGAACTTGAGAAGTATGCGGAGAGTAGGACACGGGATCTTTTTAAAGACATTCGCTTTAATTGTGCAGATGCTTTGATTCTTTCGTAAGGTCACCGTTTTCGCACAGATGTTGTTCCCGAGGTTGGAAACAAAGCTGTGCCTATGTTCAAAGGTAAGTTTTGAAATGACAGGCCTTGTGTCAAACACTGGTTGCTCTACAAATGAAGTATTGTGTCCAGTTTTGGGTGACACACTTTAGAAAAGATGTGAAGACTTTGAAGGCTCAGGCTATTGTACAGCTTAGAAACAGGCTGTTTGGCCCATCATGTCCATGCTGACCTTGTTGCCCATCTACTCTGACAATGTTGATGGGGGTGTGGAAGAGATTTACTGAAGTGATTCCAGAGATGAGGGACATTAGTCATACGACTAGAAGACATAGGAGCAGAATTAGACCATTCGGCCCATCGAGTCTTATCTGCCATTCGGTTCATGGCTGATCTATTTTCCCCTCTCAACCCCATTCTCCTGCCTTCTCTTCGTAACCTTTAATGTCCTTACTAATCAAAAACCTACCTGCTTTAAAAATACCCAATGACTTGGCCTCCGCTGCTGTCTGTGACAATGAATTCCACAGATTCATCATCCTCTAGCTAAATAAATTCTTCCTCATCTCCATGCTAAAGGTATGTCCTTTTATTCTGTGCCCTCTAGTCCTAGATTCCCACCACTGGAAACACCCTCACCATGCACATGGGTCTTTCATTTGGATAGTCTGGATATGTTGAAGTTGTTCACCTTGGAAGAGAGGAGATTGTGAGATCTGACAGATGAATTGAAAATCAAGAAGGGTATAGAACGAGTAGATCGTGAAAAACTGTTGACTTTGGAGCAAGAATCAGAAGACACAGAGTAGAGGTGATCTGCAAAAGAACTAAATGTGGAAATCCTCTTCAGGTGAGTGGTTTGGGTCTACTCAGAGGTGGCCATGGGAATCAGATTGAATTGATGGCACTTGGACATGTACTTGACCATGTATCTGAAAGGAAAGGATTTGGCAGAGTTATGGAGAGCAGAGGACTGGGTCTACCTGGCTTCCTCTTGTAAATTGCCGTTGAAGATTTGATGGGCTGAATGGCTTATTTCTATATTTTGACTCTTTAATAATTTTTGGTTTCCAGGGCCCGTTCCCACATGTTTACAATGGACGTTCAGTCCCTCTACACATCCATCCCCCTCCATGAAGTCCATAAGGGCCTCCGTTCCTTCGTTGACCACAGACCCAGCCAATTTCCCTCTACTAACACTCCACCGCTTAGCGAAACTAGTCCTCATCCTTACCGTCTCCTCATTCGACTCCAAATCAGTCTGAAGAAGGATTCTGACCTGAAAAGTCACCTATTCTTTTTCTCCAGAGATGCTGCCTGACCCGCAAAGTTACTCCAGCACTTTATGCCTATCCCTTTCAATGCTAAACTGCTCTCAGAGCCTGAACCTAAGGACACATATGAAGACAATTTGTAAAAGTTTACAGATAAATTACATTGGATTTAACGCAGACTAGAGTCGTGATCCTCCCAGCACCAATCACTTATCTTATGAAGGATGATTTACATTTAAATAGCACCTTTCATAATTTCATGATGTTACAAAGCAGTGCTGAGCCAACAAAATACTTTGAACAGTATTCACTGTTGCAGACAATGGAATCAGACAGAATGTAGAATGTAGACAAGAACTGCAGATGCTGGATTATACCAAAGATAGACACAAAATGCTGAAGTGATTCAGCGGGTCAGGCAGCATCTCTGGAGAAAAAGAATAGGTGACTTTTCAGGTCGGAACCCTTCTTCAGACTGATTTGGCGTCGAATGAGGAGACGGTAAGGATGAGGACTAGTTTCGCTAAGCGGTGGAGAAAAAGGATGGGTGACGTTTTGGGTCAGGACCCTTCTTCAGACTAAAAGTAGGGGGTGTGGGGGTTGGGGGAGGGAGGAGGTGGAGAGCTGAAGGTGAGAAAAGACCAGGACCAATCTGGGCCAGCCACATATGACCTCAGGCAGGCTTTGTAGGCCCATTGTTGGCTAGTGAAGGTATGGTCTCAAGAGGAACAATGTGGAGAACTGTGGAACTGGTAAAACAGGGAAGGGTGGAAGAAGGGGGCAAGAAGGGTGGGGGGAGGGGATGGGAGTGTAAGATGAAGTTACTTTAGAGTAATCAATATTCATACCACTGGGTTGTAAGCTACCCAAACAATAGATGAGGTGCTACTCCTCCAATTTGCGTGTGGCCTCACTGGCAATGGAGGAGACCCAGGACAGAAAGCTCAGTATAGGAATGGGACAGAAGCTCGTTTATCAGGAAACTAAAGCACATTCAGCCTCGGAATTGGTTTACTCGGCACCTGTTTAATAGATACCATAACAGTGGGCAGGAACAGTGGGCACGGTGGCGTAGCGATAGATTTGCTGTTTTACAGCGCTAGAGACCCGGGTTCAACCCTGACAATGGGTGCTGTCTGCATGGAGTTTGTACATTCTCCCTGTGACCTCCCCGTTTTCTCCCAGTACTCCGGTTTCCTCACACACTCCAAAGATGTTGAGGTTTGTCGGCTAATTGGCTTGGTAAAATTGTAAAAATTGCCCCCAATCTGTGTAAGATAGTGTTAGTATGTGGAGATCACCGGTTGGCATGGATTCAATGGGCCGAAGGGCCTGTTTCCACACTGTATCTCTAAACTAAATGAAACTAAAGGAAGTATTCATATACTCCTGGCCCAGAAGTGCCCACCGGTCATACTGAATCAAGACAAGTGGCCATGTTGTACCCAGTCCGGCAACAAAGAGCATAAGAAATATACCCGGAGACTAAGCTTAATTACTATCTTCATGGAAATAAAAGTGGGGAGAATTTAGTGTAGTTAACAGGCACAGCATGGAAACAGGCCCTTCGGCACACTGAGTCCACACCAATAATCAATCACTTTTCCACTAGTTATCCCACTCTCACGGCACATTAAAGGCAACTTTACAGAGGCCAATTAACCTAAAAACCTGCACGTCTTTGGAATGTGGGAGGAAACAGGAGCACCCGGAAGAAACCAATGCGATCACAGGGAGAACGTGCAAACTCCACACTGATAGCACCCGAGGTAAGGATCGAACCTGGGTCTCTGGCTACTGTGCCCCCTTGTGAATGATTGGGTGGGATTCCATGCATTTATATAGCTGGAATGATTTATTTTCTGACGAAATATTTTTCTGAGGAAATATTATTATGTATTTATCACAGTATTCAGATGAAAGGAATTATAACTCGTAGCTGAATTCAGGGACTTATTGGAACATTTTAAAGGCAGTTAAAAGTTAATTATGTTAGTGGGTCTGGAGTTACTTATAAGCCCAAACCAAATGATGACAACAGATATCCTTCTCTGAAAGAGGTTGGTGAACCAGATGCCTTTTTAACAACAATCCGGTAGTTTCATGCTTCCTAGCTTAAAACATAAACTTACATTTCCCAGCTGCTCTGATGGGATTCGAACTTGCGACTTTGGTTCAATAGTCCAGCCCTCCAGATACCAGTTCTGTAACTTAACCGTTATACTACTGTTGCCCTGAATATGAAGGATGGGACGGGGTAAGATTTTAATGATACAGACAGGATAAAAATACAAAAACATACTGAATGGTTCCTTCACTAAAACTAGATGACCTTTATGACTTGAGATAATACAAACCTAAAGGACTCGCGTATAAAAAGTCTCAAAATCGATCAGTTCTTTCTCATGGGCAGCTTGTCCCCAGTGACATTGAGGTACAAAGTGCTAACCATTATTGTAAGGGAATGAATGGATACAGAAGGGCATCTCATTGGATTCAATGCAAAATCCTCAGCTCTGCCTCAAAAGGTGCCAGATAAAGGGCACAATGCCACAATAATGGGCACTAATCTTTCACCCATTCATTGCCTACATTTTAATGCTCTTAAATTTGCTTTGTGACTTTCTATTGTCTGCACCCAAAGATAAATAACTTTCACATGGTATTACTTAAAGATGTCTTCTATTAATCTGGAAGAAGGCTGCCACCAGCCTTTGGCCACATTTAAGGTGTGTTTGGTCTCAGGTGTAAAGGTATTATTGAGAAAGATAATTATTGTCACTTTCTACCCAAAGAATGGTTATGTTGCTTTGGGACAGTGTAGAATGGGGTGAAATGTGTGGGAAGGAACCGCAGCTGCTGGTTTACACCGAAGATAATGAGAGAAGGAAACCGGAGGAAATGAAAATTGAGTCATTGGTGCCGGCACTGTTTCGTTCTGTACCTTTCCATGCCTCTAGTTTCCCTCTCCCCTGACTCTCGGTCTGAAGATGGGTTTCGACCCGAAACATCGCCTATTCATTTTCTCCAGGGATGCTGCCTGACTGACTGAATTACTCCAGCTTTTGTTGTCTTTCTTAGAATGGGGTTGATGTCAGAATTAAAAACATGAACAATATTTGACACTGTGCCTTCACCAGCACACCAAAGTAACTTACTTCCACAATGTAAATAATTTGTCTCCTTGACATCGAATGTAGAAATTTTGCTATCCAGCTATAGTCTCCAGAGGACAAAATGACTGAAGTCTTTTTCAATGTCTTTTCATAATAGAAGTCTATTATTATTTTTTAAATGGTTAATAAAAATTGGGCTGTGGCCTAAATGGCTGTTTTGAATTTGAATAAGTAATGTTTAGTTAAATCTCAGAACTGTTCCTGTGTCTGTGTAAATAATGATTAATTGTATAATTCGGCATGTGTGAAAACAATCAATTGTTGATATACATTAATATGTGCATATAGTCGGTAGTTTGCAGTACTTTGTTACTTTATTTAAAGGAAAACAGTTTAATAATATGTACATTAGATTTCTCTGGACATTTTAGGAACTTTGTCGGGTGGGCACAGCGGTGACCCAGGTTCAAACGAGACTGTGGCTGCCGTCTGTACGGAGTTTGTAGCTTCTCCCTGTGATCATGTGGGTTTTCTCTGGGTGCTCTGGTTTCCTCCCACACACCAAAGACGTACAGGTTTGTAGGTTAATTGGCTTCAATAAAAATTGTAAATTGTTCCTAGTGTGTCGGATAGCTCTTGTGGTCGGCTCAGACTCGGTGGACTGAAGGGTCTGTTTTCGCACTATGCCTCCTATACCCAAGTCTAAAGTCTAACTGTGTATACTATGTAATATACCTGGTGACACGTTATTGGATCAGACCCCGCTGTTTGTTGACTTAATGAATTATCGTCGTTACTTGGTTTAGTAAACTAAAGAGACCGTGAACACTGCCACAATCTACTAAACCAAACAATAAGAGACTATTTGTTTATTTTAAACTAGAGTCTTTTCCTCTTGCCACCATCTTTTGGAAAAGCAGACGTGCACAATGCAAAAGTTATAAAAGGTGTCATCATCCTGTGATGAAGATAGGTTGTATGGTCAGAATATTACACTAATAAAGTGGTCAGAACTGTTGTGAGCAAACACATCAGTTGTTCAAAGCACCACAAGGTACATTCTACTGTCTGTTTCATTTGCGGAGAAAATCATCAAGTTATATCTCATGGAAATAGGCCTTGACTAGCGGTGCTTTCTGTATGGAGTTTGTTTGTTCTTCCACTGACTAATGCTAGAGTTTCCTCCAACACTTCAAAGGCGTACAGGTGTGTAGGTTAATTGACTTTGGTAAAATTGTAAATTGTCCCGAGTGTGTAGGATTGTGCTAGTGTGTGGGGATCGCTGGTCGACCTGGACTCAGTGGGCCGAATGGCCTGTTTCTGCGCTGTATCTCTAAAGTATCTAAAAGAGAAAGATGAGAATTGGAAAGTATAAAGGGGATGTTCAGGGCAAGTATATTTCACAAGACTGATGGGTGCCTAGAACACACTGCAAAGAAAGATGGTGGAAGCAATACAATGGTGATGTTAAAGAGGCACTTACACAGGGATATAAACATGGGGGAGATGTAGAGTTATAGATGCCGTACAGCCAGATGGGGTTAGTTTAAAGTGGTATCATGGTTGGCACAGATATCGTAGGATAAAGGACCTGTTCCCGTGCCGTGATATTCTATGCTCCCTATCACCGTCAACCTTTAAACCTTCCAAGAAATCTGCCTCATCCAGTTCTCACCTCTTAAGCAGAAGCTTCAGGACCCATATCTGGGGAAGGGTTTACTGGTGTTGGAGAGGGTCCAGAGGAGGTTTACGAAGAATGATCCCAGGAATGTCTGGGTTAACATATGATGAGGGTTTGAAGGCACCGGGCTTCATTGAAACTTACTGAAAGGCCTGGATAAAATGAATGTGGAGAGGATGTTTCCACTAGTGGGAGAGTCTGCGATCAGAGGCCGCAGCCAAAGAATAAAAGGTTGTACATTTAGATAGGAGACGAGGCGGAATTTTTATTTAGACAGAGGGTGGTGAATTTGTGGAATTCATTGCCGCAGATGGCAATGGAGGCCAAGTCGATGGATATTTTTAAGGTGGCAGTTGATAGATTCTTGATTAGTACGGGTGTCAGGGGTTAAATCGAAAAGGCAGGAGAACGGGGTTGAGAGGGAAAGACAGATCAGCCAGGATAGAATGGCAGAGAAGATGATGGGCCGAATGGCCTGATTCTGCTCCTAGAACGTATGAACATGAATTTATGCTATACAACCATTTCTCCTCTCAAGGCAGGCTACTCTGGTAGTTTCTCATGTATTTCCAGCTGCCCATCATGTCTTCCTCCCTGAAGATGTTTTTTTAGCTTAGTTTAGAGATACAGTATGGAAACAGGCCCTTCAGCCCATCGAGTCCATGCCAAACATCAATCTCCAATTCACGAATTCTATATTGTCCCACTTTCACATTCTATACATTGGGGGCAATTTACAGAAGCCATTTAACCTACAAACCTGCACGTCTTTGGGATGTGGGAGGAAACCGGAGCACTCAGTGAAAATCCTCACAGGGAGAACGTATAAGCTCAGTACAGACAGCACCCTTGGTCAGGATCAAACCTGGGTCTCTGGCACTGTAAGGCAGCAGGAAATGTGTAGGAAGGAACTGCAGATGCTGGTTTGAACTGAAAATAGACACAAAATGCTGGAGAAACTCAGCCGACAGGCAGCTTCTCTGGAGAGAATGAATGGGTGACGTTTTGGGTCGCGACCCTTCTTCAGACTCTGAATCTGAATCTTCAGAGCCTGAAGAAGGGTCTTGACTCAAAACATCACCCATTCCTTCTCTCCAGAGATGCTGCCTGTCCCGCTGAGTTATTCCAGCATTTTGTGTCCATCTACTGTGAGGCAGCAACTCTATTGCTGTACTACTGTGAGGCAGCAACTCTACTGCAGTACCACTGTGAGGCAGCAACTCTACTGCTGTACCACTGGGAGGCAGCAACTCTACTGCTGTACCACTGTGAGGCAGCAACTCTACTGCTGTACCACTGGGAGGCAGCAACTCTACTGCTGTACCACTGGGAGGCAGCAACTCTACTGCTGTACCACTGCGCCGCCAGTGGTAGATTGTATTTGATTGCTTCCCATGTTGGATTCGTTAGAGTTTAGAGTTTAGCTTAGAGAAATAGAATGAGGAAACAGGCCCTCTGGCCCACTGAGACCCGTGCTGCCCAGCGATTCCCATACACCAGCACTATCCTACACACAAGGAACAATTTACAATCTCTACCAAAGCCAATTAACATACAAACCTGTACGTCTTTGGAGAGTGGGAGGAAACCAGTGCACCCGGGGAAAACCCACACGGTCACGGGGTGAACAAACAAACTTGGTACAGACAGCACCCTTGGTCAGGATTGAACCCGGGTCTCTGGCGTCGTAAGGCAGCAACTCTACCACTGCGCCACTGTCGTGGCAATTGAATATGTAGCCACCATTGCTGGAGAGATGGAAATCAGGAATGAACGAGTATGTCACAAAGAACCAAAACAAGATCGAAGCTCTTGGAGAAAATGATCACTGTGACAACTGAGTGCTTTGCTCCAAGGTGGTTCCTTGTCCAGTGATAAATAACTCTCCGACATCTACCGATTCCAGTGCCAACTTGGCAATGCCACCGATTGTTTGTTTTCCAACAGATGCTGCATCAACATTAGCTGAATCGGCTGTTTTATTCCAGAGAAATATACTGATCTGGGGAACAAGTTTGGTTAATGCTCCCCATGGGATCGGCAGCATCTGGACTACGAATGAATCTCCAGGAAAGGAAATGTTGGTGTTAAAGTCCTCGACTCTCTGGAATAGATATAAAAGCAGATTGCTTTCTTTTTACAGTCGCGCCCAGGTACTCTGCACTCTGTTCCTTCGCGCTCATTCTGGTCTGTGCCAGCTCTCTCTGCAATGTTCCATATTGGATTAAAATATCTTTTTCTCATTTCCTCTGGTTTGAAATATCAGTGGGGGCCTTTTGTGAATTTATGTTGATGTGCGAATCACTTCCCGTCCAATCCAGGCCTGGGCACTTGATTTGATTATTGATGTATCTCTGCTGATGTCTATCAGATGTAAGAAGTCTCAGATGAAAGATGTCATGCTGATCAATGTGAAACATTCCTCCCAGTAAATTCCCTTTACAAGGCTTCTTGTGTTGTCGAGCTCTCCGCTTCAAACACACTTAGTTCAAAAGTGCTTGTAAATTGTTGTTGTGGTGTAAAGCAATATATTTTATACGTTAATGGCAGCCGCCATATTAATTAAATAATTTAACATCCTCGCAACAACTACAAAGTTAGTACAACTTCTTCCAAAATGTGTGTCTTTCAGAAGACATGCCTGCTAGGCTAATAGCAAGAGAATAGCTGTCCTTGTAAACTTGAAGGAAAAATATACTTTTATAACCTGGTGTTCAAACACGGCCCTCAAAACAATAATGGTTGTATGAGCTCTTCTGAAAAAAATGTTATCCCACTTTCTCATCCAGTCCCTACACACTAGGGGAAGTATTTCAGAGGACAATTATTCTACAAACCTGCACTTCTTTGAGATGCGGGAGATAACCGGAAAAATGCAGAGCCAACCCATGCGGTCACGGGGAGAACGTGCAAACTCCGCACAGACAGCACCCGAGGACTGGAACAAGCCAGGGTCTCTGGCACTGTGAGGCAGCAGCTCTGCCAGCTGTGCCACTGTGTTGACTAGTTGCATATTTTTACTTTTCCTGAATTTTTGCAAAATGTATTTGAAATCCAAAAGATAACATTTCAAAAATGGAGCCACATTCTCCCAGATTTTGTCGGCAAGGGCCCATTCTCCCCGGTCCCTCCACCAACCCGATCCAGATTCAGAGCAACTATTTGATGCCAGGGCAAAGAAAAGCCCAACCCCTGAAATAGTTGCCATCAGCTTCGCCAGTTGCCAAAGCTGCTAAACCATGAATGTTCCTGAGAGATTTTCAAAGAATTAAAACTGAAAGAAAGATTTTTAAAAGGGGTATTTTTAAGAGGGGTGATGAACATATTTTAGAATAACTAACATTGACTAAAGTAACATTTTCAAAAAATGAAACAAGGGATTAAAAAAATATAGAACACCTAAATATTGCAGAAGCCGGACATCTGAAATCTATATACTAAAACTCTCGTTTGTTTGTTTTTTTGTTTGTTCCTAAACTACAGCCAAAACGGTACACGATAGCGCGACAATTTTAGGCCCACCTTGATCACCGTCGTCCCTTTGGTGCTAATGGAAGAAGTTTCATTGAAATCGGTGTTATATTTTTTAAGTTATTCACATTTTAAAGTTTAAATCTATCTTCTGAGGAGGGGGGAGGGGGGAGGGGGGAGGGGAGGGGGGGAGGGGAGGGTGCTGCACCAATGCAGGAGAGGTTTGGGCTCAACGGGTCCACTTGTTCTAGTAAAACAGAAAACCCTTGAAACATTCAACAAGTCAGTCAGCATCTGTGGAGAGAGTTAATATTTCAGGTTAATGCTCTAGGGATCTGCAGGAAAACACCCAATCCCCCCACCCCCCTCCCCCCCCCCCCCCCCCCCACCCCAGAGATTTTTTTTAATGCCCATAACCTGTACACAACCAGCCCCTGTTCACTGCTCTTTTTTTCCTGAGGAAATTAACCTGCTTTTATTCAGAGAAATTGTTCAATTGTTCAATGGTGCCTTTATTAACACATGTGCAAAGTGCAAATGCACAGTAAATTTATTTTCTTACAAACAGTCCAGTAGAGTATTAACATACCTAAGGGCATCCCCGATTAGCAAACTGTACAGAAGTAGTCTACTGATCCCATATGCCATGTTTTGGTGCCATCTTCAAAATCCACTCCACGCTCTGGGTGCGTGTTCCAGGCAAGCCCCAGGCTGCTGCCGGCCTCCAGCCGTCGCCTTTCTAGGACATGCGGGTCAACCTGCGAACCAACATCCTCTCCTTCTGAAGTCTTAAGAAAGGTCCCGACCCAAAACATCACCTATCTATGTTCCCCAGAGATGCTGCCTGGTTCACTGAGCTACTCCTGTACTTTGTGTCTTTTTTGTTTTTGCAAACCAGCATCTGCACTTCCTTGTTTCCACATCTTTGTCAGGTATGGAACCCGTTCAGGCTCTTCATATATTGTGTTGGAGATCGCATCCTGGTACTGGATGCAAAAGTCTCCCTCTGCTCAACAGCTAATATCCTCACCAGGATGGTCACAAAATGCTGCAGTAACTCAGCGGGTCAGGCAGCATCTCTGGCAAAGAAGGGTTTCAACCCAAAATATCACCTATTCCTTTCCTCCAGAGATGCTACCTGACCCGCTGAGTTCCTCCAACACCATGTGTTTTGCTAACGATTACTCCATAGTGCATTCCTGCTTGTAACGCAAGTTGCACAATGTTAGTTGTGGACATGGCCCAAACCATCAGGCAAACAAACATCCCTTCCCTTGACTCCATCTACACTTCACGCTGCCTTGGCAAGGCCACCAGCATAATCAAGGACCAGTCTCACCCGGGTCACTCCCTCTTCTCCCCTCTCCATAAAGGTAAGAGGTACAGACGTTTGAAAACTCACACAGGGACAGTTTATTCCCAACTGTTACCAGGCAACTGAACGGTCCTCTCATCAGCTAGAGTGCGGTCCTGACTTCCCATCTACCTCATTGGAAACCTTTGAACTCTCTTTAATCTGACTTTATTGGCTTTATCTCACACTAACTGTTGTACCCTATACACTGCGGATGGTTTGATTATAATCATGTATAGATTTGTCCTTAACTGGATAGCACGCAAACAAAAGCTTTTCACAGTACCTCAGTGCAGGTGACAATAATAAACTCAACACCCCTAAACACCATAATCATTCCCTAGTTTGGCAGCAGTGTCCATAACAAACCCAATTCCTATTCCTTCCTACATGTTGTGTTCCACTGAGGGCCATAACATTTCGGTGGGTCCTTTCACATGCAAAATGCTCCTCCCCCCCGTTTTGTGTTGGCTAATGACCTGACAACACATCATGTGGGAATTATGTCTTTTTTAATTCATTAACTTTTCAGGATGTCGGCATCAGAGGCAAGGCCACATTTATTGACCACATCTCGTTGCCCTGAATAACATGGCAAACTCGGTCAAGTCAAAGAAATTTGTGAGCCACATTTCAATGTGAATGGTGTCATATCGAGGACACACCAGCTAAGGAAGGCTGAGCTCCTTCCCTGAAACACTAGAGTGACCTCCACCCTCGGCCCTCTCCCTGTGGCCCCATCCCCTGCCCTTACTCTTACACCCCTGGCTCTGTGACTATCACCATGTGACCCTCGCACTTTGAACTCACTCCATGTCACTCTCCGTGACCTCTGCACTGACTGTAACTGTGACCCTCACACTTTGACCCAACTCTATGTCCCTCATTCTTTGCCTCCTGCTCTGTGATTGCCACTGTCTGACCATCACAACCTGACCCAAACACTTTCACACCCTCAAACATTACACACTGTCACTAATGCCCCCTCCCACAGTACACACTCTTCACTACTGCCCCTCCAAGTGCACACTGCACTCACTACTGCCCCTCCCACAGTGCACACTCTTCACTACTGCCCCTCCAACAGTGCACACTGCACTCACTACTGCCCCCCCACAGTGCACACTCTTCACTACTGCCCCTCCAACAGTGCACACTGCACTCACTACTGTCCCCCCACAGTGCGCACTCTTCACTACTGCCCCTCCCACAGTGCACACTCCCTCACTACCGCCCCTCCCACAGTGCACACTCTTCACGACTGCCCCTCACAGTACACACTCCCTCACTACTGCCCCTACCACAGTGCACACTCTTCACTACTGCCCCTCCAACAGTGCACACTGCACTCACTACTGCCCCCCACAGTGCACACTCTTCACTACTGCCCCTCCAACAGTGCACACTGCACTCACTACTGCCCCCCCACAGTGCGCACTCTTCACTACTGCCCCTCCCACAGTGCACACTCCCTCACTACCGCCCCTCCCACAGTGCACACTCTTCACGACTGCCCCTCACAGTGCACACTCCCTCACTACCGCCCCTCCCACAGTGCACACTCTTCACGACTGTCCCTCCCACAGTGCACACACTTCACTACTGGCACGGTTATCACTCCATGTCCATCGCTCTGTGACCCCTGTCCTGTGACTGTCACTGCCTGACCCCAACACCCTTAGCCTCTGTTTACCACTACATGTATGACACTGCGTCACTGATGCAGGGACTCCCACACTGTGACGGCCTCTGTCGCCTCTCCCTCTCTGCCTCCATGTGTTGTCTCACTGCGCCCTCCTGTGGCCACTCCTGGGAGGGATTCACATCAGCTCAAACAGCTCAGCAAATGATAGATTTCATCTGTCCCTTCTCAGCAGCTTTTGCAATCAGTGTTGAGCAGTGAATTATTTTAAACCACATCTTTGAAGCACTAATCTGTGCTTCGGCATCATTTCATGTAATCCCTTGACCAAACTGAGCTACTGAACCAGAGGATAATACTGAGAGAGTGTGCACTGTGGGAGGGGCAGTGGTGAGGGAGTGTGCACTGTGGAGAGGCAGTAGTGAGTGCAGTGTGCACTGGGAGGGGCAGTGGTGAGGGAGTGTGCACTGTGGGAGGGGCAGTAGTGAGGGAGTGTGCACTGTGGGAGGGGCAGTGGTGAGGGAGTGTGCACTGTGGGAGGGGCAGTAGTGAGGAGTGTGCACTGTGGGAGGGGCAGTTGTGACAGTGTGTGTACTGTGGGAGGGGCAGTAATGACAGTGTGTGCACTGTGGGGGGCAGTAGTGAGGGCCTGCAGCACTGTGGGAGGGGCGGTAGTGAAGAGGGTGTTCTGTGGGAGGGGCAGTAGTGACAGTGTGTGTACTGTGGGAGGGGCAGTAGTGAGGAGTGTGCACTGTGAGAGGGGCAGTAGTGACAGTGTATGTACTGTGGGATGGGGCAGTAGTGAGGAGTGTGCACTGTGGGAGGGGCAGTAGTGACAGTGTGTGCACTGTGGGAGGGGCAGTAGTGAGGAGTGTGCACTGTGGGAGAGGCAGTAGTGAGGAGTGTGCACTGTGGGAGGGGCAGTAGTGACAGTGTGTGCACTGTGGGGGGCAGTAGTGAAGGTGTGCAGCACTGTGAGAGGGACGGTAGTGAGGAGTGTGTGTACAGTGGGAGGGGCAGTAGTGAGTGGGTGTGTACTGCAGGGGGCAGTAGTGAGGGTGTGCAGCCCTGTGGGAGGGGCAGTAGTGAAAGAGTGTGGTGCAGTGAGAGGGGCCAGTAGTGACAGAGTGTGTAATGTTTGAGGGTGTGAAAGAGTTTGGGTCAGGTTGTGATGGTCAGACAATGGCAATCACAGAGCAGGAGTCAAAGAGCGAGGGACATAGAGATGGGTCACAGAAAGTGTCACAGTCACAGTGCAGGGGTCACAGAGAGTAGCATGGAGTGAGATCAAAGTTCGAGGGTCACATGGTGATAGAGCCAGGGTGTGAGGGTGAGGGGCAGGGGAAGGAGCCACAGGGTGTGGGTCACTCAAGTGCTTCACGGAGGGCGTCCAGCCTTCCTCTCTGAGGGCAGTGAATCTCTGGAATCCATTGCTCCCAAGGTGGGTGCAGATAGATCTTTAGATGTATTTAAAGAGGAGATAGATAAATATTTGAAAGATTGAGAAATGTAGGGTCATGGGGAACTGGCAACGAAGGGGGAGTTAAGGCTTACATAGAATGGCCATGGGGTGGCACAGTGGCACAGAGGTAGAGTTGCTGCCTTACAATGCCAGTGACCTGGGTTCGATCCTGACTATGGGTGCTGTCTGTATGGAGGTTTTCCTTGTAAACCAGTGTCCTCCCACATTCCAAAGACTCGCAGGCTTGTAGGTTAATTGGCTTCGGTAAATATTGTAAATTGTCGGTGTGTTGGATAGTGTTAGTGTGGAGGGATCGCTGGTCGGCGGGGATTTGCTGGGCTGAAGACCCTGTTTCCGTGCTGTATCTCTAAACTAAACCAAACCAAGCTAAAAGCCTCTTTCCACATTCTAATAAGGGAGTAAAGACAAAAAATTATTATTAAAACTATCACAGTATAATGGACTTTAAATTTCAGAAGTGTGAAAAATTGACAAAGAAAGTATTCGATGTTGAATTAAGAATTAAGTAACTGAAACTAACTTAATTAATTCAATATGTACAAATTAGCACAGATTTAGCCCATTTCCTGTCAGCAATTCCTCTGCCATGAAATGAATGGAACCTAGAACAGCACGGCACAGGAACAGGCCCTTCGGCCCACTCTGTCTGTGTTGAACATGATGCCAAGGCCAGCTCTGATCTGCTTGCACATAATCCATATCCCTCAGGTCCCTGCATAATGGAGTCATGCAATGTTCACTGGTTCTTTGTTATTTATTCATTGGTGTGATATAGATGCAATGGGGAACTCCGGCACTTGTCCATTCATTATCACCCTGAATTGTGGAGGTAACTGACTGTCAAACACATTGCTCATTAGCTCATAAGTTCTAGGAGCAGGTTAAGGCCATTCAGCCCATCAAGTCTACTCTGCCGGTCAATCGTTTCTGTTCTATCTCCCCAATGGTAGGTCTGGAGTTACTTATGGGTCATACAACGTAAGGACAACGGAAATGCACAAAGTGTTGGAGTAACTCAGCAGGTCAGGCGGCATCTGTGGCGTAACATCAAGAGATTCCCTTCCCTGAGGTTTCATCAGTGATACAGATGCCTCTGTGCAACAGCCAAGTAGTTTCATGGTTACTGTTCGTGATACATTTAAAAAAAACACATTTCACCTGTATTAAATTACATGTATTAAAGGTCCCTGGCAGGCAAGGTGGAATTTGACCCTAGGACTTTGCTTAAATGGAAACTGAGACTTCAGCCAACTTCAGTTTGATGCTTAGATCTGTAAACACTGCAGTGGAGCTGGCTGGCAGCCCGTGCTGGAATGGATGTTCCCCAAGCACATGTCAAACCAAGACACACGGCGCTGAGATAACTCAGCTGGTCAGGCAGCATCTCTGTAGAACATGGACACAACACTTTAGGGGCAGCAAAGTGGCACAACTCAGTGTTGTTGCCTCACAGCGCCAGAGACCTGGGTTCGCCCCTGACTGTACGGAGTTTGCATGGTCTCCCCATAACTGAGTGGGTTTTCTCCGAGTGCTCTGGTTTCCTCCCACATTCTAAAGACGTATAGGTTTGTAAGTTAATTGACTTCGGTAAAATTTGTAAATTGTCTCTGGTATGTTGGATAGTGTTAGTGTGCCTTTTGTGTAAAAAAGTTACCTCTCAGGTTCCTATTAAATCTTTTCCCCCTCACTTTAGACCTGTGTCCTCTGGTTCTCGATTCCCCATACTCCGGGCAAAAGACTCTGTGCATTTACCCAATCTATTAATTTCATAATTTTGTGCACCTCTATAAAATCATCCTTCATCCTCCTATGCTCCAAGGAATAAAGCCCTGGTCTGTCCAACACTCTCGCTCAGGCCCTCGAATCCTTGCAACATCTTTGTAAATCTTCTCTGCACCCTTTCCCATTTAAACCTTGGTTTAAGCTGGAAGGAGTAACTTTATGCAACTGGTGCCAGAACTCAGGAAACCATGCTCCATGGTAATGCACTGAAGACTTGCGCCAGGCTGAAAGATCGTTGAGATGTTGGTGCTCAGCTCCAGCTTGTGTTTAGTGTATATTCTCAAACAGGAGTGAATTAATCACACCACATAATCCCAACATCCATTCTCTCGTATTATCGAATGAATCCCCAAAATCATTCTGCATCTAACCTCGGTGCAATCCAAATGAACTTCACATGCCCGCACCAGCCTTTGAATGTGAGCCCAATCACTACTTATTCTCTATCTGATCAATTGGATTTATATTTAGACTGGAAAAAAAGCTCCAGGATAGGTTTTAATGATCTTCCCTTTGAATCTAGTTTTAAATGAAAGAAACTGTAAAAAATTAAAAGGCTACTTATTTAGAAATTGTTTGTACATTTAAAAACTATAAACGTTAACAGAAGTGTACATGTGTTCTCATGCAAAGATTTTTTTAACTAAAGAAGGAGTGGTTAAATAATTTTGAAAACAGCATAGTTGAAGTGTTCCCCTTATGCCGTGTGGAATGGCTTGCTCCTTATTTGAACTGTGTGTTCAATTTCCCCTTCAGGGCAGTGTGTAGAAATGTGCTGTGTGGGTCTGGAGGGGGGCTGCATAGTCAGAGCTTGATCATAAATTGCCACCTATTAAGACAGGGACTTGTAGTCTGTTCAGGTGAGCTTGAAAGATCTCTTGGCATTATTCAAAGAACAGCAGGGAATCCTCCTGCCCTGCCATTGATCCCACGGTTAGCACTGAAAATTGAGGCAGTATAAATATGGTGGCTCAGTGGCACAGTGGTAGAGTTGCTGCCTCACAGCGCCAGAGACCCGGGTTTGATCTTGACTACAGGTGCTGTCTGTGCGGTTTATGTTCTCCTTGTGATCGAGTGGGTTTTCCCCAGGTGCACAGGTTTCCTCCCACACTCCAAAGATGTACAGGTTTGTAGGTTACTTGGTTTCTGTTCATTATAAATCCCCCTAGTGTGTAGGGCAGTGCTAATGTATGGGGTTATCGCTGGTTGACATGGACTTGGTGGGCCAAAGGGCCAGGCTCCACGCTGTATCTCTAAAGATGAAAGGCTCAGTTATCTCTGTAGGGGACACAATGATTCTTTACCACTGGTACGATCATAATACATCTCCAGGGAACCAGGTTCAACTCCTAGTGTACCTAGTGTAACCTATACAAAGTCCATTGTAGTTTGTCACTGAGGTGGGGTTGTGGTCAAGATTGCGCTGTTGTCTTCCTGCTATAAGAAAGATGTCATTAAACTGGAAAGTGTGCAAAAAGATTTACAAGGATGTTACTCTGTCTGGAAGGTTTGCACTTTCAGGAGAGGCTGGATAGGCCAGGACTTTTTTCTCTGCAGCGTAGGAGACCGAGGGGATAAACTTACAAATGTACGGACACTTCCCGATGTACACAACAAGCCACTTGCTTAAACTCAAACTTACGTAAACAAATCTGTACTCAGTCCCTAGTGCAAGCAAGGCAGTGTGTAATTTCTGCAACACTGTATATGATCACTCAAGTGTACATCAGAAACAAGTCGGCAATGGTGGTGGTGCTGACCCAGAAAGTGCCCAGGATGCAGTCGGACGCCACTGAGGCAATCAATACTCTCAGTGAGTTATTTCGGGCAGGGGATGGGGATGGTGATTTCGACTTATGTAAAATCTGACTTAGTAAGGGTCCACAGAACGCAACACTTACCTAAGTCGGGGAGTGCTTGCAAATAAAACTGTAAGGAGCGTAGATAAGGTAAACAGACACATTTTTCCCCCAGGCTATGGTAGTGCAAAGCTGAAGGAAATAGATTTAAGGCATAAGGGGAAAGATTTAAAAGGAAACAGAGAGGCAGGTTTTTCACAGAGAAGGTACATGGAACAATCAGCCAGAGGAAACAGCAGTGACTATTACAACATTTAAAAGGCACTTGTACAAATCCATGGATTGGAAAGATACAAAGTCCTGGAGCAACTCTAAGGGTCAGGCAGAACATGGACAGGTGACATTTCAGGCTGGGACCCTTCTTCAGACTTACCAACCTATACACCATAGTACGCTAGCCTTTGGAGTAGTACCTGAAATTGGATCCAGCATTTATATTTATCATGGCAGCCATGATATCCATCCATAAAACTTGTCAGTCAACCACAAGGGCTATTGTTGGGGTAAGATCAATGGTGTGACACTTGCCAAGTAAAAATCACTTGCAGCTCACTCTCTCAAAGAAAATAATTCAATGTCAAATTGAATGTTGCAAGAAAACTGAGCAGCTGGAAGGTGTGGAATAAGAGAACACACATTATGCATTAAAAAGGCCTCTTTTATAAGCTTCAGGAAAACACTTTTTTAGAAAAGTAGAAATTGAAAAATATTAATGATTCAGCTTTGAAATCCAGCTGTGCAGTGTTCCAGTTAACAGCCCTGTCATCAAAATGCATTTACTGAAGGCAACTTGCAAAGAAATATGTGGCCACAGTGCCAGGAATGTGAGTTATTTTCATAAGAGACAAATTTGTATGAATCTAAGTGAGAGGGGATTGTCTGTCAAATGGAAGAACATCGAGTCATCGAGTCATCGAGTCATACAGCGTAGAAACAGGCCCTTCAGTCCAACTTGCCCACGCTGACCAACAAGACCCATCTACACTAGTCCCACCTGCCTGCGTTTGGCCCATATCCCTCTAAACCTGTCCTATTCCTAATGGAATTCATTGCCACAGATGGCTGAGGAGGCCATGTCAATGGATATTTTTAAAGCGGAGATTGACAGTTTTGTCATTAGTGAGCGTGTCAGGGTTTATGGGGACAAGGCAGGAGAATGAGTTTGAGAGGGAAAGATAAGGCAGCAACTCTTATCCATGTACCTGTCTAAATGTCTCTTAATTGATGTGATAGTCCCTGCCTCAACTACCTCCTACAGCAGCTCATTACATTCACCAATCACCCTTTGTGTAAAAAAAGTTGCCCCTCATGTTCCTATTAAATCTTTCCCCCCACACCTTAAAGGGCCAGGACCACAGAGGTTGATTTCAATGTGGTCCTCGACCAAGCAGAGGCATCTCAGAACAAAATAATTAATGTGCAAATAATTTTGGGATGTGACTGGAGGAATGTTAGAATTGCACTCTAGGCTTTGAACATATAAGATTACATTCAGGTGCAAAGTCACTTGTTTATTAGCTATTGAAAGCAAAGAGAATCTTTGTTTCTATACAAAGATGTATCTATACACTGTAAATGGATCGATTGTAATCATGTATTATTTTTCTGCTGACTGGTTAGCATGCAACAAAAAGCTTTTCGCTGTACCTCGGTACACGTGAGAATAAACTAAGCTGAACTGAAATTGAATTGAACTGGGAATTAACAAAGCTAATCTGAAGCATTAACTGTGTTTTATTTCCATAGAAGCCACTTGGCAGACCAGCAGTTTCTGTTATTGTTTCAGGTTCCAACAACCCGGTGGAGTGGTGCAGCGGTAGATTTGCTGCCTTACAGCACCAGAGACCCAGGTTCAATCCTAACTACGGGTGCTGTCTGTACGGAGTTTGTACATTCTCCCTGTGATCGTGTGGGTTTTCTTTGGGTGCTCCAGTTTCCACCAACACTCCAAAGATGTGCAGGTTTGTAGGTTAATTGGCTTTGGTACCTTCTCCCCATAACCCCTGACACCCTTAGATCAAGAATTAAGAATCAAGAATCTGTCAATCTGTGCCTCAAAAATACCCAATTGTAAATTGTCCCCAGTGTGTAGGATGGTGCTAGTGTACTGGGATCGCTGTTTGCCACAAACTCGGTGAAACGTTTGTAGTGTCATTGTACATCAAGTCCTGCTTTTATTTTAACATGTGTAGGAAGGAACTGGAGATGCTGGTTTAAACCGAAGTTAGACACAAAAAGCTGGAGTAACTCAGCGGGACAGGCAGCATCTCTGGACTATGTGACGTTTCGGGTCGAGACCCTTCCTCGGACATACCCGGCATTCAACTTTCCTCCTCTTTCAATCAGCAGTAAATTGCCGGACAAATGCAGGATTCTTGAACAGCTCTTTAATTTCTTTAAAATCTAAAAAAAAACCTTATTGATTTTATTTCATTTGAATGTAAGTTGCTGTTGCTGAAATGAAGGAATATTTAGAAAGGCGAGTGACTAAACTGCTAGATCCTTTCTAATGAACTCCGTTGGTCACAGAACAAATGTGTAATCTGATTAGTCATTCAGACTATCCTTTTCACCTCCACTATATGAACGGGATACAAAACAGTGGCCTGCGGATTAGAGTTTAAATGTGGATTTAGCATTAAGACCAGGACCACTTGTGGGTTACTGGGGCGCAAGGAGTTGAGAACCAGAAGTGAACTTATTTTTCACCTTATTTTGTTAATTCCCTGCTCGTGGGTCTGTGACCTTGTCATCTTGTCTTCTGAATTACAAATGCTATTTTAAAAATCAGCAACGATATGAAGAATGATAGAAAGAGGGTTGTTATCAGAACAGAGCTGAAATCCAACCAGCCAACGGCAGGAAAGTTTGCTCTGAATCCTTTGGAGAAGCTTCTGAATTACTACAGGTTGTTCTATTTTCATAATTTATATTTTTTAGTTTTTAGAGAGACAGGTCCCTTGGTCCACAAAGTTCGCGCAGACCAGTGATCACCCCAGGGACAATTTACAATGTTAGTGCTAGGGCCACAGCTCTTCGAAGTACATATCCAGGAGAGATATGTATCCAAGAGATATTTAAATGTGATGAAAGTTTCTGCTTCTACCAACTTATCTGGCAGAGTTTGAGGCTTTGACTTTAGACACAGCGCCGAAACAGACCCTTCAGCCCATCAAGCACGCTGACCAGCGATCACCCCGTATACTAGCACTATCCTGCACTTGCAATTTTTACCAAAGTTAATTAACGTACAGACCTGCACGTCTTTGGAAAGTGGGGGGAAACAGGAGCAGCCGGAGATAAGGGAGAATGTACAAACTCCGTACAGACAGCACCTGTAGTCAGGATTGAACCTAGATCTCTGGTGCTGTGAGGCAGCAACTCTACCGCTGCGCCACTCTGCTGCCCACCCGTTGGCTGAGACAACCTTTGCTCACCTCCCCTTTAATGCTTCTAACAATTACTTTCAATCGATGCCCCCTGGATTTTGCCCCTCTGACTTAACCCCTTTCACCCCTTTCACCTTTCACTTTGCCCCTTTCACCTCTTACTTTGAAGAGACTTTCTGCACCCAGAACGACAAAGGAGATTCCGACCTGCTCACTTCCAATCACGGACCCAAAGGGTTGGACATGTCAGCAGGTATGTCACAGGTCAAGGCTCACTCATTGAGTTATGTAATTTAGCTTTGCACCATGCCCATTGCAATACACATTTGGGTAATGAAATACTGCATGTTAATTTATTGCTGTTGAGTGCAGTGCTACAGTGTTAAGACCATTATAATGAAATCACACTGTTATAGTGTCTCCCTCATAGACACTGAATTCTAATTATTCCCATTCCTATGTCCCAAAATTGATTCACTGTAAGCATGGATTTCAATTGGACTTGTGTGTGCAGTTATATTTCTGACCTTTCTAATGTGCAGGCTAGTAAACAGACAATAATCTGGTTCTTATTGCCTGCAACAGTAGACAATGTTTCCCTCAAAGAGGAAATTGTGACTTCAATAACATTTAATGGTAATATCAATATACGCAGAACTTGGTCAAGTGCATCAGCATCTTCTGTACTTTCAGCCTTCCGTAGATGTAAGGGAGTAAAGTCAGCATGCAACAGTACTTTTTGTCAAAACCAACTTTTATCAAATGTCAGATTTGAGTCACACTGCATGTTCACAGCACAGCATGATCCCAGTCCGGAGGGGAGGAGAATCCTTAAGGCGGTTGCACAGCGGTAGAGTTGCTGCCTTCCAGCGCCAGAGACAAGGGTTCGATCCTGACGACAGGTGCTGTTTGTACAGAGTATGTACGTTCCTCCCATGTCTGCATGTGTTTTCTTCGGGTGTTCCGATTTCCTCCCACACTCCAAAGACGTATAGGTTTGTAGGTTAATTGGCTTTGGTAAAAAATGTAAATTGTCCCTAGTGTGTGTGTAGGATAGTGTTAGTCTGCGGGGATCGCTGGTTGGCGTGGACTCAGTGGACCGAAGCTCTTGTGTCCACGTTGTATCTCTAAACTCAACTAAACTGAAAACACAGTGAAATAGTCATATAGAATGGAAACAGCTTTTATTGTTGACAAAAAGGTGCAAGGATGCATTTTATTCCTTCCTGTTGGCGTCGATTGCAGATCGCAGTCCTATAAGCTGCTTAAAAGTATGACCATCTAATTTTATTCATTCATTTTATTTTTTAAACTTTAGCAATCTTTTTGTGGTAAAGCCGATCATTTAGAATTCTACATTTTTTCAAATCACACTTTAAACTTTTTTAATGTGGCTGATACTGTGTACGTTCACAAGAGATATAAGCTGGATATAATAAATATTTTCACCCACGATATGGACCAACCATTTTTCATCTGATTTGAGGAATCTTAAAGAGATAGACGGGAATAGGGCATAAGCCCTTTCCATTTGATTTAGTCAGAAATTTCTAAATGGATTTGAGTAAATACTTGTGTCGGAAGGAACTGCAAATGCTGGATTACACCAAAGATAGATACAGAATGCTGGAGTAACTCAGCGGGACAGGCAGCATCTCCGGAGGGAAGGAATGGGTGATGTTTCGGGTCAAGACCCTTCTTCAAACGTGTCTGAAGAAGGGTTTCGACCCGAAGCATCACCCATTTCTCCTCTCCAAAGATGCTGCCTGTCCTGTTGAGTTTCTCCAACATTTTGTGTCTATCTCCAGAGATGCTGCCTGTCCGGCTGAGTTATTCCAGCATTTTGTGTCTATCTCCAGAGATGCTGCCTGTCCTGCTGAGTTATTCCAGCATTTTGTGTCTATCTCCAGAGATGCTGCCTGTCCTGCTGAGTTATTCCAGCATTTTGTGTCTATCTTCTGACTAAATACTTGAATAACCGTTGGATTGCTGATGAAAAGAGAGCAGAAGAATGGGACTAAATCTTCTGAGATGTTGGCATGATCATCAGGGTGGGAAGATTGCATTCCATGCTGCATCGTTCTATGATTGGAAAGATGTGGAGGGTGCCGAGGAGGTATACCAGAATGCTGGCTGGATTAAAGCGTTTCAGTTACAGGGAATGGTTGGATAGACTTGAATTGTTTTCTCTGCAACGTCGGAGGTTTTGGGGAAACCTGGTAGAAGTATATACAATTATGAGAAGCATAGATAGGGTGGACAGTCAGAACCGCTCTCCAGGGTGGGAATGTCCAACATTAGAGGGCATAGCTATAAGGTGAGAGGGGTAAAGTTTATTGGGGATGAGCAGGGCATTTTTTTACAGAGACTGTGTGTGAGTAGGGGCCTGGAACACAATGCCAGGGGTGGTGGTGGAGACAGATACATTTGTGGCATTTAAGGGGTATGGATCATGTACAGGCAGATGAGACCAGTTTAAACTGAAGATAGACACAGTTTAACTTGATATCATGTTCTGCACAAACATTGTGGGCCAAAGGGCCTGTTCCTGGGCTGTACTGCTCTCGGTTCAATGTTCGAGGATTGTAAATCCAGTTTCCCTTTGGATTTCAGGAGATTCAAGTTCATTTAAAGTTAATGTTCTTATTTTATTAAAATTGTTGCTGTAATTGGAATTTAATGCAGATAATCACATGGCCGAGGCAATCTGTACAAAGGCCATTTTAATGTCAACCAAATAATGGAAAAAAATAAAATATCCAGACTTATTAAGCGTCTGACATGCTCCAAATTGTCTGATTAGCATTTTAAGAATTAGTCAGATCTTGGGGCTTTTTACGAGTAAAATGGATACAAAGTGTGATTATGACTAATGACATAATTCAGGAACAGCACCCAACAGATTAGAATGAAATTGGGCTGTTTTAAGAAAATCATTTGGTGTTGCAATAAGGTTTAATTACATTGCAATAAGGTTTAATTACATTACATGGTGTCATGGTGGCACTTTACAGAGCCTGTAGTTCTAGAAACCCGGGTTCAACCCTGACTACGGGTGCTGTCTGCACGTTCTCCCCGTGAACGCATGGCTTTTCTCTGAGATCTTCGGTTCCCGCACATATTCCAAAGACGTACAGGTTTGTAGGTTAATTGGCTTGGTATAAGTGTAAATTGTCCCGAGTGTGTGTAGGATAATGTTAATGTGTGGGGATTGCTGGTCGATGTGGACTCGGTGGGCCGAAGGGCCTGTTTCCGTGCTGTATCTCTAAACTAAACTAAACTTCTGAACAGAATTACATTCAGTCTGACTGGTCCATACCAGCATTTACATATACATGAGACTACCTCTGCCATGTCAAAGACTATGAACATATTATTCTATCTTTTTCTTCACATAACATTGAACAACATGGGTTGTTGATGGTCAGCAAACTATTGGTGGGCTGAAGGGCCTGATTCTGTATTGTATGCCTCGATGACTCTAAGGCTCAATTTGTGCCGAGTTTAATAGAAAAGGAATAGCACAGAATTTGAACTTGAATTAAGATCCCTGCTGGAAAATACATTCCTCGTCAGACAATAGGCTAGAATAACACTGGAACACTTGCATTGATCTAGAACAGTGGGCAGCACAGTGGTGCAGCGGTAGAGTTGCTGCCGTACAGCGCCAGAGACCCGGGTTTTATTTTTCTGACTACAGGTGCTGGCTGTACGGAGTTTGTACGTTCTCCCTGTGACCACGTGAGTTTTCTCTGGGTGATCTGGTTTCCTCCCACCACTCCTAGAATTGTAGGTTAATTGGCTTCTGCTCATTATAAATTGTCCCTAGTGTGTAAGATAGTGGTCGTGTTTGGGTGATCGCCGGTCAGTGCAGACCCAGTGGGCCGAATCGCCTGTTTCTGTGCTGTATCTCTAAACTAAATCAAACAGACCAGAGAGACTTGTTGATGCAGTTCTAAAGTCCAGAAAAGGTTGGCTGTGACACATTTCCTTACAACAACTTCAGTAAAGCTTCTTTGGTCTTTGGGGCATCCTGACATGAGGCGAGACATTGCATAAATGCAAGCTCTTTCTTTCACTTATAGTTCATCCTGATGGATATAAAATGACTGGCGGGTGAGGGTGAGGTAGGGTGAGTAAACCCTAGCACGATCATCAGTGTTGTCTATCATGCTATTGAATGACGAAGAAGATGCAAGGAGACAAACGTCCTGCTCCTGCTTCAGTTTCCTATATTAGGAGGAGCGGCACAGTGGCTGAGCGGTAGAGTTGCTGCCTGACAGTGCAAGACACCCGGGTATAATCCTGACTGCGGGTGCTGTATGTACGGAGTTTGCACGTTCTCCCCGTGACCACATTGGTTTTCTTCGAGTGCTCCGGTTTCCTCCCACAATACAAAGGTACAGGTTTGTAGGTTAATTGGCTTCTGTAAAACTGTAAATTGCCCCTAGTGTGTAGGATAGTGTACAAAGTCATCACTGGCCGGTGGGCCGAAGAGCCTGTCTGCTCACTCTGTCTCTAAAGTCTGAAGTCAAGTTTAAGATGGGGCTGAAAACTTGGCATGAGTGGGGACCTATTGGCTTTCATTGTTTCCAAGTCAAGTCAAGTCAAGTCAAATTTATTTGTCACATACACATACTCGATGTGCTGTGAAATGAAAGTGGCAATGCCTGCGGGTTGTGCACAAAAAGAATTACAGTTACAGCATATAAATAAAGTTAATAAGTTACTAAACATAGCACAAAAAGTGTCGACAAAAATTTAGTCTCTGGGGTTCTCAAAGTTGACAGTCCTGATGGCCTGTGGGAAGAAGCTCTGTCTCATCCTCTCCGTTTTCACAGCGTGACAGCGGAGGCGTTTGCCTGACCGTAGCATCTGGAACAGTCCGTTACTGGGGTGGCAGGGGTCCCTCATGATCTTGCTTGCTCTGGATCTGCACCTCCTGATGTATAGGTCCTGCAGGGGGACGAGTGTAGTTCCCATGGTGCGTTCTGCCGAACGCACTACTCTCTGCAGGGCCATCCTGTCCTGGGCAGAGCTGTTCCCAAACCAGACTGTAATGTTGCCGGACAGGATGCTCTCTACAGCCCCAGAGTAGAAGCAATGAAGGATCCTCAGCGACACTCTGAATTTCCTCAGTTGTCTAAGGTGGTAAAGGCGCTGCTTAGCCTTACCCACCAGTGCGGCAATGTGCGTTGCCCACGTCAGATCCTCTGCGATGCGGACTCCCAAGTATTTGAAACTGCTCACCCTATCCACAATAGACCCATTTATCTCCAGTGGCGTGTACGTCCTTGGATGTTTAGCCCTTCTGAAGTCCACAATCAGCTCCTTTGTTTTAGTGACATTCAAGAGGAGGCTATTGTCCTGGTTCCATCGACTGGTTCCAATTTATTGAACAATTACCAGAGCATTTTCTTAAAAACAAATAAAACATCAAAGAGGACTTTTAATATTAAATAACCAAGGAAAAAGACACAGCTGAAATCTTCTTCTGGTACTGCAAAATGAAGTTCAACTGTCTTTGGGAAAAAAGCCCATTGAGATATACCCAGCTGGTTTCATGATCTAATTTATTTGTGTTAATGTTTGCCGTGAATAGGTCCATAAGTAATTTATACATTATACTCAAGGTCTACCCTACACCTATATTACTTTACATATTTCACTTAGATGGAGGGTTGCAGAGCAAAGCACAAACACCATGCTTGTACAACCTGCTTTAACCAACAATTATAAATACATTTTTAATAAAGGTTATGCTCCACACCTGGGGACTCAGGAATTCTGCTAATTTTATAATCTTTAGCAATAAAATTGAAATTAATAATCCAACAGCACACAGGTTGGGTTATGTTTGTCTAATCTATTCAACGGCAAAATATAAATGTTTCATTTTAGCTCCTAAAATATTCATCAGTTTCCAATTATATGATTACATAACATTCATATGGACTCCATTCAAACCCTGGCACTCACACAGAGCAACCGTTCAAGTCCTCCAAAGTTCCAGCGTTGTCCAATATATTCGGATATTTATTTAAAAGGGAGAGATAAAAGCAGAAGAGCTTTAAAACCCGTTCAGAAAGTATCCCCATTTTTTGTTCCTGCTTACCTGAGGGGCCATAACATTGACAATATATCACCATGGGAGACACATAGAATTATTAATGGCTCTGAATGACTCTGTGGCACCAGGAAAACAGGCAAGAGCATCAATATCCACTGAACAAATGCAATTAAAATGCTTTAGACTTCTAGAGCAGTCCAGAGACCGACTTGGCCAATTTCTTAAAGAAAAATATGGGAAGGAGCTTAATGTTTTAATTAAGCAAAAATGTTTACAGTTAAGTTGAGTCGTTCAAACATATTTCGTTTTTTATAGATTCCAAATTTCTTAATAGCAAACGCAACACTGTATCTTGATACACGCGACGCTGTGGGGCAGCGGTAGAGTTGATGCCTCACAGCCCCAGAGTCCCAGGTTCGATTCTGACTATGGGTGCTGTCTGTATGTATGTTCTCCCTGGGACCTGGGTTTTCTCCAGGTGCTTCAGTTTCATCCCACACTCCAAGGTTGGTAGGTTACTTGGCTTTGATAAAAATTGTAAATTGTCCCTATTGTGTTGAATAGTGCTAGTGAATGGGGGTGGGCCGAAGGGCCTGTTTCCGCACTGTATCTCTAAAGCAAAGTCTAAAGTCTAATGTGACAATAATAAATCAATATCTATAACTGTAATATAATTTTATAGGGTATTGTGAAGACCACAGTCAGACTACTGCGTATAATTTTGATCTCCCTCCTTGTAAAAAGATAAGCTTGCCAAAGAGGGAATGCAACAAAGATTCATAGAAACATAGAAACATAGAAAATAGGTGCAGGAGGAGGCCATTCGGCCCTTCGAGCCAGCACCGCCATTCATTGTGATCATGGCTGATCGTCCACAATCAATAACTCGTGCCTGCCTTCTCCCCATATCCCTTGATACCACTAGCCCCTAGAGCTCTATCTAACTCTCTCTTAAATCCATCCAGTGATTTGGCCTCCACTGCCCTCTGTGGCAGAGAATTCCACAAATTCACAACTCAAAGATTCACCAGACTGATTTTTGCCATCCGAGGAGGGAATGAGTAGGCAGGGCCTGTACTTTTTCCAGTGTCAAAGACTGAGAGATAATTCCAATGAAACTTAAAAACTTCTTACAGTCTGGGTGGAGGGAGAAGATTTTCCTGACTAGTGTAGATCCAGATGTCATGGTCTCAAAAGAAGGCCACATAGGTCTGGAATGGGGAGAAACCTCTTTACTCAAAGGGTGGTAAACCTTTGGAATTTGCTTCCCTGGATGGCTGTAAAGGTACAGTTATCGAGTTCATTTGAAGAGAGAGATTTCCGGTTATCAAGAACATGGAGATGGCCCAGGAAAATGAAGTTGTTAGAAGATCAGCCAAGACTTTGATGGACGGTGCCACAGATTTGAAGGCCAATTCCTGCTCCTAATTGATTTGTCCTTAATTCCTTAAATAAAAGCACCATTGAACCATTGAACCATTGAAGTTTGATGGGTTTCTTCAGCTGAATTTAATTGAATCCACAATGGCATTGCAAAGTCTTACTTGCGCACAGATTAAATTATAGGTGATAATCACTTTGAAAATATCGGTAGCCATGTGGACTTCTTGGCCTCTTCAACCATAAGATAAACTTGACATGTAAAAAATATGTTCCCTTTGCCAGCATTTTGTATAAAGCTAACCTGATCTGCTGAAAAAAACAATCCATATCTAAACTGAACCTTTTTATGGTCGACATTTCTAAAACTACAAAGACCTCCTTTATTAGTAAGTGAATAAGCAGGAATCAAGAGATATTAATGAATTTTCATTTGAGTTAATTAACATTGAATTATGAATATACATTAATTTTGTGTTGAATATCAAATGCCACAACCACAATAATCCTCCTGCCACGTCTTTCTTCTTATCATTTTATATTCGTTTTCTTTATTCACCAAACAAGAAATAAAGTAATAAATAACTGTGCTGATAAAAAGATCATCAACCAAAATCATTAACCCTGTTTCTCTCTCCATAGATGCTGCCTGACCCATTGAGTGTTTGTAGCATGCTCTTCCTTCATGTTGGAGTTCCACCTTCACTGCAATCTGCACATGACTAGCGAATATTAAGTCCCATATTACAAGGATTTTTCAAACAAAAAAATCTTGAATTTATGTGGTGCCTTACTCCGGAGAATGAGTCCCAAGGTGCTTAGCAGATCCGTTAACAAATGGCATGTCGCACGACATCACAAATATTTTAAAGTAGACAATCAAAAAATATTGGTAGACACAAAATGCAGGAGTACCTCAGCGGGACAGGCAGCATCTCTGGAAAGAAGGAATGGAGAAGTTCGAGACCCTTCTTCAGACTCTGAAAAAGTGTCTTGACCTTCTCCATTCCTTCTCTCCAGTGATGCTGCCTGTCCCGCTGAGTTACTCCAGCATTTTGTGTCTACCTTTGATTTTAAACTAGCATCTGGAGTTCTTTCCTATACCTAATCAAAAAATTTTGTTTCAACAACAGATTTTGTTGATCTGTTATGGCGATAGGTGAATGTTAGTGTTCCGTTTTAGTTTTGAGATACAGCACAGAAACAGGCCCTTCGGCCCACCGAGTCCACACCGACCAGCCATCCCCATACGTTAACACTATGCTACTAGGTACAATTTACATTTATATCAAGCCAACTAGCCATCCCCATACATTAACACTATGCTACTAGGTACAATTTACATTTATATCAAGCCAGACCTACAAACCTGTACGTCTTTGGAGTGTTGGAGAACACCGAAGATCTCAGAGAAAACCCACGCAGGTCACGGGGAGAACGTACAAACTCTGTGCAGACAGCGCCCATAGTCGGGATGTCAGCGCTGTAAGGCATCAACTCTACCGCTACACCACCTTGTGGGTGCAGATCCTTACTAAAGTAGGAGTTAATATGCATCATAATCAACCTCTCAAATCACTCCATCGCCACGGACATTAATGTCACCAACCTTAACACTGGGGCTGTTTGTATTCGCGATCCTCAGATATCAGCCTCGAAGGCTGAGATGATAGTGTCTGTGGGGGTTTGGAGGTCAAGGGAGGTACATTGATGTTCTTCCTTTGTGATGATGGCCAAACATTTAATTGGTATGTGGGAGTAATTAAAACTTGAAGATCCAGGTTGGTCATTAGTTTTCAAGATCTAACCTGAAAATTGGCGAAGCCTAACCTGCTTTTAGAGAGTCTGAAAGGACGAGGGTGCCAGAGACAGAGAGACAGAGAGAGAGCTCAGGACTGAATTGCTGGGAATAGACCACTGAAGCCATGACTAGCATGGCTGAAGTGATTAAAATCAGGGATCAGATGCTAAGTCTTTATTAGGCTCTGGTCAGGCCGCATTTGGAGTATTGTGAGCATTTTGTACCCCATATCTGAGGAAGGATGTGCTGTCATTGGACAAGGACCAGAGGAGGTTTACGAGAATGATCCCAGTTTAGTTTAGTTTAATTTATTATTACATGTACGGAGGTACAGTGAAAATGTTTTGTTGTGTGCTAACCAGTCAGCGGAAAGACAATACATGAGTACAATCGAGCCTTCCAAGGTATACAGGTACATGATAAGGGAATAATGTTTACTGCAAGATAAAGTCCAGTAAAGTGCTATCAAAGATATTCAGAGGGTCTCCAATGAAGTAGATTGTAAGTTCAGGACTTCGATCTAATTGCAGTCGAATGATTCAGTTGCATGATAACAGTTGGGAAGAAACTGTCCCTGAATCTGGAGGTGTGTGTGTGTGTGTGGCTCTTGATGATATTGGTGTCCTTTTGAGTTAGTACCTCTTATAGATCTGCTCAAAGATGGGGAAATCAGTATCATTAATGGATCAGGCAGTGTCTACCACACTCTGTAATCTCCTTCATTGCTGGGTGTTTGAGTTACGGAGTCAGGCCGTGATACAACCAATCAGTATACTTTCTACTGCACCCCTGTACACATCCAAGTGGATATTCATCGACATACTGATTCTCCTCAATCTTCTCAGAAAGTAGAAGTGTTGATGAGCTTTCTTTTTTTTAGAATTTCAAGTAAGAATTTAATTGTTCCGTTTCAGTACATATGACAATTAAATAGTCCTGATTCTTGACTTGATTAATTGCCTCAATGCCCTGAGACATGGACAGATCTTCAGAGATAGATACACACAGGAACTTGAAACTGTTAACTATCTCCACCACCAACTTGCATGTTGCATTGCACGCAGGGTGGCACAGTGGTGCAGCGGTAGAGTTGCTGCCTCACCGCACCAGAGACCCGGGTTCGATCCTGACTGCGGGTGCTACCTATACGGAGTTTGTACGTTCTCCCCGTGACTTACGTTCGGTTTTCTCCAGGAGCCCAGGTTTCCTATCACACTCCAGACATACAGGTTTGTATGTTAATTGGATTCCACACTGTGTCTCTAAACTAAACTGATCAGTTACGCTGACATCTGACCACCAGATTTTCTTAGTCTTCCACATTTGGCCATTATATGTATGTGTGTGTGTGTGTGTGTGTGTGTGTGTGTGTGTGTGTGTGTGTGTGTGTGTGTGTGTGTGTGTGTGTGTGTGTGTGTGTGTGTGCGCATGTCTGCACGTGTGTGTGTGTGGCTACATGTGTATGTGTGTGTGTGTGTGTCTGCATGTGTGTGTGTGGGCGTGTGTGTGTGTGTGGGTGTGTGTGTTTGTGTGTATGTGTGAGCATATGTGTGTGTGTGTGTGCATGTCTGTGTGTGCATGTGTGTGTATGGCTGCATGTGTGTGTGTGTGTGCATGTGTGTGTGTGTATGGCTGCATGTGTGTGCGTGCATGTCTGCGTGTGCATGTGCGCATGTGCGTGTGTATTCACTGGCAACTCTTTCACAAATGATTGGTTGAATGTGTGTGGAAAGCGCAAACGAGTCCATTCAGTCAACCTTGCAGGTAGAAAAGACCAACCTGGAGACGTTGAGTCACTTCAAGTCAATCACATAAGCTTACAAACGGCCAAAGATCTGACCTGAAGTAGAAGCTGGTGGTTTCATTGCATTGGTGAGATTAACTGGCCAAATCCAACTCACCCTGATCCCACAGGCTGAAAATTTGGTCTACTTAAAACGACTGTCATTAAAAATAATTGCACAAACAGTAGATGTGAGAACACCGTCTGCCAAAAGGCATTATAGTTTCCTAAGATGTGTATCAATGTTTCCCACTACTTAGTTGTTATTGCTTTGCTAATTGTGGTGGTCTAATCTGCTGCCCTATATCCTGTATTATTATAGTCCCTGCACTATATTTCACTGGTAGTAAGACATTTTAAAACTTCTTGCTCTCAAGATTCACGCAAATCTTTATTTGACAATAAACTGAAATGGAAACCAAAAAGTAGAGTATGTGATGTTACACATTGACAACATTACCCTCTATGAGATCCCAAAATAACAACTCTTACAATGATCCACTTTTATTGCTCAAATGCTGGTTGAATTTATGGCTTTTGTTTTGTGTTTTCTGTTCTAATGACAAGCGTTTATCATTTAAACACATTTTAATATATATATATCAATGCTGTGCGTTAAGATGAAAGATACAAGATGTTAGTATATTAGGTACTTCCCATTGCTGTGGATGATAGTACTGTTTCTACCGATGCGTATGTCATGGACCAATGTGCTGAAGTGTTGATTATCATTTACTTACGCATTAGAAGTTAAAACATCTGTTTGCCTTAAAGGAAACGCATTATAATTGGAGATTAAGAGTGCAGCAATCTCGACACTGTTTTATCCTGTACCAAAATTTTGATTTTCACTCAATTCTAGCTCATTGTGTGGCAACAAAGGGAACGCATTGTTTTCTGATCTGTGTCTGGTGGCTTCTTAATTAATCCTCCCCAGTCAGTCAGAATTTAGAAGGTAAACCTTAAACCTTGCCTCAGGCAGTTGCGGCGATGTTTAATAAGGAAGCCAACCGGAAGAACAAACGGAAAGACACGGTGGCGCAGCTGGTGGAGCTGCTGCCTCACAGTTCCAGAGACTCCCCTTTAGTCTGGACTTCTGGTACTGCCTGTGTGGAGTTCCCCCTTAACACTTGCATTTTATCAGGATGCTCCAGTTTCCCCTAACATCCCAAAGATGTGTGGGTTTGTAGGTTAATTGGCCAAAGAAAAATTGCCCCTAGTATGTCGGGAGTGGATGGGAAAGTAAGATAACTAACAACTAGGATGATCAATAGTCGGCATGGACTCAGTGGGCCAAAGGGGCTGCTTTCATGCTGTATCACTAAACTAAACTAAATCCTTTCATTCTTCCAAAGCAAAATAGACAACATCTACAGCACCTTAACCACCAACGCACCTGCTCCCCCTCAAACCACCTGCCCCCCCTTATCCTGTCAACCCCTGCCTCAGTTCTCCCCAGTCTCCACCACCGACCTCTCTGACCTCTTCACAGGAATAAAAACTGCCACCTGCTCTCTGGACCCCATCCCCTCCAGCTTTGTCAAGGCCTGCCTTCCTGCTCTCTCTCCACTTATCACTGCAACAATAAACTTCTCCCTGTCCACTGGCATCGTCCCGCCATCCCTCAAAATCGCTGCTGTCACCCCCATTCTGAAAAAACCTGGTCTAAACCCTGACACCCCAAACAACTTCAGACCAATCTCCAACCTACCCTTTCTGTCCAAAGTTTTGGAATGTACTGTAGCTTCCCAACTCAAATACCACCTCTCTACCAATAACCTGTATGAAACTTTCCAATCCGGATTCCGCTCCAACCACTGTACTGAAACTGCGCTCCTCAAAATCACAAACGACATTCTCCTCTCCTCCGACGCTGGCAACCTCAACATCCTCATCCTACTTGACCTCAGCGCCGCCTTTGACACCATAAATCACTCCATTCTCCTCACCCGACTTGAAACCTCCTTTAACATCACCGGCACAGCCCTATCCTGATTCAAATCTTACCTCTCTGATAGACACCAGTTCATCTCCATTAACAATTGTAAATCCCCCACCGCTCCCCTCCCCCAAGGTGTCCCCCAAGGCTCAGTCCTTGGCCCCCTCCTCTTCATCCTCTACCTGTTCCCCCTTGGTCAATTAATCCGCCGTCATGGTCTCAACTTCCACTGCTTCGCCGATGATATCCAGCTCCTCATCTCCACCAAGTCAATCTCCCCCACCACACACTCTACACTGACAAACTGCATCACTGAAATAAAATCTTGGCTTCAATCAAATTTCCTCAAACTCAATTGCAACAAATCTGAAATCATCATCATTGGTCCAAAAACGCTCACCAAATCCACCCAAAACTTCATCCTCAACATTGATGGTCTCCCAGTATCCACCTCCCCTCACATCCGGAATCTTGGAATCATCTTTGATCAAACCCTCTCCTTCGACAAACACATCAAACACATCACAAAGACAGCCTTCTTCCACCTCAAAAACATTGCCCGTCTCCGTCCATGCCTCTCCTCCACAGCTGCAGAAACCCTCATCCACGCCTTCATCACCTCCCGTCTGGACTACTGCAACAGCCTCCTCTATGGCGCACCCTCAAAAATCATCAGTAAACTTCAATACATTCAAAACTCCGCTGCCCGTCTACTCACCCACACCCCGATCCGTGACCATATCACCCCCGTCCTTTACAAACTCCACTGGCTCCCCATTCCCCAGAGAATCCAGTACAAAATCCTCCTCATGACCTACAAAGCCCTCCATAACCTGGCCCCATCCTACCTGACCGACCTCCTCCACAGGCACACTCCCACCTGCACCCTCCGCTCTGCTGCTGCCAATCTCCTATCCCCCCACATCCGGACCAAACTCAGATCCTGGGGGGACAGGGCTTTCTCCATCGCTGCTCCCACCCTATGGAACTCACTACCTCAAACCGTTAGAGACTCCTCCACACTCACCACATTCAAAACATCGCTGAAGTCTCACCTGTTCAGCACTGCCTTCAACCACTGAAGGTCACCTCACCTTCTGTCTCCTTTCTCTGTTCGTTTACTTATTTATCTATTTATTCACTTCCCTATGTTCTCTAAATCCCTGTAAAGCGTCTTTGAGTATATGAAAAGCGCTATATAAATGCAATGTATTATTATTATTATTATTAAACTAAACTAAACATAACTAAACTAAGCTGGGCGTTATAATAAAAAGGGCAGCACGGCGGAGTAGCAGTAGAATTGCTGCCTTGGAGTGCCAGAAACCCAGGTTTGATCCTGACTCCGAGTGCTGTCTGTACGGAGCTTGTCCATTCTCCCTGTGACTGCGTGGGTTTTCTTTGGGAGTTCCAGTTTCCTCTCACACTCCAAATACGTATAGGATTGTAGGTTAATTGATTTCGGTAAAAATTGCAAATTGTCTCCGGTGTGCTGGATAGTTTTAGTACACGGGGATCGCTGGTTGCGTGGACTTGGTGGGCCCATGGGCCTTATTTCCACGGTAAAACACTGAACTGAACTAAACTAAACTAAATTAAACTACACTAAACTAAACTAAACTAAATTAGATCCAGTTAGATCTTTGCACTACCTGCACTACTCCCTACCAACTTAACCTCTAACCTCAGAAACAGTAACCCTGGGAAGAGGCACAATTGAGTCTGATGGGAAGGATGTCATTGCCCCATTGGCCTTCTGCTCAAAGCGAGCATAGAAAACAATCAGACAATAGACAATAGACAATAGGTGCAGAAGGAGGCCATTCGGCCCTTCGAGCCAGCACCGCCATTCAATGTGATCATGGCTGATCATTCTCAATCAGTACCCCGTTCCTGCCTTCGCCCCATACCCCCTGACTCCGCTATCCTTAAGAGCTCTATCTAGCTCTCTCTTGAATGCATTCAGAGAATTGGCCCCCACTGCCTTCCGAGGCAGAGAATTCCACAGATTCACAACTCTCTGATTGAAAAAGTTTTTCCTTATCTCAGTTCTAAATGGCCTACCCCTTATTCTTAAACTGTGGCCCCTTGCTCTGGACTCCCCCAACATTGGGAACATGTTTCCTGCCTCTAACGTGTCCAACCCCTTAATAATCTTATACGTTTCGATAAGATCTCCTCTCATCCTTCTAAATTCCAGTTCATCAGGTAGGACCGCACTACCACCAGTGATGTTGCCTGACAGCTTTGATCTTTGCTTTGCAGTTCTCAAAAGTTGCCTTTCGTCTCTATTCCTAGCCATGTGCATGGAACCAGCCGGTCGATGGGACCGGGAACCCGCCCGAAGGCTCAGCGGTCGGCAGGATTGGGAACCCGCTTGAAGGCTAATTGATCGACCTGACTGGGAGGGAGCGGGAGACATCAGACGTGAAGAGCAAGGGCGGGTACGAGGGTGAACCATGGTAATGCTTCCACAGCGCCTCCAAGGTCGGCTGCAGGAGGCGTCCCAGGGACACAAAGATGGGCGGGCGAGAAGACGAGTGGGACGTCGGCACTGGGTACTGATTTTGGATGATCAGCCATGACGGTCGGTGCTAGCTTGAAGGGTCGAATGGCCTACTCCTGCACCTATTTTCTATGTTTCTATGTTTCTATTTCTACGTCAGTTTGCGGGTTCTGCTCCAGTACATGGAGCGTGTGGGCCGACCGGGCTTTGGACTTTGAATACTGGCGCCGAAAATAGCAGCGACCTCATGTGTAATATATGCAAAAAGAAATTCATTGCGCAGTGGCATACTCGACAAATAAAGCACCATTGAACAGTTGAACTACAGATTATCGCCACTGGTTGCATTTAGCTCTCAGCTCCACTGAAGACAGGGAAAATGAACGTGGAGTGTGATCAGCAGATGATGCAAGTCCACAGACATGGATTTGCTGTGTGTCACTTCGCCTCACCTGCAGCCAGGAGACAGACAGCTCCATCCATCACGAATCGCTGGTGGTGGTGACTCTCTGCAGTCGAATCCTGCAGCGGTTCATTCATTCCCGACTTTGACTTTAATCAGATCCTACAGCTATGAACAGATGTCTGATGCTATGCTAGCTAATTTGGTTTTTTGTCGCTTAATGTTTTTAACGTCATTTAAGCCAAGTGCTTTGATGGCTGTTCCAGCTGTTTAACCACTAGCCTTGTTTAGCTACTACGCTTTTGGCAACTTTTGATAAATGCACTGAATGGGCGCAGTAAGGATTTTCTACCCGCGCTGAATTTCAACACTTAAATGCAAGAGGCTGCTAACCATTGGGGTTTTCACCATTTTTCAATGGCAGAGTTACCTGCGTTAGTCTCCATGGCAACTCCTACTTTTACTCCGCCTTGCCAGCCTTAGGTTCAGGCATAGGCCCGCAAGTTAGTTTTCACTGGCAAAGGCGTTGCTATGGCAGCAGCTGTGCTCTCACTGATGCTGGGTCTGAGTCACAAAGCCTGCATCACTCAGCATTCCACACCAGCCTTTGGAAAGTCCCTGCATTAGTCACCAAAACCCTCTCCCCCCACCTCCCCTTCCCGCCCTCCGCCCCTCCCCTACACTGACCCTCGATGAATAATTGAAGAAAACCAGGATAAACAATAGAATCATAGAGTCATGCAGCAGGAAACAGGTCCTTCAGCCCAACCTGCCCACACCAACCAACATGTCCAGCTACACTAGCCCCACTTGTCTGCATTTGGTCTATCTATCTATCTATCTATCTATCTATCTATCTATCTATCTATCTATCTATCTATCTATCTATCTATCTATCTATCTATCTATCTATCTATCTATCTATCTATCTATCTATCTATCTATCTATCTATCTATCTATCTATCTATCTATCTATCTATCTATCTATCTATCTATCTATCTATCTATCTATCTATCTATCTGTCTATCTGTCTATCTGTCTATCTGTCTATCTGTCTATCTGTCTATCTGTCTATCTGTCTATCTGTCTATCTGTCTATCTGTCTATCTGTCTATCTGTCTATCTGTCTATCTGTCTATCTGTCTATCTGTCTATCTGTCTATCTGTCTATCTATCTATCTATCTATATATTACTAAAACTCTCATCTTGTTTATTTGTGGGTTTGTGAATATATTTGTTCTCAAAATACAGCCAAAACGGTACACGATAGCGCAACAATTTTAGGCCCACCTTACTCACCATTGTCCTGGGGTTCAAATGTTTGTTATATTTTAAATGTTTCTCACTTCTTAAACTTTAAAAATCACTTTTTAGAGTTAACAAAAATCACTTTTCCATTTGTCCGGGCCGTCAGCCGCGTTCGACATCACAATGGGACCCGCCCGAGTGATAGGAGTGGCAGCCAATTGCACGATAGCCACTGGGGGCGGGACCCGCCAGAATGATGGGAGTGGCGACCAATGTGGGGGGGCTGCTGAGCCATCGAGCTGCCGTTGCTGCTGAGCCGTCAAGCTGTAACATTTAATAAATGCGCTCCCCCCCCCCCCCGCCGGGAGGACCGGCGTCCATCCCGGCATGACCCGTGCGTAACCTTCCTCCCATGGTGCAGTGCGGTGGCAGAGGGTTAAACAAGATGGCCATCACTGCCGAGCTGCAGCTGTAGGAGACGTTTCCACCCAACGGTTCCACGGCTCGCTCTGGCCGACGCATGGCCGCGTGAGCCGAGGGCCGAGGTGAGTGCCTCCCTCTCCCCTTTCCTCTCCCCTCTCTCCCGCCCACGGCATTGGGGGACACTCCCCAGCTGGCAATGGGTGCACGGATCGTCAGTTGGGGGAGGGTTGCCGGGCCCGCAGGAGATGCTTGCACCCAACGGGTGTTGCCGGTCCCACAGGAGAGTTTTCAACGGGTCCACGGATCGTCAGTTGGGGGAGCGTTGCCGGGCCCGCAGGAGAGGCTTGCACCCAACGGGGGTTGCCGCGCCCGCAGGAGAGGTTTGCACGGAGGGTTGCCAGGCCCGCATGAGAGTTTTGGATCAGTTGTGAGAGGTTTGCTGGGCCCGCAGGAGACGTTTGCACCCAACGGGGGTTGGTGCGCCCACAGGAGAGATTTGGACCCAATGGGTCCACGCCCGTCTAGTATCCCTCTAAACCTGTCCTATCCATGTACCTGTCTAATTGCTTCTTAAACGTCACGATAGTTCCTGCCTCAACTACAACGTCCGGCAGCTCGTTCCGTACACCCACCTGCCTTTGCGTGAAAAAGTTAACCTTCAGATTCCTATAAAATCTTTCCGCCTTCACCTTGAATCTATGCCCTCATTCTCAATTCCCTTACTCTGGGCAAAGGACACTGTGTGTCTACCTGATCTATTCCTCTCATGGTTTTATACTCATTACATTTTACAATATAAGAATAAAAACAACATAAATTCAATTTATAACAGTGTTTAAATTACTGCACATTCCTGCAATATAACCACACCTTTATCCATGAAAATGCGACTTTGCTAAAGTATCCTAAATGATTTACAATTCTACCCAGGTGGGATATTTGAACTTAATCACCCAGCTCTATTTTCCACCACTGCTGAGATGGTTAGCCTTGAATGGAATGTTAAATACAAAGCTATTATTATTATCCTGTGAGCTTACAAACTTCGGGGGGAAAAGCTCACCCAGTGTTCCTGCTACTGGATCAATTATCTGTGAAATCAGTTGCCAGTCCTAGTCATTTTTATTTCAAATAAAAAACTTTTTTAATTCCACAGATACACCACCCTCTGGCTAAAGAAATTCCACCTCAACTCCAATCTAATGTCCTTTTATTCTGACGTTGTGCCCATGGAATAGGAGATTGATAGGTTCTTGATTAGTAAGGGTGTGAAAGGTTATTGGGTGAAGGCAGGAGAATGGGGTTGAGAGGGAAAGATAGATCAGCCATGATCGAGTTGCGGAGCTGACACGGTGAGTCTAATGGCCTAATTCTGCTCCTATATCTTGTGGTCATGGTCTTATGGTATCTTTGCAATAAGATTTGATTTAATTCAAATCCCTCCATCGCCTCTTTGAACACTAATTTATGCAGCACGGTATTATACAGACCCCTTAGCCCATCTTGTCCGCAATGAAAAACAAGAACCCATGTGCGTCTGATTCCATTTTATTTTTCCCACATCCTCATCAGTTCTCCCTATGTTCTACCTTTCACCTACAAACAAGGGGTAATTTACAGAGGCCAGATAACCTGCCTTCACATTGGCTGCACCGAACTTCAGTGCGTTCCTCAGCATGTTTAATTTAGGTTCATTTTTGTCACGTGGGTTTATTCTGGGTGCTCTGGTTTCCTCCCACACTGCAAAGATCTACAGTCTTTGTAAATTGTAAATTGTCCCCCAGTGTGTAGGACATTGCTAGTTTACGGGTGACCGCTGGTCGGCGCGGACTCGGTGGGCCGAAGGGCCTGTTCCACGCTGTATCTCTAAAGTCGAAAGTTTAAAGATTGCATTTGGACAGATTTATGTCCTGTTTCATGTCACTGCTTATTTGCAACTACTTCAGCTATTACATCAGAAAGCTTCATATCAGAGTGAGGAGCGGGCAGAGAGGGAATCAAAGAAAGCAAATCATTAATGCCCAGAACTTTAAAGAGCCTAGGTCATATGAAAACTGAGTCTGTGGGAAAATGGAAAAGAAAAGAAAAGATGGTTTAAAATTAGTTCATCACAGTCGCAGAAATGATTTAAAAGCTTGTTTATTCTGGCAGCGTTGCTGATGTTCAGAAGTTCATAAGGTCTACGAGCAGAAGTTGGCCATTCGGCCCATCAAGCCAACTCCACCATTCAATCATGGCTGATCTACCTTTCCCTCTCAACCCCATTCTCCACGCTCTGACTCAAGAAATTCATCCTCATCTCGTTTCTGAAAGTAAGTCCTTTATTCTGCGGCTATGACCTCTGGTCCTAGACTCTCCCACTAGTGGAAACATCCTCTGCACATCAACTCTATCCAGGCCTTTCACTATTCGGTAAGTTTCATTGAGGTCGACCCCTCATCCTTCTAAACTCCAGCGAGTAGAGGCCCAGAGCCTTCAAATGCTCATCATATGTTAACCTACTCATTCCTGGGATTATTCTGGGTTGTAAATTCCTTTTAGAACATTTGGAAGAATCACAGAGGTTGGATCTTTATAATGTTCAGCACCCCCTTGAAGATGTTTACCTGGGCTTGTTGCGTAGCCCATGGCGCCATGAATACCGTCTCACACAAGAGATTAGTGTGCAAAATTAGACCACATGGTATTGGGGTAGGGTATTGACATGGATAGAGAACTGGTTGGCAGACAGGAAGCAAAGAGTAGGAATTAATGGGTCATTTTCAGAATGGCAGGCAGTGACAATTGGGGTGCCGCAAGGCTCAGTGCTGGGACCCCAGTTATTTACAATATATATTGATGCTTTAGATGAGGGAATTAAATGTGACATCTCCAATTTATGGATGACACAAAGCTGGGTGGCAATGTGAGCTGCGATGAGTATGCTATGAGGCTGCAGGGTGACTTGGATAGGGTGTGTGAGAGGGCAGATGCATGGCAGATGCAGTATAATGTGGAGAAATGTGAGGTTATCCACTTTGGTGGCAAGAACAGGAAGGCAGATTATCATCTGAATGGTGTCAGATTAGGAAAAGGGGAGGTGCAATGAGACCTGGGTGTGCTTATACATCAGTCACTGAAAGTTAGCATGCAGGTGCAGCAAGCAGTGAAGAAAGCTGTTGGCATGTTGGCGTTCATTGCGAGAGGATTTGAGTATAGGAGCAAGGAGGTCCTACTGCAGTTGTACAGGGCCCTGGTGGGACTGCACCTGGAGTATTGTGTGGCAATTTTGGTCTCCTGTTCTGAGGAAGGACATTATTACTATTGAGAGAGTGCAGTGCAGGTTCACCTGGTTAATTCCCGGGATGGCGGGACTGACATATGATGAAAGAATGGGTCGTCTGGGCTTGTATTCACTGGAATTTAGAAGGAGAGGGGATCATATAGAAACATATAAAATCCTTAAAGGATTAGACAGGCTAGATGCAGGAAAATGTACCTGATGTTGGGGGAGTCTAGAGCCAGGGGTCACAGTTTAAGAATAAGGGGTAGGCCATTGAGGACTGAGATGAGGAAAAACTTGTTCACCCAATGAATCTGTGGAATTCTCTGCCACAGAAGGCAGTGGAAGCCAATTCATTGGATGGTTTCAAGAGAGAGTTAGATTTAGCTCTTAGGGCCAAAGGAATCAAGGGATATGGGGAAAACGTAGGAGCAGGGTACTGATTTTAGATGATCAGCCATGACCATATTGAATATGTAAGAAAATAACTGCAGATGCTGGTACAAATCGAAGGTATTTATTCACAAAACGCTGGAGTAACTCAGCAGCTCAGGCAGCATCTCAGGAGAGAAGGAATGGGTGATGTTTCGGGTCGAGACCCTTCTTCATACTGAATATGATCAGTGCTGGCTCAAAAGGCCAAATGGCCTACTCCTGCAGCTATTTTTCTATGTTTCTGTTTCTATGCCTGTCCTGGCCTCCACATCTTATTATCTTCTCCCATGGAGCAGTAGAGCCTTTTCATCACAAGTGTTCCATATTTCAAAATTCACCCCAAGCGCACCAATAAAAATATAGTTTGCATTCAAAGGAGCAGTTCTGTGTAAAACTTTGAAGATTTATAATATATTTGAACTGGAATAATAAACTTCCCTGTATCCGACTGAAATGTAGTTTCCAGATGTACAGGGTCAGAGGTCCAAGATAAAAGTATCAGGTTTAGGGCCGTTCCAGCTACAAGTTGCAAAGAATATGTGGGGTTGCTGATGGAAGGAGCTGGTTCATGAACTCTCTCACTTTCCTCCTTCATTTTCTTTCATTTTCTTTCATTTTCTCTCTCCCTCTCTCCCTCCCTCCCTCTCTCTCTCTCTCTCTCTCTCTCTCTCTCTCTCTCTCTCTCTCTCTCTCTCTCTCTCTCTCTCTCTCTCTCTCTCTCTCTCTCTCTCTCTCTCTCTCTCTCTCTCTCTCTCTCTCTCTCTCTCTCTCTCTCTCTCTCTCTCTCTCTCTCGCTCTCTCTCTCTCTCTCTCTCTCAAACTTTCTAAAACTTGCCAAAACTTGCTCTCCCCTCGCTCTCTCTCTCTCTCTCTCTTTTTTTTTTTTTTTTTTTTTTTTTTTTTCATTTTCAAAGACTTTATTCAGCACATTCACATGATACATCACATCAAAACCACATTCAGGGGTTACAAGTCATCAAATAATCATTATAATACAATGTTGCCTTCATTATTTACAATGCTCTCAACCCCCCGCGGTGACCAGCGCCCACGGAAGGCCTCCATAGTCACACCTCACCTCACATCCGGAATCTTGGAATCATCCTTGATCAAACCCTCTCCTTCGACAAACACATCAAACACATCACAAAGACAGCCTTCTTCCACCTCAAAAACATTGCCCGTCTCCGTCCATGCCTCTCCTCCACAGCTGCAGAAACCCTCATCCACGCCTTCATCACCTCCCGTCTGGACTACTGCAACAGCCTCCTCTATGGCGCACCCTCAAAAATCATCAATAAACTTCAATACATTCAAAACTCCGCTGCCCGTCTACTCACACACACCTCGATCCGTGACCATATCACCCCCGTCCTTTATAAACTCCACTGGCTCCCCATCCCCCAGAGAATCCAGTACAAAATCCTCCTCATAACCTACAAAGCCCTCCATAACCTGGCCCCATCCTACCTGACCGACCTCCTCCACAGGCACACTCCCACCTGCACCCTCCGCTCTGCCGCTGCCAATCTCCTATCCCCCCACATCCGGACTAAACTCAGATCCTGGGGGGACAGGGCTTTCTCCATCGCTGCTCCCACCCTATGGAACTCACTACCCCAAACCGTTAGAGACTCCCCCACACTCACCACATTCAAAACATCGCTGAAGTCTCACCTGTTCAGCACTGCCTTCAACCACTGAAGGTCACCTCACCTACTGTCTCCTTTCTCTGTTCATTTATTTATTTACTTATTTATCTATTTATTAATTTCCCTATGTTCTCAAAATCTCTGTAAAGCGTCTTTGAGTATATGAAAAGCGCTATATAAATAAAATGTATTATTATTATTATTATTATAGTCCCCGTGGTCTCCGCGTGTTCCCTCTCTAGGGTCACGCGCGCACGGACGTAGGCCCGGAAAAGGGGAAGGCAGCCGACTCTGGCAAGACCATCGACCGCCCGCTGCCTGGACCCGCGAATGGCCAACTTGGCCAGGCCCAAGAGCAAACCGACAGGGAGGTCCCACCCCCCCGAAAGACCCTCCCCACCCCCTGCCTTGTGTCCAAACACTAGAATCGTAGGACTAAAGTGTAACCAGAACTTGAGGAACAACCCCTTCAGATATTGGTACAGGGGCAGTAACCTCTCACATTCCATATAGACATGGAACACGGTCTCTTCGTCACCGCAGAAAATACAGGCGGTCGGCGAGCCCGTGAACCGGCTCAACAGTTTATTACACACCACCGCTCTGTGCAGCACTCTCCACCCCAGGTCCCCGATGTAAAGGGGAACAACTCCCTTATAGAGAGCCCCCCACTGAGGACCGTCCCCGTCTTCAGGTGGTAACACAGACCGCCAAGATGTATCAGGGCGGTGTACGAAAACAAGGAGGTGTAGAATGTGCAGGAGCATTCTGTACAGTGTGCGTCTCTTCGCATCACGAAACAGCACGCTGGGCATCTCGGAAAGGCGGCTCAAGTTGTGCGGAGCCGGCGCCCGGGAGAGATCCCGAAGCCTAGGCCCGATGAGCAAATCTGACGGAGCGGGGGTAAGCTCAGTCAGAACTACTCTAGGCACACGCCTCTCCTCGACACCCGCCATGACAGGGTGAGGACCAGCTGCTCCCGCAGCCACGACGTCCCCCTCCCTTTGTGGAGCAACACGTCGGCTGAAAACAACCAAATTCCTCACTCTAAGCACGTCCCGATAGAAACTAGGCAGACCCCGTAAGGCGGGTCGACTGATGCCCGCCACCGGCAGCCGCGAAACCCCCCGTAGGCAACAACCCCGACGAAAAAAATACGTGGCCAGAGCGTGCCACCTGGGGGGGTTCTCCGTGTACATATACCTCCGCAGAGTCCTGAGACGGAGAGCCGCCACCTGGGTACGCACGCATACCAAGGACTGGCCGCCCTCCTCCAACGGGAGACTCAGGACTGCTGCGGTAACCCAATGCTTCCTATTTCCCCAGAAGAAGTCCACCAGCTTCTTCTGTAAAGTAGTTGCAAAGATGGAAGGCGGGACAAGAGTAGCCAGCCGGTACCACAACATGGAGGCCACCAGCTGGTTTATGACCAGCACCCTCCCCTGAAAGGAAAGGACTCCAAGCAGGCCTGACCAGCGTCCCAGCCGGGCGACGATTTTCATCTCCAGCTCCTGCCAGTTCGCCGGCCAGGCATCCTCAGTGGGACTCAGGTACACCCCCAGATAGAGGAGGTGCGTGGTGCTCCACGCATACATCGCCATCTCCTCCGGCAGGGAGTCTACCTGCCACTGACCCACTAATAGTCCAGAGCATTTACTCCAATTAATCCTGGCGGATGATGCAGCCGAGAAAGTCCTCTGGCAGTCACGCATCCTCCGCAGGTCACCAGGGTCAGTGAACGTAAGGAGCACATCATCGGCATAGGCTGAAAGAACCACTTCCACCCCCGGACCTGGTAGAGCCAGGCCTGTCAGCTTCCTCCGAAGAAGACACAGGAATGGCTCTACACAGACCGAGTACAACTGACCGGACATGGGGCACCCCTGACGAACCCCCCTCCCAAAATGAATGGGAGCCAACAACACCCCATTAACCTTCACAAGACACTCCGCTGCAGCGTACAAGAGCCGGACCCTGGCTACAAAATGCGGTCCAAATCCGAACGCTTGCAGCGTCCCGAGTAGGTAGTCATGGTCTACCCTGTCAAAAGCCTTCTCCTGATCAAGAGACAGGAAGGCTACTGACTGACCAGTGCCCTGAGATAGATAAATCAGGTCCCTAACCAGGTGGATGTTATCCTGAATGGACCGACCAGGGACTGTATAGGACTGGTCAGGGTGAATCAGTTGAGACAGCACAGAGCCTAGGCGATTTGCCATCGCCCGTACAAAGATTTTGTACTCTGTACAGAGGAGAGAGACCGGGCGCCAGTTCTTCAACAGGCGGAGTTCACCCTTCTTGGGCAGCAGGACAACGACTGCTCTGCGCCACGAGAGGGGCATCTCCCCGGTCGCCAGGCTCTCCCCCAGAACCTTCATATAATCATCCCCCAGGACATCCCAGAAGGCTCTAACAAATTCTACCGTCAACCCATCCAGCCCAGGGGACTTGCCCCTCCTGAGCTGGTGCAGGGCACGTGTCAACTCCTCCAGTGATAAGGAGTCATCCAGAAGATCGGACACTTCCCTATCTACAGTCGGTAGACCCTCCCACAGGACCCGCTGAGCCTCCCCGCTGCAACCATCTGCGGAGAACAGGGTCCCATATAAGGACCGGACTAAAGCACTGATCCTCTCTGGATCTGTGACAGAGGAGCCATCATCCGCGAGCAGCTCTACGAGCTGTTTGCGGGCTCCCCGCCCCTTCTCCAGAGAGAAAAAGAAAGGTGACGCTCGGTCCAAATCGTGCAGCATTTGGACCCGCGACCTCACGTAAGCTCCACGGGACCGCTCAAGCAGCAGGTTCCTCAAGGCTTCCTTCTTCCCCTGAAACTCTCCCCATTCACAGGAGTCCTCACCAATCCGACCCAGGCGAGACTCCGCCCCCGATAGCTCCCTCTCGAGCCTCTCAACCGCTGAGTCCCGCCTTCCGGTCGACCCCCACGTATATTCCTTACAAAAGAGGCGGATGTGAGCTTTCCCCACATCCCACCACTGCCTAAGTGAAGAAAAGCTCCCCTGCCTCTCTCTCCACTTCACCCAACTCCGTCTGAAATGACTCCCGGAAACACCGATCCTCCAGCAGCTTGTTATTGAAATGCCAGTAAGCAGACCCAGCCCGCGTGCACCCCGGATTGAAGTCCACGCGCACCAGACAGTGGTCCGAGCACGGCACCAGCCGCATTGAGGCCGCTGAGACACGGGAGACAAACGCACCGGAGATATACATTCGATCAATGCGGGAACCGCCCCCCTCAGACCTCCGCGAGAATGCGTTTGAGTCAGGGTGGAGGTTCCGCCATGCATCCACTAGCTCAAAGGAATCAAGCAAGCCTCTCAGTTTCTTTGCTACAGCAGGGGCACACTGAGTACCAGAACGATCTCGCACCTCAAGTGTGCAGTTGAAATCTCCCCCCAGAAAGACACACTCTCCTCTTTCAATAGTGCTCAACAGAGCAGTCACCTCCTGAAGTAGGCAGGCCTGCATCGTGCCACTGCTGGGGGCATACACGTTAATAAAATGCAACGGCATGCCATCCAGACTCACAGCCAGATAGAGCAAACGACCTGGCACCACTTCCTGCACCTTCAGGATCTCTGGCTGAAAAGTCGGGGCCAACAGAAAAGCCACCCCGCTCGAGTTTGTGCTGAGGTGGCTCATGTAAACCCCCCCTTCCCACTCCAGTCGCCAGGTGGGTTCGTCACCGACAACAGTGTGCGTCTCTTGCAGAAAACACACCGCGTATTTCCCCTCTCTCAGGACTTGTAAATGCTGAAATCTGCGAAAGCTCGCTCTACTGCCATTTAAATTTAATGTAACTACTGTGAATTTGCAAACACGTTGGAATTATTTCCTCACATTGCTCTTGGTCACAGAACCATCCTCCTTGAGGAACCTTGAGAAATCCCCAAGCTGACGCCTCACAGACGCAGAAATATCACTATCCTTGCTGCCAAGGATGCTTTCAAGATCCTCAATAAATCCTGGCAGCTCTCCCCACCGCCTCCGCGCTGCTTCAACTTTAGTCTTGTGACTTTTAGATGTTTTGAGAAAGTCCTGAATCTCACGGATAAGGGTTGCGTTAAACACGGCCCTGAAGTCTGGGCGCTCCGCCAACACACTCACACCTGGAGCAGCAGCCTCCTCTGCACATCGCTCAAGGCCAGTGTCAGAGTCTGTGGGACTACAGCTTGCTGAAAGCTCACTCACCCCACTGCACAGGCCGAGCCCATCGCTCTCCCCCTCCTCCGGCATGACACCACCCCCAGGATCAATGCCGAGGGAGGGTCCCGATGCCTCTGACAGCAACAAGCTGTCCGGTAAAAGGCTAGGCTCCTGCACTCTCCCATCACACCCCACATCTGGGTCTGGGGAAGAAAAAACAGCAGGCACCCCCGGGGTCCCAGGTGTTCTTGGAGTCTCCCCTACTACCTCAACCGATGAGGCATCACACCCCTCATCACTTCCACTGGTTCCAATACAGAGCTCAGAGTGGAACGTTTGATCTCCCGCTCCTCCCCCCTCAGGCTGACTCTGCTCATCCCCCATCCCAGGGGGCACATTTCCAGGGGAGTCAAACCCATCAACCGGCGTGCCATCACCCTCAGAAGGCCCCTGAAACGAGGGGACCTCCTCCGACCCAGCGGACACACTCCCAGGGGCATCAACCCCGCTACCCGATGAGATGACTTCCTCGGAAGGCCCCAGAGACGAGGGGGCCGCCACCAACCCAGAGGACACGGTTTCAGGGGAGGCGATCCCAGTAAGTGATCTGGTAACACCTGCGGAAGGTCCCTGAACCAGAGGCTCATCCTCCGGCCCACAAGTCACCAGTCCGTGGTCACCGCTCTCGACAGGGGTGGAAGGTCTCGAAATATCCGTCCCCCTTAATTTGGGCCCACGCTCATGCTCTTCCTCGCTTTCCGACAGCCTTCTTTTTGTCCCGGTGGCTATGGGAGGTGCGGTGACCTCCATAGAGGAAGGGTCCTCCGCCTCCGCACCACCCGCTGCCCCCTTTCTACTCCCATGTTTGCTCCCACCTGCCCCCTTCCGGTTCACCTCAGCTCCTTGCTGAGCCAAACCAGGTGCGCCCTGGACTTCACTGGGCCCACTGGGCAGGAGCCCATCTGCTGTTGATTGATTCCCTTGGAGGGGCTTATTCTTCTTCTTATCCTTATTCTTAATCTTCCCCTTCTGCGTCTCCCAACCTCCCTCCCCCCCTTCACCCTTCCCCTGCGCCTTGCCATCTACCACCTCCACAGGTTCAGGGCATGGGGGGGGGGGGGCCCTCACTGCTCCGGGTCACCAAGGTAGTACTTGCAGCCTCTGATGGGTTGGCAGTGCCGTCCCGGGTTACCGAGACGGAGCCAGCAGCCCCAGCCGAGTCAGCTGTTCCACCCCGGGCCACCGAGGCTTGGAGGGCCGCCCCGGATGGGCCAGCACTGCATTCCTGGGCCCCTGCGTTAGAATTTCTCGCAGTGGCCCGGCTCCTGGGACACTCTCTACGGAGATGTCCAAACTCCTTGCACGCATGACACTGTGCCTCTCCCCAGCTCCAATACACGCGATTGGAGAGACCCTTATGCTCCACAGCGAAACTCCCCTTGGCACCCAACCCCACTTCCACCTTCATAAACACGCGCCTCTTGAAGCTCAGCACCCCTTTCTCATACGGGTCATTCCCGGGGTGCATGAGCCTAGTAAGCTTAGACCGCACCTCCCCAATCTTCATCAAGTGTGGAAGGATTTTTGCATCCCGGAGAAACGTGGGACAATTCCGTAGGAGAACCGATTTTACATTGGACACCCACGGTTCCACCTGTAGATGGACCCCCTCCACCGTGAGCCCCTTCTCCAACACTTGGGCCACATCCTTCCGGGACTTCAGTATCAACTGAACCTTCCCTCCTGCACTCTCGGAAGAGGCAATGACATCCCTCTTGAACAGATCATGCAAGCCCTTTGCAATTGCAGCCCTGCTCCACGTGAACCCGGTTTGAACCGAGATCCCGTAAATATCCCAGTCCAAGTCAACATGAGGCTCATCCACGAGTGGCCTCGAGGCCGCCGTCGAAGCCGCCACTGCGTAGCTCTGAACCTTAGGCCGAGCCCCCGCCTTCATGACAGTGGCACACCTCAGCTCCAGGGACAGCAGCACCTCAGCTCAAAAGCGATCCTCAGAGACAGTCACAGTCTGAATAAGCAGCAGAAGCAGTTTCCTCCAGCCAGAGAAAGGAAAGTCCCCAAGCTCACCTCCACAGTCCAGAGCAGCTTTTGGAAGGCTCTTCAAAGCCCTGACAGAAGCAAAAGGTACCCTCTTCACGTTAAGCCCAGGCAACAGCACTGTGCAAAACGGTATTGGGGCAGAGAGTCGGTGCTATAAATGTCAAAGACACCGAAATCATTCCTACCCACGATCTCCAGGCACTCTTGGCAATCCGCCAGCCACGGCTGCTCCCACCGCGGTGCAGAGGAACTCAGGAATTCCACACGAAATGGAGAAATCCTTAAACAAAGGAAAGTTTCCACAGTCCGACGTTCGGTCGAACTATGAAATCTCACTGCAACTGTTCCTCCTCCTTCGACAAGAACCTTGAAAGGTTGCTTCCAAACTTCTCAGTCGCCGGAGCAGAGAAAAACACGACCTCTCTCTCTCTCTCTCTCTCTCTCTCTCTCTCTCTCTCTCTCTCTCTCTCTCTCTCTCTCTCTCTCTCTCTCTCTCTCTCTCTCTCTCTCTCTCTCTCTCTCTCTCTCTCTCTCTCTCTCTCTCTCTCTAAAAATACCCAATGCCTTGCCTGCACAGCTGTCGATGGCAATGAATTCCACAGATTCACCACCCTCCTGTTAAAGGAATTCTTACTCATCTCCATTGTAAAGGTACTTCATTTTATTCTGAGGCTGTGTCTTCTGCTCTAAGACTCGCCCACTAGTAGAAACATCCTCTGCACATGCACTCTATCTGAGCCTTTCATTATTAGATAGGTTTCAATGAGATCCCCCCTCACCCTTCTAAACGTCAGCGAGTACAGGCCCAGAGCTGTCGAACACTCTGAGAGAGAGGAAAACAGAGTTGGAACCAGAATCAAATTAACTATGGTCAATTGAATGATGTACCAAGTTCATGGAACCACGTAGACTACTTCTGATCATATGTCCCATGTATGAATGTTCTAAATAAGGAGTAGAGGTGCTGCCATGATGTTGGGGTTATTGGGCTTGAGAGGTAACGCCGATTCAAAGAGAAAACAACTTTAGAGCAATGCAGCAATTACCTGCAAGAGAGTATATGAGTTTTAATTACTCCAGGGGCTCTATAACACAGAGGAAATAGATATTGTTTAAATCTGTCAAAGGTTCACAACAAAATACTTGATGGTTCCTGGCAGTGTAAGGACAGATTGGGAATCCAGTCTAATCCTGGGGCCTGTGAGACTGGTAAACAGTGTACCATCCTCATCAGTCATGAAAATGCTTCCATTCAAATTCTATGAGTGAAGGAATGCTGATAATGGTCTCTCCATGCCTCCATACCGCAGAGTGCATGGGAAATTTCAAAGCCACTGCGGTGGATATTTGATTTTTGCATTTCAGTCATCCCGTTATTGCAATATGTTCCATTGACACAGTTTACGAAACAGTTAGACGGGTACATGGATAGGACAAGTATGGAGAGATATGGGCCAAATGCGGGCAGGTGCGACTAATGTAGCTGGGAAGTGTTGGCCGGTGTGGGCAAGTTGGGCTGATGGGCCTGTTTCCATGTTGTATCACTCTATGACTATGACTCTGACAATTCGGAGCCAGGCTTTCACACATTGTTAGCAACTTGACTTGACCAGATGTATTCACTGTGAAGGTGAGAGAGAAAGTCACATAGAATTCAATAATTTGGCTTCTGTCCCTACCTATATTTTTGACCAGATTGAAGTGAAAAAGGGCTGGATGTAAATGGGGGAATTTTTTTAGTCTTAAATATTTTAACATTTAATATAGGCCTCAAATAGGGCAGGGGTAGGGGCAGGGGTTGTGCAACGGTAGAGTATCTGCTTTACAGCACCAGAGACCCGGGCTTGATCCTGACTAACTTACACCAAGTTTAGGTTTTGGTAATTTAATCTTTAGTTTACACAAACTAACTTCCAGACTAATGATAAAGGTCATGGTTTGGTCCAGTAATCTTTACCTCCGTAACACATTTTGTTGAATTAATTCTTTATCTAGAGAAATTTAAGCTCACAACCCAAGGCCGTACTCTCCTGCCAAGATCTAATAAACCTCTGAGATGTATGAAATCCCGATAGTCTCACTTAGTTGAGAATTCCACAGTCGGAAATGGTAACAGATTTTTGTCCGTAGAAATTAGAGAACTTTTTCTACAGCTTGCAAAGTTTTAATTAGTCCAATCAAGAATCTGACTTACATCAACTATATTTAACCCCGAAAAAATTGAACAATTTAAAACCAAACTCATCTGAAATTTGTTTTAGATGCAACCAAGACGTGGGTACTTTTTTACACTCTACATGGGCATGTCAGAAGGTAACTCCTTTTTGGAAAGACCTAAAAAAAAATTTGGAACAATTGATGAATAAGATCATACCAACCATTGGATTCAAGGTTGTTTTTATTGGGAGATACAAAAGGAATATTACCAAAGCTAATTTTAGATAAACATCAGCAAAGATTTCTCAAAATAGCAATAGCAGTAGCAAAAAAATGTGTGGCGGTCACTTGGAAAGATCAAAATGAAATAAGATTTGAAAGATGGTATGCAGAAATGCGTAGTTGTATCCCATTAGAAAAAGCAACGTATAATCTGAGAAATAGATATGACTTCTTCTTGAAGGTGTGGAACCCATTCATTTTAAAGCTAGGATTAAGAATTGGAAATATTTAAATTTAGGATTGTTTTGATACCTTTAATAAGAATTTAATAAGAAATTACCCGGAGATGTCTCCTTCTGGACTCCAGGTTTCTTTCTTTCTCTCTTTCTTTTTCTTTTTCTTTTTCCTTCTTTTTAACTGGGGGGGGGGGGTGGGGGGAAGGGGGGGTGTGGGAGGGGAGATAATACAGAACAATACATGTATAATCGAATTTATAATGTAGTTATTATTGCTTACTATGAAATGTAACATGTATGAGTTCTGTTAAAACTTAAATAAAATGTATTAAAAAAAAAAAAAGATTTTTTAAAAAAAGAATCTGACTTATGTAGGAATAAACATGGATAAAAGCAAAAGTCTCCTGGTGGAACTCTGTGTATGTCTTATTATTAGAGAACTGGTTTTCAAATAGAGTCATGGAGGTGTGGAGTTATACTGCAAGGAAAAAAGACCTTTGGCCCAAATAATCCATGCCGACCAAGAAAATAATTTCACTTGGACCATCTCCGACATCTCCCTACCGTTTTTAGATCTCACCGTCTCTATCACAGGAAACAGACTATTGACTGACATCTAATACAAACCTACTGACTCCCAAAGCTATCTTGACTATACTTCTTCCCACCCTGCTTCCTGTAAAGACTCTATCCCCTACTCCCAATTCCTCTGTCTCCGCCGCATCTGCGCCCAGGATGAGGTGTTCCATACCAGGTCATCGGAGATGTCCTCATTCTTTAGGAAACGGGGTTCCTCTCTTCCACTAGGGTCTCCTCAATATCATGCAGCTCCGCTCTTGCTCCCCCTCCCCCCCATTCGTAACAAGGACAGAATCCCCCTTGTCCTCACCTTCCACCCCATCAGCCGTCGCATACAGCATAAAATCCTCCAATATTTTTGCCACCTCCAACGGGATCCCACTACTGGCCACATCTTCCCTGCTCCACCTCTTTCTGCTTTCCACAGAGACCGTTCCCTCCAAAAATCCCTGGTCAACTTGTCCCTTCCCACCCAAACCATCGCCTCCCCAGGTACTTTCCCCTGCAACCGCAGGATATGCAACACCTATCACTTTACCTCCCACCCTCGACTCCATCCAAGGACACAAACAGTCTTTCCAGGTGAGGCAGAGGTTCACTCATACCTCCTCCAACTTCAACTACTGTATCTGCTGTTCTAGGTGTCAACTTCTCTACATCGGCGAGACCAAGCACAGGCTCGGCGATCATTTCGTTGATCGGCGATCATCAGTCCGTCTTAACCTACCTGATCTCCCGGTGGCTCAGCACTTCAACTCCCCCTCCCATTCCCAATCTGACCTTTTTGTCCTGGGCCTCCTCCATTGTCAGAGTGAGGCCCAGTGCAAATTGGAGGAACAGCATCTCATTTTTCGCTTGGGCAGTTTACACTCCAGCTGTATGAACATTGACTTCTCTAACTTCAAATAGCCCTTGCTTTCCTTCTCTATCTCCTCCCCTTCCCAGTTCTCCCACTAGTCTTACTGTCTCCGACTACATTCTACCTTTGTCCCGCCCCGTCCCATGACATCAGTCTGAAGAAGGGTCTCGACCCAAAACTCACCCGTTCCTTCTCTCCAGAGATGCTGCCTGCCCCGCTGAGTTACTCCAGCAGAATGTGTCTACTTGTGTCTACCAGAAGAATTTAATTGTTCCGTTTTCAGACCAATGATAATAAAAGTCTCTTGACTCTTGATGCCTTTTAAACTACAATTGCTCTGGGCTCTCCCACTTCCCCTAGCAGCTCATTCCATATACTCACCACCTTTTGTGTGAAAAACCTGCCACTCAGATCTACTTTAAATTTTACCCTTCTCACCTTAAAATTATGGCCTCTGCTCTTAGACTCCTCTACCCTGAGGAAAACAACTATGACTCTCTACCCTATCTATGTCTTTCATGATGTTGTAGTCCTCTTTTAGGTCACTCCTGAGCCCCTTTCACTCCAGGGAAAACAAACCCAGTCTTTCCAGTCTCTCCATACAACTCAAGCCCTCTAGTCCTAGCAAGTTCCTGTGGATCTTTTCTGTAACCGCTCGAGTTTAAGTTCATCCTTCCTATGGCATGGCAACCAGAACTGAACGCAATATTCCAAGTGTAGCCTCATCAACATCTTGCACAGTCTAACATATCATCCTAACTCCAGTTCTCAAAGCCCAGATCTATCAAGACAATGCACTATTGAGACAAGACCTCCAACATCTCCTTGTGTGTTAAGTCCTCTCTGGAGGATGTGAATTGATGATATCTGAATCCATTCAGGAATTATTTTGTAGTTTTACCAATCTATTAGTGGCAGTGACTGGGAGAGATGTCTGAGTGGATTAACAACTAATCTGGATTTGTAAAGGGAAGGTCATGAATTGCGAACAAATCAAATATTTCGGTGGAATCGCCTAAGGTTGGTGGCAGGGAAATATTGGTGGAAGGTTTGGACTTCAATATAGATGTGATAGGATTCCACAGAACTAATTAAACCTTGTGAAAGTATAATACAGCTCATGAAACTGATGAGACAGAGGCAGGCAAGGAAAGTAGATAATTGGTTTGGACTTGAAGATTTGTGGCATTCCCAAACCCCTGTTTTCCCCCCTCATCTATCAATGTTTTAGATAGTGCAGTAAGGAGACAAAAATGCAAACTTGTTGATGACTTGCATACCTCCAGATTCAGGGACAGTTTCTTCCCAGCTGTTATCAGGCAACTGAACCATCCTACCAACAACTAGAAAGTGGTCCTGAGCTACTACCTACCTCGTTGAAGGCCCTCAGACTATCCTTAATTGGACTTTACTGAACTTTATCTTGCACTAAACAATATTCCCTTTATCGTGCATCTGTACATTGCAGACGGCCTGTAGGTGGGATATTGGGAGAAATGGATGCAGGAAGGAGATGGGGGAAAGGGCGGGGTGCCACCTAAAACTGGCGGGTCGAAAAGTCTGTTTCCGCTCTGTAGCTCTAAACGGAGCTAAATTCTCTACATATCTCTTATCAGTTGTTTCGAAAACCCTGCACATCTTTGTTATATCACCATTTATCCTTCATATTCTGAATGCAAGTCAAGTTTATTTCATCATTCATGATGACCTAATTTAATCTATTTCCAAGCTATAGTTTAATTTAGTTTAGTTTTATGTCATGTGTACCAAGGCACAGCGAAAAGCTTTTTGTTGCGTGCTAACCAGTCAGTGGAAAGACTATATATGATTACAATCAGGCCGTCTGCAATGTACAGATGCACGATAAAGGGAATATTGTTTAGTGCAAGATAAAGTTCAGTAAAGTTCAATTAAGGATAGTCTGAGGGCCTTCAACGAGGTAGGTAGTAGCTCAGGACCACTCTCTAGATGTTGGTAGGATGGTTCAGTTGCCTGATAACAGCTGGGAAGAAACTGTCCCTGAATCCGGAGGTATGCAAGTCATCAACAAGTTTGCATTTATGTCTCCTTACTGCACTATCTAAAACATTGATAAATGAGGTGAAAAACTGCGGCTTGGGAACGCCACAAATCTTCAAGTCCAAACCAATTAACTACTTTCGTTGCCTGCCTCTGTCTCATCAGTTTCACGAGCAGTATTATACTTTCACGAGGTTTAATTACTTCTGTGGAATCCTATCACATGCTTTATTGATGTTCAAATCAACCACCAATATTTCCCTGCCTCCAACCTTAGGTGATTCCACAAAAATATCTGATTTGTTTGCAATTCATGACCTTCCCTTTACAAATCCAGATTAGTTGTTAATCCACTCAGATGTCTCTCCCAGTCACTGCCATTAATAGATTGGTAAACCTACAATATAATTCCCGAATGGATTCAGATATAGAAACTTGTGGCTAAACAAGGAAATATGTAGAGCAAGTATTTTACACAGAGGGTGGTTAGCACCTGAAAGGCGATACCGGGGGTGGTGGTGGAAGTAGATACATTAGTGGCATCTAAAAACCTTTTGGACAGGCATGTGGATATGCAGGGAATAGAGGGATATGGGTTATGTGCAGGTAGATATGTGACATATGTTCAACACACATCGTGGACCATAGGGCCCGTTCTTATTCTGTGTTCTTGTTCTAGTTCTATGTTCTATTTGGCATTTCTTCACTTAGTATCCATGAGAAGAAAGCCATCAAATCTTGGGGTTTGTCAGCATTTAGTGCGATTCCTTTTCTTGACAACTTTTTCTTATCTTAGTTTTTGTTTTAGTTTTAGAGATACAGCGTAGAAACAGGCCCTTCCACCCACTGAGTCCACGCCGTCCATCGATCATCGATTCACATCAGCTCTATGTTATCCCACTTTCTCATCCACTCCCTATACCCTAGGGCCAATCTACAGAGGTCAATGAATCGACAGACCTGCACATGTTTGGAATGTGGGTGGAAACCCACACAGTCACAGGGAGAATGTACGGACTCCGTAAAGACAGCATCCATGGTCAGGATCGAACCCTGGTCACTGGCGCTGCAAGGCAGCAACTCTACCTCTGCACCACTGTGCTTGATTTTGATGAGCTTCATCCCTCAATTGATTATCATAGTCATAGAATCATACAGCATGGAAACGGACCCTTTGGCCCAACTTGCCCACGCTGACCAGCACAGCCCATCTACACTAGTCCCACCTGCCAGCTTTTGCCCCATATCCCTCTGAACCTGTTCTGCCAATGTACCTGTCTGAATGTTTCTTACATTTTGCAATAGTACCTGCCTCAACTACCTCTTCTGGTAACGTGTTCCATACACCCACCACCCTTTGTGTAAAAAGGTACCCCTCAGGTTCCCATTAAAACTTTTCTCCCTCACCGTAAACCTATGTCCTCTGATTCTTGATTCCCCCTCTCTGGGGAAAAGACTCTGTGCGGCTACCCAATCTATTCCTCTCATGATTTTGTACACCTCTTTCAGATTCATTCTTAGCTTCCTCGGTCAATGGGTATATTCTCTTCTTCCTTTACCATAAAAGCAGGCACAATGTAATTATTCAACAAGTCTGCCATTGCTTTATTTTCATTTGCAATATTACCCACACTTCTTGCGAAAGGACTCACATTACACATAACTACTTTTCCCCCTTATAATGAAATTGTGAAAGATTTTTGCGTTAATCGTAATATCCATCGAGAAGTGTTTCTATTTATGCGCTTAATTAAAATGTGAGTGACAATGGCTCATCGGAGGCAACTATCCTTTGTAAAGAGAGCAGATGGGACATCAAGAGCTCAGAAGAACCCTTAGGTACTTTATTGTCATTACAGGAACAATTAAGTACTTGTGCTCAATGCGAATAGGCATGTTGCTGTAACATATGGGGCAAATCATCGAATGTATGATTAATAAATCTACACACCAGTCCAACATCCTCAGGCCAAATATCTTCAAGAGCCTCCCTCTCTATTAATTTCACAATTTCTTCCGTGTATTTAGTTAAAGGTTTTTGCCTGAAGCATCCAATCACTGACTACATTTTTCCTCCTCTTACTCTGTGCCAGTTCAGCCCCCAGTTGCTGGAATAATGTCATTTACTTGTGGTCGGACAACCCTTGCAAGTGTCTTCCTCCAGTGCTTTCACTTTATAACGATCACAGACCTTGGTGGTACACTGACCCGGTGCTTAAACTACTAGGCCGGTACTCCAGAGGTTTAGAATGATCCAGAGATATGTGTTCGAATCCCACCACAGGTACTGGGGAATTTAAATCCATTCAATTAAATCATTTTCAACAGTGGTTACCAAGAAACTGTCGGATTATAGTGTAAATCCCATCACTGATGTCCTTCATGGAAAGGAATTGGTCTTAACTGGGATAGACACAAAGTGTCACAGAGTCGTAGAGTCACAGAGGAAACAGGCCCTTCGGCCCAACTTGCCCACATCGACCAACATGTCCCATCTTACGCTAGTCCCACCTGCCCGCGCATGGCTCATATCCCTCTAAACCTATCCTATCCATGTACCTGTTTAAATCTTTTTAAACATTGCATTAGTGCCTGCCTCAACTACCTCCACCGATAGCTCGTTCCATACACCCACCACCCTTTTTTAACCTCTCAGGTTCCTATTAAAACTTTCCCCCTCACCTTTGTCCTCTGGTTCTCGATTCCCCATACTCTGGGCAACACACTGTGCGTTTACCCAATCTATTCCTCTCATGATCTTCTACACCTCTATAAGATCACCCTTCATGCTGGAGTCCCAGCCTACTCAACCTCCTCCTGTAGCTCAGACCCTCGAGACCTGGCAACATCTTCGTAAATCTTCTCTGCACCCTTACCAGCTTGACAACATCTTTCCTATAACATGGTGCCCAAAACTGAACACAATACTCTAAATACCAACATCTTATATAACTGTGACATGACCTCCCAACTTCAATAGTTTATATTCTGACTGATAAAGATCAATGTGCCAAAAGTGCTGGAGTAACTCAATGGGTTCATTTCGCAGAACACCTTCGCTCATTCTGCCTTGGCCTACGTGTTCTCCCGGTTGCCAAACACTTTAACTCTCCATCCCTTTCCCGTACGAACCTTTCTGTCCTAGGCCTCCTCGACTGTCAGAGTGAGGCCAAACACAAATTGGGCAGCTTGCAACCCTGCGGAGATACGTACAAAATGTTCGAGTAACTCAGCGGAACAGGCAGCATCTTTGGAGAGATGGAATGGGTAATCTTTCGGGTCGAGACCCTTCTCGGGCTGTATGAATATTGATTTCTCTAACTTCAAGTAACCCTTTTCCCCTCTCGAGCTCCATTCCCTCCCCCCTCCCCCCCCCCCCCCCCCCACTCTAGTCATACTAGTTTCAGTCGTCCAGATGAGTTTTACTGTCTGACTCGTTATCACCTTCCCCACAGCCAACAATGGACCATTGTGAAATCCACCTATCCTTGATCATCATTGCTGGCTTTGATCTATATTTTGGTATATCTTTCATTAATTTGCTCTATGCACCTTTTCATATCTCTTGGTTCCTTCTCTGCTGATTCTCAGTCTGAAGAAGGGTCTCAACCCAAAATGGCACCTATTTCTTTTCTCCAGAGATGCTGCCTGACCTGCTGTGTTACTCCAGCCTTTTGTGTCTATTTTCGGTGTAATCCAGCAGCTGCAGTTCCTTCGTGCACAAATCTCTATGTCTTTGGAATATAAGATGAAACCGCAGTACCTGGAGAAAACCCACGCGGTCACAGGAAGAACGTACAAACTCCATACAGACAGTACCCGTTGTCAGGATTGAACTTGAGTCTCTGGCACTGTACGGCAGCAAATCTACCGCTGCGTCACAGTGCTGCCTAACCACTGTTGACAAAATGCCTCAGTCCTGCAGGACATTGCTGTCACATTGGATCTCTGGCAGATTGAGAGAGGGGATGCAAGGGTTACTTGAAGTTAGAGAAATCAATATTTATATTCAAAAGATACCACTAGGTTGTAACCGAAGATAGACACAAAAAGCTGGAGTAACTCAGCGGGACAGGCAGCATCTCTGGAGAGAAGGAACGGGCGACGTTTCGGGTCGAGACCCTTCTTCAGCCACTAAGTTGTAAGCTGCCCAAGCTAAATATGAGGTGCTGTTCCTCCAATTTTCAAATTACAATAGACAATAGGTGCAGGAGTAGGCCATTCGGCCCTTCGAGTCAGCACCACCATTCAATGTGTTCATAGCTGATCATTCTCAATCAGTACCCCGTTCCTGCCTTATCCCCATACCCCCTGACTCCGCTATCCTTAAGAGCTCTATCTAGCTCTTTCTTGAATGCATTCAGAGAATTGGCCTCCACTGCCTTCTGAGGCAGAGAATTCCACAGATTCACAACTCTCTGACTGAAAACGTTTTTCCTCATCTCCGTTCTAAATGGCCTACCCCTTATTCTTAAACTGTGCACCCTTGTTCTGGACTCCCCCAACATTGGGAACATGTTTCCTGCCTCTAACGTGTCCAACCCCTTAATAATCTTATACGTTTCGATAAGATCCCCTCTCATCCTTCTAAATTCCAGTGGTTTACAAAGGCCAATTACAAGGCTAATTGGCTTGATAAAATTGTAAAATGGATGATGTTGGTGTGTTAGTGTGCGGGGCCTGTTTCCGTGCTGTATCTCTAAATGAAACTAAACCGGACTAGCAAAGGTCAATTAACCTACAAACCCACACGTCTTTGGAATGTGGAAGGAAAGTGGAACATCTGGAGTAGACCATGTGGTCGCAGGGAGAACGTGCAAACTCTGCACACAGTCAGCACCTGTAATCAGGAATAAACCTGGATTTCCGGCGGGGTGAGGCAGCAGCTCTTCCAGCAGTGCCACTGTGATGTATGGGTTTATCATTACATAACGGAAACAGAAGCAATCTGCCAGAGCAACATTCCATCCCATTAGACTCCATAACTCCAACCAAAACCAGTATCCTTATTATCAATTGATAAGGATTTTTTTAATCCCTGTGTCAGTAAGGAAAGAATATGACCCTCAATTGTAGCAAAACTTAATTCAGATGGATAAGAATTTAATTACAATACAATATTTTCCCTTAGGCCTGAAAAAGTCATGCATAAGATAATTAACTCCAGTCATTTGGGATTTGCAGAAATACATCTCCCCTATGGTGCAACATGACTTTATAAATATAAAATAACATACTTCTGGGAACCAGTTAAAAGGGTTGAACTTAGTCGATGCTTCTAATTCATAAACTGCAAAGAGGAATACTGAAGCGATTTGCAAGCAATATCTGATCCCTCTGATTCAATTTCAGCTGTCAGCTCATTGCTGCTGTTAGTTGATTAAACAGATAGTTAGGGATATTTTTCCACATGGCTTGACCCCTGGCATGCTGAAACATAAAATTGTGGGCGGCACAGTGGTAGAGTTGCTGCTTCACAGCACCAGAGATCTGGGTTCGATCCTGACTACGGGTGCTGTCTGTACAAAGTTTGTACGGTCTCCCCGTGACTGCGTGGGTTTTCCCCGCGTGCTCCGGTTTCCTCCCACACTCCAAAGATGTACAGGTTTATAGGTTAATATGGCTTCGGTAAAAATTGTAAATTGTTCCTTGTGTGCCGGAGAGTGCTGGTGTACAGGGATCACTGGTCAAGTCAAGTCAAGTCAATTTTATTTGTATAGCACATTTAAAAACAACCCACGTTGACCAAAGTGCTGCACATCTGATTAGGAAAAAAAAAACAGCGCGAACTCGGTGGCTGAAGGGCCTGTTTTGGTGCTGTGTGTCTAAAACTAAACTAAACATAACTGTAATGGTTCCATAGTACAACGCTTCCTTTATTATCACGTCCACCAAAGTACAGTGAGATTCTTTATTTGCATTCAGCTCAGTAAGATTATTGCCATACCTAAGTACAATCCCCAGTTAAGTGCATAATGCGTAGAACCACTGGGTCTGTATGCAATAGTCATCAGATTTTGGCGTCTTTTCGCAGTCCCCACTGCAGTTGGTCATAAAGGCCGATTGCAGCTGCCTCCTCCATCTGGTCATCCCATGGATGAATAAGGTTAAGACACACACAATAGGGTCGAGGAATATTGCAGAACAGAGAAGCGATGGCGCACAATGCAAGGTGGCAGCACAGGTAGATACGAAGGTTGTCAAGACGGAATCTCTGTACAATGTCTATGTCAGTTAAACTCTGCAGTCAGTTAACAAGTATCTCAGCATGTATGTTATATTGATATTCTCATCTCCCATGAATCTTAGCACATCTCCCACAATTCTTAATTTGAGAAATATTCACAACAATGAGTAATATTTTAATTCTTTGAAACAAAAAAGACATAAAGTGCTGGAGTAACTCAGCGGGTCAGGCAGCATCTCTGGAGAACTATGAACAGTTGCAGCTCCGGGTCAGGACCCTTCTTCAGAACGATTCTGAAACAATTTCGATTTTTTTGTCCTCAAGAGCCAAACATTTACATTTAAATTTAGACACTAAATGCTGCAGTAACTCAGCAAGACAGGCAGCATCTCTGGAGAGAAGGATGAGATGCTGCCTGCCCCGCTGAGTTACTCCAGCATTTTGTGTCTATCTTCAGTGTAAACCAGCATCAGCAGTTCCTTCCTACACGATAAATTTGAATTTATCTCCATTCAAGCAGAACAAAATGTAGACTGATGACGAATCTCAATTCTTCACTGGCTTCACGATGGGAGCACGATGCTTTGCGATCTACACTATCAGTGTACAGATGATATGTCAGTTGCAGATTTTTTGACTTACCTTGCTGTTGTATAACACGCTTGGTACACTGATAATGCCTTGTATTATTAGGAGTGCTCCTTGAAACCTGCGGCCACTCAAATTGAAGATAGTTGTAGTGGGTCTCCATCCAATTAAACTTTGTTCTCCTGTGTAAAATGAGCAACTTTACGCCCATTCCCCCCCCCCCCACTCCCACCCTCCCCGCCACCATCTGTCAGGGCCATCATTTGACATCAAAGGTTCTTTGGTCTATGTTTTGCAATATGTATAACAAATACCACATGAGGAGCAGCAGTCTTTGATTTCGGCATTCACACTTTATGCCGACATCTATCAGTCCCAATATGACCGGAGTAAATTTTCCGCTATGTCTGCCCTCGAACCTGCAAAGGTTGTGAATCAAATTCTTTTGAAACAGTTCTCCCGGAGAATGGGCATTTTACCTGGGAAGTAGATTCTCTCTTTAACCTCAGGGGAGAAGGCACTTTCACATTAAGGCTATCCATTCAGAATAAGGAAGTAACATTTTTGCCGGGTTTGATCTTTTTGAGTTTTCAGCTATTCTTCATTCATAGTTCGGAAAACACAACAGTATATTGACACTACTGAGTGCTTTAATGAAGACATCTTCAGATTTGGTCATAAGTACCTTATAAGCATAAAGCATACCTTTGTAAGCATATCTAACTAAGCACGCACAATGTGTTCAGGAAGCTGGCAATTACATATTCGTTTCTTGTTTGAACCCAGTTGTATCTCTACAAACAAACACCGTCCTTTAGATGTAGATAGGAGAGGTGTCTCAATCTTGGCCCAAGGGGTTTATAGTTGGTTTCAATCATATCTTTCCGTGCATGTGAAGATCAAACAGTTCATATTCGTTCACGGTGCCAAGCATCTCTTTCACAAACTTTGCTTATTTCATTCTATTGAAAGGTACATGCCACTGACTGCGTTCTTTTACATCAAAGCCACTGTGAGCTGCGATTGCAATGCTTCACACTGTAGTGTGACCTTCACATCACAAGATCTAAAAACTGCAGTGGGAGAGCTATCTGAAATCAGGGAAATATAGAGTGGAGCAGTGCAGACTGCTAATCCCAAACTTGTGCTGCATGTGGTCTCAAGGTCATAGAGCAGAGAAACAGGCCTTTCGGCCCACCACGTCCATTCTAACATATTGTCTTGTCCACTATCAATGGTACTTATTGTCACATATGCTTAGTACTTAGTAAAGTGAAATTTTTTTTTTGCACACACTTCAGTAAAATCTCAATACAGGTTCACCACAGATTTACTGGCATCCTTGGTTCCAGAGCCTTTCTGGATTATCCATTTTGCCGGGCCAACCGAGGCCATGGCCTCCAAGAGGGGTCCAACAGTACCGGAACGGTGTGCCTGGGCCGCCAAGATACCGGCCCGTAAAGTCGGCCTCAGAAGTCGGCTATGGAAACGGATCTGCCGGCTCCGTCTGGGCCGGAGTTCCAGAGCCCCGGCCGCAGGGGGCAAAGTCGACCCGTCAATCGGCACGGAGGTGCCGATGAGGTTGAGATCGGCCGCCTCACATGGTCTAGGAGTTACATTTTCGGGGGAGACTCCAGAGGGGTTTCAAGTGCGCTCTCGTGATTTTGCCTAGAGTAAAGGAGGTGCCAGACACCAGTTGACGGAAAATCAGTGGTGGACGGGTATACAGAAGCACGATTGTACTTGAGTACGAGAATGTAAAAATAGTAGATTACACTGAGGCAGTACACAAGATGAGAAAATGAAGCATCCAGTTCCAGTTCTACTAGGTGCCTAATAACTTCAGGGCAATGCAGACATTATATTCACTTTGAACAAAAAGATGTGTATAATTAACAAACATATCATCAATGTTCCACCGAGGACTTTCTATCAAACAGAAAGTTCTTTGCCTTAAGGCTACGCTGATTTGTAATTCTGTTTACAATGGCCAAGATTAGATTAGTTTAATTATTATAAAAAGGCTGCTAAGGTCTTGCAGCTCATTTATGCAAATGACACAACACTTCACACGAGTAATTTGTTTATTTGAAGATGAATCCATTTGCCACATCACAAAAGAAGAGAAAGCACTGAAAGCACTAAATATTTGGGCAGATTTAGATGTTTTCAAGCATCTCTCTTCGCAGGCTTATCAACTGTAATGCTACAGGGTACAGCTGACCTGATCTGATACATCCAACTTTAACCCCATCAGCCATTGCATACACAACGTCTTCCTCTGACATTTTCTGTCACCTCCAATGGGATCCCACCACTAGTCACTTCTTCTCATCCCCATCCCTTTCTGATGTCTGCAGAGACTGAAGCAAAAAAGAACGTGCTGGAAAATCTTAGCAGGCCAGGTAGCATCTATGGAGGGAAATTGACAGATGACATTTCGGGTCAGGACTCCTCTTTACACTGGGAGAGTAGAGGAAAGAAAGGGTATAGGGTGGGGCAAGAACTAGGGGTGGCATAGTAACGCAGCGGTAGAGTTGCTGTCCTACAGTGCCAGAGAAACAGGTTCAATCCTGGCCTCGGGTGCTGTCTGCATGGAGCTTGTATGTTCTCCCTGTGACCACGTAGGTTTCCTCCGGGTGCTCCGATTTCCTCCCACATCCCAAAGACGCAGGCTTGTAGGCTAATTGGCAACTGTGAATTGCCGCTAGTGTGTAGGGAGTGGATGAGAAAATGGAATAACATAGAACTAGTGCAAATGGGTGATTGATAGTTGCCGTGGACTTGGTGGGCCGAAGGGCCTGTTTCCATGCTGTACCCGAAACTAAGCCAAAGGTGGGACCATCAGACATTGACAAATGAACAACACCCTATGAAGGACCTGGCAAGCACTAGAAACCTCAGCACACAATGTTCAAACTAAAGAGCACTGGGAAGACCCTAACTTTACAGCTTTATTTGACGTATTGGGGCAAGAGCGAGACATATGGGGAAACACTAATGAGTGCAATGCAACGCTGTTGACTTCTGGGGGACTATTGAAAGGGACATGTTTATCCTCACTGCAGACTGGATAGTTACTACCCTTAGTGGCATTTCTAAAGGATCATTTATCCCTGCACACCAATACTACCTCTGTGAGGAGTCACTTAACCTGACTCTTTGACCTTGACCTTGGCTCCAGCCCATCAACCATTACTACAAGTAGTCATGCTTTAGGTAGTTCAATAGTGCCTCAGTTAGCAATGTGTTAACAAGGGAAGCACTGTATAAAATAGTGCACATTACAGCCCAGAAAGAGACCTTTTAAAGCAATTCTTTGGAAAAAAGTCGCCAATTAGCTCATTTCCTTGTGGTTCCTTTAAAACTGTAATTTTTCACCTTTAAGCATTTACCAGTTAGTCATAGAGTAATACAGCATGGAAATAGGCCCATCGATCCAACTCATCCATGCCAACTAAGGAGCCTCACCTAAGCTACCCATTTGCCTGTATTTGACCAATATCCCTTTAAACCTGTCTGAACCTATTTTAAATGTTGTTATAGCCTCAAGTATTTCCTCTGAGAACTGGTTTCCTTTTGATCTCTGATTAATCTGGGGAAATATTAATTAAAAGGTGCTGAGCGTAATTAAGCCAGAACTTCTACTTTCCATTAATTTGTTTCATGATGTCCTCCTTTCTTTGTGAACAACGTTTCTTTGTCAGTTGTCAACATTTCATCATTTGTCACACCTGATCTAAAATTAGGAAAAGATTGGATAATTTGGTGCACAATACTGATCAAGACATTTAAGGCCATGTTCCCAACATCAAGCAATCTCCAAGGAAAGCAGTTTCAGCATGGTAGCAAAATTCAATTCAGATAATTAGTGGAAAATAAGGCCTCAACTCTAAACTCATTTGGGATTAGATAGAGTCATAGTCATACAGCACAGAATGTATGGGATGAGATCAAGTCATAGTCATACAGCACAGAAACAGGTTGCATGGCCCTACTGCTCCACGCCAACCAAGATGCTCCATCTAAGCTGGTCCTATTTGCCCATGCTTGGCTTACATCCATCTAAACCTTTCCTATCCATGTATCTGTCCAAGTGACATTGTGGTTGCTGGGATCCATAGGAGTTAGAAGAATCCCTCGAACCTGAATTTTTGGAATTCAGTTCCTGTGGACTGGAGGGTAGCCAATGTAACCCCACTTTTTAAGAAAGGAGGGAGAGAGAAAAAGGGGAATTATAGACCGGTCAACCTTACATCGGTAGTGTGGAAGATGCTTGAGTCGATTGTTAAAGATGTCATAGCAGCGCATTTGGAAAGCAGTGATGAGATCGGTCAAAGTCAGCATGGATTTATGAAGGGGAAATCATGCTTGACTAATCTTCTGGATTTCTGGACAAAGTCCCACACAAGAGATTAATGTGCAAAATTAGACCACATGGTATTGGTGGTTTTCTTCTTCTTGCGTTTGAGGCGGCAGAAGTTATGAAGCTGCTTCTGCTTCAGCTGTCTCTGTTTGTTGTCGTTCGCCTGACTGAGGTCAGTTGACAGGGCTCACCACCGGGAGGTCGACAACGTGAGCCCCGGTATTGGTGGTAGGGTATTGACATGGATAGAGAACTGGTTGGCAGATAGGAAGCAAAGAGTAGGAATTAACGGGTCCTTTTCAGAATGGCAGTCAATGACTAGTGGGGTGCCGCAAGGCTCGATGCTGGGACCCTAGTTATTTACAATATATATTTTAATGATTTAGACAAGGGAATTAATGTGACATCGCCTAGTTTGCGGATGACACAAAGCTGGGTGGCAGTGTGAGCTGCGATGAGGATGCTATGAGGCTGCAAGGTGACTTGGATAGGTTGGGTGAGAGGGCAGATGCATGGCAGATGCAGTATAATGTGGATAAATGTGAGGTTATCCACTTTGGTGGCAAGAACAGGAAGGCAGATTATCATCTGAATAGTGTCAGATTAGGAAAAGGGGAGGTGCAATGAGACCTGGGTGTGCTTATACATCAGTCACTGAAAATAAGCATGCAGGTACAGCAGGCAGTGAAGAAAGCTATCGGCATGTTGTCCTTCATTGCGAGAGGATTTGAGTTTCGGAGCAAGGAGGTCCTACTGCAGTTGTACAGGGCCCTGGTGGGACTGCACCTGGAGTATTGTGTGCAATTTTGGTCTCCTAATTTGAGGAAGGACATTATTGCTATTGAGGGAGTGCAGCATAGGTTCACCAGATTAATTCCCGGGATTGTGGGACTGACATATGATGAGAAAATGGGTCAACTGGGCTTGTATTCACTGGAATTTAGAAGGATGAGAGGGGATCATATAGAAACATATAAAATTCTTAAAGGATTGGACAGGCGAGATGCAGGAAAAATGTTCCCGATGTTGGGGGAGTCCAGAACCATGGGTTACAGTTTAAGAATAAGGGGTAGGCCATTTAGGACTGAGATGAGGAAAAACTTCTTCACCTAGTTGTGAATCTGTGGAATTCATTGCCACAGAAGGCAGTGGAGGCCAATTCACTGGATTTTTTTAATGAGAGAGTTAGATTTAGTTCTTAGGGCTAAAGGAATTAAGGGATATGGGGAAAAGGCAGGAACGGGGTACTGATTTTAGATGATCAGCCATGATCACATTGAATGGTGGTGCTGGCTTGGAGCCGAATGGCCTACTCCTGCACCTATTTTTCTATGTTTCTATGTTTCTAATACAGGAAGGAATGGGGAGGTTTTGAAGAGTGACAGAGTGTTGCAGTGGTAGAGTTGCTCTCTTATAGTGCCAGTGACCCGGGTTCAATTCTGACCATGGGTACTGTCTATATATAGTTTGTACATTCTCCCCTTGACTGTTGGGTGCTCTGGCTTCCTCCCCTACACCAAAGACATTGGTTAATTGGCTTAGGTGAAGATTATAAATGGTCTCTGGTAGGTAGGATAGTGCTAGTAGGATAGCAAGACTTTTTATCTAGGATAGAAATAGCATACTGGGATCGCTGGTTGGCACGGCTTCGGTTCACCCAAGGGCCTGTTTCCGCGCTGTGTCTCTAAACCAAATTAATCTTAAAGCTGTCAATAAGCAGCCCTACTCACCCCACAGTGATACACTTCTTTCCGGTGTAATAAAACTATGTAAAATGACCACATTTGGTGGAAATATTTTCTCTCGCCACTGTCTGTCTCTGTCTAGTAGGATTCAGAAAGGGGAGGCCAATGGAAGTTTCCGTTCACAGAAACACATAAAGGAACCTCTTTACCCAACAGCGTTGGAATTTGAAAATTACTACCACACAACGTGGGTGCGGTAAACGCAAAGAGGTATGTACCGAGGATGCACGATGAGGAATGGCGGGAGACTCTGAATGTTTGCTGCAAATAACTTGTATTAATTCATTGCTCAATCTGCAACTTCATAAATTATATTTTAAATGTCGTGGAAACAGCAGGAAAGAAACTACCCCTCCTTTGATGAATCTCTGAAGGCTGCTGATGTTGTGAGTTTATATGGGCATCAATCTAAGCAGAAAGTTATGATGCCTATCCAGCTGCACTTCACTGACCTATTTGGGCCTCTTGTCTGATGTTTGGCGGGTCAAAGAATCCCATTGCATTGCTTCTTTTAAACTCTGTGCCAGGCTGTAAAAAAAAAATGAAATCCACTGAGTTAGCTTTACCTCAAGCAAATTTATTGCACGTCAAGTGAATTTATGAAGCACTGTGGGACATCATGCAGAGCAACAGTATATTTATGTTGGAAATCAATGGGAGGATTATAGTTATAAATTGAAACGACTGCACAATTATCATCTGCTTGGTAACAGTCAGCTTTGACTAGAGGTGTCCAAGCTGTGGGTCATTTGCCCCTTGATGCCTATCCTCAATCCCATGGAGTTTCAGTTCTAATTAATCTAATTTTTCTCCTTCTCTTGATGAGGCTGTTTTACTGGCTGGAAGCTTGAAAAGGGGCGATCTCAATGCCAGAACTTTGCTTGCAATCAAATCCTAAATTGCAGCACCAAGATCTGTTAGCAATCACAAATTAACAGGATCAGTGTTTTTCTAAAAGTATAACAGTGACGCCACTCAAAAATGTTTCTTTGACTGTGCACTGAAGGAAGTGGAAGCCATTTTGCCACAGGAGACTTCTGTCTTTTTAGTTTAGTTTAGCCTAGTTTAGAGATACAGAGCAGAAACAGGTTCTGTGGCTCTCCGACTACATGCTGACCAACGACACTGACATAATCCTACACACTAGGGACAATTTCACAATTTTATTGAAGCCAATTAACCTACAAACCTGTATGTCTTTGGAATGTGGGAGGAAACCGAAACACCCGGGGAAAACGCACGCGGTCACGGTGAGAACGTACAAACAGACAGCACCCATAGCCAGGATCGAACCTGGGTCTCTGACGCTGTAAGGCAGCAACTCTACCACTGCACCACTGTGTTGCCTCGAAGTCTACGGCAACAGATTTTTCCCAAGTGTATGTCCTTTGGTGATATCATAACTCTTCAGTGAGTTAATTAATTTATCCTCTTTTCCCTATATCCCTTAATACCAATTATTATTAAAAAGCTGTTCATCTCAGATTTAAAGCTAAAAAAAAGGATGCAAATTACTGGCGTAAGTCAGCAGGTCAGGCAGTAGCTTTGGAGAGCATGGATCAGCGATGATTCGGCTCGGAATCTTTCTTCGGATTGATTCTAGTGGGGGGCGGGGGTATCAGGAAGAGAGGTGGGGCTCCCCCTTACTACAATCAGTCTGCAGAAGGGATCCAACGTGTATCGTTGCCTATCCCTTTTCTCAAGATTTGTTGCCTGACCCGCTGAGCTACTCCAGCACTTTGTATCTTTTTCTGTAAACCAGATCTGTAATTCCTTGTGTCTACAGATTTAAAGCTAAATTGACTTAACTACAATTAATTGACTTAAAACCTTTCTAGTCATGCTCTTCACGTAAAGGGTAGTTTGCAATTTTTCACACACCAAATATATTCAGTGGAAGGAAGTTATTTCTTACATGGTGAATGAATTTAGCACTTGCTACATCTGCCTTTGAATATAGAACATAGTACAGCATAGGAACAGGCCCTTTGGCCCACAAGGTCTGTGCAAAATATCATGCTAAGATAAACTAATCTTCGCTGCCTGCATGTAATCCATATTCCTCCATTCCCTGCATGTCCATGTGCCTGTCTAAAAGCATCTTAAACACCACCATCATATCTGCCTCCACCACAACTCCTGGCTGCATATTCCAGGCATCCACCACTCTGGGTAGAAACACTCATTTCCTTTCAACTTTGCCCCACTCAACTTAAAGCTATGCCCCCTAGTTTTCGTAGAATAAAGGGCCTGTCCCAGTTAGGCGACTGCCGGCGACTAGGCTGTCGCCGCACATTCGCCGTGGTGTTGCAGGCATGATCGTGAGGAGTCTTCAATGAGTCGTAGCGAATCTCGGCACGTCGCAAAAAAGGTTACCTGCTCGAAATTTTTCGGCGACAGCTGGCTTGTCGCCAAGTATCGTAGCTTATTGCAGGCGCTGTCGCATGCTGTCCCCAGGTTTGTTAGGTTGTCGCCGGTACTGAGGACGGATGAATTTCATTGTCGAATACCAACGTCAACCGGAGACAAGTACCCAGATCAGGAGAATGCAAGGTCCGACAGGAACTGTCAAAACCCGTTTTGACAGCTGACAGAAGTGCAGCAGCAACAGCCAAATGTGGAATGGGAGAGAATGCTGTCTCTCCTCCATTATAATTGAATAAGTTGCAATTTAGTGACACCAGTAATTGGTCGATTTTAAACAATAGAGCGATTATTATCGAATGCTTAACTACATAAACTTGCCTTCAGTCAATAACTATTTGGTCAAATGATTTTGTTCCGGTATCCTGATAAACTGCCGACCGTACTGTAATGGCAGGGGATTGTCGAGTGATGGTGTGACAGTGTAAACACCGGCAGAGTGGCTTCTTTTGTGGTTTAATGATTAGTAATTAGGATAGCAGAGAGTTGTCTCTGGTCAGGGACGTTCGTACATTCACCCTGCCTTAAGATGCTGATTTAAACCGAAGATAGACACAAAAAGCTGAAGCAACTCATCTTTCATTCATTTGTTCCTTTACCAACATCCAGGGATCTCTCGGATCCCCTCTCCCCTGACTCTCAGTCTGAAGAAAGGGTCTCGTCCCCAAACATCACCCATTCCTTCTCTCCAGAGATGCTGCCTGTCCCGCTGAGTTACTCCAGCATTTTAGTGTCTATTTTCTTCGACCTGACTGCAGTAGGTTACAAGGAATCGGATCTCCCAACAGTGGGAGGAAGAGTGGCCGTGGGATTTTCAGCGGGACTGGATAAGTGAAAGATGTTGATACCGGGGAGGCTGATCCAAAGGCAGTGGGAACAACAGTATTGGCAGTCGGGTTCTCGCTGTCTTTCGTAAAAGTCCCGGACGTCAAGTCTCCCACGGGAACACATTGGTTCTGTTGGAGGTTCACTGAAAAACCCTTGTCGCAGATACATTTAGAAGCACGTAATATTAAATTAAGAAAAGGCATTTGAAGATACCAGAAGATAGTTTTGTTTAACCAATTTATTTCCTGTCAGGACATTTGACAGGTAGATTGGAGGCGACAGTTTGACGGTCAGGTAAGCGTGGGAATTTTGCGATGTTTCCGAAGTGGATGTAATCTCTTAGCCAGGTGCTAGTTTCACAAAAAAAGTAACTTGTATCGACCTGACTCGGCATTGTCGTGGTCAGTGTCATAGACATTGTCGTAGGGTAAAAAAAATGTTTGCGATCTGCTACAACTTTGACAGTCGCCGGCAGTCGCCTTAAAAATCGCGTAACTGGGACAGGCCCTTAAAGAAACTTTTATTTATTTTGTGCAGAAAGATTTTTTCCTAAATTCAGTCCTGAAACGCTTGGCATTTAAAACTGTGCCCTTAAATTATAGGCTCCACATCTTCAAGTCTCTTTGGGAATCATGAGGTCATTAAAGTCGCAACAGAAATGCAACTATTTCTCATTAAACTCTTGACCTGTGATGTATGCGGGGAAACAATGAGAGCAAATACCCTCCTGTCTCTGACGCATTTAATTGTGTGATGACTCAAAATCATTTTCCTTTGTCCTATTGGGTTGAAAAGGTGACTATTAGATATGCAACTGTTCATTATTTCCAAGGCCTTCTGCTGATCGCATTAACGCGATGAACTCATTGAGGTAGATCGTGGCTTTCGATAGCTGTGTAACGTAGAATGTAGAACATAGAGCATTGAAATGTATAGTACAGGAATAGGCCCTTCGACCCACAATGTCCCACAATGGCTGAACATGATGCCAAGATGAACTAATTACCTGCACAGGATCCATATGTCTATATTCCCTCCACATACACGTGCCTATCTAGAAGCCTCTTAGCGGTCACTATCACATCTGCCCCCATTGGCAGCGTGTTCCTAGCATCCACTATTCTCTGTGTTTAAAAACATGCCCCACACATCTCCTTTACACTTTGCCCCTCTCACTTAAAAGTTCATCAGCTCATAAGTTCATAAGTGATAGGAGCAGAATTAGGCCATTCAGCCCAACAAGTCTACTCCACCATTCAATCAATGCTGATCTATCTTTCCCACTCAACCCCATTCTCCTGCCTTCTTCCCATAACCCGCAACACCAGTACTAATAAAGAATCTTTCTCTGTCTTAAAAATATCCATTGACTTGGCCCTCTAGTCTTTTTAATAACACAGTGTGTGAGCAGCCTATTCTCCATCTCTACTTGTCTCAATTTCCATTGCTCTCCATTGACAGTGTATTAACCCAGTGCGGGTCTGATGTGAACACAACCAATTTAAGGAGCTCGGGCATTTAATTATTGTCTGAAAATGAATGAAGTAGGATTGAAACATAGAAACATAGAAACAGAAAATAGGTGCATGAGGAGGCCATTCGGCCCTTTGAGCCAGCACCACCATTCATTGTGATCATGGCTGATCATCCATAATCAGTAACTCTTGCCTGCCTTCTCACCGTATCCCTTGGTTCCACTAGCCCCTAGAGCTCTATCTAACTCTCTCTTAAATCCATCCAGTGATTTGGCCTCCACTGCCCTCTGTGGCAGAGAATTCCACAAATTCACAACTCTCTGGGTGAAAAGGATCCTTCGAACCTCAGTTTTAAATGGCCTCCCTTTTATTCTAAGACTGTGGCCCCTGGTTCTGGACTCCCCCAACATTGGGAACATTTTTCCTGCAAAGGGCTTGTCCAGTCCTTTTATAATTTTATATGTCTCTATAAGATCTCCTCTCATCCTTCTAAACTCCAGTGAATACAAGCCTAGTCTTTTCAATCTTTCCTCATATGACAGTCCTGCCATCCCAGGGATCAATCCCAGTAATCTCGTGAACCTACGCTGCACTGCCTCAATTACAAGGATGTCCTTCCTCAAATTAGGAGACCAAAACTGTACACAATACTCCGGATGTGGTCTTACCAGGCCCCTATACAACTGCAGAAGAGCCTCTTTACTCCTATACTGAAATCCGCTCGTTATGAAGGCCAACATGCCATTAGCTTTCTTCACTGCCTGCTGTACCTGCACGCAGTAATACAGTGCTAGATATCCAACCTTTACTGACACAATCATGAAATCTAGAGTACAAAACCTATTGGCCAAATCGCACTAGTCTGGTCACATGCGATCTTCAGCATCCACCTGACAGGCTGCACCTGTGGTTTCTGACCTGTGGGTCTACTGCTGATGCCATATCCATACACAAGGCACAAGAGTGGTGGTGACCAGGCTGCAGAATGAGAAGCCAACAGATCATCCTCATAACCTTGTGATAGACTCTGCCATCAAAGCTTTTCTTCACAGTACATTCCAAACGCCTTTGATCATCAAAGACATCCATAAACTAAAAAAAAGAGATCAAAAACATAAAAGTTAATAAATGTATTTTTGAACTACAGCACGGTGGCGCAGCTGGTAGGGCTGCTGCCTCACAGCTCCAGAGACCCGCGTTCAATCCTGGCTACAGGTGCTTTCAATGTGGAGTTTGCCTGCTCTCCCCGTGCATTTCCTCCGGGCACTCTGGTTTCCTGCCACATTCCAAAGACGTGGAGGTTTGAAGGTTAATTGGTCCCTGTAAATAACCACTAGTGTGTACGGAGTGGGTGAAAAAGTGAGATAACATAAAACTAGTGTGAGTGGGTGATCGATGGTCAGCTTGGACTCTGGGGGCATAAGAGACTGTTTCTGCGCTGTATCTTTAAACTCTAAAGTCTAAATTAAATGAAATTTAGTGATACTTTTCCGATGAGTGGTTGCTAGATGAGATTGCCACAGGTGGTATTAAGCTTTGAGGCTACATGCATAGGGGGTGTCTTGCCACTTGTCATAGCAAGTGGGCTCAGTGCTGAATCCAATGATGGAATCAGTGTGCTGGTACACATGCATTTGACTTTCCTGACTTCCATGCTTCAGTCCATTGCAACATCCATTGCATGCACTGCATCTAACACTGCAGTTCTCCACAGACTTGCCTTCTCTACCAATGCATTCTGATCCACTAGTTCTTTCCCATTGACTTTGCCACAGCAATCAACATGAAAGGACCATCCACAATATTTTTGAACACTGAATTTGTTACCCTGTACATAAGAAACTGGCTGCTTGAAATAAAGTTATTAGTTGTGAAGGTGAATGCTAGTGCAAGTAGTAATTCAGTTCCTTGTTGCTTAGTCAGAGCACACCAAATCAACAGCATAGAACAGGCCCTTCGGCCCAACATATGATAGCTCTGTATGTAAGCATCCAATTCACCAAACCTCAACTAATTCATCAAAACTCTATTTCTTTCTCTCTCAGCGGTTTACTAACTTTTCTTGTAGATACAGGGTAACACTAGTAGACCTGTTGCCTCACAGAGCCAGAGATCTGGTTTTGACCCTAACCTTGGTTGCTGTCTGTGTGGAGTTTGCACATTTTCCCCGTGACCACATGGGATTCCTCTGGGTGCTCCGGTTTCCTTCCACATCCCAAAGGTGTGCAGGTTTGTAGGTTAATTGTTCACTGCAAAATTGTCCCCAGTGTGTAGGGAGTGGAGGCGAAAGTGTGAACAATGACCAGTTCATTGATGCAAAGGTAATCTCATCTAGCAACTATGCTTAGTATCTCCAAACTAAGCATATTTAAACCAAACATGACATCCTTTGATGTCTGACAAGATGAGATTCTGTGCCGTACTTTTCTATATTCAGTGTTCTATGTTCTAAGAAGGATTTTTTCTTACAAAGATTTGTAAGTATTTGGAACTCTATAACCCAAAGAACTCAGTATACGAATGGATTGGCACTTGATTGGACTTTATCTTGCGCTAAACATTATTCCCTTTATCCCATATTTGTACACCGTGGATGTCTTGATTGTAATCATGCATAGTCTTTTCATTGATTTAATAGCACACAACAATATACTTTTCACTCTGCATGGGTACACGTGACACTAACTAAACTAGACTAAACTATTGGTGTGCATGGGCGAGTTGGGGCCAAAGTTAGTTTTATATTATATAACTTTAACTTTAGAGATACAGCATGGAAACAGGCCCTTTAGCCCATCAAGTCCATGCTGACCAGCAACCAACCCGTACACTAGCACTATCCAAAGACGTACAGGTATGTAGATTAATTGGCTGGGCAAATGTAAAAATTGTCCCTAGTGGGTGTAGGATAGTGTTAATGTGCGGGGATCGCAGGGCGGCGCAGACCTGGTGGGCCGAAGGGCCTGTTTCTGCGCTGTATCTCTAAATCTAAAAAAATCTAAATCTATCCTACACACAAGAGACAATTTACAATTTTAACCAAAGCTAATTAACCTACAAACCTGTTTGTCTTGTGAATGTGGGAGGAAACCGGAGCACCCCGAGAAAACCTCCATGGTCACAGGGAGAAGGTACAAACTCTGTACAGACAGCACCCATAGTCCGGATCGAACCAGGGTCTTTGGTTCTCTAAGGCAGCAATTCTACCACTGCGCACTGTGCCGCCCTACGTCCAGCCATGCCTCTCTGACTCTATTGATGATTGAGATAGGAAAAGTCCTTGGCATGAAAGGTTGTGGGGATCCAAAGAGCTGAGGTGAAGATCAGATCTGCCATTCGTTCATGGAGGAGGATGAAGGCTCTGCACAATGGTTTGATGGTTCTTTATTATCGCATTATGGCATATGCACAGCACAGTGAAATTCTTTTGCACAGCCCACAAGTGCACAGTCACCATATTTTGGCACTGCTTTTGACAACCTACTTCGATTTTCATCGGTCCAATTTGCCTCAGCCATTCCTTGCAGTGAGTTCCACTTTCTAATTACATTCCGAGTTTAAAAGAAACTTCTCCCATACTCTCCTTTTTTGATTTATTATGGACTGTGGTAATATTTTATTTATGAAACAGTGCGGTGCGATCTTCAGCATCCACCTGACAGGCTGCACCAACAAGCTGGTTTGAAAACTCATTAACAGAAAGTGTTGGGGCATGCAATCTCTGGAAGGCACTGAGTATTAGTGGGGTCCTTGGGGGTAACTGACTACAGTCTCTAGCCCTGCACTGCCTTGGGTGATCTAGTAAACCTCATATTTACGGATAGCACAGAATAGTTCATTAGTTACCATAGGTGGAATGATTGGGAATGCTATTAAAATGGGAATTATTAAGCGTAAACACTATAAAAGTGGGGAAATAGATTTATGAATTTAATACAAAAAAATGTCCATGATAAGATGTGCATTGCTGTCAACTCAGAATAATTGTAGCCTCCATTATTCCAACATACCCATTTAATCTTACAAGGCAGATTTGTGTTCTCCCCCCCCCCCCCCCCCCCCCCCACTCCCCATTTTGGCCATGTAGTTCAATGTCCATTATCATGTTCTTCAAGATATCACCCAGCATATATTAGATCAATCAATCCTAGAATGGAGAGACATATGGTTCAACCAACTCTTTGTAAAACAAGAGCAAGGAGAAGATGGGTGGACAAAGGCTAGAGGTGAATAGGGGACACAAGGGTGTGAGATAAGGAGAGAAGAGGAGTGAAATGTGAAGCCAGAGGAAGGAAGGAAGGAAGGAAGGAAGGAAGGAAGGAAGGAAGGGGACAGGGGAAAGGCAAGAGAGATAGTGGGAGTAATGGGTGCGCAGCTGGGTGGAGCACAAGGAAGAGAGGGGGATAAAAGGGGAGGGTTACTTAACATTGGAATGTTATGACATTAGAGTCAGAGTCATAGAGTCATACAATGTGGAAATAGGCCCTTCAGCCCAACTTTCAGCCATTCGGCCCATCGAGTCTGCACTGCCATTCAATCGTGGCTGATCTTTTTAACATGCCCTTCAGCCCAACTTCCCACACTAACCAACATATTCCATCTGCACTAGTCCCACCTGCCTGCATTTGGCCTATATCCCTCTAAAGCTATCCTATCCATGTAGCTATCTAATGTTTCTTAAACATTGTGAAATTACCTGCTTCAGCTACCTCCTCCGACAACTCATTCCATACAGCCTCCACCCTTTGTGTGAAAAAGATATGCCTCATTTATCTTTCCCCCTAACCTTACACCTATTAAATCTATTCCCCCTACCTTATTAAATCTTTCCCCCTACCTTACACCTATGTTCTCTGGTTCCTGATTCTCCTTCTCTAGGCAAAAGACTCTGTGTGTCTACCCAACCTATTTCTGTCATGATTTTGTACACCTTTACAAGATCGTCCCTCTTCCTCCTGTGCTCCAGAGTGCTCAACCTCTCCCTATAGCTCAGGCTTAAAGTCCTGGCAACATCCTCGTGAATCTTCTCTGCACCCTTTCCAGCCTATTCATGTCATTGGGGTACAAACTACCCAACCACTGATGTGTTGGAAGCTCCCACCCCCCACTTCTGTTCCAGCTTTCTTCCCCCCTACTAAAATCAGTGTGAAGAAGTGTCCCAACCCAAATCGTCACCTATCCACGCCCTCGAGACACGCTGAGTTACTCCAACACTTTATACAAGCCTGATAAGCATTGCATCTTTGCACATCAGCCCAATCTGAAGAAAGGTCTCGACCGGGAACAACACCCATTCCTTCTCTCCAGAGATGCTGCCTGTCCCGCTGAGTTACTCCAGCATTTTGAGTGTATCTTCAGCCCAAGAAGTGCGGTTGAAAGAGAGGGATAACAATGTTTCCACGTGGTACGACCCTGGGATAGTGCCTCTATATTCAATAACAAAATTAATGCTCAAAACAGAGGCTGGTTATTTTTAAGACAGAAAAAGACAGATACTTGGTAAGTAAGGGGATGAAAAGTTACCATAAGACCAGAAGACAAAGGAGTAGAATTAAACCATTCGGCCCCTCGAGTCTCCACTGCCTTTCAATAGACAATAGACAATAGACAATGGGTGCAGGAGGAGGCCATTCGGCCCTTCGAGCCAGCACCGCCATTCAATGTGATCATGGCTGATCATTCTCAATCAGTACCCCGTTCCTGCCTTCTCCCCATACCCCCTGACTCCGCTATCCTTAAGAGCTCTATCTAGCTCTCTCTTGAATGCATTCAGAGAATTGGCCTCCACTGCCTTCTGAGGCAGAGAATTCCACAGATTCACAACTCTCTGACTTTCAATCATGGCTGATCTTTTATCCTTCTCAACCCTATTCTCCTTCCACCTCCCTGTAACCTTTGACGTCCTTACTAATTAAGAACCCACTAATCTCTGCTTTAAACGTTCCCAATGACTTGGCCTGCACTGCTATCTGTGGCAATGAAATATACAGATTCACCACCCTCTGGCTAAAGAAATTCCTTCTCAGCTCCATTCCAAAGGTATGTCCTTTCAGAATCAGTGCCCTCTGTCCCAGACTCTCCCACTGGTGGAAACATCCTCTGCACATCCACTCTATCTAGTCCTAATTAATATGGTCAATTGATAATATGAAGTTAAGGTTATAATCATATCAACCATTATCAAGCACAGCCTTTTGGTGTTTAGTGACCAACTCCTGCTCCAAATTTGTACGTTGTGTGCTGGCAAGAAACAATTTTTTTCAAATGGGTTATGCAAAGAGCTGGGCAAACCATTAATGATTGCAGCTTGCACCATTCCAGTCAGACACAATAGCTGGCACTGATAGGCTCTTAGTTAACATAGAGGGAGATGAGAGCATATCGGGACAGCAGCAGTCTGAACACTTTAGCTATTCTACCAGCGAGTGTCCTCATTACGATGAGGTTGTTAAGATTAAAATTGGACCAACATGAATCAAGCATGACCAAGTGTAGTGAGCAAAGTTGCAATACCAGAGTCCGAGTAGTATTTATGTGAACTCATTGCTTGTATCTTACATAATCCTCTGTGAGTTTGGCATGATGCCAAGAGAGTCAAGCTTCAAGAGTCTTTCATTGGCATATGCACCCAGACCGGAACAATGAAGTTCTTACTTGCTGCAGCTTTGCAGAAACACAACAAATAAAAATACAATAAACAATTCACAGGCCACCAAAGCCTTTCAGATCACTGTAGAAAGGAACTGCAGATGCTAGTTTACACCGAAGATATTCTGTACCTTTTCAGACCTCTAAATTTCCTCATCCCTGCATCTCACTCTCGACCCAAAACGTCACCTATTCCTTTTCTCCAGAGATGGTGCCTGACCCGCTGAGTTACTCCAGCATTTTGTGTCTATCTCAGCTCATTGTAGATGGATTGGATTTCGTGATCCCAAGATTTCTGGGCCAACATTTATGCCATAGTCAAGGTCAATGATAATAGCTAATCGCAAAGCAATTTAGTTTTGCTTAGTTTAGTTTAGAGTCACAGCATGGAAACAGGCCCTTCGGCCCACCCAGTCCACGCCAACTAACAATCACCTGTACACTAGTTCTATCCCACACACGAGGCACAATTCACAGAATTGAATTGAATTGAATTGAATAAATTTTATTAGCCAAGTATGTATAAATACAAGGAATTTGCCTTGGTGCTAATTAACCAAATAAGAAGGCAATTAACCTACAAACCTGTCCGTCTTTGGAGTGTGGGAAGAAACCGGAGCACCTGAAGAAAACCCATGCGGTCACAGGGAGAACATACAAACACTGTACAGGATCAGGATCAGAGTCAGGATCAAACTCGGGTCTCTGGCGTGGTAAGGCAGCAACTCTACTGCTGCGCCACTGTGCCACCTTAAACTGGAGACACCCAGTGAGTGGGTCAAGCACTTGAAATCTACTCCCACCCCCACAGCTGCTGCTCAACCTGCTGAGTCTCTCCAGCCGATCATTTGTTGCTCTGCTTATGTGGAAGACACTGGAGGTGTCCTTCACATCGTGCATTAGTGCTGTACATGGTTGGCTGTACCACTGGTGTGCAGTCCTTGTTTAAGTAAATCCCTCCCAAACGCCGTTGCCTTGGAGATCGGCAGAACTCGTTCCAATGGGACCAGGCGACCTGTGCGCTTGCAGTTCGGACGGCGAATGCTCAGTGGAGGTTTGATGGGACGTTCTTTGCAGTTCAGACCGCAGTGCACCCTCTGGGAACAATCAGCACTCTGCTGGATTTGAACTGCATGATCAAAATATCAAGCTTTAATAATAAACCTAAACCAAAAAACCTAAATTATGAAATTAGACAATAGAATAGACAATAGAAAATAGGTGCAGGAGAAGGCCGCTATCCTTAAGAGCTATATCTAGCTCTCTCTTGAATGTATTCAGAGAATTGGCCTCCACTGCCTTCTGAGGCAGAGAATTCCACAAAAGGTTTTTCCTCATCTCTGTTCTAAATGGCCTACCCCTTATTCTTAAACTGTGGCCCCTGGTTCTGGTTCTCACAGATCTCCAGCGGAACATTAAAAACTTAAGTGAGGGAAATTGCCTGGTTTTACATTTTTTTAAACAGAATTATATTTATTTATTTATTTTACTTCACAGACTGCATTGAAACAGGCCCTTTGGCCCGTTGAGTCCAGACTGACTATCATCCGTCCATTTATACTAATCCTACATTAATCCCACTTTTTATAATTCTCCTCGCGTTCTTCCCCAGATTTCACCACCCACCTACATACTCGGTCCAATTTACAGTGGCCAATTAACTTACCGACCCACATATCTTTGGGATATGCATGGAAACCAGAGCACTCTGGGGAATTCCACAGTCATAGGGAAGACGTGCACACTCCACATGGACATCACTGGAGGTCAGGATTGAACCTGGGTCTCTGGCACTGTGATGCAGTGGTTTTACTAGCTACACCACCGTGCAGTCCTAAAAGATATTTGATCTTAATCCTTTTGAGCTGTTTTTAAATACCTCAGGTTACTAGAGACATTCACAAACCAGAGGCCATTGACAGCATTGATCTCTCTAAGGTCCATCATACTGCTGTGCGAACAGGGATTTTGGTCCCACCAAACCTGAGGCTAAGTCCCTGGTCATGACTTGTGCTGTGTCCCGAGATGTTTGAGATGCTTCCTGTCTATATTTCACACCACAAGATCACAAATAGCAGTGATAATGCAAGTGGTGAGTGCAAGATACAGGGCAGGCATAGAACATAGAACATATAACAGTACAGCACAAGACGTGTGGGAAGGAACTGCAGATGCTGGTTTAAACCGAAAATAGGCACTGGAGTAACTCAGCAGTCTGACAGCATCTCAGGAGGAAAGGAATAGGTGATGTTTTGGTTCGAGACCCTTCTTCAGACTGTCCAACTCTTATCTGCCTGCGCATAATCCACATCCCTCCATTCTCTGCATATAATAATAATAATAATAATAATAATGCATTACATTTATATAGCGCTTTTCAAACACTCAAAGACGCTTTACAGGGATTTCTAGAACATAGAGAAGTGAATAAATAGATAAATAAGTAAACGAACAGAGAAAGGAGACAGAAGGTGAGGTGACCTTCAGTGGTTGAAGGCAGTGCTGAAGAGGTGAGACTTCAGTGATGTTTTGAATGTGGTGAGTGAGGAGGAGTCTCTGACGGTTTGGGGTAGTGAGTTCCATAGGGTGGGAGCAGCGATGGAGAAAGCCCTGTCCCCCCAGGATCTGAGTTTGGTCCGGATGGGGGGGGGGGGACAGGAGATTGGCAGCAGCAGAGCGGAGGGTGCAGGTGGGAGTGTCCAAGTGCTTATCCAAAAGTCTCCAAAATACCACCATGGTAACTGCCTCCACCACCACTCCTGGCAGCATGTTCCAGACACTCACCCCCCTCTGTGTAAAAAAACGTGTCCCGCACATCTCTGAAATTTTGTCCCTCTCACCTTAAAGCTGTGCCCTCTCGTATTTGACATTTTCATCCTGAGAATGTCCATCTTCACCATGCCTTTATTAATTTTATACACTTCTATCAGGTCTTCTATCAGGATGGAATACAATCCAGCCCTTCATTACAATTTCAATTTAATTGTACTTTATAAAGATTAAAATGTAATACTTTTATGGAGTGATTTATCGTTGAGTGCTCTATTTCATCAATTCAAAATGCCTAATTTTGCCAAATAAAACCAAGAAAACACACTGAATGAACCAAAAAATATTATAGTGCAAAATATTATTTAAAAGATTTTAAGTGTAAAATATACAGAGCCAGTGAATTACCGACCCAAACGTCCAGCAGGTGGCAATAAAGTCCAATGAATACGATTCCTATAATTCAGAATAGGCTAACTCACGTGAGTGTTAAGAAGGGTTCCGACCTGAAATGTTGTCTATCCATGTACTCCAGAGATGCAGCCTGACCCTTTTGAATTACTCCAGCACTTTGTGCCTATTTTTAACTCATACTTCTATTCATGTTATTGGAAAATGCATAAAATAATGTTACAAATTTGATTCTGCATCTGCAGCTCCTTGTTTCCACTTCTCAACTTCCAGCCTCTGTGTCTACCCCCGTTCTCCCCTTCCACCACCTAGCTCCATCTGCTCCCCTTTTCTTTTCCCCTTGCCTTATGTGTCTAGACCTATCGTCTACCTACCATTGCCCCCTAACTCTACCCCTCCCCACCTCCACCTATCTCCATGTTCCCCGTCTGCCCAGTCTTCTCCCTCCTCACCTGGATTCACCCGAATCTCCTGCTGGCTCCTGCCTCACCCCTCCCCCTCATCTCTGCACACTGGCTATCACCCCTTTACACCCTCAGGGTCACGACTCAAAACGTTGGCAACCTCTTTGCCCCATAGATGCTGCTGGACTCATTGAGTTTGTCCAGTTTGTTTTAGACTTTACTTTAGACTTTAGAGATACAACGCGGAAACAGGCTCCTCGGCCCACTGAGTCGGCGCCGACCAGCGATCTCCCAGCACACTAACACTGTCCTACACACTAGGGACACTTTACAAAGTCAATTAACCTGCACCTCTTTGGAGAGTGGGAGGAAACCGAAGAAAACCCACGCGGTCACGGGCAGAACGTACAAACTCTGTCCTGACTGCAAGTGCTGTCCGTATCGAACCTGGGCCTCTGGCGCTGTAGGGCAGTAACTCTACTGCTGTGCCACTGTACCACCCTGTTTGCAGCAGATTCCAGCATCTAGTGTCCCCAAGCTTCCACAACTTGCTGCATGAATCCAAACCCCAGGTGCCGTGTCACAATTGTGAAAATGAATGTTATCAGCTGACAAAAAGCCTTTGGCCGGACTGTCATCTACACTCACTGCCCCTTCTCATCCCTGCAGAGGCCCATTGCAACACCTGCTTGGAAAAGAGCCAGTCTTAGGAGACCTGAGCCTGTCTTCCTGGATTCCCCTTGGATTTCAAGGGGGCAAGACATAGAAGGATAGGGTCCTAATACAAACAGAGATGGACACAAAGTGCTGAGTAACTCATCAGGTCAGGCAGCATCTCTGGAGAAAAAGTACGGGTGACGTTGTCAGGTCGGGACCCTTCTTCAAATCTGCAGTTCCTTATTCCTAATACAGGCAAATGGAATTAATGCAGAAGGGAAATAGTGTTGGCAGAGATGTCATGGGCAGAAGGGCTTGTAACTACACTCGTCCCCCTGCAGGACCTATACATCAGGAGGTGCAGATCCAGAGCAAGTAAGATTATGAGGGACCCCTGCCACCCCAGTAACGGACTGTTCCAGATGCTACGGTCAGGCAAACGCCTCCGCTGTCACGCTGTGAAAACGGAGAGGATGAGACGGAGTTTCTTCCCACAGGCCATCAGGACTGTCAACTTTTATAACTCCAGAGACTAATTTTTGTCTACACTATAGTAACTTTATTAACTTTATTTATATGCTGTAACTGTAATTCTTTTTTGTGCACAATCCGCAGGCATTGCCACTTTCATTTCACTGCACATCGTGTATGTGTATGTGACAAATAGACTTGACTTGACTTGACTTGATCTGTGCTCTATGACAAGGACTCCATAACTAACCAGATGATCAGCCTACTGAATGGACCTCTAATTAAATTTGGGTATAGTCTTGATCTGCCAACCTACCTCATTGCAGCCTCCAACTGTTTTTATCTGCACTTTCTGTGTAACTGTAACATGGTAACACTGTAACACTGTAACACTGTAACACTGTAACACTGTAACACTGTAACATTATATTATGCACTCTGGTATGTTTTTATTCTGGGGAAAAAAAGACACAAAGTGGTGGCGTAATTCAGCGGGTCAGGCAGCATCTCTGGAGGACATGAATAGGTGACGTTTCGGGTCAGGACACTTCTTCAGACTAATTATAATAGGGGATAGTGGGGGCAGGACAAAGCCAAACAAGTGATAGATGGATAAGATCGATCTTGACACGTAGCATCACTTATCCATGTTCTCCAGAGATGCTGCTTGATCCACTGAGTTACTCCAGTACTTTGTGTCTGTATTTGTAAACCAGCATCTGCAGTCTCATATCCATTGTGCTTGTATATAGCTTCATTGTACTCATCTATGGTTTTATTTGGCTGGATAGCACGCTAACAAAGTTTTCACTGTAGCTCGGCACACGAGACCAAAATAAACCAAGGCCAACCCCAATTCCAAGATTCAAGAGAATCAAGATTCAAGATATCTTTATTTGTCATTTATTTAGTCACCCACAGTCCAACAATAAAAGCAATAAAATAAGCAAATTACACAACCCCAACCAACACACAAAAAAAAGAGACATCCATCACAGTGAGTCTCCTCCAGTCACCTCCTCACTGTGATGGAAGGCCAGAATGTATTTTCCCTTCCCCTGCCGTCTTCTCCCGCGGTCAGGCTGGTGTCGTTGCCACGTTCCAGGCCGCGCCGGACGGTGAAAGGTCCGCAGCGGGCCGACCCAAGCCCCGCGATCCGGGGCGGGCGAACACGCTGCCGCTGCCGCTGCACGTCGGGGCGGTCGTGGCTTGGGTCATTTTATAAAGGTCATTTATAAACTATCTGAGGCAGGGAAGGCCATTCTGAAGAAGGGTCTTGACCTGAAATGTCACCTATCCATGATCTCCAGAGATGCTGCTTGACTCTCTGAGTCACTTCGACATTTTGTCATACTGAAAACGTACACTAGATGGAGATGTATGCTACCATTACGTTGTGTTGATAGAAATTGTCATCAGTTTCTCTGGATCTCCTTGCTGATGCCCCTATTTGGACTATGCCCAGAGCGGAGGCACATTGCTCCGAACTCTGATTAGTAAAGGGCCAGACATAGACCTGATCTACACTGCTAGATACCTCATATAGTTCAACGAAACAGCACTAACTAGTGATAGACACAAAATGCTGGAGTAACAGTGGGACAGGCAGCATCTCTGGAGAGAAGGAATGGGTCGAGACCCTTCTTCAGACTGCGAGTCAGAGGAGAGGGAATCGAGATGTGGTAAGGTACGGCAAACATGTAAGGTGTGAAAATAACAGATCAAAGTGTTTGCTGACGATCAAGGAAATGTACGATGGTTCATTGTTGGATGAGGGGAAGGTGACAACGAGGCCTACGAACAGGAAAATGAATCAGGAGGAGGGCAGTGAAACTAGTAGGAGAACTAGGGTAAGAGAGGGGCAGAGAGAAAGGGAAACCAAGGGTTACTTGAAGTTAGCGAAATCAAATTCATACCACTGGGTTGTAAGCTGCCCAAGCGAAATTAGAAGTGCTGTTCGTCCAATTGCCATTTGGCCTCACTGTGCATGGTTTCCCGTGCTGGGGAATCTGTCCAAGTACGTCATGCTGCCTCGGTGCAGAAACAGCTCTGAAAGATATGGGTGAATTCAGCCAACGTGAGAAAACTTGGATCTAAATTTAATTATGCTTAAGTTTAGTTTTAGACTTTAGAATTTAGAGATACAGGGAGAAAACAGACCCTTCAACGCAACGAGACCGCGCTGACCAGCGATCACCCCGTACACTAAGGTAGACACAAAATGCTGAAGTAACTCAGCAGGTCAGGCAGCATCTCAGGAGAGAAGGAATGGGAGAAGGGTCTCGACTCGAAATGTCACCCATTCCTTCTCTCCTGAGATGCTGCCTGACCCGCTGAGTTAATCCAGCATTTTGTGTCTACCTTCGATTTAAACCAGCATCTGCAGTTATTTTCCATGCACCAAAACTATTCTACACATAAGGAACAATTTACAATTTAGAGAAGCCAATTAACCTACAAACCTGTACGTCTTTGGAGTGTGGGAGCAAACCAGAGCACCCGGAAAAAACCCACGCGGTCACAGAGAGAACGTACAAACTCCGTACAGACAGCACCCGCAGTCAGGATCAAACTTGGTGCTGTAAGGCAACAACTCTACTGTTGCGACACTGTGCTGCCCCAATAGTTCTCCCCACAATTTCATAGGTTTCCCCAAGAGGCTCTGGTTTCCTCACACATCACAAAGACATTCAAATTGATAGACAAATGTCCCACTGTATATTGATCCCAGGGAGCAGATAAGTGGTAGACCTGTGTGGGAGGTGTTGAGAATGCGGGATGAGCTAAAAAAAATGGGATTAATGTAGGAATAGTGTAACTAGACGGTTGATGGTCAGTACAACTAGATGGACCGAACGGCCTTTTCCTGCACTATACCTCTACCATTTCAGTCCTAGATTTGAAAAGAAGGCTGACAGCAGTAAGAGTCAATGGGATAATTGTTAATAAAATGATGGCCCTAATGTGCTTTTAAAGAAAATTGTCGTCTTTCAATGTCATCTTGCGTGCTTCAAACCCATGCTGACTTGGATGACTCCACCAGCCTTCTGAAATGGTTCAAAAGTCCAATCTTTCAAGGCAGTAAGAGGCAGGTGATAAAGTAGATGGCTTGACATCGTTCCCCTTCATGGGAATGGACAAACAAAAATATATGACTGGACATGGCGTCCTACTCCCTCCCACCCCCACACCCACGTGCCAACCCTGTAATATTGAACAAACAGTCACTTGATCACCCATCTCTAAATCTGTTTTTTCACTGCCCTCTGAGTATTTTAGAGGGAACAATGAGGAACTTCACAGTCCAAAAACCTTCATTTCCTTTCTCGTTCATCATTTTTATTATTTTTCTAACCTTGAGTGCGATTGACAGAGTAAATAAAATCACCCTCCAAGGGCCAGCATTCTGGTGCTTACAGTTGACCAAGGAAAGGTCATTGCTTATTTGCTTTGACTAATGTGATTTGGGTGCAGATACTGTCAAATACAACTACTTTTCTTAAATGTAAATCCTTCCAGAATTTGAACATTTATTTTGTAGATACTTCGCTTCAAAACTGCTTCACACTTGTTTTTTTTTGTTTTTTGAGCAAGACTTTAAATTGAGGTCCTGATTGCGTGGCACAATTAAAAAGAAAAACCATTTGCTGTAAGCTAAATGGTTATTGTTTTCCTGCTTAACAACAACTATAAAAATATTTATCTGCCTTGATAACACTTTGGGACATCCAGAAAACCTGGTTAATTTCAAATTATTTCTGTAGTTATGAACCTATTTATGCTGAATTAAAATTGCTTTGAAAACTTATGTTGCACAACATATTTTGGCCAAAAGATGGACACAAAATACTGGAGTAACTTAATGGGTTAGGCAGCATCTCTGGAGAAAAGGAATAGATGACGTTTCGGGTTGAGGCCCATCTTCATGTCCTAGGTCAAGTTTAGTTCCTTCCAACACATTTTGGCCAGAATGTGTTGAAATATTATGGATTCTACATTGGAACGAGTATATCAATCTTGGAATGTGAAGAACGAAAATAATTTCTTACCATCAGGATCACCAAAAAGGAACTGGAAGTACTGGATTATGGACCATAAGCCATTCTTTGCTTCATCTCCAACTGCAATGTGCAGTTCAATGAGGAAATATTCTGTCCAGAGAACTCTGTGCTGCATAACCCACACTGCAAGTTTCACTCAATGTTGCTATGCATTGATTGTTTCAATTATATCTAATTACATTGCAAAACAAAAGTGTGTGGTTTGAGTTATAGAGTAATACAGCATGGAACCAACTTTTCGGCCAACTTTCCCACGCTGACCAACATGCTCCATCTACACTCGTCCCACCTGCCTGTGTTTGGCCCATATTCCTCTAAACCGTTCCTATCCATGAACCTGGCCAAATGTCTTTTAAATATTGTTATGGTACCTGCCTCAACTACCTCCTCTGGCAGCTCATTCCACATACCCAACACCCGCTGTGTAAAAAATAATGTTGCCCCTTGGGTTCCTTTTTTAAAGCTTTCCCCTTTCATCTTAAAACTATGACCTCTTGTTGTTGAGTGATGAACGTATTGGCACAGAAATTGTTGGGCAGTCACGTGATCATAGCAGTACACAAACAGTTCTTCCATGGAGAGAAGGCAGGTACAGGTTACTGAGCTGGATGATCAGCCATGATCATATTGAATGGCGGTGCAGGCTCGAAGGGCCGAATGGCCTACTCCTGCACCTATTTTCTATGTTTCTATGTTTCTATGAATTTGTTCTGGGACTTTATTAATTGTGGAATAAAGTAAACAATTGATCTCCGTTACTTCTACTAAATATGATACAAAACACAAATATGATACAAAACACACACTCATTGTATTTATGTTAAGTGCAATCCATTGAAGTCAGTAGGAATTGCAAGGGGATGTGGAGTGTACTGCCCATATGCCAAGCTCAAGTAATGTGGATAAATATTTACCTTGCTACTCTCTACCTTAAAATTCTCTGGAAATGATTGAGCAATTTATGTCACTCTGTTGTTAGGGCAGCTCAGTGGCTACGGCTGCTGTCTGTACAGAGGTTGTAATCTCTCCCCATGGTCTGCGTGGGTTTTCTCTGGGTGCTCCAGTTTCCTCCCACACTCCAAAGCCTCCATAGGTTTGTAGGCTAATTAGCTTGGTAAAAATTGAAAATTGTCCCAAGTGTTCAGGATGGTGTTCGTGTGCGGAGAACGCTGGTCGGCGCGGAATCGGTAGGTCAAAGACCTTGTTTTCTGCTGTATCTCTAAACTAAACGTGCGTCTCCTTTCCTTTAAACTTTACTTTTGACTTTAGAGATACAGCGTTGAAACTGGCCCTTCAGCCCACCGAGTCCGTGCCGACCTGCGATCACCCCATTCTCTAGCACTATCCTACACACTAGAGACAATTTACAAGTTACAGAAGCCAATTAACCTACAAACCATTATGTCTTTGGTACGTGGGAGGAAACCGGAGCACCCGGAAAATATCGGCGCGATCACAGGGAGAACATTAAACTCTGCACAGACAGCACCCGTAGTCAGGATTGTACTCGGGACTCTGGCACCATTAGGCAGCAACTCTACTGCTGCACCACCGTGCTCTGCCAGACTACCACACATGTATGAGATCCCACTGATTAAAATGAATAGTTGGACTCCTTCATTCCAGAATTTGAGCATCTACTCTGCAGCCACTCCACATCAAAACTGCTTCACGCTTGGATGGCCTGTTTCTCGAGCAAGAATTAAATTGAGGTCCTGATTGGGTGCTAAGAGATTTATTAAAAAATCCCAAGGCACGATGAAAAATAACTATCGTTTGCTGTGAGCTAAATGGTTATTGTTTTCCTGCATAATAACAACTGCACAAATGTTTATCTGCCTTGATAGCACTTTGGGACATCCAGTTGGTTCAATGCAGTGAATTGTTGCAAAAGTTTATTTTAGAAAGAAAAATCTTGGTTTTGGCTTCTACGGTATCAGTCTCACCACCCACATCCCCCATGGGTGTCAGGTGACATTACATTTCAAGGCCCAAAGCTGTTTTAACACTCAGAATTGCAAATTGGATAGATATCCTTTCAAACCTCACATTTGGGAAACAGAATGTGACTGATGAGAGGCGTGAAGCAGTAATTATGAGCTGGGAGGAACAGGTGATTCTGTGACGATGGGTTTCAAAGTGTTCCACCCCTGGAGTTTTCATCCTGCTCGTCAAAAGTCAAGAGAGTCAAGAGTCAAGAGTGTTTATTGTCATGTCATATACACCAACAGTGGAACAATGAAAATCTTACTTGTACCAGCTAAACAGGCCCATAAACGCTTTACAACTAGATAATATATATATCATTTATTTTTTAAATAACCTAATGCTAGTGCAATGAAAGCCAAAGTCCTTGGTTAGAGCCAGCACTGACTGAGTGGGCAGAATGGCCTCCTTCCATCTTGTAACCTTTCTGTAATTCTCTGATTAGTCCCACTATTAAGCACTGGCAGTCAGGATCAAACCTGGTCTCTGGTGCAGTAAGGAAGTAACTCTACAGCTGTGCCACTGTGTATTATTAGTATTAACTGTGGATATTATTTCACTCAACCGAAAGAGGGGAAAATATATTAGCTGATCAACATTAATTCCGCACACCACCAGATTCAGGGACTGTTTCTTCCCTGCTGTTATCAGGCAACTGAATCATCCTACCACAACCAGAAAGCAGTGCTGAACTATTATCTACCTCTATGGCGACCCTCGGACTATCCTTGGTCGGACTTTGCTGGCTTTACCTTGCACTAAACCGGGTGGTGCCGTACGATGGCAGCCTCGCTAACAATCTGTCTCATCCTTTTCTTCTTTTGTTGTTTTTAGTTTGTTGTTAAATGTCTGTTTTAATGTATCTTTAGTTTTGTATTATGTGGGGGGTGGAGGGGGAGGGGCAGGGGTCGTGTAAACTTTTTTTTCACTTTCCTCAATGGAGATGCGATGTTTACCGTATCGTATCTCCGTCCGCACTGCGGCCTAACATTCAGGGCCTCTTGCTGGGGATCGACTTCGGAAGCTCCAACCACGGGAGCCTGTGAACTTAACATCGTGGAGCTCGCGGTCCTTGGTTTGGGACCCACTTAGGGAGCCCCAAGCCACAGGAGCTTCGACCGCCCCGACGCGGGAGCTTCGATCGCCCCGACTGCGGATGGTTTAACTGCCCCGTCCACGGGAGAAAAGGAAGGTAGAAGATAAGGCTTTATTGCCTTCCATCACAGTGCACTGTAGTGGATGTTTATGTTACTTTTTACGTAGTTGTGTGTCTTGCTGCTTTTTTGGTATGACTGTATGGCAAATCAAATTCCTTGCATGTTCTTACATACGTGGCTAATAAATTATTTGTATTTTGTATCAGTATCTTGTAAACATTATTCTCTTATTATGTACCTATACATTGTAAATGGCTTGATTGTAATGACGTATTGTCCTTCTGCTGACTGGTTAGCACGAACCAAACACTTTTCACTGTACCTCAGTGCATGTGACAATAAACTAAACTGGACTCAGTAAAAGGCGATGCCTCAGAATATTAAAAAAAATGTTGGCTGCAGTCAATGGAGATAAAAATCAACAGAGATGTAGAGTGGACAGCAATATGCTACCACCCGTTTGGACAGCAGTTGAAGCATCAAAACCAACCCCAATATCTTTCTAGAGAAAAAGCATTTCAAGACACAGCACTTTGAAGTGCTGAGTGTGATGTCTGGTGTGTTAGAAACAGGAATTTTCATACATTTCATCCACATCATTTGGTGCAAAGATTTGTTTCACATTCCTTTAACCAGTGGCATGTGCCACAGCGGGAAACAGGAGGCTGCCTTTGAGGCTTATCATTAAAGTTGATACCTTGCTGTACCAGAGATGTAAAGTTCAATTTCACAAAATTTCACAGTGTATTAGGTGATTTCATAGAGCTGATTCATTTCCTACAAGTGACTACACTTTAGAAACACTTCATTGGTTGTAAGGTACTTTAGGTTGCCTTGAGATTCTGACGAGTCTGAAGAAGGGTCCCAACCCAGAACGTCACCTATCCATGTTCCCCAGAAATGCTGCTTGACCTGCTGAGGTCCAAGCAAGTAAATGTGATCTTGCGCCTTTCTGATCACTGCATGAATATGAAGGGACCACATTGAAGAAGGGAGTATATCGTCTGGGCTAACGTCATTCCCCAAATGCTGAGCAGCAAAGTGTTTGAAGTTGCATTCAGTTGAATGAGTCTCCGTCCCTTTCCACACACATCCCTCTTCTCTTTATAAAACATCCAACACTGGCCAACATTCATTTTGATCAATTATGCAGGGCATAATTTTTTTTACAGGGCATATCAGCTGACATTAAATGTATGATTTTTTAATGCACTAACTGAAATGTAATCCTGAAGGGTATGGATATGACTCAATTTACACCTCACGCTGCCTCGGCCAGGCCACCAGATTAATCAAGGACAAGTCGTACCCCAGCCGCTCCCTCATCTCCCCTCACCCATCAGGCAAAAATGATCCAGATTCAGAGACCGTTTCTTCTCAGCTGTTATCAGGCATCCTACCAACAACTAGTGAGCGGTCCTGAGCTATTATCTACCTCATCGGAGACCCTCAGACTATCTTTAATCAGACTTTGCTGGACTTTATCTTGCACCAAACGTTATTTGTGTTATTTCCCTTTATCACGTATCTGAACGTTGTAAGTGGATCGATTGTAATCATGCATTGTCTTTCCGCTGACAGGTTGGTCAGCAGCAAAAGCTTTTCACTGTACCTCGGTGCACGTGACAATAAACTAAACTACGCTAAAGGGGTGGGGAGAGGGGAAGAAAGGAAATATGGAAGTCGGAGATGGGAGCAGAGTGCAGGGGAGTGGGAGGGAGGATCAGGGTGACTGGGGTGGTGGGCAATGGTGGGATTGGGGGGCAATGGGTGGAGAGGAACGATAGAGGAATGGATAAAAGGATTAGTTGAAACTGGAGAATTCAGTGTTCATGCCATTGGGTTATAAGCTACCCAAGTGGAAATGAGGCGCTGTTCTGAGGAAGGTAAACTCATACTTTAGATATTTTCACATGGCCCCTGATGCTTCCAGTAGATGACATGTCAAAGATACATACGAGGAATTAATATGAATGTTAAACAGGAAGAAAACAAGACAACTCTTCATTTTAGTCAGTGGAGTGTCAAACATGAGCAGTCATCGGGTAGGGGAAAGGAGACGCAAGGAACTGCAGATGCTGGACTCTTGAGCAAATCGCAGAGTGCCGGAGTAACTCATTGGGTCGGACAGCATCTCTGGAAGGAGTGGTTAGGCAGTGATTTGGGATGGGCCTGAAGAAGGGTCCAAATCTGAAACTTTGCCTTATCCTTTCCCTTCATAGATGCTGCCTGACCTGTTGAGGTACTCAGCACTTGGAGTTTTGGTAAAGGGAAGTTGTCAGTTTTATATCAAAAATAATGTCAGTATTTTTTTTAAGTGTCTCTCTCACTCACTCTCTGAGATTCTGGAAAATAGTCAATATTAAACTCTGCAGCATCGTTGAAGTCTCTAAGAGCCTTCAGGGTTCTGCCAATTTTATAAATTATGTCCAACCCAGAACATTGCCTACCCATTCCCTCCACAGAAGCTGCTTGACCCATTGAGCTACTCCGGCATTGTGTTTTGTTAAAGAAAGATGTCAGTTTTGCATGACGCTAAGGCCAGGCAACTGTCTGCATGCTGGTCCCAGACACGGATCTGTAATCATTCATTACAATCGCTCCACTCTTTTAAACCTTTAAAGGCCTGTTCCACTTCGGTGATTTTAAGGCGACTGCCGGTGACTAGGCTGTCACCGAACATTCGCCGGGGTGTCGCGGGCATGATCGTGAGGAGTCTTCAATGAATCATAGCAGATCTTGGCGCGTCACGGAAAAAAATTCAGATAGAAATTTCTCGGCGACAGCTGGCTTGTCGCCAGGTATCGTAGCTTATTGCGGGCGCTGTCGCATGCTGTCCCCAGGTTTGCTAGGTTGTCGCAGATGCATTTAGAAGCACATAATATTAAATTAAGAAAAGGCATTTGAAGATACCAGAAGATAGTTTTGTTTAACCAATTTATTTACCGTCAGGACATTTGACAGGTAGATTGGAGGCAACAGTTTGACGGTCAGGTAAGCGTGGGAATTTCGCGCTGTTTCCGAAGACGGTGTAATCTCTTAGCCAGGTGCTAGTTTCACAAAAAAAGTAACTTGTATCGACCTGACTCGGCATTGTCGTGGTCATTGTCGTAGGGTAAAAGAAAATTTTGGCGATCTGCTACGACTTTGACAGTCGCCGGAAGTCGCCTTAAAAATGGCGTAACTGGGACAGGCTTACTCTGTACATTGTGGATGGCTCAATTGCAATCATGTATAGTCTTTATGCTGTGAATAGTATGCAATAAAACGTTTGTCATTCTACCGCAGTACACGTCTCAATAAAATAAAATAAACATCAAAAAAGTCAGTATTTATCTCGATATCTCTCTCACCCACACTCAAAAATATTGAAAAATATTCAGCATTAAGCTAACAAGAATATTTTATTTAGGAATCCAGCTTCCTCACAGTTGCTTTCTCCCAAACAGACTCACTTGGCAACTTTCAATGTAATATCATAGTTGCTACCTAGACAGCAATTAGTCAGACACAATCCGGAAAGTAGCGAGTCGTGATTCACATGCCACATATGTAATGGCAATGTTTATCAATCATGAATCTTCCCCTTTGCTCTACCTACCTAAGGGGTGGCAGGGTGACGCAGTGGTAGAGTTGCTGCCTTACAGTGCCACAGACCCGGGTTTGATCTTGACTTCAAGTGCTGTTTTTATGAAGTTTGTACCTTTTACCCATGACCTGCGTGAATTTTCTCCGGGATCATATCATATCATATCATATCATGTCATATCATATATATACAGCGCGGAAACAGGCCTTTTCGGCCCACCAAGTCCACGCCGCCCAGCGATCCCCGCACACTAACACTATTAACACTCTCCTACACACTAGGGACAATTTTTACATTTACCCAGCCAATTAACCTACATACCTGTACGTCTTTGGAGTGTGGGAGGAATCCGAAGATCTCGGAGAAAACCCACGCAGGTTCACGGGGAGAACATACAAACTCCTTACAGTACAGCACCCGTAGTCAGGATCGAACCTGAGTCTCCGGCGCTGCATTCGCTGTAAAGCAGCAACTCTACCGCTGCGGTTTCCTCCACAGTACAAAGACGTTCAGATTTGTAGGTTAATTTGGCTTCGGTAAAAATTGTAAATTGTCCCTTGTGTGTAGGATAGTGCTAGTGTACGGGCATAGCTGGTTGGTGTGGACTCGGTGGGCTGAAGGGCCTGTTTCCATGCTCTAAACTTGTGACTGACTGATTATATTTATATATAGTATTATCTGAGTTGTTTGGATAGCATGCAAAAATAAACCTTTTCACTGGTACACATGACAATAATAAATCTAAACCTACACCTACATCAAATAATTTTCATTAGACATTAATTGTAGATACCATCAAATAGGTTAATGGAAGTCATTTGGCAGACAAAGAGTTGTGAGAAGACTTTTTTCTCACAGATAAATAGCAGCAAACCCTAAGTGATGGTTCCCAACCCTAATCTAGGCTCCAGGCAATAACTGCCAGAGAAGGAAAGACCTCCCCCTTTTGCGTTAGTTTATCGTGCCTTAATTTGGAGGCACGATACATTGAGAGTCATGTCTCAATTCAAAACATTGACTGTCCATTCCCTCGACAGACGCTTCCTAACCCATTGAGTTCCTCCAGCACTTTGTTTTTGCTCATGATCCCAACACCTGCCTTTTCTTGTGTCTCCATATTTAATGGCAGTTTCATTGCAAACAAAACAATTTCTTAATAACAATGCGGGAGGAGATACTACTCAGATACTACTGCAAGGTGAGATATTGGCGGCACGGTAGCGCAGCGGTAGAGTTGCTGCTTTACAGCGAATGCAGCGCCGGACACTCAGGTTCGATCCTGACTACGGGTGCTGCACTGTAAGGAGTTTGTACGTTCTCCCCGTGACCTGCGTGGGTTTTCTCCGAGATCTTCGGTTTCCTCCCACACTCCAAAGACGTACTGGTATGTAGGTTAATTGGCTGGGTAAATGTAAAAATTGTCCCTAGTGGGTGTAGGATAGTGTTAATGTACGGGGATTGCTGGGCGGCACGGACTTGGAGGGCCGAAAAGGCCTGTTTCCGGCTGTATATATATGATATGATATGATACTCAGCTGAAGAAAGCTGCATGAGTATTAGCCAGCAACATCGTGTGAGGAGATCCCTTCACCCCTCCTATTTCCTCGTCAATTTGCACATTACAAGAGGATTGTGTTATTAACAGGCTTCACTTGTAGCCAGGAATAATTGGACTTGTTCAGAAGGGGAGAATTGCAAGTTTCTAAAAGACACTCATTTACAGTTGCAGGGTAACTTACCCAGCAGTGGTTGTGCCTAAACGCAAATAACAATCATTTTGAGAATTATTTTTGTTGCAGCTGGTAGAGCCGCTATCTCGCAGTGCCTGAGACCTGGGTATGGTCCCGACACCGGGTGCTCTCTGTGTGGAGTTTGCTCGTTGACCAGGTGGGTTGCCCCCGCCCGAGTGCTCTCTGTGTGGAGTTTGCACGTTGACCAGGTGGGTTACCTCCAGGTGTTCTCTGTGTGGAGTTTGCACGTTGACCAGGTGGGTTATCCCCGGGTGCTCTCTGTGTGGAGTTTGCATGTTGACCAGGTGGGTTATCCCCGGGTGCTCTCTGTGTGGAGTTTGCACGTTGACCAGGTGGGTTATCCCCGGGTGCTCTCTGTGTGGAGTTTGCACGTTGACCAGGTGGGTTATCCCCGGGTGCTCTCTGTGTGGAGTTTGCACGTTGACCAGGTGGGTGACCTCCGGGTACTCCGTTTTTTTTTTTGTAGGTTAATTGGCCTCTGGAAATTGTGTGTCGGGAGTGGATGCGAAAGTGGAATAACGTAGAATTCGTGGGAACGGGTGATCGTTGTTCTGCGTGGACTCAGTGGGCTGAAGGGCCTGTTTCCATGCTGTATCTCTAAAACTAAACTACGTCAGGTAGGAACTTCACAGAGTTCAGACCAATTAATTTAAAGCTCTGTTTGTTCAGTTTTTTATTTTATTTGTTGGGGCTGGGAAACAGCCACCAAGGATAGATTTAGTGGAAAGTTTGAATGTAAAATGGAGTCACAATGGCTCATTTGATCTGATGCAGTAACAACACTGGGTGGCACGGTGGTGCAGCAGTAGGGCTGCTGCCTTACAGCACCGGAAACCTGGCTTCAATCCTGATTACGGGTGCTGTCTGTACGGAGTTTGTACGTTCTCCCCGTGACCGCATGGGTTTGCTCCGGGTACTCCAGTTTCCTCGCACATTCCAAAGACGTACAGGTTTGTAGGTTAATTGACTTTAGTAGTTAGAATTGTAAATTGTTCCTCGTGTGTCGGATAGTGCCAGTGTATGGGGATCACTGATCAGTGCAAACTCGGTGGGCCGAAGGGCCTGTTTCTGTGCTGTATCACTAAACTAAACAGAAACAGCACAGAAATATAGCAGCATCAGCATGGTGACACTTTATGTCGAACTTTGCACAAAGGTTATCAGAAATATCTAACTGCGGTTAATCGGTACAAACTACTCGCTACATGTGCCAGTAATCTGATTGGTGAAATCTATTGAGTGGAAGAAAATAACTGCAGATGCTGGTACAAATCGAAGGTATTTATTCAAAAAATGCTGGAGTAACTCAGCAGGTCAGGCAGCATCTCAGGAGAGAAGGAATGGGTGACGTTTCGGGTCAAGACCCTTCTTCAGACTGGTCAGGGATAAGGAAGCGAGAGATATAGACGGTGATGTGGTGAGATAAAGAACAATGAATGGAAGATATGCAATAAAATGGAAGATAAATTCCCGGAATGGCGGGACTGTCGTATGTTGAAAGGCTGGAGCGATTGGGCTTGTATACACTGGAATTTAGAAGGATGAGGGGGGATCTTATTGAAACATATAAGATAATTAGGGGATTGGACACATTAGAGGCAGATAACATGTTCCCAATGTTGGGGGAGTCCAGAACAAGGGGCCACAGTTTGAGAATAAGGGGTAGGCCATTTAGAACGGAGATGAGGAAGAACTTTTTCAGTCAGAGGGTGGTGAAGGTGTGGAATTCTCTGCCTCAGAAGGCAGTGGAGGCCAGTTCGTTGGATGCTTTCAAGAGAGAGCTGGATAGAGCTCTTAAGGATAGCGGAGTGAGGGGGTATGGGGAGAAGGCAGGAACGGGGTACTGATTGATAGTGATCAGCCATGATCGCATTGAATGGCGGTGCTGGCTCGAAGGGCTGAATGGCCTACTCCTGCACCTATTGTCTATTGTCTATTGTCTATTGTCTATAAAAGAAACAGGCCATTGTTAGGTGTTTGTAAGGTGAAAATGAGAAGCTAGTGCGACTTGGGTGGTGGAGGGATAGAGAGGGAGGGAATGCCAGGGCTACCTGAAGTGAGAGAAATCAATACTCATACCACTGGGCTGTAAGCTGCCCAAGCGAAATACGAGATGCTGTTCCTCCAATTTGTGTTTAGCCTCACTCTGACAATGGAGGAGACATCGGACTGAAAGGTCTGTGTAGGAATGGGAAGGAGAATTAAAATGTCCCACAACCAAGAGATCAGGTAGGTTCAGGTGGGCTGTGCGAAGGTGTTCCGTGAAGCGATCCCCAGTCTGCGTTTGGTCTCGCCGATGTATAAGAGTCCACATCTTGAACAACGGATACAGTAGATGAGGTTGGAGGAGGTGCAAGTGAACCTCTGCCTGACCTGAAAGGACTGTCGGGGTCCCTGGACATAGTCGAGGGGGGAGGTATAGTGATAGGTGTTGAATCTTCTGCGGTTGCATGGGAAGGTACCTGGGGAGGGGGTGGTTTGGGTGGGAAGGATGTTAACCAGGGAATTGCGGATGGAACGGTCTCTGCGGAAGGCGGAAAGGGGTGGAGATGGGAAAATGTGGCTAGTGGTGGGATCCCGTTCGAGGTGGCGGAGATTTCAGAGGATTACGTGTTGGATGCGACGGCTGATAGGGTGGAACATAAGGACTAGGGGGACTCTGTCTCTGTTGCGACTAGGGGGAGGGGGAGGGGGAGCAAGGGCGGAGCTGCGGGGTACCGAGGAGACACGAGTGAGGGCCTCATCTATGAAGGGAGAGGGGAACCCCCGCTCCCTAAAGAATGAGAACATCTCGGATGTCCTAATATGGACCACCTCACCTTGGGCTCAGATGTGCCATAGATGAAGGAATTAGGAGTAGGGAATAGAGTCTTTGCAGGAAGCAGGGTGGGAAGAAGTGTAGTCGAGATAGTTGTGGGAGTCAGTGGGTCAGTCAATAGGGTAATGGAATGGAAGGATTTGGATCACGTGCAGGCAAAAGAGTTCAGTTTAACTTGGCATGATGTACGGCACAACATTGTGTGCTGAAGAGCCTGTTCTTGTGCTGTGTGCTATGTGCTATGTGCCATGTGCCATGTGCTGTGTGCTGTGTGCTGTGTGCTGTGTGCTATGTGCCATGTGCTCTGTGCTATGTGCTATGTGCCATGTGCTGTGTGCTGTGTGCCATGTGCTATGTGCCATGTGCTCTGTGCTGTGTGCTATGTGCCATGTGCCGTGTGCTGTGTGCTATGTGCTATGTGCCATGTGCTGTGTGCTATGTACTATGTGCTATCCAAAAATCCAAAATCCAAAATAGCTTTATTTGTCATTCGTTCCGAATGAGATTACTTAGCCAGCAGTACAAAAAACACAAGACACAACCCCAACACAAACATCCATCACAGTGACTCCAAACACCCCCTCACTGTGATGGAGGCCAAAAACTTCCCCTCTCTCTTCCCCCATGCCCCTCCCACGTACAGACAACTCGACCCCTACCGAGGCGACCGACCCGCACCGGGCGATGGAAAGTCCCGCGGCCGCGCTGCGCTGGAAAGTCCCGCGGCCGAGCCGCGCCGGGCGCTGTTCAGTCCCGTGGCCGCGCCGCACCGGGCGATGGAAGGCCCCGCGGCCGAGTCGCACCGGGCATTGTTCAGTCCCTCGGCCGCACCGCACCGGGCGATGGAAGGCCTCTCGGCCGAGCCGCACCGGGCGATGGAAGGCCCCGCGGCCGAGCCGCACCGGGCACTGTTCAGTCCCGCGGCCGAGCCGCGCCGGGCGATGGAAGGCCCTACGGCCGAGCCGCACCGGGCACTGTTCAGTCCCGTGACCGAGCCGCACCGGGCGATGGAAGGCCCCGCGGCTGAGCCGCACCGAGCACTGTTCAGTCCCGCGGCCGCGCCCCACCAGGCACTGTTCAGTCCCGTGGCCGTGCCGCACCAGGCGATGGAAGGCCCCGCGGCCAAGCCTCGCCCCGAGGAAGAGACCTAAAAAAAGAAAGATGTGCCATTTGCTATGTGCTATGTTCTAAACATAGATCTGGTTTCACTCTTCTTTCAAAGTTCCGATGAAGAGTCTTTGACCTGAAATATTAACTCTGTTTTTCTTTTCTCACTCAGCTGAATGTTTTAGCATTTTCTGATTTCATTTTCGATTTCCAGCCTGACGCGAAATTTTGATTTTAATTTAATGGAAAGGAAGCAAGCCATCCCAAAGAACTGTTCAAAGATCAGAAGAGGGGCAAGTGAAAGTAAAATGAGTGCATTAAAAATTTAAACATTCACTGCAAGCCTTTTGGAAAGTTGGAATGGTGTAATAACTGTCAAGCCTGCTGCATGTCGCGGCAAATCAGCAATGGAAAATTCCTGCTGGGATTTCTGCCTTCATCTTAGTGTCATTTTTCTCGAGAGTCACACAGCAGCTAATGGCCCATATGCTCAAACAACAAAGTTATTGTCGTATAGCAGAAGGAACCATAAAGAATTGCATGTAGATGGCATAGAGGCTGCTCCATAAAGTCATACTGAGCAGCAAATATTGTCACTGAAGTATATTTATGAGAAACACATGGGTTTAAGTTGGACTGCTTGAATATATTATTGCTGTGTTTGCTGATGACACCAAGATAAGTCATAGTCCTAGAGTCACAGATTAATACAGCATGGAAACAGGCCCTTCGGCCCAACGTTTCTTTGCCGATCTTGATCCCCAACAATGTTGGTCCCATTATGAAACTTTCCAATCCGGATTCCGCTCCACCCACAGTACTGAAACTGCGCTCCTCAAAATCACCAACGACCTGTTCCTCTCCTCTGATGCTGGCAACCTCAACATCCTCATCCTACTTGACCTCAGCGCCGCCTTTAGACAATAGAGAATAGACAATAGGTGCAGGAGTAGGCCATTCAGCCCTTCGAGCCAGCACCGCCATTCAATGCGTTCATGGCTGATCACTCTCAATCAGTACCCCGTTCCTGCCTTCTCCCCATACCCCCTCACTCCGCTATCCTTAAGAGCTCTAACCAGCTCTCTCTTGAAAGCATCCAACGAACTGGCCTCCACTGCCTTCTGAGGCAGAGAATTCCACACCTTCACCACTCTCTGACTGAAAACGTTCTTCCTCATCTCCGTTCTAAATGGCCTACCCCTTATTCTTAAACTGTGGCCCTTTGTTCTGGACTCCCCCAACATTGGGAACATGTTTCCTGCCTCTAATGTGTCCAATCCCCTAATTATCTTATATGTTTCAATAAGATCCCCCCTCATCCTTCTAAATTCCAGTGTATACAAGCCTAATTGCTCCAGCCTTTCAACATACGACAGTCCCGCCATTCCGGGAATTAACCTAGTGAACCTACGCTGCACGCCCTCAATAGCAAGAATATCCTTCCTCAAATTTGGAGACCAAAACTGCACACAGTACTCCAGGTGCGGTCTCACCAGGGCCCGGTACAACTGTAGAAGGACCTCTTTGCTCCTATACTCAACTCCTCTTGTTACGAAGGCCAACATTCCATTGGCTTTCTTCACTGCCTGCTGTACCTGCATGCTTCCTTTCAGTGACTGATGCACTAGGACACCCAGATCTCGTTGAACATCCCCTCTTCCTAACTTGACACCATTCAGATAATAATCTGCCTTTCTATTCTTACTTCCAAAGTGAATAACCTCACACTTATCTACATTAAACTGCATCTGCCATGTATCCGCCCACTCACACAACCTGTCCAAGTCACCCTGCAGCCTTATTGCATCTTCCTCACAATTCACACTACCCCCCAGCTTAGTATCATCTGCAAATTTGCTAATGGTACTTTTAATCCCTTCATCTAAGTCATTAATGTATATCGTAAATAGCTGGGGTCCCAGCACCGAACCTTGCGGTACCCCACTGGTCACTGCCTGCCATTCCAAAAAGGGACCCATTTATCCCCACTCTTTGCTTTCTGTCTGTCAACCAATTTTCTATCCATGTCAGTACCCTACCCCAATACCATGTGCTCTAATTTTGCCCACTAATCTCCTATGTGGGACCTTGTCGAAGGCTTTCTGAAAGTCGAGGTACACCACATCCACCGACTCTCCCCTGTCAATTTTCCTAGTTACATCCTCAAAAAATTCCAGTAGATTTGTCAAGCATGATTTCCCCTTCGTAAATCCATGCTGACTCGAAATGATCCTGTTACTGCTATCCAAATGCTCAGCAATTTCGTCTTTTATAATTGACTCCAGCATCTTCCCCACCACTGATGTCAGACTAACTGGTCTATAATTACCCGTTTTCTCTCTCCCTCCTTTCTTAAAAAGTGGGATAACATTTGCTATCCTCCAATCCACAGGAACTGATCCTGAATCTATAGAACATTGAAAAATGATCTCCAATGCTTCCACTATTTCTAGAGCCACCTCCTTAAGTACCCTGGGATGCAGACCATCAGGCCCTGGGGATTTATCAGCCTTCAGTCCCATCAGTCTACCCAAAACCATTTGCTGCCTAATGTGGATTTCCTTCAGTTCCTCCATCACCCTAGGTTCTCCGGCCCCTAGAACATTTGGGAGATTGTGTGTATCTTCCTCAGTGAAGACAGATCCAAAGTAACGGTTTAACTCGTCTGCCATTTCTTTGTTCCCCATAATAAATTCCCCTGCTTCTGTCTTCAAGGGACCCACATTTGCCTTGACTATTTTTTTCCTCTTCACGTACCTAAAAAAAAACTTTGACCACATAAATCACTCCATTCTCCTCACCCGACTTGAATCTTACCTCTCCGACAGGCACCAGTTCATCTCCATTAACAACTGTAAATCCCCCACCGCTCCCCTCCCCCAAGGTGTCCCCCAAGGCTCAGTCCTTGGCCCCCTCCTCTTCATCCTCTACCTGTTCCCCCTTGGTCAATTAATCCGCCGTCATGGTCTCAACTTCCACTGCTTCGCCGATGATATCCAGCTCCTCATCTCCACCAAGTCAATCTCCACCACCACACACTCTACACTGACAAACTGCATCACTGAAATAAAATCTTGGCTTCAATCAAATTTCCTCAAACTCAACTGCAACAAATCCGAAATCATCATAATTGGTCCAAAAACGCTCGCCAAATCCACCCAAAACTTCATCCTCAATATTGATGGTCTCCCAGTATCCACCTCACCTCACATCCGGAATCTTGGAATCATCTTTGATCAAACCCTCTCCTTCGACAAACACATCAAACACATCACAAAGACAGCCTTCTTCCACCTCAAAAACATCGCCCGTCTCCGTCCATCCCTCTCCTCCACAGCTGCAGAAACCCTCATCCACGCCTTCATCACCTCCCGTCTGGACTACTGCAACAGCCTCCTCTATGGCGCACCCTCAAAAATCATCAGTAAACTTCAATACATTCAAAACTCCGCTGCCCGTCTACTCACCCACTCCCCGATCCGTGACCATATCACCCCCGTCCTTTACAAGCTCCACTGGCTCCCCATCCCCCAGAGAATCCAGTACAAAATCCTCCTCATGACCTACAAAGCCCTCCATAACCTGGCCCCATCCTACCTGACTGACCTCCTCCACAGACACACGCCCACCTGCACCCTCCGCTCTGCTGCTGCCAACCTCCTGTCCCCCCCCCATCCGGACCAAACTCAGATCCTGGGGGGACAGGGCTTTCTCCATCGCTGCTCCCACCCTCTGGAACTCACTACCCCAAACCGTCAGAGACTCCTCCTCACTCACCACATTCAAAACATCACTGAAGTCTCACCTGTTCAGCACTGCCTTCAACCACTGACCGTCACCTCACCTTCTGTCTCCTTTTTCTGTTCGTTTACTTATTTATCTATTTATTTTCTTCTCTATGTTCTAGTAATCCCTGTAAATCGTCTTTGAGTGTTTGAAAAGCGCTATATAAATGTATTGCATTATTATTATTATTATTTGCCCACAATCATTTCATGGGCAGCAGTAATAAGTTGCATTTATCTAACTCCATGGATAAACATGGACAAGGTGCTTCACACAAATGTTATCAGGCAAAAATCAATAATGTGCCACAGAAGTAGAGGCTGTCAGGACTGATTAAAGTTTAGTTTAGTTTATTTTAGTTCCAGTTTAGTTTATTGTCACGTGTACCGACGTACAGTGAAAAGCTTTCAGTGATGTGCTAATCAGTCAGCAGAAAGATTGTATATGATTACAACCGAGCTGTCCACAGTGTACAGATACAGGATGAAGGGAATAATGTATAGTGTAAGATAAAAATCCAGTAAAGTCCGATTAAAGATAGTCCGAGGATTTCCCACAAGAGTCTCCAGGTTCAGAGGAAGGAAAAAATCAAGGACTTACGGAAGGATTTATCCCACATCCTATTCTCAAAGGGTTGGGGGAATGGCCAAGGAGGAATGAAGGGAGTGTTGAATGTCAGATCAGAGGACACTGGGGGTTATGGATCAAGAGGAGATCATAGAGAAAGGGAGAGAGCGAGGAGTCCTGGAGGGAGCTGAGACAAGGATCAGATACGAGAGACCATTGAATATAACAGCAGAGGAAAATATCTCAGCTAACAAGGATGGGATCCCAAATTCTGCAAGCGGCAGGAATTGAATTTCTTGGAGTAACAACCCTATGGGGTTGATGGGGGGAGAGGGGATCGGAACTCGTCTTTAAGGTGTTTAGGTTGAAGTCCGGGTTTATGATTATCACGTACTTAGGTACGGTGAAAAGCTTTATTGTCCATGCTACCCAATCAAATCAGATAATACTTACTATACATAAACACAATCCCGCCAACCCCAAGTACAATAGGTAGAGCGAAGGGAAAGATGCAATGTGTGGAATATAGTTCTCAGCACACTAGATCCAGAGACAAAGACCAATGTCCGCAATAGAGTAGAGAGAATTGGTTCTGTAGCCGAGCCAATGGAAGGATCATTCAGAAGGATGATAACAGAAGGGGAGAAGCTGTGCCTGAGCCCAATTTCCACAATGGAGTGGAGAGAAGAGCAGAGCCTATTTTAGAGCTTCTGTATCTTCTGCATGGCGGAACTGAAATTAAAAGGTTGATAGTATTTGAGGGTTGAAACAGAGCTTGCCAATGACCTGATGACGAGATCGTGTTGCTTTTAACTCAATGCATGTTTCCCAGTGCGGTTTTCCCACCGAGTCCGCACCCACCAACGATCACCTGTATACCTGTTCTATGTTGTACCAGGCAGAACAAGTAGCATCCTACACATTAGGGACAATTTACAGAGGAGAACTAACCTTCAAAAAAGTATGTCTTCGGAATGTGGGAGGAAATCGGAGCACCCGGAGGAAACCCACGCAGTCACAGGGGGAAAGTGCACACTCAGCACAGACAGCACCCATAGTCAGGATCGAACCCTAGTCTTTGTTGTGAGGCAGCAACTCTGCCGCTGTGCCACCGTGCAGCCCTTATGTAGCAGCTATTTACCCTCGTGGCCTGTTACTGATAGCAGGTGCTCCAATGTAACATGCTAAGTCTGAAGAAGGATTTCACCAGCTCTACTGTGAAAATAAATATTGCTTATTTTTCCCCCCTCTTTGTCACTTTTTCTTCCTTCTCTCATCTAAAAGGTGTAAAATTCAGCAGAGTACAGACACTGTGGGTGGGGAGGTATGATGACACAAATCTTTGAAGGCGAGAGGACAAGTTTAATAAGCCTGTAACAAGCAGATGGGATCAGGGGTGAGTTCAAAGGCAAGGAAGCCACAAGTCACTGCGTAGGTCTCAGATTCAGTACTGCGTCCAATCCTGGACACCGCCTTGGTTCGGGAAAGATCACCAAAAGTTTGGCCGAAGATTCTTTTTGGTTTTAAGGAGTATCTTCAAGTAGGAGCAAGACTGAATAGCAGAGGGGTGTGTGAAATTCAACTGTTTGGGTCCTGGGTTTAGTTTAGTTTAGAGATACATTGCAGAGACAGGCCCTTCGGCCTACCGAGTCCATGCCAACCAGTGATCCCCGTACACTAACACCATCCTGCAGACACTAGGGACAATTTACAATGACACCTAGCCAATTAGCCTACAAACCTGTATGACTTTGGGGTGTGGGAGGAAATGGAAGATCTCGTAGAAAACCCACACGGTCACGGGGAGAACGTACAAACTCCATACAGACAGCACCCGTAGTCAGGATCGAACCAGGGCCTCTGGCGCTGCAAGGCAGCAATTCTACCATCACGGGGAGAATGTACAAACTCTGTACAGACAGCACCCGTGGTCGGGATCGAACCAGGGTCTCTGGCGTTGTAAGGCAGCAACTCTACTGCTACGCCACTGTGCTGGCCTGGGTGATAAAGGCAGGATCATCTTTGGGAATGAGAACAGAGAACAGACCTGGAAGAACATCAAGATCCCAGCGGGTTATGCGTCCATGTGGGGCGGCACAGTGGCACGGCGGTAGAGTCGCTGCGGTGGCCCTCCTCACCCTCGGCTGCAAGAGGGAAGAGATCTTAGTCTTGGTTTGACATTGTAATCAAATCTCCTGCATATCACACAGCAGAATCAGCTGAGTTGGGCCAGGCGGAAGACATTCATTTGCAGAGGTGTAGATAGATGTTAGGCAAATTCTTTTCAGCTATTGATCAGGAAGTGCAGTTATTTACAATAAAATATTGATATTATTTCATTCATCTTTCAGCACCTGAGCAATGCAGGCAAGGTAGGACATTCATTGTCCACTACAATTGTTTCTTGAAAGGTAACGTTGAGCGTCATCAATAGTCAACCACATTGGCGGGTCTGGAAGCGAAGTCTCGAAGCGGAGATCGAGAGGTTCTTGATTAGGAAGGGCATCAAAGGTTACGGGGGGGAAGGCAGGAGAATGGGGTTGAGGGGGAAAGGTAGATCAGCCAAGATCAAATGGCGGAGCAGACTCGATGGGCCGCATGGTCTAATTCTACTCTTATGTCTTATGATCTTATGAGCTTTGGTAATTCGTTTCGATTCCTCAGTGACACCTGTTGCAAGCCAGATCATCTGCTCTCTCCCACCCACCCCGGATGCTAATTGTTGATAGCAATGCATGCAAAACTGGAGCGGCACAGCTTGACAGCACAGACGTAGAACCATTTCCCATACCTTCGGAGTAATTGTAAATATCTTGGAATGGGACTATCAGGGGAATGCAAGATTAACAATTACAAGGGCTTTTAATGGGACATTTGGCCAAAAATCAACACAGGAAATGGTGTTGTTGGCAAAATACAGTATTTTCTATGGCTGACTGGAGGAAAACAAATCCTATTGCTTTAAGACTCCAGAGAATAATCTGTTTTCTAAGTTTAACTATTCCGTGCTACACAGCCACACAATGAGCATCCTCCTCCTCCTCAATTTCCCAGGGGGTTTTATTTCGTGGAAAACATTCTGTAGATTCCAACAGTGTACCCTCAATTTTCAGTCTGAAATGATCAGGCTGAAGAAGGGTCTCGATCCGAAACGTCACCCATTCCTTCTCTCCTGAGATGCTAGCCTGACCCGCTGAGTTACTCCAGCATTTTGTGTCTACCTTCGATTTAAACCGGCATCTGCAGTTTTTTTCTCCTACCCTCAAGTTTACATTGTTGATGAATACACTTTTAAACAGAGGCACAGCAGTAGAGTTTCTGCCTTAAAGGGCCAGAGACCCTGGTTCGATCCTGACTACAGGTGCTATCTGTACGGAGTTTGTATGTTCTCCCAATGAATACTTGGATTTCTTCGGATTTGCCAGGTTCCTCCCACACTTGCAGTTTATTCAGCTCCCGGAAATTGCAATTTATCCCTCGTGTGTAGGTCACAAGGTCATAAGTGACAGGAGCAGTATTAGGCCATTCGCCCCATCAAGTCTACTCCGCCATTCAATCATGGCTGATCCATCTCTCCCTCTAACCCCATTCTCCTGCCTTCTCCCCATAACCTCTGACACCTGTACTAATCAAAAATCTATCTATCTATGCCTTAAAAATATCCACTGACTTGGCCTCCACAGCCTTCTGTGGCAAAGAATTCCACAGATTCACCACTCTCTGACTAAAGAAATTCCTCCTCATCTACTTCCTAAAAAATGTGTTAGTGTACGGGGTGATCATTGGTCGGCATGAACTCGGTGGGCCGAAGGGCCTGTTTTCACGCTGTATGTCTCAAGTCTAAATTCTAAAGTAAAGTCTAAAGTCTAAAGTACTCGGCACTCCACAGCCTTTGGCCTTTAGAACCTTATTAAACTCTAGGAATCAGAAAGACACAGGGAATTGCACATGCTGGAACATAATGCAAAACACAAAGTGCTGGTGTAACTCAGCGGGTCAGTGGTTTTTGCTCTAGAAATCAGCTGGTAGAACAGACAATAGAAATCAGTGTGAAGAAGAGACTTGACCCGAAATGTCACCCATTCCTTCTCTCCAGAGATGCTGCCTGTCCTGCTGAGTTACTCTTTTTGTGTCTATCTTCAGTTTAAACCAGCATCTGTAGTTCCTTCCTACACATAGAAATCAACAGCTCAGTGAGAAAGTGTCTTTAGCTCTATTTCCCGTCCCACTGAGGCAGCCTGACCTACTGAGTATTTCAAGCATTTTCTGTTTTTATCTAAGATTTTCAGCAGAAGCAAGCTCGTACGATGGAAGGAAAGGTATGTTCTCGATCATGATTAGAGTCGCGAGTCATATGAGAGCTGTACAGTACATAAGCAGAATCTTCAGCCCAACTTGTCCATGCTGATCAAGGTGCCTAACCAAGCTAGTCCTACTTGACAGTGCCTGGCCCATATAAATTCATATGGTATGACTAGGCTTGTATACACTGGAATTTAGAAAGATGAGAGGAGATCTTATCGAAACGTATAAGATTATTAAGGGGTTGGACACGTTAGAGCCAGGAAACATGTTCCCAATGTTGGGGGAGTCCAGAACAAGGGGCCACAGTTTAAGAATAAGGGGTAGGCCATTTAGAACTGAGATGAGGAAAAACATTTTCAGTCAGAGAGTTGTGAATCTGTGGAATTCTCTGCCTCAGAAGGCAGTGGAGGCCAATTCTCTGAATGCATTCAAGAGAGAGCTAGATAGAGCTCTTAAGGATAGCGGAGTCAGGGGGTATGGGGAGAAGGCAGGAACGGGGTACTGATTGAGAATGATCAGCCATGATTACATTGAATGGCAGTGCTGGCTCGAAGGGCCGAATGGCCTCCTCCTGCACCTATTGTCTATTGCCTAATGTCTATTGTTATAGGAGCAGAGTTAGGCAATTCGACCCATCGAGTCTGCTCCGCCATTTAATCATGGCTGATCTTTCTTTCCCTCTCAACCCCATTCTCCTGCCTTCCCCCATATCCCCTAACACCATACAAATCGAGAGTCCATCTATTTCTGCCCTAAAAATATCCATTGACTTGGCCTCCACAGCCTTCTGTAGCTATGAATTCCAGATTTACCACCCGCTCCACTACTTCCTCTGGCAGATCGTTCCGTTTACTCATCACCCTCTGTGTGAAGTTGTCCTTCAGGTCCCTTTTAAAGCTTTCCCCCCTCATCTTAAACCTATGGCCTTTAGTTTTAGACTCCCCTTCCAGATTAAGAGCCAGTACTAGCTGAGATTTTAACAGTGTTATAACAGAGTGGGGATAATTTCATGCCCTTAGTGTGAAAATATCTCGTGATATGGTGGAGAGTGTTGCAGCTTTAATCTGCACTCAGAGCGGATCTGCAAACTGAGAAGCTGCTGGTTATTTGAGATCACTTCCAAGTTGTAAATCCTTTACAAATCCAAAGTAATAAAATAAATAAAAACTAAGCCAATTCAACCACTCCGAGGTTTCAAATTGAATATAACAGTGTAAGGTTTGGTTTTAATTACTAATCACAACAATGACCACATCTTCCTTTTCATCACACTTCCAGAAAAGCTTTTGACTGTGCAATATATTCTGCATTCACAGAGCAGCTAATGAAATAATGTGAGCCTGAGGGGAAAAGCTGTATCGATTGACAAACTTAATTCAACCAGTCAGGCAAAGTTGCTTTGTTATCACCAAAGCAGTAGGTTCAAGTGCATATCTAATGTATGCACACCCCCAAGATCTAGGTTAACACTGCTATACATTACTGAGTTAGTCCTATACTTCAGCAGTGCGCTCAAAGTTGAGACTTTTAACTCCTATTTGTCTTTTCCCCAAGATCGAAATGTCAAATACTAGAGGGCATAGCTCTCCGGTGAGAGGGGCAAAGTTTAAAGGAGATGTGTGGGGCAAGGCTTTTACACAGAGGGTGGTGGGTGCCTGGAACATGCTGCTAGGGGTAGTGGTGGAGGCAGATAAGACAGTGCCATTTAAGAGACTTTTAGATAAGTGCGTGAATATTCAGGGATTGGGGGGATATGGATCATGTATAGTCAAAGAAGATTGGCGTCATGTTCAGCACAGACATTTGGGCCAAAGGGCCTGTTCCTTTGCTTTACTGTTCTATGTTCTATGTTGTATATTCTAAAGAGAATATAACCTACAAACCTGCAGGTCTTTGGAGTGTGGGGGAAACTGGAACACCCGGAGAAAACCCACGAGGTCACGGGGAGAACGTGCAAACTCTGTACAGACAGCGCCCGTAGTCGGGATCGAACCCAGGTCTCTGGCGCTGTAAGGCAGCAGCTCTACCGCTGCACCAATGTGCCGCCATTAATGACTCCAGTCACTCTGGGCAGTGGGTAATAATCGGGCTACAGTTGGGTTCTTTAATGACAGGCAATCACAGGGAATGGCAGGGATCTCCAGCCATCCACCAGCTGACTTTCTGCGCCACACTAAATAAGTCCCCAATATAACAATTGCAGCTAGGAACCAAAATTAATGTGAGGCATGATTGGCTCACCAAAATCCCACACAATAATAACAATGCACCCAATAGTCACGTAATAATAACTATAGCAATTATTTATTTTAGAGTGTTACTATAAGCCGTACAAAAATAAATGCAATACAATAAACTAAGATTGCAGTCGGTTTGACAGCCAGGGATCATACCTTAGCCCGAAGGTAGACACAAAGTGCTGGAGTGACTCAGCGGGTCAGGCAGCATCTCCGGAGAAAAAGGATGGGTGATTTTATGGGTCAGACTCTTCTTCAGACTGGAGAAGGATCCCAACCCGACCAGACTGAAGAAGGGTCCTGACCCAAACATCACCCATCCTTTTGCTCCAGAGATGCTGTCTGACCCACTGAATTACTCCAGCCCTTTCTGCCTATGTTTTGCATAAAGCAGTATCTGTAGTTCCTTTTTCTACATCATAGCTGAGCCACCTGGCACATTTGGAATTTGCTGGTGGACAGCTGGAGTCCCCCGCCACTGTGATTGCCTGTTATTAAAGTGGGCGGCAAGGTGGCACATCGGTAGAGTTGCTGCCTTACAGCACCTAAGACCTGGGCTCAATCTTGTCTGTACGGAGTTAGTACGTTCACCCTGTGACCACGTAGGTTTTCTCCGGGTGCTCCGGTTTCCTCCCACACTCCAAAGACTTATGGGTTTTTGTAGGCTAATTGGCTTGGTATAATCGTAAATTGTCCCAAGTGTGTGTAGGATGATATTAGTGTACAGGGATCACTGGTGGCACAGACTCGGTGGGCCAGAGGGTTTGTTTCCGCGCTGTATCTCTAAACTAAACTAAATTTGCTTCGAGGCCTAAACACACGGTGGCATTTAGTGGTCTTGCTGTCACTTTTTGCCTTGTCACTTAAGATCCGGAAAGCTTCAAAGAAACTTATTGACAATCCTTTTTCTTATTGAAGATAGTTATCTCCTGGCATTTTGTGAGTGAATATTATTTGGCACTTATCAGATCACGTCTGAATGGTGTTACGGTCTTGCTTCATGCAGGAATGGCTACTTCATTGCCTGAGGAATTGCAAGTAGAATTGAATATTTCTTGCTCTAAAAATTATTCTTCAAAATACCTATGGGCTCATCTCCCCAAAATATAAACAAAACAAATTCCAAAAGCTTAGTTTGTGCATCCTTAACTGTTGAACATAGTTGGCCTTCAGGTCTCTGACCACCAAACATACAGCCATATGGTCAATTGATATTGATCCGTATTTAGTAGTTAATGAGCCTTGGATTGCAATCATATTCGATTCAATAATTCACTGATTCAATGATACTTTATTGTCACATGTACCTAGGTACAGTGAAATGCTTTGCTTTTCATACAACCCAGTAAAATCATACAGCTAACCTCATTTAGGCAATACACAAGTGCTTCCCAACTACTGCCGCTGACAAAGCTACATAAGTTCACCGAACAGTCTGTGTATAAAATCATGAGGAATAGTTTGAGTAGACGCACACTCTTGCCCAGAGTAGGATAATCGAGAACTAGAGGATGCAGGTTTAACATGAGGGGGAGGAAGATTTAATAGGAATCTTGAGGGATAACTTTTTCTCTCAAAGGGGAGGAGGTGTATGGAACAAGTTGCCAGAGGAGGTAGTTGAGGCAGGTACCATCACAACATTTAAGAAACATTTAGACAGGTACATGGATAGGACAGGTTTAGGACAGAACAAGCTGCCCCCTTTTAAATATTTTCCCTTTTACCTTAAACCCAAGTCCTCTGGTTATGATTCTCCTACTCTGGATAAAAGACACTATCTACCCTATCTATTCCCCTCATGATCTTATACGCCTCTATAAGTTCACCCCTCATTCTCCTGTGCTCCAAGGAATAAAGTCCTAGCCTGCCTAACCTCTTCCTATAGCTCTGGCCCTCAAGTCCTGACAACATTCTTGTAATTCTTCTCTGCATCTTTTCCAGCTTAACAACATCTTTCGTTTAGCATGGGGGCCAAAACTGAACACATTACTCTAAATGTGGCTTCACTAATGTCTTGGACAACTGTAACTTGACCTCCCAACATTTGTACTCAATACCCTGACTGATGTAGGCCAATGTGCCAAAAGCCTTCTTGACCGCCCTATCTACCTGGGATGCCACAAATGATAATAGAGGAATGGCAGGCAAATATATATTTTAAAGGAGATTTCATAATGCAGCACCCTCAACGAGTCCTCCGAAGTATCAACCGAGAGTGTGTGGAGATGAATCTACAGTCATCTGGCTTATGCCAATGGATCAATATTACAAAATAAAAGTCCTTTGGATACTAAAAACATGGAAAAAGAGCAGAATGCACCAGAAATACTCAGTAGATCAAGCAGCAACCACGGAGAGAAGGACAATGTAAATGTTGCAAATCAATTACCTTTTATTGTGGCACATAATTCTCTAGATAAGCTCTTCCAGTTGAAAGGAGACTTTGAGGAAATAAGGGCAGCACAGTGGTAGAGCTGTTGTGGTAGAGCTGTTGTCTTACAGTGGCATAGACCAGCGTTCGATCCTGACCTCAGGTGTCGTCTCTGCAGAGTTTGTACGTTCTCTCTGTGACTGCATAGGTTTTCTCCGGGTGCTCCAGTTTCCTCCCGCACTCCAAAGACACAGGGTTTATAGGTTAAGTGGCTTCTATAAATTGTAAATTGTCCCTAGCGTGTAGGATGGTGCTAGTGTACGGGGTGATCGCTGGGCGGCGCGGACTCAGAGGGACGAAGGGCCTGTTTCCATGTTGAATCTCTAAAGTCTAAAGTCTCCAAAAAAGACTCTAGAATTAATAATAATAATTGTGATGTTACATATAAAATATTAACTGCCACTTAAAACAATATTATGTAACTATATTCCTCTGAAGAATTAACTCCCCGAAGCTCTTAAATACTCAAGGTAGATTCTCCACAGACAACAAAATAGAAACTTTGTTGAAATTAGATTATTGTTCTTAGTATAGTTAGTCATGTTGGTCAATTTAATTAGTCAGGCCACAGCAATCATAAGGTGACTGTTGCCTAGGTTTCATGACTTTAATGAGGAGAATTGCAAATGTTAAATTCAATAAACATTTAAAAGATTTTTATTGCATTCTGGTCATTCAACTTGTGAGGATCAAGGGGAGAGAGGCACCAGCAACTGTTACATCTACGTTTTAAATCTTTATAAGTCAGATTAACAGCATGTCATGCATCTGCTCATTCTCAAGGACTCAAATTGCATAATGGAAACACACAGTGACTACCCACCACAACCCAAACACTTCCCTCCACACGCTGGTGCAGCGGTATAATTACTGCCTTACACTGCCAGAGACCCGGGTTTGATCCTGACTACGAGTACTGTCTGTGCAGAGTTTGGACGTTCTCCCTGTGACCGCGTGGTTTTTTTTTACAGGTGCTCCATTTTCCTCCCACACTCCAAAGACTTGCAGGTTTGTAGATTAATTGGCTTGGTAAAATTGTAAATTGTCCCTAGTGTATGTAGGATAGTGTTAGTATGCGGGGAATCACAGGTCAGTGCGGACTCAGGGGGCCAAAGGGTCCATTTCCGCGCTGGATCTCTAACTAAACTAATACTAAATGCACACACACACACCCCTCCAACCCAGCCACCAAGACTGGATAGACTTTAGAGTGGTCACACAAGTCGACCCACCACTACCTGTCCAATGTAAACCACATGAAGAACTAAAAGAAGAAAAAGGTTTTGATAGATCGATTGAACAGTGTTTCATGGGTATAGAGGGGAAATGTACATAGAACTAGTTTGAGAAATTTGTTTATTGGGAGAAAAGAGAATTTACATAAGCTTGATAAGGCCATGTTGGAATGCTAACAGGATGGAACTGTAAACAACCAAGGGTATGTGATTAATGAGACATACCACAGAGGGTCTCAGTGTGTGCGTAGATAGGACAATCAAAGAATCATGACAACTTCTTCAGAGCTGCTCCTTTATCAACACTGCCAGCTGTCAATCTTTCTTCCTTTCAATCCCCAGATCGTTCTTCAGCAGCTTTCATCCAGAAATATTTTGGACAGTCCTGGCTCGTTGTTTCTCTTCCAGGTTTCCATTATTACCACAATATCATGATCCTGTGTGTTTAAATGTGGCAGCAACTCATTAACCTTGCATCATATGCACTGTCTATAGTATGTGTATTGTGGCAGTAGGGATGACACCAGGTTCAGCAGTGACTACACCGACTGCAGGAGGGTGACCTCATGTGAAATGTTTTATTTACAGTGACAAGTCCAGGACTGTATGGGGGCGCTGTCGTTCTCTGTCAGAGCATATGAGCTGGCCATCTCGGGCTTGCCCCGGCAGTTCAGTCCTGATCTCAAAGGAGGAGGCACAGTTACCTCAGGCTTCTCCTTACAGTTCACCCTTACCTTGAAAGGGGGCACTGGCAGTCCCAGCCTTATCCTGGCAGCTCAGCCTTCGGCTTGATGAGGCAATGCTACACAGTCTCTGAATTATCCTGACAGCACAGTCTTTGCCTCTGTGTGTGGCACAGCCCCTCGTTGTCTTAGCCTCAGTAGAGGTGCTGAGTGTCCAGGGCTTCATTTCACCAGCCTAGTCTTGATCACACAGTGGCACTGGTGGTCTCAGATTTGTCCCAGTGGCTCAGTCTTCATCAAAACTGCAACAGGGGAACACAGTTAGTCGTCCCCCCCCCATCGCCCCATCCCCCCCCCCCCCCCCCCCGTCGGAGAGGTATGAGAGCGGACATGTTTGATGCAGCCTAGATGTATAGAGGATGTTTCCTCTTGTGAGAGATTCCAGAGAGAATCTGACAGATTTAGTTTATTTCATTTAGAAATACAGGACTGAAAAAGGCCCTTCGGCCCATCAAGTCTGCGCCGACCACTCTAGTACGGTCCTACACACTGGGGACAATTTACAATTTTACCAAAGCCAATTAACCTACAAACTTAGATGTCTTTGACGTGTGGGAGGATATCGGACCGACCAGAGAAAACACATGCAAGTCACGAGGGGAATGTACAAATTCCGTACAGACAACACCCATAGTCAGGATCGAAACCAGGTCTCTGGCGTTGTAAGGCAGTAGCTCTACCACTGCGCCACCCTTCCACCCATCAGAGAGGGGCCGATTTTTTAACTCCCCCAGAGGATGATAAGTCTTTCAAATTCTTCCTCGAAGGAGAAAGTTTAAATATCTTTAAAACAGACGTTTTAATGTGTGGAGATGGACTGCCGGTGGGGAGATATAGCCAAAGCAGACATGATGTACAAAAGGGTAGAACAAAAGGTAGAAGGGCTGAATGGCCTCATGGTGCTCCTGCAGCCTAACGATGCCAGGGTCAGAAATTCTATTCGCTCCCCTTTCACCTTTCACCTTTGTCCACACTCAACTGAGAAAACACCCAACTTTACATCTAACTAGACCAAGTGGACCCGTTGGGCCCAAACCTCTCCTGCATTGGTGCAGCACCCTCTCTCCCCCCCCCCCCCCCTCTCTCCCCCTCCCCTCTCTCCCCCTTCCCCCTCCCTCCCTCCTCCCCTCTCCCCTCCCTCCCCCTCCTTCCTCCTCCTCTCCCCCTCTCCCCTCCCTTCATCCCCACCCCCTCCCCTCCCCACTTCCCCCCACCCCCCCTCCCTCCCTCCCTCCCCCCTCCCTCCCTAGGAGATAGATTAAAACTTTAAAATGTGAATAACTTAAAAAATATAACACCGATTTCAATTAAACTTCTTCCTTTACCGCCAAAGGGATGACGGTGAGTAAGGTGGGCCTAAAATTGTCGCGCTATCGTGTACCGTTTTGGCTGTAGTTCAGGAACAAACAAACAAACGAGACTTTTAATATATAGATTTCACAGAAAGACGAATGATAACTTTTTCACTTCTTTGTCCATCAGCACTCCCTAAACTCACCTTCACACTGAGACCACCGCCAAGGATAAAATACGTTATTAACTGAATGGAGTCCTCAGATGACAGCTGTTGCAAAATAAAAGGGTTTCAGGCAGAAATATTTAGATTAGATAAAACATATGATAGATGGAAAGCTTCAATGACCCTGGTCTCCTCAGAGATCGAGTGGTTATGTGCCAAGAACCAAAGCAATGTAGAAATAAATATAATTATTCAGACAACATAAACATGAAATGCAGTAAATCATGACCTGGTAAATTATGTGTCTCTCCCTTCCTTCCTTCCTTCCTCTCTCTCTCTCTCTCTCTCTCTCTCTCTCTCTCTCTCTCTCTCTCTCTCTCTCTCTCTCTCTCTCTCTTTATTTCTATCTGTCTATCTCTCTCTGTCTTCTGCCTCTCTCTTAATCTCTCTGTCTCACTGCCTACATCTCTCTCCCTCACTCCTAGTCTCTCTCTCTTTCTCTCTCCCTCTCTCCCCCCTCTTTTTCTCACTCTATCCCCCTCTCTCTCTCTCTCTCTCTGCTGTTTATCTCTGTCTTCTGTCTCTCCCACCCTCTCTAACTCTCTCTCCCTCTGTCCCTATTTATCTCTCCTTTTCTATGAATTGTTCTCTTCCTCCCCTCTCTCTCTTTCTCTCTAAATTCCCTCTCTCTTTCTTACTCTCCCTCCTTCTCTCCCTCTTTCTCTCTTTCTTACTCTTTCGCTCTTGCTCCCTGTCTTTCTCCCCTCTTCTCACCCTCTCTCTCTCTCTCTCCCACAGTCTCTCCCTCTCTACCGCTCTTCCTCGTTCTCTCTCCCTCTCTCTAATCCAAACTCTGGCACATTGAGACAATGCATTCAAAAGATTATTAAGAATCAAAGAAACAGTGAGAATACTTTGAAACTTAATGCAAAATTGACAAAACTAATCCAAAACTTAAATACCAATTTCACAAGTTCATGAGTTCATAAGTTCTAGGAGCAGAATAAGGCCACTCAGCCTATCAAGTCAATTCCGCCACTCAATCGTGGCTGATCTATCTTTCCCTCTCAACCCCATTCTCCTGCCTTCTCCCCGTAACTTTTGACACCCTTACTAATCAAGAATTTGTCAATCTCCGCCTTTGAAATATCCATTGTACGTTCTCCCCGTGACCTGCGTGGGCTTTCTCGGTGATCTCCGGTTTCTTCCAGCACTCCAAAGACGTACAGGTTTGTAGGTTAATTGGCTTGGTATAATTGTAAATTATCCCTAGCTTGTGTAGAAGAGTGTTAGTATACAGGGAGCGTTGGACCCGGTGGGCCGAAGGGCCTGTTTCCACGCTGTATCTCTAAAACTAAAACTGAAACTAAACAGAAGAAAGAGAAAATCGTGACACAAGGTCCCTACCTTATCACCCCATCGGTCACTTTCTGCCCCTTCTGGGGTAGAGCCTGTGTCAAGTTTATTGGTCAACTCAGAACCCCAAAGCTCGAGTTGAAATATGTCATCCTCAATCCAAAGAACAACCTAAGAAGAAGATATAACTCCAGTAAGATATTTTAACTAGTCGGAACAAGGAACTGCTGATGCTGGTTAACAAAATAAAAAACAAAGTGCTGGAGTAACTCAACGGGTCAGGCAGCATCTCTGGAGAACATGGAAAGCAACGTTTCAGAGTCTGAACAAGGGTCTCGAGCCAAAATGTTGCCTACAGTAGAGACAAAGAACTGCAGATGCTGGTTTATAAGCAAAGATAGACACAAAGTGCTGGAGTAATTCAGCAGGTCAGGCAGCATCTCTGGAGAGAAGGAATGGGTGAGATTTTGGGTCTGAAGAATGCTCCTGAAGAATGCTTTTTCTCTCGAGATGCTGCCTGACCCTCTGAGTTACTCTATCACTTTGTGTGTTTTTAAGATACGTTAACTCCTGTTCTCAGTCCTCTTGTGACAAAGAGCGACGTACTATTTGCCTTTCTAATCCTTACTTCCTATTTGTTCTCCATTTCCTCTCGCGCTCAAACACACACACACACACACACACACACACACACACACACATTAAATGCAGTAAAGAATACTTTGAGCAAGGGATTAGTTAATAGTTGCTACCTCTTACCAGATTTGAACAATGCCCTGGGCTAATTGCTTCTGAGAACTTACACTGCAGAAAGCAAGAAAAAAACATCCTTGTTTTAGGGCAGAGAATGAGTAGAGAGATATGAGTCTATTTTGGGCTGAGCTAACAGTAATCCCTCTCTAGGAAAAAATATGAAAATAATAAAATTAAAGGTTTCAGGGGCAGACATCCGGCCTATAATAATGGCGCTGTTAAATTTTAAACTGTTATCTCTACCACCTATTTGCAGCCATGACAAACCACTTAGTTGTAGATCAGAACCTACAGAACAAATATGGTAATTATCCATGTCCTGTAATCTACATTCAACTGTTTAGCCAAGCCAGCTGTAAAACAGGATTAAATTGTCTGCAGAATTACTGTATATTGAAGGTTAAAACAGTCCTGGAGAAAAACAGTCCTCTAGAGTATGCCTACGTAAATGTAATCAACGTGTTGGCCCTGCACACTCATCGGTAAAATCATATTTGCAGTATTCTCGTCACCAGCTTTATCATAAGGTCAAAAGGTCGTGTTTTTAAGATGTAGATAAATTCTTGAAAGTTCATAAGTTATAGGAGCAGAATTAGGCCATTCTGCCCATCAACTCTACTCTGCCATTCAATCATGGCTGATCTATCTCTCCCTCCGAACCCCATTCTCCTGCCTTCTCCCCATAACCCCTGACACCTGTACTAATCAAACCTGTACTTATCATAGCAGGAAATTGGCAGGAACTGAGTATGTGTCAGGATAACATGATGTGTAGGGCTGAGTACATTGACTCTGGCTTTCAACAGATAATCTGCAGCTTGCAGATGATGGAATGCTGAGCAAAACACATACTACTGGAGGATCTCAATCAAAACACAAAGTGGTGGAGGAACTCAGCAGGTCAGGCAGCTTCTGTGGAAGGAAATGGACAGACGACCTTTCTGCTTGGGGGAACAAAAGGACACAAAGTTCTGGAGTAACTCAGTGGGTCAGGCAGTGTCCCTGGAGAACATGGATAGGTGACATTTCGGGTTGGGATCCTTCTTCAAACTGATTGCCTGACGATCATTCTGAAAGTACAGAAAGTAACAGAGATATTCACAAGTATTTTAAATAGATCTGAATTATTTGTGAGAAGGGTGGCACAGTGGTGCGGTTGGTGGAGCCGTCACCACACAGCACTAGAGACCCAGGTACAATCCTAACCTCAGGTGCAGGCTAAATAGTTTGTATGTTCTCCCTGTGACTGGCTGGGTTTCCATTTACCCATTTCTGTTTTAAACAGTCTTAAATCAGCCATTGATAAATAAATAGAGTGAAAAGTGAAACAAAACAAAACAAAAATATTAATCTTTTTGAAGAATTCCTTCAAACTCTGTTTTATGTAATCCTGCAGGATATCGCCTATCCATTCACTCCATAGCCCCTCCATGGGTCCGGTTTCCTCCCACATCTCTAAGACGTGGGTTCGTAGGCTAATTGCCCTCAGTAAATTGCCCCTCGCGTGTAGGGAGTGGATGCGTCACAGAACTAGTGTCAACGGGTAATCAATGGTCAGCGTGGACTCGGTGGGCTGATGTTGTATCTCCAAACTAAACTAAACTGAGATTTAATTAATAGAACAAGGCAATAAAGTGCCAATTAAAGCTAATTAATGGTATTCTTCCCAAGCTTTGTGACTTCTTCCGGCATCCTTAAACTTAACTTTACCCTTTGACCTTTGACCTCCTGCGGGTCTCCGCATTGGTCCCTGTTGATGACTGTGTGTGAGTTAACTCACAGGCCGCAGAATCCTGGAGGACCCAATGATTCTAGAGTTCAGTGAGAGAGGACGGTAAGGATCAAAATAGTTCTGGCGAGGTCCAGAGGTAACAAAGGCAGGGAGAGGTTGTCCTCAGTGGAGTTGCTGAGGCCGAGAGCAGCTTAGCACATCGCGGTGAGATTTGGGTCCAACAGTCACCAATACTTTAGCCAAATACAATTCAGACTAAAGCAGAACAGCTACAGGGAAGGAAACAGGATTACTGCAAAGAGTCTGAAGAAGGTACTATCGCAATGTTTAAGAAACATTTAGACAGGTACATTTAGATAGGATATGTTTAGAGGGACATGGGCCAAATGCAGGCAGGTGAGACTAGTGTGGTTTCCATGCTGTATGACTCTATGACAAGAGTCCCTATTCGAATGGTCGCCTATCCATTCCTTCCATAGATGCTGCCTGGCCCTGACCCGCTCAGTTACTCCACCCCTTTGTGTTTTAAACAGTCTTAAATCAGGCAGAGAGAAAAATAAACAGAGAGCGAAAAGTAAAAAGAAACAAAAACAAAAATAGTCATTTCTTTGAAACCGTGCAAAAGAATTTGCAGCCTACAGGGATATGGCACAAGTTTTAAATGATCTAACCCTAACTCACGGTTTAACCCTAACCCTAAATGTTTTCTGGCCTGGAGAAGTTGACTAGTGTAATTTTAAGAATTATTGCAACATTAAATGGATATTTAAGCTGGTAATTATAGAACATAGATCAGTACAGCATATAAATAGCCCTTCGACCCACCATGTCCATGCCGAAGATGATTCCAAGTTAAACTAATCTCCTTTGCCGGCACGTGATCCAATATCCCTCCATTCCCTGCATATCCAAAAGCTTCTTAAACGGCACTGTTGTATCTTTCTCCACCGCTCATCCTTGGTAATGCAATCCAGGTACCCACCAATCTCTGTGCAAAGGATTTGCCCCACATGTCTCCTTTAAATTTTGCCCCTTTCACTTTAAATCCATGTTCTCTAGTTTTAACTTTTCGTCCTGGGGAAATAGTTCACACTGTCTGCCCTATTTATGCCCTCCAGTGAAGAAAGCCAATGGAATGTTGGCATTCATAACAAGAGGAGTTGAGTATAGGAGCAAAGAGGTCCTTCTGCAGTTGTACAGGGCCCTAGTGAGACCGCACATGGAGTACTGTGTGCAGTTTTGGTCTCCAAATTTGAGGAAGGATATTCTTGAGGGCGTGCAGCGTAGGTTTACTAGGTTAATTCCCGGAATGGCGGGACTCTCATATGTTGAAAGACTGGAGCGACTAGGTTTGTATACACTAGAATTTAGAAGGATGAGAGGGGATCTTATCGAAACGTATAAGATTATTAAGGGGTTGGACATGTTAGAGGCAGGAAACATGTTCCCAATGTTGGGGGAGTCCAGAACAAGGGGCCACAGTTTAAGAATAAAGGGTAGGCTATTTAGAACTGAGATGAGGAAAAACATTTTTAGTCAGAGAGTTGTGAATCTGTGGAATTCTCTGCCTCAGAGGGCAGTGGAGGCCAATTCTCTGAATACATTCAAGAGAGAGCTAGATAGAGCTCTTAAGGATAGCGGAGTCAGGGGGTATGGGGAGAAAGCAGGAACGGGGTACTGATTGAGAATGATCAGCCATGATCACATTGAATGGCGGTGCTGGCTTGAAGGGCCGAATGGCCTACTCCTGCACCTATTGTCTATTGTCTATTGTCTATTGTCTATTGTCTATTGTCTATTGTCTGACTCTCCAGAGAACATATCCAACCTCTCCTTCTAGCTGAATCCCTCTCATCCCGGCAGCACCTGCTCCAAAGCCTCACGCATCCTTCCTGTAATGGGGCACACAAAACTCCAAATGCAACCAAACTAAAATCCTATAAATCCTATAAATTTGAGTCTTAGGAAGGGTCCCAACCCGAAACGTGGCCTTTCCATGTTCTTCAGAAATGTTGCCTGACTCGCTGTATTACTCCAGCATTTTGTATCTTTCTTTGGTATAAACCAGCATCTGTAGTTGTTTGTTATTACACAAAGTCCTTTAAAGCCACAACATGACTTCCTTACTCTTGCTGTAGAAGGGTCTCGACCCGAAACGTCACCCATTCCTTCTCTCCTCGATGCTGCCTGACCTGCTGAGTTACTCCAGCATTTTGTGAATAAATACCTTCGATTTGTACCAGCATCTGCAGTTATTTTCCTATCCTCCTTACTCTTGCAGTCAATACCCTAACAGATGATGGTCAAACGTACCACACACCTTCTTTACCACTCTATCTACTTGGGTTGCCACTATGGACTTGGACTTGGATTTATCGCAACATTAAATGGACATTAAACTGTTGCACATCAGCTCTGATCGTCAACATCAAGGTTAATTCAAGTTTAATCCGCAAATTCACCACGTCTTCTCAAAGAACAGGAAGACGGATGCCGAGCTGCCGTTTTGCAAGACTAATGGTGGCAGTTCATGGAAATGCACAAGGCAGCTGCTCCTCACTGGGAGATTTATACTTTAACGATGATAAGAACCATTAAAATCAACATTATTTGCAACATATTCTGGTCCACGGTACATGGCAAACAGCACAATTAAATTCTGACTGGTAGAAACAGCTTCCTCGAGCCTTGAAGTGTGTCTCTTAAAGAAAACAGTGCAGTTTGGTACATAATTTGTGATTTGAACTTGTTTCTTTCTCTGAAAGTTGCTCAAATCAAGCTTGGCTCTGTGTCAAAGTGGCCTTAACATTACTCGAACTGGTCAGCACTTTCTGTTGCTGAAATACATTGGAGGTGCTGCCTTACAGTGCCAGAGATTGGGGTTAGATGCTGACCATGGGTGCTGTCTGTACAGAGTTTGTACAGTGCAGAGAAGACCTGCAAGGATGCTGCCTTTAAACAAATTATTTTTAGGTGGGCTTTTTCAAATTTTTAGTTATCTACGATGCCAGCCGTTATTTCTCATGCTTTAAAGGCATTTGTTCTCCTTGTGTCCTGCGTGGGTTTTCTCTGGGAGCTCCAGTTTCCATCCACATTCCAAAGACGTACAGGTTTGTAGGCTAATTAGCCTGGTAAAATTGGCCTGGTAATGCATAATTGTCCCTAGTATGTAGGATAATGTAAGTGTGCGGGGATCGCTGGTCGGCATAGACTCGGTGGGCCGAAGGGCCTATTTCCGCGCTGTATCTCTAAACTAAACTAAACTAAAGCTCCTTCAGCCCATCATGTCTGTGCCCGGCATTGAACATCCATCTTTTGCTTTCTCTTGTACCCCTGTCCATTCACCCAAATGCCCAGTTCTCCTTCCATTCACCTACACTAGAGACGATTTACAATGTCCAAGGTGGTCAACACCATCCAGGACCAAAGCCACTCATTTGATTGGAACCACATCAACTACCCTGAACATTCATTCCATCTACCGTGAGTACACAGTGGCTGTAATATGCACCAGTTACACAACGCCTTGCAGCTATTTGCTCAGGCTACTCTTACAGCACTACTTAAGCCTTGTTCTCTACAAGGGTAGGCACTTGGGAGCACCAACACTTGCCAATTCCCCTCCACGTCACACACATCCTGACTCGGAAACACATCAGCTTCTCTACATCATTGCTGGGTCTAATGCTGAGGCTCTATAAGTCACTGGTGAGGCCACGTTTGGAGGAAGGATGTGCTGACTTTGCAGAGGATGCAGAGCAAGTTTACGAGAATGATCCCGGGGATGATTGGGTTAACGTATGAGGAGCATTTGAAGGCTCTGGGCCGGTACTCACTTGTGTATAGAAGGATGAGGGGGAATCGCATTGAAACCTACCGAATGATGAAAGGCCTAGATAGAGTAGACGTGGAAAGGATGTTTCCAGCAATAGGAGAGTCTAGATCTAGAGGGCACAGACTCAGAATTAAAGGACGTACCTTCAGAATGGAGATGAGGAGAGACTGCCTGAGCCAGAGGGTGGTGAATCTGTGGAAGCCAAGACATTGGGTATTTTTAGGCAGAGCTTGATAGGCTCTTGATTAGGAAAGGCATCAAAGGTTGCGAGGAGAAGGCAGGGGAATGGGGTTGAGAAGAATAGATAGATCAGCCATGATTGAATGACGGAGTAGACTCGATGGGCCAAGTGGCCTCATTCTGTTCCCATGTCTCATGGTCTTGAGGTGTAAGCGCCTACAAATATCTCAAACGACTCACAAAATTGACTCACCAACACCTTCTCGTGGGCAGTTAGTGATGGGCAATGTTAACTTTGTCAGTGATTCTCAGATCCAAAAAAATCAAGTACAAAATAACAATCTTAATTTATCCTTATCAAATCAGCTTTTACTTCGTAGGTTGAAAGGTACAATCTAAATGGAAGTGTTGTTATTACAAGAAAGGAAATGTTAAAACTTTAGACTGTAGCGTTTAGAAATACTGCGCAGAAACAGGCCTTTCGGTCCATCGAACACCGAGCATCCTGTACACCAGCATTATGGCCCAAAATGGCGGCGCTGCCCTAGCAGCTGCGGCTCACCTGCGGTCCGTTTGTCTTTGTGTTTTTGTTGTTTTTTTGTCTTAATTGTAGTTGTGATGTGGTGTTTTTGTGTTTGTGTACTATGTGTACTATGTGTGTATGTGGGGGGGAGGGGGGGAACTGTAACATTGTAAATATGTGTCCCTTCCGAACGGAGACCCGACCTTTGTTTTCTGGGTGGTGTCTCCGTTCCTGCTGCGGCCTAACATCGGCCCAACTCCTGGAGCTGGCGGCCTCAAGGGCTCTGGTTCGCAGAGCCCGCGGATCGGACTTACCATCACCGGAGCCGGCCGTCTTCGGAGGCTGCGGGAGCGGCTGCGACTCGCCTTAGGCTCGGGCCGCGTGGATGCCGACATCGGGAGCTCCGGCAGCGGCAGCGTGTTCGCCCGCCCCGGATCGCGGGGCTTGGGTCGCGGACATTTCACCGTCCGGCGCGGCCTAAGATATGCCGCGGGATATTTCTCTGCTGGGCGAGGGCTTCAATGTCGGGAGCCACGACCGCCCCGACGTGCAGCAACAGCAGCAGCGACAGCGTGTTCGCCCGCCCCGGATCGGACTTATCATCGGCGGAGCCGGGCGTCTTCGGAGGCTGCGGGAGCGGCTGCGACTCGCCTTAGGCTTGGCCCGCTGTGGACCGTCCGGTGCGGCCTGCAACCACAACAACCTGACTGCGGGCGAGGACAGCAGGAGAAGGGAAAGACATTGTGGCCTTCCATCACAGTGAGGAGAGGACTGGAGGAGACTCACTGTGATGGATGTTTCTTTGATGGATGTTTCTTTTTTGTGTGTTTTTGGGGTTGGGTAATTTGAATGCCTATTTAATGCTTTTATTGTTGGACTGTGTTTTTGGGGGTTTTGGGGTTGTGTAATTTGAATGCCTATTTAATGCTTTTATTGTTGGACTGTGGGTGACTGAATTTCGTCCAATATTGGATGACAAATAAAGCTATCTTGAATCTTGAATCTTGAATCTTGAATTATGCTACACACTAGGGACAATTTACAATTATTACCGAGGCCCCAATTAACTTACAAAGCCGCATCTCTTTGGGACATGGGAGGAAACTGGAGAACCCAGAGAAAATGCAGACAGTCATGGGGAGAACGTACAAACTTCATACAGACATCAACTGAAGTCAGGACCGAACCTGGGTCTCTGGCATTGTAAGGCCGTACCTCTTTGGCAGTACCTCTTTGGCCACTGTGCCAAATAAATAATATTAAATGTAAAAAACATTCAATGTTTAACAAACCAATGAGTATTTTAAATATGTACCAATCGCGGTGTCATTGTGGAAACTAAATGTGCAAATTGGGTGTCGCCAAAGACATTTGCTGAATAAATGGTTAATGCAGGTTATTTCTGGAGTGCATGAGACCTTACTTTGTACTCATTTCCGTTAGTGAAGCAGAACTTAATTAACGACGCAAAAGATTATTATAAACAAACGAGGACCAAGAGTCACTGTGCAGATCACTTGAGCCCAACGCTTCCCTGCTGATGGATCAAAGCAGGGAGCAATAAACCTCCCGCAGGAAATTGGGCTGTAAATCTCTTCCCAGCTTCCAAGAGGCAGACGTAAACGCTGCTAGCAGTTCAGAGAGAAGAAGAGGATCATCGTGCATCTGATTGCAACCACCCCCCATCCCCCCCCCATGGTGGGTGTCAGGCTGAGTATAAAACCTACCATTCATCGAGTCATACACCCGGAGAAATGTCCACTCATTCCACCAGCAATAGGCTCGGCAACCAATCAGACTGAGAACCCAACGCACCAGGCAACCAACAGGTAAGCAAGACACAACTTAATAGACCCTTTGTTTTATAATAATAATAATAATAATAATAATATTCATTTATTGTCGTTGCAACGAGTACAACGAAATTAAAAAATAGCAATCCTGACGGTGCGTAAAAACATATATGCAATAAATGCAAAGCAAATAAATACAAATATATTAAATACAAAAGTTTTAACAGTGTGACCTAGCTCTCCCTCTTCACCCGTTGACCTTATAGAAGGCAGCCAGTGTGATTTCCCACAAATCTATCCTTTCTCCCGATGTCTTTCCTACTCATTTCTAAGCTACATTTGATTTTGCTGGAAAGTTACACTCTCTCTGATCGATGTTGCTACATTATTTTTGTTCGTGCTTAAAGTTCTTCGGTGAATTGTATGTCCATCTCGGTACGGTAGGAGGGAATTACAGCTGGCACAGCTGTCTGAGCAGGTTTCAGTTTAATTACAGATGTGGACTCAATGAGGAATAGACTGCTTGTTGAAATGAAGAAGATAAAATTAATCCGATCACCAAAGAAAATTGATTTATTTAAAGAAAGACTTCCACTTCAAGAGCATCTTTCACATTGTACCATCGCCACAGAGTTATTTATAGTTTTACTCCGTTTATAATCTAACCCATTCTGTCACTAATGTGTGACATTGGGGAAGATTTACTACAAGTTTAAGAACCAGAGGACATAGGTTTAAGGTGAGGGGGGAAGGATAGAAACATAGAAACATAGAAATATAGACAATAGGTGTAGGAGTAGACCATTCAGCCCTTCGAACCAGCACCGCCATTCAATATGATCATGGCTGATCATCCAAAATCAGTACCCCATTCCAGCTTTTTCCGGGATTTAATAGGGACCTGAGGGGCAAATTTTTTACACAAAGGGTGCAGTCTGATGGGGTAGCTGCGGCAGGTACTATTACAACGTTTCAAAAACATTTGGACAAGTACATAGTAGGTTTAGAGGGATATGGGCCAAATGCAGGCAGGTGGGACTAATGTAGATGGGGCATGTTGGGTGGCATAGGCAAGTTGGGTTGGAGGGCCTGTTTCCATGCTGTATGACTCTCTGACTCTATGAGGTCAGGAGCAGGGAATAACCAAGACATTGAGAATAATTCCTTTGCTCTTCTTGGTCTATCTGAGTCAGCAGTGGTTTAACACGTCATTCCAAAGAGGACATCTTCAGCTATGCAATACTCCCTTAGTATTGCATTAAAAGGTTAGCTATATTTTTACACACAAACCACTGAAGAGAGTATTGAACTCACAGCTTTCTGTCCCAGAGTCAAGACCGCATTCTGGCTAAAACATAAGTTGTGTGCATACTCTGTGGTGGAGTGTAACTGGAATCACAAGCATAGAAAAGGTGTAAAAGGTGAGATTTCACTTTGGTCACTGTAAATAAATAGATGATAACGTTGGCATCTTGGAATGAGAATCAGCAGGGTGCGAACTGAAACTTGGTAAATACGGCATCTTAGAATTTGTAGAAATTCTCCAGAAGGTTGGATATATAGTTCAAGACAGATCTTCCTCCACCAGACTTGAATGTAAAACATTGACTTCATCGAGCTCTAGAAGTGGACAGAGGCACACTCTTTGTCAAAGAACTGTGGGGGTTGTGGGGAGGGATGAATTGAAATTGACAAATTCAATGTTCATACTTTGGGGATTTAAGCTACCCGAGTAGAAAATGAGATACTGATAAATGTTTCACGAGGCATAAGAAGTGTTCGGACCCAAAACATCATCTGTCCACTTCCCTCCAGAGATGCTGCCTGGCCCGCTGAGTTTCTCCAGCACTTTGTGTTTTGCTCAAGATTCCAGCACCTGTGGTTTCTTGGGTCTCTCTTAATGTTTCAGATTTATTTTTTATTTTTTAGATTTAGAGATACAGCGCGGAAACAGGCCCTTCGGCCCACCGGGTACCCGCCGCCCAGCGATCCCCGCACATTAACACTATCCTACACCCTAGGAACAATTTTTACATTTGCCCAGCCAATTAACCTACAAACCTGTACATAGAAACATAGAAAATAGGTGCAGGTGTAGGCCATTCGGCCCTTCGAGCCCGCACCGCCATTCAATATGATCATGGCTGATCATCCAGCTCAGTAACCTGTACCTGCCTTCTCTCCATACCCCCTGATCCCTTTAGCCATAAGGGCCACATCTAACTCCCTCTTAAATATAGCCAATGAACTGGCCTCAACTACCTTCTGCGGCAGAGAATTCCACAGACTCACCACTCTCTGTGTGAAGAAATGTTTTCTCATCTCGGTTCTAAAAGACTTCCCCCTTATCCTTAAGCTGTGACCCCTGGTTCTGGACTTCCCCAACATCGGGAACAATCTTCCCGCATCTAGCCTCTCCAACCCCTTAAGAATTTTATATGTTTCAATAAGATCCCCCCTCAGTCTTCTAAATTCCAGCGAGTATAAGCCCAGTCTATCCAGTCTTTCTTCATATGAAAGTCCTGCCATCCCAGGGATCAATCTGGTGAACCTTCTCTGTACTCCCTCTAAGGATAGAATGTCTTTCCTCAGATTAGGGGACCAAAACTGTACACAATACTCCAGTTGCGGCCTCACCAAGGCCCTGTACAACTGCAGCAGAACCTCCCTGCTCCTATACTCAAATCCTTTTGCTATGAATGCTAACATACCATTTGCTTTCTTCACTGCCTGCTGCACCTGCACGCTTGCTTTCAATGACTGGTGCACCATGACACCCAGGTGACGTTGCATCTCCCCTTTTCCTAATTGGCCACCATTCAGGTAATACTCTGCTTTCCTGTTCTTGCCGCCAAAGTGGGTAACCTCACATTTATGTCTTTGGAGTGTAGGAGGAAACCGAAGATCTCGGAAAAAAACCCACGCAGGTCACGGGAAGAACGTACAAACTCCGTACAGACAGTGCCCGTAGTCAGGATCGAACCTGAGTCTCCGGCGCTGCATTCGCTGTAAGGCAGCAACTCTACCGCTGTGCCACCGTTCCGTTCAGAACTAAAGCTCTTTATCAAATCTGGGAGGGGCGGAGAAACGTTAAGTTTAAGTTACTGAGAAGATGGGGCAGGGATGGACAACTGCTTAAAATGAACTTTTTCTCATTTTCCCAATTCTGGCAAAGGATTTAAAAAGTGATATGGTAACTTTGTTTCCCTATCCACAGATGCTGCCTGATCTGCTGAGTGTTTCCAGCGTAAAGTGTGTAACATTGTAGTATAGTACTGGTAGGAACAGTCACCAAATAACACTTGTGTGCAGTGCAGTGCAGTGCAGTGCAGTTGGAGACAGTCACTGTGTAACAGTGGGCTCCAATACTTTTGGGAACAGGCCAACAGGTCTGTTAATAGATAAAACTGGGGTACAGTACTCTGGGGTGCAGAAAAGATGCAAACAAGACCTTCAGTGTGTTGTGAAACTGGAAAGGACATGTCAGTCACTGAGAATTGCTGAGACACGGGTCTGGTAGAATGGGCATGGTGCTGATAGCCACGTGAGAGAGGAGAGGCTACAGACGACGGATTTAGATTTAGAGATATAGCGTGGAAGCAGGCCCCTCAGCCCACCAAGATCACGTTGACCCATGATCACCCGTACACTAGTTTGCAGTTTCATATTCTACACGCTAGGGCCAATTTACAGAAGCTAATTAACCTACAAACCCGCACGTCGTTGGAGTGTGGGAGGAGACCGGAGCACCCGGAGAAAGCCAACGCTTTCACAGGGAGAACGTACAAACTCCATACAGACACCACCCGTAGTCAGGATGGAACCCGGGTCTCTGGCGCTGTAAGGCAGCGACTCTACCGCTGCACCGCCGTGCCGCCCTCGCTGCGCCATTGTGCCGCCCTCGCTGCGCCATTGTGCCGCGCTATTTTGAATGGGTTATGAATGGCCAAAGTGAACCATGATTCCCGCGAGCGGACCTCGTTCAGACTCAATATACTGTTCTCCACCTTCCTCATTCCATCACAATCCTAACTTCCCCATCAGTTCACCTTTCTCTGACCCCACTTTCCAGGTCCTGCTTTGATTGTATAATTCTCTCTAAAATGTTGCTGTCATTGCTCAGTTTCAATATCAATTTGTGATAATCAACGCATAATCTAATAACCAGTTGCATGTGCTTTGAACCTTCACCACTCTGCTTCTTGTCATGTGCCTGGCTGTATTTTCGCTCATCACTAATTAATTAATTATAAGAGCTATTCTTTTGCTCTAGCACTCCGTTAATTTTCATTTTGGCATTAAGGCCGTTAACCAAACCCTTTCACAGCAATGACTTGGATTATTCACACTATTGCATATACAAGCTTTAGGATTTGAGTTTAGAAGGTGTGTCCTCTAGATGAGAGAGTATTATCTCCAGAAAGAGGTTGGACAAACTTAGATTTGGGTTTTTTTGGATGTGAGAGGGGAGGTCTAATAGAAGTACAGTCTGTCAACGTAACGAGAGGCATAGATACAGGGCAGACATTTAGAATATTTTACCCAGGGTGAAAATATCAAAGACTAGAGGGTATAGCTTTCAGGTGAGGGGGGCAAAGTTTAAGGCAGGTTTTTTACACAGAGAGTGGGTGGGTGCATGGAATGTGTTGCCAGTCTTAGTGGTGGAGGCTGACATGATAGTGGCATTTAAGAGGCTTTGACATAGGCACCTGGGTATGCAGGGAATGGAGGGGTGTGGATCACATGCAAGCAGAGGAGATTGGAGGCAAAGGCACAACTGTGGCATTTAAGAGACTTTTAGATAGGGAATAGAGGAACATGAATCATGATAAGAGTTGATCTTGCCATCCTATTTGGCACAGGCATTGTGGGCTGAAGGGCCTGTTCCTGTGCTGTACTGTTCCATGTTCTATATGTCTTCCCGTGCCTACACTTGTTGATCTGGTATCAGTAGTAGCTGATACTTGCCGATGCTCGCTATGTCATGGCACTTTCCCAGCGCTGAACCTTTCTTGTGGGCTTGTGTGTGTCCTGGGGAGGTATCATTGAAACCTTCTAGGGCAGGAGAGACGGGATGCACGGAGCATGTTTCTCCTGGATGAGGATTCCAAAACCAAAGTTTGCAGTCTCACAATATGGAGAAGGCCACTTTGGCCGGAGATGAGGAGAATTTGCTCCATTACCAGGGTGGTGAATCTTTGGAATTCTCTTCCCTGGATCAGAGTGTTGGCTCCGCCACTGACTTTATTCAGCGTTGATAGAACTCTAGATTTAAGGGAATCTTAGGGTGCGCAAAGTTGCTGCCTTACAGCACCAGAGACACAGGTTCGATCCTTCTGTCATGGGCCTCCTCCATTGTCATAGTGAGGCCCAGCGCAAATTGGAGGAACAGCATCTCATATTTCGCTTGGGAAGTTTACACCCCAGCGGTATGAACATTGACTTCTCAATTCCTCTGTCCGTCTCTTTCCCCTCCCCTTCCCAGTTGTCCCACTATTTTCCGGTCTCCTAATACATCCTATCTTTGTCCCGCCCCCTCCCCTGACATCGGTCTGAAGAAGGGTCTCGACCTGAAACGTCACCCATTCCTTCTCTCCTGAGATGCTGCCTGACCTGCTGAGTTACTCCAGCATTTTGTGTCTACCTTCAATTTGAACCAGCATCTGCAGTTATTTTCCTACATTACTGACCATGGGTGCTGTCTGTGCAGAGTTTGTACGTTCTACCTGTGATCGTGTGGGTTTTCTCCGGGTGCTCCATTTTCCTCCCAAATTCCAAAGACGTACAGGTTTGTAGGTTAATTGGCTTGGGTAAAAAATTGTGAATTGAGTGTAGGACAGGGCTAGTGTACGGGGTGATCACTGATCGGTGTGGACTCAGTGGGCTGAAGAGCCTGTCTCCATGCTGTATTTCTAAAGTTTAAAGTCTGCAGTCTAAATTCTAAAGCCAAGGGGCATGGAGATGTAGCAGGAAAAGGGTAGAGGTAGAACATCAGCCAAGCTCTTGATGAAGGGCGGAGCTGGCTTCAAGGACTTTTCCTGCTCTTAATCAAGTCAAGTCAAGTTTATCTGTCACATACACATACACGATGTGCAGTGAAATGAAAGTGGCAATGCCTGCGGATTGTGCACAAAAAAGAATTACAGTTACAGCATATAAATAAAGTTAATACAGTTAATACAGAGAAGACAAAATTTAGTTCCTGGAGTTATAAAAGTTAACAGTCCTGATGGCCTGTGGGAAGAAACTCCGTCTCATCCTCTCCATTTTCACAGCGTGACAGCGGAGGCATTTGCCTGACCGTAGCATCTGGAACAGTCCGTTACTGGGGTGGCAGGGGTCCCTCATAATCTTGTTTGCTCTCGATCTACACCTCCTGATGTATAGGTCTTGCAGGGGGACGAGTGTAGTTCCCATGGTGCGTTCTGCCAAATGCACTACTCTCTGCAGGGCCATCCTGTCCTGGGCAGAGCTGTTCCCAAACCAGACTGTAATGTTGCCGGACAGGATGCTCTCTACAGCCCCAGAGTTAGTTTATATATTGTGTGTTCCTACATTGTCATGTATGAGCCTGGCAACCATGGAGACACCAAATAGTCAAGAGAGGCGTGAATTTGAATGGATTAACATCGTAAAACAGCACTGTGTCATTAAAAAAACCATCATTAATATAATGATTGTTACAGGCAAAAAAAACAAGAGCATTAAAACGGGTTATTAAATGTGCCAATCATTTTTGTGTTTGTTTATTCACACGAGAAGAAACTATAGTCGGAAAAAAATTATTTTCATTCTAATATATTTTGCAAAGTGCAGCTGTAACTCTCCTGATCACCTGGCAGCTGGTGTGTGACAATTCTCCCCATCGTGGCTGATCTACCGATCCATCTAAACCCCATTCTCCTGCCTTCTCCCCATAGCCCCTGGCACACAGTGTCAATGGGTGTCAGGGGTAATGGGGAGAAGGCAGGAGAATGGTGTTGAGAGGGAAAGATAGATCAGCCATGATTGAATGGCAGAGTAGACTCGATGGGCAGAATGGCCTACTTCCGTTCCTATGACTTATGAACTTATGAATTAATGATAATCAAACGCCCATTGGCGCAGCTGGTAGAGCTGCTGCCTCACCCCACTGGAGACCCAGGTTCGATCCCGACCTCAGGTGCTGTCTGCGTGGAGTTTGCACGTTCGCTGCGTCACCCCGTTGGTTTCCCCTGGGTTCTCAATTGTGTCCCAACATCCCAAAGACGTGTGGGCTTGTCGGTTGAATTGCCTCTAGTGTGCAGGATATAAAGTGGGATAACATAGAACTAGTGAACTACAAAATCACGAGAGGAACAGATAAATAAACGCATAGTCTCTTGCCCAGAGGAGGGCAATCGGGAACCAGAGGACATAGGTTTAAGGTGAGGGGGGAAAGTTTTCATAGGAACCTGAGGGGTAACATCTTTACACTAAGGGCTGTGGGTGTATGGAACGAGCTGCCAGAGGAGGTATTGAGGCAGGTACAATTGCATTATTTAAGTAATACTTAGACAGGTACTGCACATGGATAGGATAGGTTTAGAGGGATATGGGCCAAACGCAGGCAGGTGTGACCAGTGTAGATGGGACATTTTGGTCGATGTGAAGGGCCTGCTTCCACGCTGTATGACTCTGTAACTGGTGAACTTGGTGAGCCGAAGGGCCTGTTTCCATGCTATATCTCTAAAATCTAAACTCTAAATTAGATGGTCGACATGGACTCAGTGAGCGGAAAGGCCTGGTTCCATTCTGTATCTATCAATCAATCCACTCAACCAGTTTACACTAATCTTACACAAATCCCATTTTGTTGTCTGGGTCAACTACTGCAGCCGATTAAAGTACAAACCCTCGTGTAAGAAATTAACTGCAGATGCTGGTACAAATTGAAGGTATTTATTTCACAAAATGCTGGAGTAACTCAGCAGGTCAGGCAGCATCTCAGGAGAGAAGGAATGGGTGTATTTCGTGTCGAGACCCTTCTTCAGACTGATGTCAGGGGGACGGGACAAAGGAAGGATATAGGTGGAGACAGGAAGATAGAGGGAGAACTGGGAAGGGGGAGGGGAAGAGAGGGACAGAGGAACTATCTAAAGTTGGAGAAGTCAATGTTCATACTGCTGGGCTGCAAGCTGCCCAAGCGAAATATGAGGTGCTGTTCCTCCAATTTCCGGTGGGCCTCACTATGGCACTGGAGGAGGCCCATGACAGAAAGGTCAGACTGGGAGTGGGAGGGGGAGTTGAAGTGCTCAGCCACCGGGAGATCTGATCTCCCACCTATATCCTTCCTTTGTCCCGACCCCCTGACATCAGTCTGAAGAAGGGTCTCGACCCGAAACGTCACCCAAAGTACAAACCCTCGTGGCTTCGAGCATGGAAGTCAATTGGAGCATCCAGTGGAAATTCCAGCGGTCACAGGGAGAACCTTAAAACTCCACAAAGTGAGCAAGGGAGGTGAGAATTGAACCTGGGTCACTGGAGCTCCAAGGCAGCCTCTTCATGAGCACATTGGAGAGGACAAAAGCAAAATACCAAAAAGAATGAAAATCAAAACTTAAGCATAGAGCATAGGGCTTAGAACATACAGCAGTATAGCAGAGGAACAGGCCCTTCAGCCCACAATGTCTGTGCCAAACCTGATGCCAAGACCAACTCTTATCTGCCTGCACATAACCCATATCCCTCCATCCCCTGCATATCCATGTATCTATCCAAAAGTCTCTTAAACACCTCTGTTGTATCTGCCGCCACCACCACCCTTGGCAGCGCCTCCACACTATGTGTCCTTCATGTCCCTGGAGAGGGAACACGCCGTGTCCACAGGGAGTCTGGAGGCCTCCCTCCCGTGAACGCCACTCCACCACCAAACCTGTCCAACCCCTCAACCTCTCCACTCCCTAATACCACACGCTCTCGAAACCTCACCACTCCTACTTTTACTATCTCCTTTGGAACCCTGCAGAGCTGTGGAGAAAAGGACATGCATGCATCCCTTATCCTTACATGAAACAGTCATTAGGCTACACAATAGCTGCCAACTCCATTATTTTGCCACCACTGGTCATAAATTTCTGCCGGCCAATTCTCATCGTACTGGAACTGCTAGAAAAACTCAGCAGGTCATGCAGCATCTATGGAAAGAGAAACAGTTATTGTTTCGGGTGGAAGACCCTTCATCAGCTCACTGTTCTGGTTTTCCAGCACTTTTGGTTCTTATGTCAGATTTCAGGACGTGTTTTCTTTCTGATATTCAATGGTTGCGCTGGAAGGAGTCTGACACCTGGTGGCTGATGCTGCATACTGCAGGTCAGGAACATGAAGCTCAGTGCAGCCCATCAGAATGGTTGCTTATGGACACTGTGCTTGCAGCAGCTGCCTGATGATAGAGTGCAGACGGAGTGTGCAAGGATCTGGTGAGAAGGCTAGTCGGTGGCATTCAGCCAGACACAAAGCTTGCATTTTAACGGCATTTATAAGGGTGGCACAGAACTAGCGTTCCTGCCTCACAGCGTCAGAGACCCGGGTTTGATCTTGACTATGGGTGCTGTCTGTATTAGGGTTGCCAACTTCCTCACTCCCAAATACGGGACAAGGTGACGTCACCACCCCGTGCCCCACATGACCTTACCCAGCCAGCGGCCACGTGCTCCCACTCCAACAATGGCGGCTGCCCGGGCCGGGAGGCAGGTTGCCACGCAACCTCCGTTAGGCGGAACCTGGACCTCCGGACCTAGACTGTCCGGAGCTAAAATGTCGGAAACCTAGAGTGGCGGACCTAAACTGTCGGGGCCTACAGTGTCGGGGCCTACAGTGTCGGGGCCTACAGCGTCGGGGCCTACAGTGTCGGGGCCTACAGCGTCGGGGCCTACAGCGTCGGGGCCTACAGCGTCGGGGCCTACAGTGTCAGGGCCTACAGTGTTGGGGCCTACAGTGTCGGGGCTTACAGTGTCGGGGCCTACAGCGTCAGGGCCTACAGTGTTGGGGCCTACAGCGTCGGGGCCTATAGTGTTGGGGCCTACAGTGTCCAGGTCTACAGCGCCCCCCGCTACTGGAACTGATTTCTTTGGCTGCAGACTCTAAGAATTGGTGAGTATCATCTTGGGAATAAGATGAGAAGAAATTTCATATAACGGAGGACTGCGAATTATAGTCATGGAGTCATACAACAAAGAAACAGGCTCTTTGGTCCAACTCGTCCATACCAACCAAGTGGACCTCTAAGCTAGCCTCAGTTGCCCGCACTTGGCCCATATCCATGTAACCCTTCTATCCATGGACCTTTTCAAATGTCTTTCAAATGTTGTTATTGTACATGCCCCAACCACCTGTATCCACCTTTCACTTGTCGATAAAAGAGTGTGCAGATGCTGGATTACAAGAAAGACACCAAACTCTGGAGTAAGTCAATGGGTCAGGTAGCTGTGCTAATTCAACACTGTGTGACTTTTTTTTCCACCTATCACTCGACTAGTTTTAACTACGTTACCTGACGTGCTGAGTTACTCCAGCAGACTTTACTTTAGACTTTGGACACAGAGCGTTGGAATAGGTTCTTCAGCCACCAAGTCCAGCCACCGCTGCCCAGCGATCATCCCGCACACTAGCACTCTCCTGCACATTAGGGGCAATTTACAATTCACCAAAACTAATTAGCCTACAAACCTGCACATCTTTGGAGTATGGGAGGAAACCAGAGCACTCGGAGAAAACCCACACGGTCACGGGGGAAGGTTCAAATTCCGTACAGATAATACCCATAGTCAGGATCGAACCATGGTCTCTAGCACAGTAAAGCAGCAACTCTACTGCTGTGCCACTGTGCCACAAAGCAGCAGGATATTGACAGCCCCATGTGAACTATCGTATGTTGAAAGACTGGAGAGGCTAGGCCTGTATACACTGGAATTTAGAAGGATGAGAGGGGATCTTATCGAAACATATAAGATTATTAAGGGGTTGGACACTTTAGAGGCAGGAAACATGTTCCCAATGTTGGGGGAGTTCAGAACCAGGGGCCACAGTTTAAGAATAAGGGGCAGGCCATTTAGAACGGAGATAAGGATAAACCTTTTCAGTCAGAGAGTTGTAAATCTGTGGAATTCACTGCCTCAGAAGGCAGTGGAGGCCAAGTCTCTGAATGCATTCAAGAGAGAACTAGATAGAGCTCTTAAGGATAGCGGAGTCAGGGGGTATGGGGAGAAGGCAGGAATGGGTTACTGATTGAGAATGATCAGCCATAATCACATTGAATGGTGGTGCTGGCTCGAAGGGCCGAATGGCCTACTCCTGCACCTATTGTCTATTGTCTATTGTCTATTGAACTGAAACATTGAAGGGTCAAGAAAACATACTCATATTCTAGGCTAATTTGTGTGCCTTTTGGATTACTTTGTCAGGGTGTGTTGGAATATTGGGAGCTGTTTATTAGTGAACCATTAAGTTAAGCCATTTTTTTTCCACACAGTGTTTTGCATTTTCTTCACAAATTGCTTTGAGCATAACATTTACTCAGCTGTTTTCCATCGTGGTTTTTCACACTTCCACTTGAATAATGTACCCGCAAGTCCTTGAGAAACCTTTACCCTTGAACATCGGCCACAAGAGCTTTCCCTCATATATCGCCTGCTGAGTGGCTCATTTCTAGGAAGCCTTCACATTTCTGACTCATTGAACTTTCCAGAGAAGGTCATTGGCAGAAAGGCCCGTGAGTGGAATGTTTCAGGCAGAAGGAAAACACATTAAAAGTCAGACAAGTCCTTGTTTCCCTTTCCCCTGATTCTAGTCTGAAGAAGGGTCCTGACCCGAAACGTTGCCCATTCCTTCTCTCCAGAGATGCTGCCTGTCCCGCTGCGTTACTCCAGTATTTTGTGTCCATCCTCCAAGAGGCACCATCCATCACATTCGGGAGTCAACAGACGTCCGGAGAACCATGGCCTATGTTCACTGACCACGTAGCTCAGAAATGACCAAAGGTTCAATAACAATGTATGACATACTTTATACGGATTTATTTTTGACAGGTTTAGTGTAGTTTAGAGATAGAGCGAGGAAACAGGCCCTTCGGCCCACCGAGTTCACATCGACCAGCGATCCCCATACACTAGCACTATCCTGAACACTATGACAAATTACAATCTTCACCGAAGTCAATTAACCTACAAATCTGTACATCTTTAGAATGTGGGAAGAAACCAGAGCACCCGTGAAAAACCTGCACATCACAGGGAGAACATACAAACTCCGTACTGACAGCACCCATGGTCAGGATTGAACCCTGATCTCTGGCGCTGTAAGGCAGCAACTCTACTGCTGCACCACTGTGCCATCCCTTATTAGAAACATAGAAAATAGGTGCAGGAGGAGGCCATTCGGCCCTTCGAGCCAGCACCGCCATTCATTGTGATCATGGCTGATCATCCACAATCAGTAACCTGTGCCCAACCTCTCCCCATATCCCTTGATTCCACTAGCCCCCAGAGCTCGATCTTACTCTCTCTTAAATTCATCCAGTGATTTGGCCTCCACTGCCCTCTGTGGCAGAGAATATCACAAATTCACAACTCTCTGAGTGCAAAAGTTCCTTCTCACCACAGTTTTAAATGGCCTGCCCTTTATTCTAAGACTGTGGCCCCTGGTTCTGGACTCCCCCAACATTCTGCATCCAGCCTGTCCAGTCCTTTTATAATTTTATATGTCTCTATAAGATCCTTTCTCATCCTTCTAAACTCCAGTGAATACAAGCCTACAATTGTGGGTGAGATAAATTTATTCTCATGAAAATATGAAAGAGATCGCCAAGCAGCCTGTTTTATAAAGTTCCAATTTGAAAAACAAAAACTGCAAATGTTGGAAATCCCAAAGCATTTGACTTTTTTTAATTTTCAATCTTGAACTTATGAAACAGGCTGCCTGGTCATCTCTTTAGCATCTTTGTAAAATAAACATCATCTCACACACAATTAAAAAAAAGGAAATGCTGAAACACTCAGCAGGTTAGAAGAAATTCAATTTTATTGGTTTTCATTGTACATTAAGTTCACTAATTCATTTTAGAGTTATAGAGTTAAACAGCGTGGAAACAGGCCCTTCAGCCCAACTTGCCCACACAGATCAACATGTGCCATCTGCACTAGTACCACCTGCCTGTCTTTGGCCCAATAAGCCTCTAAACCTATACTATCCATGTACCTCTGTCTAAATGTTTCTTAAACGTTGTGATATTACTGGCTACACAAAGTACCTCCTGCGGCTCGTTCCATATACCTACCACCCTTTGTGTAAAAACGTTACCCCTCAGGTTTCTATTAAATCTTTCCCCCCTCACTTTAAACCTATGTCCTCTGGTTCTCGATTCTCCTACTCTGGGAAAGAGACTCTGTGCATTTACCCGATCTATTCCTCAAATGATTTTGTACACCTCCATAAAATCACCCCTCATCCTCCTACGCTTTAAGGTATAGAGTCCTAGCCTGATCAATCGCTCCCCATAGATCAGGCCCTCAGTCCTTGCAACATCCTTGTAAATCTTCTCTGCACCCTTTCCAGCTTGAAAACATCTTTCCTATGAAATGGTGCCCATTGAGGCCCTGTACAAGAAGGGACAGAGCCAGCTGTAGTTTTTGAGAAGGCTCCGCTCCTTCAACGTCTGCAGTAAGATGCTGCAGATGTTCTACCAATCGGTGGTAGCCGGTGCCATCTTCTTCGCTGCCGTGTGCTGGGGCAGCAGGGCGAAGGCTGCGGACTCCAATAGGATCAACAAACTCATCAGGAAGGCTGGCTCCGTCCTGGGGGCTGAGTTGGATTCATGGGAGGTGGTCTTGGAGGGGAGGATGCTCCTCAAACTGCGGAGCATCCTGGACAATACAGCTCACCCCCTCCATGATACACTGGTCAACCTGAGGTGTACCTTCAGCAACAGACTGGTTCCACCAAGATGCAGGACAGAACGCCACAGGAGATCCTTCTTCCCCGTGGCTATCAAACTGTACAACTCCTCCCCCTTCTGTCGAGGGGTAGCCTGAGACTGAGACTTGACAAGATATAATATTTAGGAAGGAACTGCAGATGCTGTTTGAAACCAAAAATAGACACTGTCTGAGGAAGGGTCCGACCAGAAACGTCACCCATTCCTTCTCTCCAGAGAGGCTGCCTGTCCCGCTGTGTTATTCCAGCTTTTTGTGTCTATCTTCACAAGATATAGTTTGTTAACATTAGGAGTGTGCTGAGGAGGTGCTAAATCAACATTTAAGAAACACTTAGACAGGTTCATGGATGGTACAGGTTTAGAGGGATATGGGCAAAATGTGGGCAGGTGGGACTAGTGTAGATGGGATTTGTTGGTCGGTGTGGGCAAGTTGGGCAAAGGGCCTGTTTCCCACTGTATGACTCCATGACTCTATTGCATTCACCAAATCCCAGTTAGTTACACACTTACTGGAGAGAAATTAAGCCAGAAGATTGTAGACATGAGGAAAATGGATTACATTCTGATTATCAGTTGCCGGGCACTTTGTGCAAGCCTGGAGCTATTGGCTTGTGATGTTTCTTCACTCCACAAAAGTTTCCTTTTAAATAAATGAATAGTGAATTTGTACTGCAGATTAGTAGTCCCTTGTGGGTAAAAGAAAAATATCATTTATTTTCAAATCAGCTTTGCATTTTGTTTGACTTATAGACTTTCTACGTTGTTAGGTTTGTGTTAACGGTTCATTTGTGCAAAGGAATTTATACTCTGCATGTGCCGCAAGGGTGATCAATAAATTATCTGGGCATTTTGACACCAGGCTAGCACTAAAGGTCCCAAGGTAGCCAAAACACTAGCCTGCCATTAATTGTAGAAACTCAGCCTGCTTCATTAATCCTGGTGACAGACAAGACTGGCGCATTTGTTCAAACAATTCAAAGTTGCACTCTATATAGACCAGCACAGAAACAGGCCCATCGGCCCACCGATTCTACACTGACCAGAGATCCCCGTACTCTGACACTATCCTATCCTGCACACTAGGGACCATTCACAATTGTTACCAAAGCCAATCAAACTACAAACCTGTATATCTTTAGAGTGTGTGAGGAAACCGGAGTTCCTGGAGAAAACCCGCATAGTCACGGGGAGAACGTACAAACTCTGTACCGACAGCATCAGTAGCCAGGATCCAACCCAGGTCTCTGGCGCTGTGAGGCAGCAACTCTACCCTTGCGCCTATGAAGTGTCCCATCAGGGGAAATGTATTTACTACAACATTAAGCCTCTTCTAGACAAGTAACATTGCTGCCACATTATTGAACACATGTTGGACACAGGGCCTTCAGCCCACTGAGTCCGGGTCAACCAGCAATCACCCCGAACACTAACCTGCACATGCTAGGAACAATGTTTCCAACTTACCGAATACAATTAACCTACAAACTTGCATGTCTTTTGAGTGTGGGAGGAAGCTGAGCAGCCAGAGAAAACCCACGCAGTCACAGGGAGAACGTACAGCCAGCACTTGTAGTCAGGATCGAACCGAAGCTGGGGGGCAGTGTTAGCTGTGAGTAGGATGCTAGGAGGCTGCAACGTGACTTGGATAGGTTAGGTGAGTGGGCAAAGGCATGGCAGATGCGTGGCAAGGGTGCGCCGGCTCCTCGATCTCATGGGGTACAAAGGCATGGCAAGAACAGGAAAGCAGACTATTACCTGAATGGTGGCCGATTAGGAGAAGGGGAGATGCAACGAGACCTGGGTGTCGTGGTACACCAGTCATTGAAAGTAGGCATGCAGGTGCAGCAGGCAGTGAAGAAAGTGAATGGTATGTTGGCATTCATAGCGAGGGGATTTGAGTATAGGAGCAGGGAGGTTCTGCTGCAGTTGTACAGGGCATTGGTGAGACCACACCTGGAGTATTGCGTACAGTTTTGGTCTCCTAATCCGAGGAAATAAATTCTTGCCATAGAGGGAGTACAGAGCAGGTTCACCAGATTGATTCCTGGGATGGCAGGACTTTCATATGAAGAAAGATTGGATAGACTCGGCTTGTACTCGCTGGAATTTAGAAGATTGAGGGGGGATCTTATAGAAACTTACAAAATTCTTAAGGGGTTGGACAGGCTAGGTGCAGGAAGATTGTTCCCGATGTTGGGGAAGTCCAGAACAAGGGGTCACAGTTTAAGGATAAGGGGGAAGTCTTTTAGGACCGAGATGAGAAAGTTTTTTTTCACACAGAGAGTGGTGAATCTGTGGAATTCTCTGCCACAGAAGGTAGTTGAGGCCAGTTCATTGGCTATATTTAAGAGGGAGTTAGATGTGGCCCTTGTGGCTAAAGGGATCAGGGGGTATGGAGAGAAGGCAGGTACGGGATACTGATTTGGATGATCACCCGTGATCATATTGAATGGCGGTGCAGGCTCGAAGGGCCGAATGGCCTACTCCTGCACCTATTTTCTATGTTTCTATGTTTCTATGTTTCTAACCCGGGTCTCTGGCACCGTAAGGCAGCATCTCTACCACTACTAGCATCACTCCAATTTGCCACTGTGCGTATAAGATCAGTCAAGAGTCAAGAGTGTTCTTATTGTCGTGTGCTGCTGAACGGAATGATGAAGTTCTTTCTTGCTCCAGGCCTCCTCCTGTTTTTCCGAAGCAGCCTTGAATCAGTGCGGATTTGCAGATCCGTACAGATTTATTCACATGAATTCTTTTCTCCCACCAGGTCCTGGGAACGAGGTGGCCACAGATGATCGAAAACGCCAGCGTCCTTCAAAACCTGATCTCCGCCTTTGACCAGAACATGATGGAAACCATGCCCAATGTTTCACTGGAGAATACCTCAGCAGAGGCCAATGTCACCCGTTGCACGATAGGGGGAAGGCACAACTATATCTTCCTTATGATCCCCATTATATACACTGTCATCTTTGTGGTGGGGGTTTTGGGAAACAGCATGGTGGTGATCATCATTTACTGCCACCTGAAGTTGACCACAGTTGCCAACATCTTCCTGCTGAACTTGGCGCTGGCCGATCTGATCTTCGTGATGACCTTGCCCTTCTGGGCGATCTACACCGCCATGGGGTACCACTGGACCTTCGGGAACTTCCTGTGCAAGACCAGTGCCACGGTGGTGCTTCTGAACATGAATGCCAGCGTCTTCCTCATCACCTGCCTCAGCGTGGACCGCTACCTTGCCATCGTGTACCCCATGAGATCGAGGAGCCGGCGCACCCTGCTCCACGCCCGGGTGGCCTGCATCGGCGTCTGGCTGCTGGCCGCCTTTGCCAGCCTCCCCAGCACCTTCTTTCGAAAGGCCTCCCACTACCACGGCTGGAATCGCACCATCTGTGCGTTCGATTACCCTGTGAGGTACCAGAGCCAGTGGATATTTGTTATGGCGCTGCTTAAGACACTGCTGGGCTTTCTAATTCCGCTTCTCATCATTTTGATCTGCTATTCCCTCATCATCAGGAGCTTGGTGCAGACCTATCAGGTGAGAAGAAGCAAGCCATCAAGCACTGAAGCGTTTAAACTCATCGTGGCTGTCGTAGTGTCCTTCATCTTGTGCTGGCTTCCATTCCAGGTCCTCACCTTCTTGGACATGCTCTCCCGCCTGCAGATTATTCAGAACTGCCGCCTCCCCGAAATCGTCGACACTGCCATCCCCTTCACCATCTGCATCGCCTACTTCAACAGCTGCCTCAACCCCATCCTCTACAGCTTCGTTGGCCGCAACTTCAGAGAAAAGCTCTTCCTTTTCCTGAGGTGCACGAGGACCGAGATAAAGAACCACCCCAGCCTGTCCACCAAACAGAGCTCATTATCGCTGCGGACCATTGAACCGTCCAGGAAGCAGATGGACACTGCTCCGAGGATGTCACCGTGATGGGCTACAATTCCATCACCGATTAACAGCAAGTTTGAACTGAATAGAGTCATAGTCATACAGCGTGGAAACAGGCCCTTCAGCCCAACTTGCCCATGCCAACCAACATGCCCCATCTACACTAGTCCCACCTGCCTGCATTTGCCCCATATCCCTCTAAATCTATCCGATCCATGTACTTTACATTACTTTATCGTAATGTTTCTTACACATTATGATAGTACCTGCCTCAACTACATCCTCCATCAGCTTGTTCCATATACATACCACCCTTTGCATAAAAAAAGCTGCCCCACAGGTTCCTATGAAATCTTTCCCCCGTGACCTTAGTTTAGTTTAGTTTAGGTTTGTCACGTGTACCAAGATACTGTGAAAAGCTTTTGTTGCATGCTATACAGTCAGCAGACAGCGTATATATGATTACAATCGAGCCGTCCAAAGTATACAGATACAGGGGATAACATTTAGTGCAAGGTAAAGTTCAATAAAGTCCGATTAAAGATAGTGCGAGGGTCTCCAATGAAGTAGATAGTAGCTCAGGCCCGCTCTTTAGATGTTGGTAGGATGGACCAATGTCCACCTTAAACCTATGTCCTCTGGTTCTCCATTCCATAAATCTCAATAAATGCAATGTGAGGATGTTTCAACTCGTGAGAGTCTATGACCAGAGGCCATAGAATAAAAGGACATACCTTTAGAAAGGAGATGAGGAGGAATTTTTTAGTCAGAGGGTGGTGAAGCTGTAGAATTCGTTGTGGCAGACGGCTGTGGAAGCCAAGTCAATGTATATTTTTAAGGCGCCAATTGACAGATTCTTGATTAGTCCGGTGGTCAAGGGTTATGGGGAGAAAGCGGGAGAATGGGTTTGAGAGGGAAAGATAGATCAGCCACGATTGAAAGGCGGAGAAGTCTTGATGGGCCGAATGGCTTAATTCTGTTCCTATAACTTATGAGCAAAGCATCAAGTGCATGGGAACACTAACTCATGCCAGTTTTCATCCGAGTCGCAAGTTATTTGGAAATATGTCAGTGGTCCTTTATGATTGCTGGGTCTGAATCCTGGAGATCCCTCCCTCCACAACACCGGGGGAAGAACGTTTTATCAGAAGGACAACTGAAGCTCAACTATGAGATTCATCCCCATCTTCTCAAAGGCAATTGTGTTGTCTCTGCTGAACCTGAAAATAACGCCCTCAACTCATAAATACATAAAGTGCCGGCACAGTGGCACAGAGGCACAGAGGCACAGAGGCACAGTGGCACAGAGGTACAGTGGCACAGAGACACAGAGGTACAGTGGCACAGTGGCACAGAGGCACAGAGGTACAGTGGCACAGAGGCCGGTAGAGATGCTGCCTCACAGCACCAGAGTCCAGGGTTCCACTAATTAAACACTACTTAGTTTGCCGAAGACAGTAGGTTTTCACTTTTCACTCCCCCCAAACCAACGAAAACAACGAGCTGAATTGTGAGCTGGTCTCATCAAACTGATCACCTGCTTGTATCCAAGGTGGTCAGTGGTTTTACGTAGAGTTCTCAGCGCCACTGTTTCCAAGACTCATTCCCGGCCAAAGAGAGGAGGAACAAATAGGACATAGAAGAGTACAGCACAGGAACAGGCCCTTCAGCCCACTTTGTCTGTCCTGACTATGATGCAGGATATAGCAGATAGAACATAGAATAGTACAGCACAGAAACAGGCCCTTCGGCCCGTGTTGTCTGTACTGACCATGATGCAGGATATAGCAGATAGAACATAGAATAGTACAGCACAGAAACAGGCCCTTCAGCCCACAGTGCATTGTCTGTACTGACCATGATGCAGACCATAATACATGGAGTTTTGCAGTGCAGCACAACAACAGGCCCTTCAGCCCACAGTGTCTATCCTGACAATGATGCAGGATTTGGCAAATAGAACATGGAACAGTACAGCACAGTTGGTCTTTGGCCCCCGATGTCTGTGGTCACCAAAATACCAAATTAAACAAATCCCATGTGCCTGCACATGGTCTGCAGCCCTCCGTATCCTCCCTGAATTTAGATAGGCCTCTTAATCGTTGTACAGTACATGTTTCTACCACCACCACAGGCAGTGGATTCCAGGCACCTACCACTCTCTGTGTTTAATAAACGTTTGTCATATATCCCTTCAAACGTTCCCTCTCTCACCTTAAAACTGTGCCCTCTAGTATTTGACGCTTCTGCCCTGAGGTAATCTCTGACTACCTACATATGATAAACTCTAGCATAACCAGTGTCCTGCGAATGAGAAAGCAAGAACGGCAAGTTGGCACAGTGGTAGAGCTACTGCCTTACAACGCCAGAGACCCGGGTTCAATCCTGACTATGGGTGCTTGTCTGTATGGAGTTTGTACGTTCTCCCCATGACCTGTGTGGCTTTTCTCCGAGATCTTTAGTTTCCTCCCACATTCCAAAGACGTGCAGGTTTGTGGGTCAATTGGCTTGGTATAAATGTAAAATTGTCCCTAGTGTGTGCAGGGTAATGTTAATGTGCAGGGATCGCTGGTTGGTGTGGACTCGGTGGTCCGAAGGGCCTGTTTCTGTGCTGTATCTCTGAAACTAAAACTAAATAAAGATTTGCATGACATTGTGTTAATAAGTGTATTTATAGTAGTGTATAGTAATAGTGTACAGGGGCTAGGGTAGGCAATTCAGCCCTTCAATCCTGCTCCACCATTTACTACTATCATGGCTGCTCATCCACATTACCACAGTATACCCATTCTCCTCTTTGCCTTTTGTATGGACAGGTGCCAATGTATTTTCTGTAGTTATACTATTATGGGGAAATAGCCCCATGAAACTGTAAAAAAAAGACTTACATAAAACTATTTTATGATGTTTACCCACAAAAGTCTGTTCATCTATTTTGAAACCTTTGACTGTCGGCTATTGTGGACAACTTGTTGGCATACTTGATAATTTATCACGTCTGGTCCTATTTAGCACTGCTTTTTTGTAAGAGCATGACTCTTAAATAAAGTATTCCCTCTATTGTCAGCACTTAACTTCAATAAAAATATTTCAATGTGCAATAACAGTGAGCTGCCTCCATTATTTGAGTAATATGTTACATATCGCAAAAAAATAAATATGGAAACATAGAACATAGAAAATAGGTGCAGGCGGAGGCCATTCGGTCCTTCGAGCCAGCACCGCCATTCATTGTGATCATGGCTGATCATGAAAAGTCTTGCATTTATCCACTAAATTTCAATGCTATGCAATGTCCCAAAGCACTTCAGACAATGAGATTCTCTTTAAAGAGAACCGTTTGGAAAGTCAAGAGTTTGGAACATTTAATGGTCACATGTACCAACAACGGAACTTGATGCAGCATAACAGGCCTACAAACACAATACACATAAATAACATATAATCAACAAAAAAATCAATTAATTCATTAATAACCCCAATCATAGGGCAAATAAAAGCTCAAAGTCTTTAGTGCAAACATAGTTTATAGTTCATAGTTTAGTGCTTTGTGGTGTACATGGTTTTGGGAAGAAGGTAGACACAAAATGCTGGAATTCCTTCTCTCCAGAGATGGTGCCTGTCCCGCTGAGTTACTCCAGCATTTTGTGTCTACCTTCGATTTAAACCAGCATCTGCAGTTCTTTCTTACAGGTTTTGGGAAGAAGCTGTTCTTGAACCTGGTGGTCACGGTTTCAGACTTCTAGACCTTCTTCCCCATGTCATATCATATCATATCATATCATATATATACAGCCGGAAACAGGCCTTTTCGGCCCACCAAGTCCGTGCCGCCCAGCGATCCCCGTACATTAACACTATCCTACACCCACTAGGGACAATTTTTACATGTTAGGAATGAAATGAGAGCGTGGCCAGGGGAGTGTGGGTCTTTGATGACATCGGCTGCCTTTTTGAGGCAGCACCTCCTATAGATCCCCGCAGGTAAATGTAGATCCTAAAGATGAATTCCATAGCTGATAGGGTGCAGCAAACTCCCACTTCAAGAAACGAGATAAATTATCATGTCAGGGAGGAACTGCAGATGCTGGTTTATGCCTAAGATAGACACAACATGCTGGAATAACTCAACGGGTCAGGCAGTATCTCTAGAGAAAAGGAATAGGCAATGTTTCAGGTCAGAACAACCTCTTCAAACTGAAAGCCAGAACAAAACAGGGCCGGCAACAGATGAACTCAGGAAGGGCGGAGTCCATGATGGCCCCATTGAGGGCTGGGAAGAGGTTCTAATGACAGACGTACAAGTGTACGAAGAGTGGGAATAGTAAGATGACTAGGGTGGGGGAGAAAATGTGGGAGGTACTTGAAATTAGAGAAATCAAAAGTCATACCGCTAGGTTGTAAGCTACCCAAGCGAAATATGAGGTGCTGTTCCTCCAATTTGCATGTGGCCTCGCACTGACAGTGGAGGAGGCTGAGGACAGGAAGGTCAGTGGGAGAATGGGAAGGGGAGTTGAAATGTTCAGCAACTGGTAGATCGCGTGGGCCAGCATTTTGTGTCTAACTGTTTAAATCATCATGTCATCATGATCACGATCACAATCAATCACAATCACAATCATACTTTATTAACCAAGTATCTTTTGCAACATACGATGAACTTCATTTGCCATACAGTCATAACAATAAAAAGCAACAGGACACACAAAATACATTTTAACATGAACATCCACCACAGCGACTCCTCCACGTTCCTCACTGTGATGGAAGGGAAAAAAAGTTCAATCTGTTCCTTCTTTGTCCTCCAGTGATCGGGGGCCTCTAGCCTTCCGTTGACGGGACGATCTTGACTCCCGTAGCCGGCGGTGGGCCTTCCTTGTCAGGGCGAGCCAGCTCCTGCATCGGGGGAGGGGATTTCAGCTCCCCCGTGCCAGGCGATCGGACCCCGGGTCGGGACTAGTCGAACCTCTTGCGGCTTTTGGAGTTCCCGATCGGTCTCAATTCGAGACTGCGAGCTCCGCGATGTTAAAGTCCTCAGGCCGTGGTTGGAGCGTCGATCCCAGGCAAGGGACCGCACACTCGGATGGTAAATCCGCACCTGGGGGGCTCAAAGTCAGTCCCAGGCAAGGCCTCCAGGTCCACGATGTTAGGCTACCAAGGCTAACAGAAACACATACCAGGTCAGGCCAGTGCATGGGCTTCAGTGTCAGCTATGGATCTGCTAGAAGTCTATAGATTTAACTCTCATTCAAGCATAAAAATCTAAACTGATATTCCTCTGACTGCCAAAGGAATATCACATTGTCAAAAGAGTCATGTTTCATGAAACATTCTGCCCATATAGGAGGACATATAGGATCCCATGGTATTATGTTGAGGGGAGCAGGTAATTTAAACAGGTTTATCCATAGTTTTCCCTCATCCATAGTTCTCCCTCAACAGATGATCTGCATGTTATCTCAGTCCTGTTTGTGAAAGTTGGCATTGCAATGGTGAGTATACATCAGGACTATTTCATATCCAAATATTTGGAGACACCAGGAACTGCAGATGCTCATTTGTTTTTTTTAAAAGGGCATAAATAGACAATAGACAATAGGTGCAGGAGGAGGCCATTCGGCCCTTTGAGCCAGCACCGCCATTCAATGTGATCATGGCTGATCATTCTCAACCAGTACCCCGTTCCTGCCTTCTCCCCATACCCCCTGACTCCGCTATCCTTAAGAGCTCTATCTAGCTCTCTCTTGAATGCATTCAGAGAATTGGCCTCCACTGCCTTCTGAAGCAGAGAATTCCACAGATTCACAACTCTCTGACTGAAAAAGTTTTTCCTCATCTCAGTTCTAAATGGCCTACCCCTTACTCTTAAACTGTGACCCCTTGTTCTGGACTCCCCCAACATTGGGAACATGTTTCCTGCCTCTAACGTGTCCAACCCCTTAATAATCTTATACGTTTCGATAAGATCTCCTCTCATCCTTCTAAATTCCAGTGTATACAAGCCTAGTCGCTCCAGTCTTTCAACATATGACAGTCCCGCCATTCCGGGAATTAACCTAGTAAACCTAGGCTGCACGCCCTCATAAAGTGCTGGAGTAACCCAATGGATCAGATAGCATCTCTGGAGAACATGGTACACGCCACTGGAGATAAATGGGTCGATTGTGGATAGGGTGAGCAGTTTTAAATACTTGGGAGTCCGCATCGCAGAGGATCTGACGTGGGCAACGCACATTGCCGCACTGGTGGGTAAGGCAAAGCAGCGCCTTTACCACCTTAGACAACTGAGGAAATTCAGAGTGTCTCTGAAGATCCTTCATTGCTTCTACTCTGGGGCTGTAGAGAGCATCCTGTCCGGCAACATTACAGTCTGGTTTGGGAACAGCTCTGCCCAGGACAGGATGGCTCTGCAGAGAGTAGTGCGTTCGGCAGAACGCACCATGGGAACTACACTCATCCCCCTGCAGGACCTATACATCAGGAGGTGCAGATCCAGAGCAAGTAAGATCATGAGGGACCCCTGCCACCCCAGTAACGGACTGTTCCAGATGCTACGATCAGGCAAACGCCTCCGCTGTCACGCTGTGAAAACGGAGAGGATGAGACGGAGCTTCTTCCCACAGGCCATCAGGACTGTCAACTTTTATAAACCCCAGAGACTAAATTTTTGTCAACACTAATAGTAACTTATTAACTTTATTTATATGCTGTAACTGTAATTCTTTTTTGTGCACAACCCGCAGGCATTGCCACTTTCATTTCACTGCACATCGTGTATGTGTATGTGACAAATAAATTTGACTTGACTTGACTTGGATAGGTGATGTTTTGGGTCGAGACCATTCTTCAGGGTGATTGTGGTGGGGGGGAGGAGAAAGCTGGAAAGGAAGGAAGGAAAAAATAAATAAATAAAATGGGTCAACGGGTCAAAATGTGGACGGAAATGGACAGACGCCGTTTCAAGTCAAGGCTCTTCTTCAGACTTCTGCATGGAAACAACCCCTTCAGCCCAACTTGTAGATGCCGCCAGAGATGCCGATCTACTTTAATCTTATTTTCCTGCATTTGGTCCACATCCCACTTTTCCATTCTTATTCATGTACGTGGCCAAATGCCTTTTAGACATTGTGGTTGTACCTGCATCCACCACCTTCTCTGGAAGATCATTCCTTATACCCACCACCGGCTGTGTGAAAAGCTTACCCCTCAGATCTCAGCTAAAATACTCAATCAGTTTTGTGAGGCAGGATTTCCCACACAGAAAACCATACTGAATCAGTCCTGGATCTTTCTAACTGATCATAAATTCGACTCCTAGGATTTAAAAAAAGAGTTTCCATTTCATTTTGAAGTCATCCCTCCCACAAGTTAAGACATTAATCTTCGAGCCAAGCTTAACCTTTTCTTTAGATTTTAGGCTTTAGAGACACAGCGCGGAAACAGGCCCTTTGGCCCATCGGCCAGTGATCACCCCGTACACTAGCACGATCCTACAGACTAAGGACAATTTACAACTTTTTACCGATGCCAATTAATCTACAAACCTGTACGTCTTTGGGGCGTGGGAGGAAACCAGAGCACCCGAAGAAAACCTACGTGGTCACAGGGAGAACGTACAAACTCCATACAAACAGCACCTGTCGTTAGGACCGAACCCGGATCTCTAGCGCTGTAAGGCAGGAACTCTACCACTACGTCACTGTGTCGCCCAAATATATACCGTACATGCGTTCCTATACTACCTTAAAGCTTATTGAATAATGGTCAATGTTGCAAATGGTCCCTCCACACTGCATTCACCACATGGCCATCCTCATTGCCCAACTTAAAGTCAAGTGCAGCACCCTCTCTGGTAGGACTCACTACTTTCTTTAAGAAGCCTTCCTGGAAACATCTAACAGATTCCAGCCCTCTGGTCCCATACGTTAGGCAATCCCTGACCCGTGACCACTCAATCTCTGCTCACGTTGTAGATTTCCGGCATCTGCAGCTTTCTAACGCTCACATTTAGATCCTAATTTTGCAACCCTGCTGGACATATGTATGTGCAGAGAAACCTCTTGCAAAAAGATCCTTTCGAACTACCACCTTGCAATCCAAACCACCTACCTGATTCCCATAAACCTTGTTTATGTGAAACGGCTGCCTGGTCAGATGCTGTTAAAATATGTTTTGTGGAGGTGCCAGTTTTCATCCCATTACGGAGATTAGGGACATTAATTCTTAAAACGAAGGGACTTCAAGGTTGTGCAAGTCATACATTCCACCGTATCAGTCAATAACAAATGTGTTAGGACAGGTGGCAGCTCACATTATCTGTGCAACCCCCAGCGTATAAAAAGGCAGCACCAAGGGAACTGGATTGTCGGAAGGATGAAGGTATTTTGTCTCCTTGGGCTGGTTACAGCCGTCCTGGCTGGTACTAGTCCACAAAGATTCGATGGGTAAGGCAACACGCTTGTACATTGCATCATAATAAATGTGCTTAGGAGTCTAGAAGATCTGACTCTTTGGCTCTGGCCTCCACTTAATGAAGGTTAAAGAACAGGAGCATGGAAACCTTGGCTGTAATTACACCGGGCTTTGTCCACACCACTCCTGTGGGCAACCTTGGTCACCAAACCCAGGGATGGAGTCAGAGCACTAGATCGCTTGGTATGTGGAGGTTGTCCTATCGGGCAAGATTAACCAGGCCCGGCTCACGGTCTCTGGGCGAGAAGAAAGGGAAGTGACCACAATGGGACATTCAGGATTCTGAGTGGGATAAACAGGGTGGATGCTCAGAGGCCATTTCCTGAGACTGGAGATCTTCCAGGATAAGTAGTCAGAGATGTTGAGAAACTCCATTATTAAGAGGGATGTGAACCTACTGCGGATGCCGGTAGATACTGAGTCACTGGGAATATTCAAGGGTTAAGGCCAGTGTAATTATGGACCAAGTGATCAGATAGGACATTGGATTCACCATCCCTAACCATTAGTGGCGCAATGGTAGATTTGCCGCCTCACGGCGCCAGAGACCAGAGTTCGAATCTGACCACGGATGTCGTCGGTACGGAGTTTGCATGTTCTCCCTGTGACCTGCATGGGTTTTATCCGGGTGCTCTGGTTTTGTCCCACATTCCAAAGACGTACAGGTTTCTAGGTTAATTGGTTTCTGTAAATGGTCCCTAGTGTGTGGGTGATCGTTGGTCAGTGCGGACTCAGTGAGCCAAAAGGCCTGTCTCTATGCTGTATCTCTAAACTGAACTAAACTAAACTAAACTCAAAGGCCAAGGCCAGGAGACCTTTGGATCCAGTGATCAGATAGGACATTGATTAACCATATGTTACTGAATAATTGATCAGGCTTGGAGGACCATTTGGCCCACATCCTGCTCCTGTCTCTTTGGGGTTCACTGGCCATTCATGTTCTGCCATTTTGTTTCCTTGCAAAGGGAGAAGGTGTTTCGCGTGAAGCCAAACAGTGAATCGGGCGTGGGTTTTGTAAGAAGCCTGGCTGATTTCGCAACGGTATGACCTGAAGATCTAAACCTCTCAAAGGTGCTTCTCAGTGGGGGAAAGAAATGAGCAAAAGAACTCACTCTCTCTATTTTACTCACTCTATCCAGGTTGATTTATGGCAACCAGATTCCTTCGACCAAGTGGCGACGGATGTCACTGTGGATTTCCGCGTTAGCGCCGAGGATGCAGCGAATGTTCAAGAGCTTCTGGAAGAGAGTGGCTTAGAATATGAGTACGTTTTCTTGAACCTCCAATGTTTCAGTTCACATGGGGCTGTCAATATCCTGCTGCTCGACGGCACAGTGGCGCAGTGGTAGAGTCGCTGTTTTACAGCTCCAGAGACCCGGGTTCAATCCTGGCTAGGGGGGCTGACTGTACGGAGTTCATACGTTCTCCCTGTGTCCACGCAGGTTTTCCCCGGGTGCTTCGGTTTTCTCCCGCATTCCAAAGACATACAGGTTTGTGGGTTAATTGGTCTCTGTAAAAATTGTAACTTGTCTCTAGTGTGTAGGGTCGTGCAGGTGTACAGGGTGATCGCTGGTAGCTTGGACTCGATGGTTCAAACCGCATGTTTCTGCTCTGTACCTCTAAAGTCTAAAGTCAAATGTCTAAACCTGTGGAGGGAAATGGACAGACAACATTTTGTGTCGGGGTTCTTCTTTAGACTGTCAATGTCCCTCCACAGATGCTGCCTGACTCATTGAGTTCCTCCAGCAGTTCATTATTTGCTCAAAACTCCAAAATCTTGTCCCTGTAACCCAGTTCCAAATCCTTCTTTCACCTGCGACCTCCCAACACTTACAGCACTATCTTTGGATGTAGTAAATGTTTACGAAGGCAAAGTGCTGAAGCTAGTCATAATTATATAGTCGTAATTTAATTTTCTCTCTCTCTCCCCGTCCCACCCCCATCTGCCATCACCTTCCTTCCCCACCAACCACCTCCAGTGTTTTGATTGAAGACCTGCAAACAATGATTGATCAACAACTGGACAATAAGGAGCGATCAGCCTCTGTGCACAGTTACATGAAGTACAATGACATGGAAACGGTGCGTCTTGCTCTCATGAGGGAATTTGGGGTGCCAAAGAACTGCTGGATAAGTTGTGTAAGACGTAGAGTTGAGAAGTACACTGGATGTCCAGGGCTTCGTAGATGGTCATCTTGACATCAGTAAGCAGAATCTCCACTAAAATAGAAATAGAACATAGAACAGTAAAACAGGGAAACAGGACTAGGAATAGGAGCAGGCCCTTCAGCCCACGAGGTCTGTGCCGGCTATAATCTAAAACCTCTGGACCCCTTCCGCCACCCGCGTCGTTTTACCAGTTCCACAGTTCTCCACATTGTTTTCAATAGACAATAGACAATAGGTGCAGGAGGAGGCCATTCGGCCCTTCAAGCCAGCATTCAATGTGATCATGGCTGATCATTCTCAATCAGTATCCCGTTCCTGCCTTCTCCCCATACCCACTGACTCCGCTATCCTTAAGAGCTCTATCTAGCTCTCTCTTGAATGCATTCAGAGAACTGGCCCCCACTGCCTTCTGAGGCAGAGAATTCCACAGATTTACATCTCTCTGACTGAAAAAGTGTTTCCTCATCTCTGTTCAAAATGGCCTCCCCCTTATTCTTAAACTGTGGCCCCTGGTTCTGGACTCCCCCAACATTGGGAACTTGTTTCCTGCCTCTAACGTGTCCTACCCCTTAATAATCTTATATGTTTCTATAAGATCCCCTCTCATCCTTCTAAACTCCAGTGAATACACATTTTCCTCTTGAATTCACATGTTCCCTAGTAAACATCAGGCTTCACAGGCACTGTCCTGCCTGAGGTCATTTGCCTGATTGTTTCTGGTCTTTTCTTGCCTCCAGCTCTTCATCTCCCCTACCCCTCCCCCTCCAAGGGTCCCAGACTAAAACATCATTTAGCCTTTTTCTCTGAGATGCTGCCTGGTCTGCTGAGTTACTCCACCACTTTGTGTCTGTCTTTGGTATAAACCAGCATCTGCAGTTCCTTGTCTCTACATAATCTAAAATAATCTTATCCATCTGCACATGATCCATATCTTTCCATCCGCATGCATAGAATCTTGGCCCATAGAAGTTGGGAGGTTATGTTACAGTTGCATAGGACATTGGTGAGGCCACATTTAGAGTATTGCGTCACCATGTTATTGGAAAGATGTTGTTAAGCTGGAAAGGGTGCAGAGAAGAGTTTCGAACATGAGGGCCAACTTTTTCATTCCGGGGGTGATGGATATATGGAACAAGTTGGCAGAGGAGGTAGTTGAGGCAGCATTTTAAAAAACACTTGGACAGTGCATAGATAGGAAAGGTTTAGAGAGATATGGGCCAAACATGGGCATATCGGACCATCTTAGATAGGGCATCTTGGTCGACACGGCTGAGCTGGGCCGAAGGTCTGTTTCTGTGCTGTATGACTGTGACTGTGACTGTGTCTCTGTGACTCTATCACAATGCCAGCAATTGTGCCTGGGTAGATTAATAATCATTGCACTTTCAATTAACTGGTTGCATGTGATATGCACTTTAATGTGCTGGAAGGGCATGAAAAGGTGTTGGTATAGGTTTATTATCATCATGTGAACCGAAACACAGTGAAAGACTTTGTTTGTGAGCTATCATACTATGCATAAGTACAATCAAGTTGTGCAAAGTGAAAAAAAAGATGCAGAATATAATGCTATAGCGTAATAATGTTATAGTTGCAGAGAAAGTGCAGCTAAAACAAGAAAAAGTGCAAGGGCTTCAATGGGATAGGTTGGGAGATTGGATCGGCACCCTGAGTTTATGAGAGGACAGTTCAGTCGTCTGATAACAGTGGGGATGATGTTGTACCTGAAGCTGGTGGTACATGCTTTCAACCTTTTGTATCTTCTGGCTGATGGGAGGGGGGGGAGAAGAGGGAATGACCAGTGTGTGAATGGTGCTTTGTTATGTTAACTGCTTTCCCGAGGCAAGGAAATGATAACAATAACATTTCATTGTGTAGGAAGAAACTTCAGATGCTGGTTTAAACCAAAGATAGACACAAAATGCTGGAGTAACTCAGCGGGACAGGCAGCATCCCTGGAGTGAAGGAATGGGTGACATTTCGGGTCGAGACCCTTCCTCAAACTGTTCTTCAGGCCTCGATTTATATTTCAGTCTCTGGCATAGAACACGGTGCCACAACCTCCAGTGTGCAGAGAGTTACTATTGAGAGCAGTTAACACTTCATAAACACCTTTGTGGGGGCATTTGCAATACTGGGCAATGTGTGTTAAGGTTAATGACTAAATCTTGTCTTTACATTTTTTTTAAATGTTCCATTTTCATCTGAAACAGATCAACGCCTGGATTACCAGCACTGTCGCCAGAAATGCAAACATGATGTCTCTCACAGAAATCGGAACCAGCTATGAAGGAAGGCCAATCTATGTCATCAAGGTAGCTGCAGTTATTTCTTTGAATATTTTTGCTTAGTTTAGGTTAGTTTAGAGATACAGTGTGGGAACAGGCCCTGCGGCCCACCAAGTCCGCACCGATCAGCAACTACCGCACACACTAGTTCAATCCTATACACTAGGAATAATTTACAGAAGCCAATCAACCTAAAAACCTGTACGCCTATGTCATGTGGGAGGAAACCGGAGTACCCGGAGAAAACCTGCCAGTCACAGGGAGAACATACGAACTCTGTACAGACATCATTCGTAGACAGGATTGAACCCAGGTCTCTCTGAGGAAGAACTTTTTCAGTCAGAGAGTGGTGAAGGTGTGGAATTCTCTGCCTCAGAAGGCAGTGGAGGCCAGTTCGTTGGATGCTTTCAAGAGAGAGCTGGATAGAGCTCTTAAGGATAGCGGAGTGAGGGGGTATGGGGAGAAGGCAGGAACGGGGTACTGATTGAGAGTGATCAGCCATGATCACATTGAATGGCGGTGCTGGCTCGAAGGGCTGAATGGCCTCCTCCTGCACCTATTGTCTATTGTCTATTGTCTATTGTGATGTGAGGCAGCTGCACCATTGCCCTGTTTAATTTAGTTTTGAAACACAGAGGGGAAACAGGCCCTTTCACCCACTGAATCCACGCCGACCTTTGATCACCCGTCCCCACTAGTTTCTCATCCACTCCCGACAAACTAGAGGCTATTTAAGAGGTCAATCAACCTACAAACCTGCACGTCTTTGGGATGTGGGAGGAAACCAGTGCACACGGAGGAAACCTGCGCGGTCACAGGTAGAATGTGCAAACTCCACACAGACAGCACTCGAGGTCAGGATTGAACCTGGGTCTCTGGCTCTGTAAGGCAGTAGCTCCACCAGCTGGCCCAGAGTGCAGTGAGGAACAATTATGTAAAGGTTACAGAGGTCAAATCTAGTCTGTTTGATGGAAACAGCTAAGTTGTTAGAAATATCTGGGAAATATATGTGAACCATATTTGACTTAGAGAAAGGAATCAATGGTTCAATGGTGCTTTATTTGTCACCGAGGTACAGTGAAGTTCATTTTTGTATACAGGTCAGTACAGGTATCACTATACATAAGCACTTAGATCCATCTTAGATAAGCATCTCAGATACAGGACAAGTGTATAGCAGTAGTACACTGAGACGGTATACAGAGTCACCAGTTTTTGGCTCCATTTTCAAGTCCTCCGTTTTCAAATCAGGGTATTTAATGCAATCCAAGCATACCTGAAATAAATGCAAGTTGATCATTTAGAGAGCTTATTTGCAGAAAAGGTTTATATTTCCAGAATGAGCGGAACTGATAAGCTTAAAACAGTACAATAATGGAATTTGTGTAAGAAGGAACTGCAGATGCTGCTTTAAACCGAAGATAGACACAAAAAGCTGGAGTAACTCAGCAGGACAGGCAGCATCTCTGGAGAGAAGGAATGGGTGACATTTCGGGTCGAGTTACTCCAGCTTTTTGTGTCTATCTTCACAATAATGGAATTATTCCTTAAGCATTTTGAAGAAGAGTTTATGATATTGGTATTGGTATTGGATTGGTATCGGTATTGATACTGATATTGTTATTGATATCGGTTCATTATTGTTACCTGAGACAGAGCAGAAACCTTATTTTGTGTGTTATCCAGGCAGATCACACCACACGTGAGGGCAATCAAACCTTACACGAGTCCAACAGGTAGTACAAAATAGAAAATAAACAACGTGCAAATTATAGTGTTACAGCCAGAGAGAAAGTGCAGATAAAAAAATGCAAGGTTTGCAACAAGGTAGATTGGAAGATCAGAAATACATCTTGAGCATCAAGATGTACTGTTGTGCGGAGTTTATTCGTTCTCCCTGTAACTGCGTGGGTTTTCTCCGGGTGCCCCAATTTCCTCCCAAATTCCAAAGACATGCAGGTTTGCAGGTTATTTTGGCTTCCGTAGATTGTTCCTAGTGCGTTGGATAGAACTAGTCAATAGTCAATAGTCAATAGTCGTTTATTTGTTACATACACATAAATGTGTAGTAAAATGAAACATTACCCGCAGTTGAACAATAAGACCAATAAGATTAATCAATAAAAATGCAATAACACATACAATCACAACTAACACCAAACAAAAAGAAACATCCATCACAGTGAGTCTCCTCCAGTCCCTCCTCACTGTGATGGAAGGCCAGAATGTCTTTTTCTCTTCCCTGCCGTCTTGTCCCGCGGTGAGGCTGTTGGAGTTGCCACGTCGGGGCGGTCGGGGCTCCCGATATTGAAGCCCCCGCTGGGCGGTGAAAAAAAATCCCGCGGCCTATTTCAGGCCGCGCCGGATGGTGAAAGGTCCGTGGCGGGCCGACCCAAGCCCCGCGATTCGGGGCGGGCGGACACGTTGCCTCTGCCGCTGCCGGAGCTCCCGATGTCGGCCCCCATCCAGGGGCCTGCGGGCTTCCGACGTCCACGCGGCCCGCGCCGGAGCCTCCGGAGACGAGTCGCAGCCGTTCCCGCAGCATTCGCAGGCAGCCAGCGCCGCAGGTGGTGAGTCCGGACCGCGGGCTCTGCGGACCAGAGACCCAGGTGGTCCCAGGTGCATGGCCGGTGGTAGGCCGCAACGGGAACGGAGACACGATACAGAACACAGGTCGCGTCTCCGTTCTGGAGAGAGAATGTTACAGTTACAGTTCCCGTTCCCTCCCCTCCCCCCCCCCCCCAAAACATAACATACAACACTACATCATATTAACACTACAATTGAGACAAAAACAACAAAAAACACAAAAGACAGACGGACTGCAGGCAAGCCGCAGCTGCGACGGCAGCGCTGTGTATGGATGCTTGTGGTTGGAGTGGACTCGGTGGGCCAAAGGGGCTGTTTCCATGATCTATCTCTAAAACTAAAACAAATCATTTGATCCAACCAAAGAATACCTGAAATAAATGCAAGCTGATCATTTTCTGTGACAAATTTGCAGAAAAGATTTTTATTTCCGCAATGAGTGGAACTGAGCCACTTGATACAGTAAAAATAGAATGGTTTCTTATGCACTTTGGAAGAAGACTTAGAGGCAGGTAGATTAGGCACTGGAATGGTTGGGGTGATCCCAGTGCATCTGCCTCACCAACTGAAAAGACAGATTGAGCAGATGAGGTAAGGCCACCTTTTATTACATCCAGCTCCTCATTGATATATGTCCATGCTATGAAAATAAATGACTGTTTATTTCATTCTTTGTTAAAGATCGGCAAGAAAACAAGTCAAGCTAAACCGGCGATCTTTATGGACTGTGGAATGCATGCAAGGGAGTGGATTTCTCCAGCATTTTGCCAGTGGTTTGTGAAGGAGGTCAATATAAAAATTTAGCTGTTTAAATTTTGATATAGATTGTTAAAAATAATATATGACTGAGTTATGCCACAACTAATATACATGTCCAAGACTGCTAGTGTGTGTTAACGTGTTATTAACGTGGCAATACCTTAAAGTAATAAAAAGCAACTGCAGATGTTGGTTTATACCATAGATAGGCACAAAATGCTGGATTAACTCAGTGGGTCAGGCAACATCGCTGGAGAATGTGGATAGGCGACGTTTCAAGATCGTTCTTCAAAGTTATGAGAAAGGGTGAAGGGCCCCGACCCGAAACATTGCCATTTTCTCCAGAGATGCTGTCTAACCAGCTGAGTTACTCCAGCACTGGGTCTCGATGATATAAAGTATGTTGCCAACCAGACAGCCAAGTTCTGTCACCAGGTAATGATCAACAGGTTTGTTTATTTTAGTGCAACGTTCTTTATTCCATTACTCTTTATTCTGAACTTAGAAACATACCTTCAAATTATGTTTTAGATTGTGAGCACCATGGATATCAACGAAATCAAATGTTTCCTCTCATGTAATAATTGAGCACAAACACACAAACCCTACAATGTGAGGTGGTGAGTCTATACTCAGTGCACAATGTGTTGTGAGTCAATAGCCAACAAGAGAATAAACAGATTCATGTAAATGATTGATGTAAATGCAACACCTATTTAAACTGCAAGATTGTTCTTATTTTCACAGAGCCAATTATTTCCTGCAAATAAAATTAGCTTCTGCAGTGAAATCTTTATTTATCAATATAAGGCCTCATGGGCATTTTAATATCAATAGTCTATTCAATATAAGACCTGTACTTTGTGGATGAGGAATATGTCTATCATCTCTAGGCCACGGATACTTATGGATCGGATCCCACTATTACCCACATCCTGGACTCTGTGGACATCTTTATTGTCCCCGTTATCAATGTTGATGGATATTCCTACACCTGGTCAAACGTAAGTATCATAACAGTATTAAAAGATGGAAAATGTTTACTACAATTACATTCACTTTGGTTTAGATACAACGCGGAAACAGACCCTTCGGTCCACTGAATCCACACCAACCAGCAAACTCCACATATTAACGCTATCCAACACACTCGGGACAATTTACATTTATACCAAGCCAATTAACCTACAAACCTGTACGTCTTTGGAGCGTGGGAGGAAACTGAAGATCTTGGAGAAAACCCATGCAGGTCACGGGGACTCACAGATTCATAGTCATAGAGCAGAGATTCATACAGCGTGGAAAAAGGCCCATCAGCCCAACCTGCCCACACCGCCCAACATATCTAACCTACACTAGTCCCACCTGCCTGCATTTGGCCATATCCCCCTAAACCTGTCCTATCCATGATCCTGTCTAAATGTTTTTTAAACATTGTGATAGTACCTGCCTCAACTATCTCCTCTGACAGCTCATTCCATACACCCACCACCCTTTGTATGAAAAAGTTACCCTTCAGATTCCTATTAAATCTTTTCCCCCCTCACCTTAAATCCATGTCCTCTGGTTCTTGATTCCGCTACTCTGGGACAGGGACTGTGCACCTACTCGATCTATTCCTTTCATGATTTTGTATGCTCCATAAGATCACCCCTCATCCTCCTGCACTCCAAGGAATAAAGTCCTATCCTGCTTAATTTTCCCTATAACTCAGGCCCTCGAATTCTGGCAACATCCTGGTAAATCTTCTCTGCACCCCTTGGCCTCGATGCAGGGAACGAGGGTTCCACTCCTCACCTAGAAACTAATGTGTACACACATTCAGACTCAACAAGAGACTGATGCAGAAATATATACGCACACACAGACACACAGACACAAACACGCACACACTCACACACGAACAGACGCACACACATTCATCTGGAGGCAGACACAAGGACAGACTCACAATTATCCGGAGAGAGATGTACCTTCATGCAGTCACACATTCATCAATGTACACACACTGAAACACACATACATGTATGCACACTCATCTCAATACTGCATAAGCATACTCACACATAATATACAACACTCAGCTAGCTACAGTGCAAACACATACCTGCGCACACGTCCAGGTACACATGCAAGCACATGCCCGCACACGCGTCCACACACATGCACACATATGTGCTTCAGTGTGCACATCAATGTGCTTTGCCCTTATCAGGTTACTTTCAGTTACCTGCACTGCATTTGGGTCAATTTCCACATCAAATCTTCACTGTTCATTAGAGCAAAGCCTGGGGAATTCCCAGTGGAATCAGATACCACTGACAGAGGCTACTCAGCCTTCGAGTCCATGCTAGCCCAGGGAAGGAGCTATCCATTGAGGCCCCCACTCGTTTGCCAATTCTTCCTCTTTCTGCATCATGGTGGACAGTGGGAGATCCGTCATCCTTAACCTCTGTCATTCATCTATCTGAAGAACCGCATGTGGAGAAAGACCCGATCGAGGAACGCCGGGAGCAATTGCCGAGGAGTTGACCCCAACAGAAACTGGGATGCGGGATGGTGCTGTAAGTAGTTTGCAAGCAGTTGTCCCGTGGTTTGAGTGGAAGGGTTGTGTGCAAAGGGATGAGATTGAGGGGTTTCCCTCAGCCACATACACACATACAACACATATATTTTCATTGACACAAAATGCTGGAGCAACTCAGCGGGTCAGGCAGCAGCATCTCTGGAGAAAGAGAATAGGTGACGTTTCAGGTCGGAACCATTCTTCAGACTGGAAGTAGAGGTGGAGGGGATAGGGGAGAAATAAACTAGAGGTGAGAAAAGGCCAGAACAAATCAGGGCTAGCAACAGATGACCTAAGGAAGGGTGGAGCCCAGAATGGACCATTGTTGGTTTGGGAAGGTGTGATAACAAGAGGGATACGAGGATGTGACCAGTGGAACTGATAGGACAAGGGTGGGCGATGGTGGAAGAGAGGGGAGGGGAGAGAATGCAGGAGTAGAGGCAGCTGGCAATGGTGGAACGATAGTAATCAGGGACTTTGAAAAGACGAGAATTAGAGACAGGGAGGGTTATGACTGGAATAGATCACTGAGATAAACAGGCCATGCTTATTTACAGTAAACGTGTATACATAGATAGAATAACTGTTTATATTAATACTTGTGAATGCAGTGGTTTACTAAGAAGGTTTACCTATAGCATCTAGAATCATCTTGTTTGAAGCATCGGATAATCGTTCCTCTCATCTTAGATGCTGACTGACCAATGTGTGCTCCTGGTACCTCCGGTGGGCTGCATTACAGAGCAGAGAGACACTGGGGTCCACACTCAAATAGAAAGACAAGCACACCCACTCACACACACACACACACACACACACACACACACACACACACACACATGCGCACATGGATGCGATCACAGTCAGCCACACATACACTCACAGACAGGCGCACAGTCTGACAGATAGACACACATACAACATACGCATACACTCAGACACACATACACTCACACACTCACAGATACACACACACACACACACGCGCATGCTAACAAACTCATAAACTCAGACACACACACACAGATACACTCACAGACAAACTCATACACATACATAGACAGACAAAAACATACACACATGCACACGCACACTCTCACAGCCACATGCATACAATTAGACACTTACACATACAGTATAAGCACACATACACATACACATAAACAGATGTACACACACTCACCGAATGCACACATGCCCACACAGACACATAGACTCAAACACCCACACGATGTACGGACACAGACAGACAGGCACACACACAAACAGACACAATGCACACACAAACTAACACACAAAAACATACACAAACACATACACACACACACACAAACTCACACATCAACACAAGCACATAGACTCTCCCGCTTGCTCACTCAAACACACACACTCTCACTCTCACACACACACGCACTCACTCGCACACACATGCACACACACACGCACACACACGCACACACACGCACACATGCACATGCACACACACACGCACACACACACACACACACACACACACACGCACACACACACACACACACACACACACACACACACACACGCACACACACACACACGCACACACACACACACGCACACATACACGCACACACACACGCACACACGCACACACGCACACACACACGCACACACGCACACACACACACACGCACACACACACACACACACAAACATCTTACTGTCCCATTGTGTCTGGCAGCTATCGGCGCCTCATCGAATCCCTGTTCTGAGACCTACTGTGGTCCTCAGGCAGAGTCTGAGAAGGAGGTCAAAGCTGTTGCAGACTTCATCCGTCTCCACAGGAAGAGCATCAAGGCCTATCTCACCATCCACTCCTACTCGCAGATGTGCCTCTTCCCGTACTCCTACACCTACGACTTGGCTGCAAATCACAATGAACTGGTGAGTATCTCAGTGCATCACCGACAGTGTCAGTTGTAGCAACATTTGCGACAAATCTAAATCCTCTATACGTTATTTGGTGAAGGGCTGTGCAGCAAATTCTCAGTTTGGAAAGTACCTCCCTTTTCACAGGGCTCTCCCCTCCCTCCACGTCCCTCACCCAGTTACCAAGGCACAAAAGGACACAGAGTGCTGGAGTAATCAGCGGGTCAGGCAGCATCTGTGGCGAACATGGATCGGTAACGTTTCAGGTTGGAACATGTTCTTTTGTGTAAACCAGCTTCTGCACTTCCTTGTTTCGACATTTTGATCCCGACCCGAAACGTCACCTATCCATGTTCTCCGGAGATGCTGCCTGACCCGCTGAGTTACTCCAGCACCCTGTGAAACGTCACCTATCCATGTTCTCCGGAGATGCTACCTGACCCACTGAGTCACTCCAGCATTTTGTGTCCTTTTGTGTAAACCAGCATCTGCAGTTCCTTGTTTGTACCAAGACACAAAATTCCTTCCTCTCTGTGGTGGAGTCAGATGCCTACACATTTTAGTTTTTAGTTTAATGAAACAGCACAAAAACAGGCCCTTCGGCCCACCGAGTCCACATAGTCTAGCGATCTCCGATTTAACACTATCCTACATATTAGGGACAATTTACAATTATACCGAGCCAATTAACCTACGTCTTTGGAGTGTGTGAGGAAAGTGGAACTCGCGGAAGAAAACCCGCGCAGGTCACAGGGAGAACGTACAAACTCCGTACAGACAGCACCGGTAGTCAGGATTGAACCCGAGTCTCTTGCGCTGTAAGGCAGCAACTCTACCACTGCGCCACCCTTGGATCTTGGATATCCCGCGTCTTGGGGCATCTGCACACACCAGCTGGGTGGTGGTGAGGGCCAGATTGTTCGTTGTCCACAACAAAGGAACAGGAGTGGGGAAGGACAGTGCTCTGAAACTCTCATGGCAAATAATTCATCTGATACCTCATTGGGGGATTAAAAAAACAATGAATAATTATCGAAGCATCCAGATTAGAAACATTCAAATGAGTACTTGGCCTCCACTGCACCCGTTTCCACTGGCTTTAGAGTTTAAAATTGGGGGGCACATTGTTGCAGTGACACAGCTGGTAGAGCTGCTGCCTCATAAATTGACAGATCCGGGTTCAATCCTGACCTCGGGTGCTGTCTATGTGGAGTTTGCATGTTCTCCCTGTGACTATGTGAGTCTCCTGCAGGTACTCTGGTTTCCTCCCACATTCGAAAGACATGTGCGTTTGCATGTTAATTGGCCTCTGTAAATTGTCCTCGATGTTTAAGGAATGGATGAGAAAGTGGGATAACAAGTTCACAAGTTATGGGAGTAGAATTAGTCTATTTGGCCCATCGAGTTTACTCCACCATTCAATCTTGGCTGATCTCTATCTCCTAATTCCATTTTTCTGCCTTCTCCCCATAACCTTTGACACCCGTTCTAATCAAGAATTTTTCTCTCTCTAGTTTAAAAATATCCACAGCCCTCTGTGGCAATGAGTTCCACAGATTTACTACCGTCTGACTAAAGAAGTTCCTCCTCACTTCCTTTCGAAAAGAGCGCGCTTAAATTCTGAGACTATGACCTCTGGTCCCAGACTTGCCACCAGTGGAAATATCCTTTCCACATCCACTCTATCTATGCCTTTCATTATTCTGTATCGTAGGACTAGTGTGAATGGGCGATCAATGGGTGGAAATAGACATCAAGTGCTGGAGTAACTCAGCGGATTAGGTAGCATCTCTGGAGAACAGATGACCAAGGAGGGGTAGAACCAACAATGGCTCATTGTTGGCTGGGGAAGAGGTGACAATGAAGGGATATGGCGATGCAAACAGTAGAACTAGTATATTGACTCGGGTGGGGGAGGGGGGAAGAAGGGAATGCAGGAGTTACTTGAAATTAGGGAAGTCAATGTTCATTCCGCTGGGTTGTAAGCTGCCCAAGCAAAATATCAGGTGCTGTTCCTCCAATTTCCGTGTGGCCTCAATCTCAATAGGCAGCGTGTATTCAGTGGGCTGAAGGGCTTGTTTCCATGCTGTATCTCTAAACTAAACTTACACAGTGGTGCAGCAGTAGAGTTGCTGCCTTACAGCACCAGAGACCTGGTTCGATCCTGACTAGTGTTGCTATCTGAAAGGAGTTTGTAAGTTCTCCCTGTGACCACGTGGGTTTTCTTTGGGTACTCCGGTTTTCTCCCACACGCCAAAGACGTGCAGGTTTGTAGGCTAATTGGCTTTGGTAAAATTGTAAATTGTCCGTAGAGTGTAGGATACTGTTGGTACACGGGGTGATCGCTGGCCGACGCAGATTTGGTAGGCCGAAAGACCTGTTTCCACTTTGTTCTCTAAAGTTCAAAACCCGATGTGACTTGATTTGACTTAACTTGTTTCTGAGGCAATGATTAGTGGATTATAAGAAAATAACTGCAGATGCTGGTACAAATTGATTTATTCACAAAATGCTGGTGTAACTCAGCAGGTCAGGCAGCATCTCGGGAGAGAAGGAATGGGTGACGTTTCGGGTCGAGACCCTTCTTCAGACTGATGTCGGGGGCGGGACAAAGGAAGGATATAGGTGGAGACAGGAAGATAGAGGGAGATCTGGGAAGGAGGAGGGGAAGGGAGGGACAGAGGAGCTATCTGAAGTTGGAGAAGTCGACGTTCATACCACCGGGCCGCAAACTGCCCAGGCGAAATATGAGGTGCTGCTCCTCCAATTTCCGGCGGGCCTCACTATGGCACTGGAGGAGGCCCATGACAGAGAGGTCAGACTGGGAATGGGAGGGGGAGTTAAAGTGCTGGGCCACCGGGAGATCAGTTGCGTTAATGCGGACCGAGCGCAGGTGTTCAGCGAAGCGATCGCCGAGCCTGCGTTTGGTTTCGCCGATATAAATAAGTTGACATCTATTAGTGGATTATTCTTGGTTGCACCATTGCATTTGATGCTACAGTTGGCCTTGGTGTCCCTGGATCTGCCGTATGGAGGTAGACACAAAATGCTGCAGTAACTCAGCAGGTGCCAGCTTACTCCAGTACTTTGTGCCTTTTTTTCCATCAGCATCTGCAGTTCCTTATATCTGCAGTGGGGATAGATCAAGCAGAGATCTCGTCCAATTCTTATCTTGATGAATTAATGCAATGCAGCGGACAGTCAAGTTTGACTGCAAAGGCCTCACTAATGGAGTTGCATGCAACCATGCTCTTGAATGATTTTAATACAGGGAAAGCCAATTTGATGCAGGTCACAAAGTGGTAGCTGTGATAATCCTTCAGCCTGGAAGGGGGAAATGGAGAAGGAAGCAGAAAGAATGAACAGTGGGTTAAATTGCAGGTGTTGTTAGGGATTCATAACGACCCACTGAACTGAAGTTTCATTTAAAGGTAGCACTTTCTAACCTTGCCTCCAACTGACAGCAATCCTCACTGGCTGCAATGTTGCCTGAACATACACCGATGAGCCAAAACATTATGACCACTGACAGGTGAAGTGAATAACATTGATGATCTTGTTAGGCAGCAAGTGGGATATGTTAGGCAGCAAGTGAACAGTCAGTTCTTGAAGTTGATGTGTTGGATGCAGGAGAAATGTGCAGGAGTAAAGACCTGAGCGACTTTGACAAGGGCCAAATTGTTATGGCCAGACGACTGGGTCAGAGCATCTCTGAAACGGCAAGGCTTGTGGGGTGCTCCCAGTCAGCAGTGGTGAGTACCTACCGACAGTGGTCCGAGGAGGGACAAGCCACAAACAGGGTGTTGGATGCCCAAGGCTCATCGATGCGGGAGGGCAACAAAGGCTATCCCGTCTGGTTCGAACCGACAGAAGGTCTACTGTGGCACAAGTCACAGAAAACTTTAATGGTGGTCACGGGAAGAATGTGTCACAATACACAGTGCATCGCACCCTGCTGCATATGGGGCTGCATATGGGTCAGAGTGCCCATGATGACATAATGTTTTGGCTCATCAGCGTATTTTAAAATCCCCTTCCTAATCTGAACATCAGACTACTCTGACTCTTCAGTGAAGTAGCATACACTTGGGATGATGTTATTCAGGCGAGACATTAACCAAAGCATCTTTCTGACTGATGCAGCCACTGTAAGTGATTGCACGAGTAATGGTTCCGTGTGCATCTCCGAGTTGGGGCAAAGCCGGGAATGTCCTTCATTAAAGGGGACTTTCGCTCATGACTGTCTTTAAAGAACAAAATGGAGTCTTTCCTCAGAGTCTGATTCTGATTATGGAGTGAATGACACCAAGCAACAAGCAGTTCCTCTTGCCGTTCTGTGTTTCAGAATCAGCTTGCCAAAGAAGCAACAAGCCGTCTGGAATCCCTCTACGGGACGCAGTACGTCTACGGGCCTGGAGCAACCACCATCTGTAAGATTTCTGTTTCTTCCAGTGTCTGATAAAACATTACCAACACTAGGGGAATTGAGAACCAGAGCGCATAGGTTTAAGGTGAAGGGTGAAAGATTTAATAGGAATCTGAGGGGTAACTGGGTAACTTTTTCATACAAAGGGTGGTTGATGTATGGAACAAGCTGCCAGAGGAGGTAGTTGAGGCTGGGTCTATCACAACGTTTAAGAAACAATCTAAAAGGTACATAGATAGGACAGGTTTAGGACAGGTACATGGATAGGACAGGTAGATATGGGCCAAACGCAGGCAGGTGGGACTACTGTCGATGGGACATGTTGGTCGGTGTGGGCAAGTTGGGCTGAGAGGCCTGTTTCCACGTTGTATGACTCTCTGACTCTCACTCTGTAACATTTGTTTCAAGTCAATAGCCAGGACCTCTTTTTTTTTTGTAAGTTGGATGAATGCACCATAAAAATATGGATGTCGATGTTGATGACGACACAAAGGTAATAAGGAAGTATGTGGTGGAGAGAATCTAAGGAGGATGTAAGGGGATGTAGAAAGGTTAACTGAATTGTGACATATTGGGCAAATAGAGTCTAATGTGGCCATATGAGATATTGTCCATTTTGGCAGTAAGTTTTAAACAAAAAGGACATTCTCTCAGTAGTGAGAGATTGCAGAGTACTGAGACACAGAGGGAACTATTGCGAGATTCGTAGAAGGCTAAGATGTAGATATAGAAAGAAACAAGGAAAGCTAGCAGAATCTTATTGATACTAACGGGTGTGAAGAAGGGTACCAATCCCAAATGACGTCTATCCTTTCCCTCCGCAGGTGCTATCTGGACCCCTGAGTTCCTCCAGCACTTTGTGGTTTGTTAAAGATCCCAACTTCTGCAATTCCTTGTGACTTTGACTCTTACGGATCATTTTTAGGAGAATTAGATACAAGAACAGGCTTCAATTGTTTGGGGTATTCAAAAGACCATATCTGAACCATTGAGAGTCATAAAGTAATACAGAATGGAAATTGGTCCTTCCGCCCATCAATGTGGCTCCAACCATCTAACACCTATTGTAACACATTTTATTTTCCTTGATTTCCGATAAACTTCAACCATATTCTACCACTGAATGATATTCTACCTCAATGATGATCCTTTAATGCAATCTTTGTTTACAGATCCAGCTGCAGGTGGTTCAGATGACTGGGCCTATGATATGGGCATTAAGTACTCCTTCACCTTCGAGCTCCGTGACACTGGTAGACATGGCTTCTTGTTACCTGAATCTAAAATCAAGCCTACCTGTGAAGAAACAATGTTGGCCATTAAATACATTGCTAACTACGTCACCAACAATTTGTATTGAGAACAACTTGTCAGTGAATAAAGGAATTTGACAATCTGCCATCTATTATCATTGCTGCAGGCACGGTCGACGTTACTGTTATAGTTCTGGTCACCACATTGCAGGAGAGGTGTGATAAGGGGTGCAGAGAAAATGTACAAGGATATTGCCAGCAATGGAACTGGAGTTTTGAGGAGAAGTTGGATAGTGGATTTATAGAGGCTAAGAGCAAAAAACAAAGAAATAGCCCCTTAGTCCATCATGTCCATGCTGACCTCTTTCCCCATCTGTACTAATCTCACAGGCCCTTCGGCCCACCGAGTCCACACTAACCAGCGATCCCCCCCATATACACTGCGCCACTGTACTAGTATGAAGTACAGCCAAAACTACAATAATACATTATATAACTATTTGGAAAACCCCACTTATGTTGTAATCTGATTTACCAAGTGCTGATTCCCACATCATCTTTAACAAAGGGATCCCAACTCCTGTGGTCTCTACAACATACCGGGCCCAGATCCCGTATTCCTATTAACAGACAGGGATTCCGGTTCTCACAGCCCCCCTAATGACTGGGACCCTAGTTCCCTTACTCTCTCGAAACTCACCTGTTTCTGTTTCCTGCCCTCCTTTGAAACTTGCCAACTTTAAATATTCTACCGTGGGACATCGGAGAGATCTGAATTAAAGGTGTACAAAATAAGGCACAGGGTGATAAATAAGGCACAAAGAAAATCTGCTAATTAATCGGCATCAAAGTCTTGAGCATGCCGCATGACCAGAGAGTCACTGTATCATCTGAAGAAATAGTTACACCTCAGCCAAAATTTGGCCAACACCCAACACACACCCACCACTGCCTCTCCACCCAGAGTGTGAGTAAAACTCAGCCCAAACCTCCTCCCATATTTAGTGCTGCCTCACAGCACCAGAGACCCTGGTTCGATCGTGATTTCAGGTGCTGGCTGTATGGAGTTTATACATTCTCCCTGTGACCATGCAGGTCTCCACTGGGTACTCCGGTTTCCTCCCGCATCCCAAAGACATGCAGGTCTATAGGTTAATTGCCCCTCCATAAAACTACTCTTAGTGTGCAGGGAGTGGGGAAGTGGGATAACATAGAACTTGTGTAAACGAGTGATCGATAGTCAGCATGGTCTCAGTGGGGCAAAGGACCTGTTTACATGCTGTAGCTCTAAACTAAACTAAGCTAAGCAAACCAGTAAAGGATCTGCTTTAAACCATGTGGTTTAAAATAGCACCTTTAATCTTATTTAATTTTAATCTTCACTATTATCAATAGATTTCCGGATTTTAAGGGAATTGCGAAATATAGGGGCACTGCAGCAATATTTCGCAGAGATGGAGAATCAGAATTGAAGAGACATATTATCTACTCTAGCTCATAATTATTACATCCACATGACATTTTATAATCCCTTCTTGTCTTAACAATTTTATAGAACTCAGCACAATATTACATTCACACAGTGTGACAGTAACCCATCAGATACGGCTTTAAATCCCTCATTTTAGGCGAGAGCTGCCCAGTTTGAAGCATTTTGTTTCTAATAAAGCATTAAACTGAGTTCCCGTCTACCCTTTGAGGTGGTTGTCACGGAATTTCATTGTGCCATAGCAAAGGACAGCAGGCGTCCTGGCCAATAATTTGACTCTTAACCCCCCAAATTGTTATCAGCATTTATCAAATCTTTCATCCTTACTCTTTTGAGGATAAAAGGAAATATAAGCCTCCAACTTAACCCAGAGAACAATTTAAATTTAGCATTTTAATAGAATTCATAACAACAGTGTCAAAGTTATCTTTCCACAGCATACTCATTCATTTGGACTTTTGCCAAAGGCCATTTCCTTCATCCCTAAATATCATCCCTTTTATCACAAAAACCATCTTCCTCCTGTCATTTCTGGCTTAACAATTTGGTTCCGTGCCAGTTCCCATTGTCATATATATAGTCATAGAGTTACACAGCACAGGAACAGGTCTTTCAATCTACCGTGCCCACGCTTGTCCAAATTGTTCTTTAGTTTAGTTTAGTTCAGTTTACAGGGACAGCATGGAAACAGGCCCTTCAGCCCACCGAGTCCCAAGCCAACCACCGATTAGCCTAACCTGATGTTATCCTAATTTTTCATCCATTCCCTATCCATTGGTGGCAATTTTATTTCTTACGCAGGCAAATTAACGTACTGACCCGCACATCTTCAGGATATCAGAGGAAACCTACGCGGTCACAGGGAGAATGTGCAAACACCACACAAGGCAGCATCCGAGGTCAGGATTGAACCTGGGTGTCCGCTGCTGTGGGGCACGCTGTTCCACACTGTATCTCTAAAAGTCAAAAAAACTTGAACAAGGCAATGAAGGAAAATTGGTGTCCGTGTGGTGGGTAACTGATGGAGCCCACAATTGCCTGATGGATGTAGCCTGATGGTTGTAGGGAAGAAGCTGCTCCGCGGAGAACTTGGACTTTACAGTTTTCAGGGTCCTATACTTTTCAACCTGATGGCAAGAGTGAAATGAGAGTGTGGTGTGGGATTGGTGTCTGTGTGGTGGGTGACTGATGGAGCCCACAATTTAACGCAGTAGAGCGGATTAAAGGAATCAATCATTCATGCAAAAAAATGGGTACAAGTCTGCTTTACCTAATTTCTATTCTTTCACAAAACCTTCTGTAGTAGTGCAAGATCAAGAGTCAAAAGTCAAGAGTGTTTTATTGCCATATGTCCATTTGTAACATTTTATATATACATATACATTCACCAAACTTTGTTGTTTAGGGTGGTGTTTATGGAGTACTGTGTTTACATATTGTTCCATTTCAGGACATATGGCAATAAATCACTCTTCACACACACACACACGCATACATATATACATATATATATGTATATGTATATATTTATTTATTTATATATATATAAAACAATATATATATATATATATATATATATATATATATATATATATATATATATATATATATATATATATATATACAAAAACAATGCCCCAAGTCTATGTAGTTCAAAGTTTATTTGGAGGTTGTCATGTTTAATACTGTAGCCTGATGGTTGTTGGGAAGAAACTATACCTGAACTTGGACATTACAGTTTTCAGGGTCCTATACTTTCAAGTTGATGGCAAGAGTGAAATAAGAAAGTGGTGTGGGTCTCAGATGATGCTGGCTGCCTTTTTTAAGGAGCAACCCCTGTAGATCCCTTGGATGGTGGGAAGGTCGGTACCCTTGATGGACTGGGCAGAGTTCACCACTTTGTGAAACCCTCTTCATTTCTGGGCATTCAAGTTGTTGAACCAGGCCCTGATGTAAGCAGTGATGTAACCAGTGATGCAATATGCTCTTCACTGTACACCTGTAGATGTTCAGGAGGGTGTTCATCTACATAAAGAATCTCCTCAATTTCTGAGGAAGTAGAGGCAGTGAGGGTGTTTCTTCATGATTGCGTCAATGTGCTTGGTCCTGGACAGATCTTCAGAGATAGGCATGCCCAGGAATTTAATGTTTCTGACACTCTCCACCTCTGTCCTATCAATGAAGATAGGCATAAAGTGCTGGAGTAACTCATTGGGTCAGGCAACATCTCTGGAGAAAATGGGCCCCTTTTCAGACTCTACCTGAAAAGGCACCCGTCCTTTTTCTCCAGAGATGCTGCTTGACCTGCTGAGTTACTTCAGCACTTTGTGTCTATCTTCGGTATAAACCTAGCATCTGTAGTTCCTTCCCAGATGTCGTGCTGATGAAGACAGGTTTGTGGGCTGCAAAATCCCAAGATGCAAGTAATTCATAAGAATAGAGGTGGAGGAGCAGCAAGCTACATATTGTGGCTATATTTAGCTGTGCACTGACTGGCACCACACCCTGAGATAACCAACCACGAGGAAACAGACCTTCAGCGAAAGACCTAATGGATATGACAAGGCACATTCATGTACAAACGCGTATTACATCTCAGCAACAAGCTGTGTGTTTACTCCAGATACTGCTCCCACTATAAGTGTGTCCAATCTGACTGGGCACCCATTACCATCCCAGAGAGGCGATGGAAGGACATTTGCTTCTCAGCTTTGTCGTGGTTGCTTTAGGCAAAGTTCCAAGTAACCAATATGCCGGGTAAGGAGAGACACTGAGTTCATTATTTTTTTTCTTGCTTTATTCAATTCTTTCCATTGTCTTGCTTTCCCCTCTCTTGGCCATGCCATGTGTTGGAAAGTCTATTCTCCTTCAGATCTAGTATTTTATATATTTTAGATTAGTTTTGTTCAAAGATACAGTGTGGAAACAGGACCTTCAGCCCACCGAGTCCGCACCTTCCAATGATAACCCGAACACTAGTTCTATGTTATCCCACTTTCCTATCCACTCCCCACACACTAGGGGCAATTTATACAGACCAATTAACCTACAAACATGCGCATCATTAGAATGTGTGAGGAAACCGGGGCACCAAGAGAAAACTGACGCGATCACAGGGAGAACGTACAAACTTCCTACAGTCAGTACCCATAGTCAGGATCGAACCTGGGTTCCTGGAACTGCAAGGCAGCAACTTTGCCCTTGCGCCACTCTACCCCCCCCCCCCCACCCCCACCCCCACCCCCCCCCCCCCCCCCCCCTGCCCCCCAAAGATATTTCCCTCCTTTCTTTGCTTCACAAGTGACAACATTAACCTCAGCATTGAACTACTATGGACTTTGTTTGAGATTGCACCACATACTTCACCTTGCACTGTTCTGGTCTGGTTACCTAGTATTAATGATAATTTATTGTATTATTATTATGTAGAAACGTATTTGTCATGCTGATGTATTAGCAAGTAATATTGCCATTGTTAGGATCCCGGAGCATATGAGAATTAAACTCAATTAAGACTTGACTTGACCCAAAACTCTATAAGTTCCTCACTAAGTCCCTGTCTCTGTTTTCCTCCTTTAAGATTTTTCTTAATACTTCAGTAGTCCAATGGTGCTTTATTTGTCATGTGTGCAACTGCACAGTGAAATTCTTTATACGTATATTACACATGTAGGCACCGCCATTTTTGGCACTTTTATTTAAAGCCCAGTTAGGCAGCGCGCACGATGTACTGGAGTAATTCCTGTGAACCGACGTCCCTCTCCTCTCCTCGACCCGCCATCTTTGTGTCTCGGGGTCATCTCCTGCAGCCGATCTTGAAGGCGCTGGAGGCATTGCCCCGGTTCACCCTCCTATCGGCCCTTGCTCCCCCCCCCCCCGTCCGACGTCTCCAGCTCCCTCTTCGTTATGCCATCCTACGAGCTTTCGGGCGGGCTACTTGCCTCTTTCACCAAGCTTTATGAAGTTTCCACTCTCTTAAGCTCAGAATCAATGTTGTTTAATATACTTTCTGTTAAAGGAATGACATAAACATCAGTCATTGTATTGAAGAACCATTGGTGTGATATGTGATAAGACTCACACTTAACTCTCGTTAAAGGGATAAAGTTTTGCGTCTGAAACCAGACAACGAACAGCAGCTGCAGTTTCTAAGGGACGTGGCTCAGACTATGAAGGTATGGCGTCCTGTTGCTACTGAGTACACTGTTGTCTAGTAACGTGATGAAACCGAATGGTTAATCGTGCCCTTGATATGCCCGCAGATTGACTTCTGGCAGCCACCTTCTCCCGAGCTGATGACTACAAACAGGACTGTGGATTTCAGAGTCCCTGCAGACTGGGTTTCCAACATCCAGTACCGGCTGCAGAAGATTGGATTGAAATATGAGTTAGGTTCAGATCCTACGCTAACTCGGGACAATGGTGTCCAAAGATGCATTAGTTTGGCAAAGCTAATTTGTTTGCTTTCCTTATAAAAGGCACAGATAGGGGAGGCAGTCAGAACCTTTATCCCAGGATGGAAATGTCAAATACTAGAGGGCACAGCTTTAAGATGAGAGGGGCAAAGTTTAAAGGAGATGGGTGGGCAAGATTTCTTAACACAGACAGCAGTGAGCATCTGGAATGCACCGTTGAGGGTGGTGGTGAAGGCAGATGCAATAATGGCATTTGAGACTTTTGCATAGGCACATGGAATGGAGGGATACTGATGATGTGCAGGCAGATAAGAGTTGCTCTTGGCATTATGTTCAGCAGAGATGTTGTGGGTCAAAGTGCCTATTCTTGTGATGTAACTGTTCTATACTGGAAGGCTGACATGGTAGTTGCAGAGATGATGGTTCCTCTGGCCTGGTGTATAGAAACAGGAAACACAATCTCAAAATAAGAGAACGGCCAAGGATGACCACAAAGTGCTGGAGTAACTCAGCGAGTCAGGCAGCATCTCTAGAGTGTAGGAAAAACACTGCAGGTGCTGGTTTAAATCGAATGTAGACACAAAATGCTGGAGTAACTCAGCGGGTCAGGCAGCATCTCGGGAGAGAAGGAATGGGTGACGTTTCGGGTCGAGAAGGGTCTCGACCCATTCCTTCTCTCCCGAGATACTGCCTGACCCGCTGAGTTACTCCAGCATTTTGTGTCAGCATCTCTAGAGTAAAAGGTTGGGTGATGTTTCGGGTCAGAGCCCTTCTTCAATCTGAATGTAGAGGAGGGGGGAACAAGAGGTAGGAAAAAGGCCAGAACAAATCTGGGCCAGCAATAGATGGCCAAGGAAAGGTGGAGCCCATAATGGTCGATTGTTGGCTGGGGAAGAGGTGATAATGAAGGGATACAAGGATGCGAACAGTGGAACTAGTAGACAATTAAAGTGGGGGAGGGGAGAGGGAGAGGGAATGCAGGCGTTATTTGAAATAAAATAAATCAATATTCGTACGAATGGGTTGTAAGTGGCCAAAGCGAAATATGAGGTGCTGTGCAGAGGAGACTGAATCAGGGCCATTTTTCACCCAAGGGGGTTATCTATGCTCAGTGGCTGATGTATATTTGTGTACTGAGGGCCACAAGACATTGGGGTTTTGTATAGAAAGGTGACACTTGGGTAAAAATTCACCCATGATCTTATGGAATGAAGAAACCACCACAAAGGGCTGAATGGCCTACTTCTGCATCTATTGAAAGTTTCCCCTCAAATCTTTACTGTGCACATAATCTTTCAGGAGCCAACATTATTGTTAAAACAGTGCTGTTTTCACCCACAGAAATATAGCCTTGGCTCCTGGAAACCAGTTATGGTTTGACTAATACAACTGAAAAATGGGGTCATTGCAAAATAAAAAATAGGAAGAGTATCCACTTTTTAATGAATTCTAATGAATTTTAAATGAACGCAAATTACTTTTAAAAATATGTCGATGTATAATGTTAAAATGTATAATGTTCAATTTCTTAGTAAAATAGAAAAAAATAATATTTTAAGGGATGCCATCGAGTTTGAGGAAGCAGAGCTTAGTGCATTCAGGTCCAAACCGAAAAATTAATAGTTTATTAAAGAGATTAATCTGGCATTTGAGAGGCTTTTAGATGGGCACATGGAAATGTGAGCAATAGAGGTAAATGGATCATGTACAGGCAGATTAATTTGGCATCGTGGTCAGCACAAACATTGTGGGCTGAAGGGCCTGTTCCTGTACTGTACTATATTTATCCTGATTAATGAGGATAACACTGATTCATTATGTGATCAATCCCTGATTAATCTAAAATAAGTTATAATTAATCATGACTAATTAATAAACAATTACAATTAATTCATAATTGATTGTAAATTGATTATGATTAATCAGGATTCAGGATTCAGGATTCAGGATATTTTTATTTGTCAAAATTTAGTCACCCACAGTCCAACAATAAGAGCAATAAAATAAGCAATAATGAATCTTAGTTCATGGTCAGTTTGAGGGGTGTAAGCAGATTGGCTTTCAATGTGATTTTTTTTAAACCAGCATCAAAGATCGGGAAAATTCAGTTATATTCATTATGACATCCCCCTGAAGTTCATTTTTCTTTCACAAAGGTTTGGTTAGTTTTAGATAAATTACAAAGCCAATAGAAACTCAAGCCTTTAATCTTCGCTGTGTACACAGACTGTTTCCTAATTAATCTTATTCCACACAGTGTGTTAATTGACAACGTGAAGACCCTGATGGATAAACAGTTTGACCAAACAGATAGGAATACAACCCACTACAATTATGAAACATACCATGAGTGGACTGAGGTAAAAATAAGATCATGACACAAATGCAAAACCAGAACAAAAATACCAATGCATACTGCAAAAAAACGTTATACAGGGATAAAACATTCACATTGCTCTGTGTATGATAGAAACATAGAAACATAGAAAATAGGTGCAGGGGTATGCCATTCGGCCCTTCGAGCCAGCACTACCATTCAATATGATCATGGCTGATCATCCAAAATCAGTACTCCATCCCTGCTTTTTCCCCATATCCCTTGATTCCGTTAGCCCTAAGAGCTATATCTAACTCTCTCTTGAATACATCCAATGAATTGGCCTCCACATTGGCAGAGAATTCCACAGATTCACAACTCTCTGGGTGAAAAAGTTTCTCCTCATCTCAGTCCTAAATGGCCTACCCCTTATTTTTAAACTGTGACCCCCTGCTTCTGGATTCCCCCAACATGGGGAACATTTTTGCTGCATCTAGCCTGTCCAAACCCTTAAGAATTTTATATGTTTCTATAAGATCCCCTCTCATCCTTCTAAATTCCAGTGAATATAAGCCCAGTTGATCCATTCTTTGATCATATGATGAGGGACAAATATGACTGAGAAAGGTTTTCCTGATCAGTTTTCCTCATGAGACCACAAACCATCTATTTTTAAATGTGTTGGTAATTTTATATCAAATTTTATATCAAAGTTAAAGAACCCTAATTCTTGTTCCGAGTCTTTCATGGGACACAGTAAGGACTCTGAACATGGCACCAACGTCACCTGCAGTGTTTTTGTGCGTGCTATTTGCATTCTGTAGATGAAGAGGAAAATATCCAATGTGCCCTTGAAATGTGTAGGAAGGAACCGCCGATGGTGGTTTACACTGAAGGTAGACTGGAGTAACTCAGCGGGTTAGGCAACATTTCTGGAGAAAAGGAATAGAAAAGGAATTTCGGGTCAAGAGCCTTCTTCAAACTGAGAGTCAGGGTAGAAGGAAATGAGAGATATGAAAAGGTACAGAGACACAAATGAATGAAAGATATGCAAAAGGATAAATCAAAGCCAGCAATAATGATCGAGGAAAGGTGGTGCCCACAATGGTTCATTGTTGGTTGTACGGAAGGTGATAACGAATGATACAAACAGTGAAACTAAGCAGGAGGACAGTGAAACTAGTTCGATGACTAGGGTGGGTGGGGGTGGGACGGAGAAAGAGGGGATGCAAGGCTTATTTGAAGTTAGAGAAATCAATATTCATACCGCTGGGTTGTAAGCTGCCTAAGCGAAATATGAGGTGCTGTTTCTCCAATTCTTCTGAGCAAGTTAAGGAGGGTGCCGCGGGTAGGTGCTGGGAACCTGATGGGGTGGTCTTTCTGAGATATTGGTTTCTGCTTCAGATACCCAATCCCAAAGGCTGTAACCCTCAAACAGCCCCAAACTAATCAAATTTCAGATATCAACTATACGAAGGCTCAGGTCAGTGATTCTAATCGTAGGGTGCAGAAAAGATTTACGAGGATGTTGTCAGGACTCATGGGTCTGAACCACAGGGAGAGGTTGAGCAAGCTAGGATTTTATTCCTTTGGAGCGCAGGGAGGCTGAGGGATGATCTAAAAGATTTATATAAAATCATGAAAGGAATATGTAGGGTGAATGCACAGAGTCTTTTACCCATGGTAGGGGAATCAAGAACCAAAGGATATCAGTTTAAGGTGAGAGGGGCAAGAGCTCGTGGAATGAGGAGGTAGTTGAGGCAAGTCTATAAAACAAGACATCCACTCAGCACCTTGAGAATCCTGGCTTTGGATTAGAGTCGTAGAGTCATACAGCATGAAAATAGGGCCTTCAGCCCGTTCATCCATGCTGACTCCATCTAAGCTAGTCCCATTTGCCCGTGTTTGGTCCATATTTCCACTACACCTTTTCTACACATGTACCTGTCCAGGTGCCTTTTAAATGTTGTTGTTGCACCTGCCTCAACTACCCCCTCTCACAGCTCACTCCATAAACCCACCACTCTTTGTGTAAAAAAAAAAGTTACCCCTCAGGTTCCCACCACCCTCTTAGTGAAAAGGTTGCACCTCAGGTTCTTCTTAAATATATCTAAGGATTGATAAAAGATTACCACCAAATGCAAGAGTGTTAACATTGAAAAGGAGCTCACAGCTGCATTCTCTATTCTAGATTGAATCCTGGATGTCTAAAATTACTTTTGAACACCCAACACTGGTTTCCTGGTTCAGAATCGGAAGGACCTATGAACATCGCAGCATCTATATCCTCCGGGTAAAATCCCTTCTGGCTTAATTTATTGTAATTTTAACTAAAGCAACAGCTTCCGATCTCTCCAGCCAACCCTACAGTACAGCCAGTGCCAGAAGCCTTATTCATTGGGAGATCGTGCTTGGTTATCACATCAGTGACAGTTGCTAAAGCTGCATTCCAGGAAAACGGCATCAGTTGTGATATTCTGCGTCAGAAAAATGATGAGTAAACGTCCCACTCCAGGGGGCCGACAGTCATTGAAATACTAACAAACACCACGCTGTAAAAATGCTAACTCGCGGACAAAAGGTTAACTCAGGGTTATGTATTTTCTTACTGCACCTACTGCAGAGTAATAATTTAAGAAGTACAAAGGAGTCATCCATGTTTTATTATTAGTTTTGTTCGTTTTAATGGTACAGTGTGAAAACAGACCCTTCAGCCCAGCGGGGTTCGTGCCAACCAGTGGACATTCGTGCACTAGCTCCATCCTGCACATTCGAGACAATTTACAGAAGCCATTTACCCTATAAAACGGCACATCATTGGAATGTGGGAGGAATCTAGTGCACCCAGAGAAAACCCATGCGGTCACAGGAAGAGTCTACAAACTCCATACAGACAGCACCCACAGTCACGATTGAACCCGGGTCTCTGCCACTGTAAGGCAGCAACTCAATATGCCCCAATATGCTGCACAGTACATATTCTCCTCAAACAACATAACCCAAAGCAGACACAAGGTGCAGGAATAACTCCAGCACTTTGTGTCTTTTTTGGTAAACCGGCATCTGCAGCTCCTTGTGTCTACACTGCCCAAGCAGATTGCAGGTGGTGGGATCTTACTAGGTCTAAATTGGTTACCTTATTTCTATTTTAATTCATTTTCATGATCTGGGCCCTACCCTAACACTATTCTACACACCAGGGACAATTTACAATTTTACTGAAGTCAACGGAGAGTGATAGGAGCAGGATTAGGCCATTCAGCCCATCGCGTCTGCTCCACCACACAATCATGGCTGATCCATCTTTTCCTCTCAACCCCACTCTCCTGATTTCTCCCTGTAACCTTTGACGACCTTACTAATCAATAACCTTACAGCTTTAAAATTACCCAATTGACATGGCCTCCACAGCCATCAGTGGCAATGAATTCCACAAATTCAACACAAATTCCTCCTCATCTCCTTTCAAAAGTCCTGTCCTTTTATTCTGAGACGGTAAGGCCAATATTTATTGCCCATCCAATTTGCTCTTGAAAAGGTAATCGTTGACCTTCTTCTGGAACCATTGCCGTCCTTCTAGTGAAAGTCCTCCCACCATGATGTTGAATTAGGAGTTTCAGGAAGTAGATGACGAAGGACAGATGATATATTTCCAGTCACAAAGGTGTGGTACATTGAGACTATACATGATTACAATCAAGCCATCCACAGTGTACAGATACAGGACAAAGGGAATAATGTTTAGTGCAAGATAGAGTCCAGTAAAGTCTGCTTAAAGGTATTCCGAGGGTTTCCATTTAGGTAGATGGTAAGTCTCTCTGGTTGGTGATAGGATGGTTCAGTTGCCTGATAACAGCTGGGAAGAAACTGTTCCTGAATCTGGAGGTGTGCGTCTTCACACTTCTATGCCTCTTGTCTGATGGGAGAGGGGAGATGAGGGAGTGTCCGGGGTGATCCCTGATTATGCTGGTGGCCTTGCCGAGGCTGCGTGAGGTGTAGATGGAGTCAATGGAAAGGGGATTGGTTTGTGTGGTGGTCTGCGCGATTCTCCACAATTTCTCGCGGTCTTGGATGGAACTGTTCCAAACTGATGCTGCAATAAATCCCGATAATAACATTGTCTACCAATCTCACGCTAAAGGTTGGCAAGAGAACAGGTGCGGTGAAGCCCGCCATCTTCATGGACTGCGGAATCCATGCCAGGGAATGGATCGCTCCAGCCTTTTGCCAGTGGTTTGTGAAGGAGGTCAGTGGATGAATTGTGTTGCTTACTGAGTGAAACGTTCTCGTCCAGACTGAAGAATATATCGACTAATAAGTTCATGCTTCCACAGGCTGTTGAATCATATGGCACTAATTGTACCATGACCATCCTTCTCGATAACCTGGATTTCCTGATTGTTCCTGTTGTCAACGTGGATGGTTATATATACAGTTGGACCATGGTAAGTATCAGAATCCCTTTGGATGACACAAAGTAATTCACACTGTGATGATCAGCTTTGTGATTCTGCTAAGATTAGGGGAAAATGGCCACTGAAAGTCTTTGAGGCAAAGCATGATAAGATTGAAAGCAAATCAAGGATGACAAGGATCATCTCGTGCATTACCCAGTTATGTAAAATATAGAATAGGTGGCACTCAAGCCTACATGACATTGGTATGTCCAGGACTGATGTGCTTCTCAACAATCCTTTCCCACTAGATTTTCCTCCTTGAATATCTAACCTTTGAATCCATTCATTGATTTTTTTCTACTGAGAGATCCACAAATCTAAGATAAAGAATTCTAAGAACCATATTCTGTCACAGTCTGTCCTGTTCACTCACCTGCCGGCCACGCCCACCACGTTAAGCCAACTCCCCTCACCTGTTCACTCACCTGCTCCAGATCACCTATCAAGCCAGCATATAAACCCTTCCTGCACATACACTCTTTGCCAGATTGTTCTTAGCCCTCATGCAAGACTCTCCAGCATTCTCTCTTGGACTGAGTTCCCATTGCCGACCCTGCCTGCTCCCGACCTTCATGCCTCGTCGTAACCCTGGTGAACGCCTCAGTCTTCTGTCCACGAGCAGGTAGAAATAAAGCTCATTCTAAAACGACTTCCTTGGTTCCGTGTGCTGCATTTGGGTCTACCTGCGGTCCATTACATATTCTCTCTTATAGGAGTATTCTCCTCCTTGCAGTCTTGGTTGGTTGGTCATTATCCAGAGATGGGACCTCTGCTTCGAGGTTCAACAAAGAGACAGAAAACCCGCCTGTACCAAGTCTTTGATGAGATAATCTACAGTTACCTAATGGTTCTTCCCCATTTGTTGCAGATACTTAAGTTTAGCTGAGAGTTTAGCTTGTCACAATGTTACTGAAGCCAATTAACCCTCAAACCTGTATGTCTTTGGAGTGTGGGAGGAAACCGGAGCACCCGGAGAAAACCCACGCGGGTCACAGGGAGAACATACAAACTCTGTCTAGACAGCACTCTTTTTCAGGAATTGAACCTGGGTCTCTGGCACTGTAAGGCAGCAACTTCACCACTGTGCTGTCCCTAGTTAAGACATTTAAGACAATTGTTCCTGGGTAAATAGATATATTTCAACTGAACTCTTAATTCCTAGCAGATCCTTTCAAAGGCAGTATAATAGATAGATAAATACTGCCCCAAATAGATTAAAAAACGATTGCAGCGCCATGATATGGGTAGATGGACCTGACTAAAACTAGGTTCACGGTGTGTCAGGGAAGTGGAACCTCTGGAACTGATTGTATTATAAGCTGAATGATGTGTCAGACAAAGTTTGGTGGGGAAAAGGACCAAATCTGTCATTTACCAAAAAAAACAAAATGCTGTAAGAACTCAACAGGGCAAACGGCATCTGTGGATGGAATAGACAGACGATGCTTCAGGTCGGGACCCTTCAAGTTGTGACACTTCAGGTGGGCTGAAGAAGTCTCTGAAGAAGGGTCCTGACCTGAAGCATGTCTGTCCACTCCTTCCACAAATGCAGCCTGACCTGCCAAGTCCCTCCAGCACTTTATTTTCAGCTCAGCAGTTTCTTGTGTCTCCATTATCTGTCATTTATCTGACTGCTACGTATTGGATTTTGCAGTGTACGAGGTGATAGGAACTCAAGATCCCAACTGGAAGCAATAACAGTTATTTTCACGCAATAAAGCAATAGAGTTATAGAGAGACTGAGTACAAAAGCAGGTCCTTCGGCCCACACGGTCCATGCTGACTGTCAAGTACCCATTTTTATACTAATCTGATCGTGGCCCATTTTAGTTTCCCCATATTCTCATCAATTCCACAGATTCTACCACTTATTTGCACACCAAAGTCAATACAGTTTACTGTGGCCATCTATCCTGCATGTTTTGGGGATAAGGGAAGAAGTCAAAGCACCCTCAGGAAAGATACAATGAACGGAGGTAGAATTTTAAACTCCACACAGACAGCACCCGAGGTCAGGATCAAACTTACACCCGAGGTGAAGATTGAACCCATTTTACTGGGTCTATAAGGCAGCAGCTCTACCAGCTGTGACACTAAGCTGCGCCCAAAATAAAAGAACAAGAAAATATTCATTCAGGAAAACGAAAAATGTAGAGCAAGTCTTTTGATGCCTAGAAAAGTAAAGAATGATTTATAGTTTAGACATTTTCTGAGTGAAACATTCCCAATTCCCATTCTCTTAAGGTGCCTCTCTTTAACTTTTAGATACCTTGGGACTGGGACATTCCTCTAGGTTCGGTGCGATATTGAAATTTAGGTTTGAGTTTATTATTGTTATGTGTGCCGATGTACAATAAAAAGCTTTTGCATGCTATATAATCATAAATAATACTAGACATAAATAAAATCAAGCCAAACTCAAGTCCAAAGTTCAAGGTGCAGAATGCAGAATATAATCTTCAGTATTATAGTGCAACAATTCCAGAGACAAGGTCCAATGTCTGCAATGGGGAGAGGTGTATTGGATAGTCCCCTAGCATCGCCCATTCCTTCTCTCCTGAGATGCTGCCTGACCTGCTGAGTTACTCCAGCATTTTGTGAATAAATACCTTCGATTTGTACCAGCATCTGCAGTTATTTTCTTACACTAGCTTATGGCGGACATTCATAAGCTTGATAACAGGGGGATAGAAGTTGTTCCTGAGTCTGGTAGTGAGAACATTTAAGCTTCTGCATCTTCTGCCTAACGGGAGCGGGGAGAAGAAGGAATTGGAAGTTAGGAAAGATTGTTATTCTTGCTGCTCACAGGAACGACTCTGGAGAAAGACGCGTTCCAGGAACCCTGGCAGTAACTGCGTGGGCACTGATGCCAACCGAAACTTCGACGCCAAGTGGTGCTGTGAGTTTATATATCTTAACAAACACTCTGTGAACTAGGCGGAAGCATTTGTTCGAACAGAAGAAAATAAATCTAAGCTATCCGCAGCACTGGGCAAACATTGTTCTAAAAAATAGATTCACATAGGTTGAATGTGTTTCCAAATGATTTTTTCAAAATTAAAAAATATATATATTTATGTATTTTATCTTTGATCAGATGCAGTCTGGGGCAGGAGAAAAGGGGTTTGCTGGAAGAGCTTTTTGGCAGATGTTAGAGGGGACAGGGGAAAGGGGCCTCGGTTTGTGTCGTCTGTGGTGCAGGCACTGCTTGGACCCCCTGCTGGTCCTCACAGGATGGCCACTGCAAGTCCATGGACATTCACTGCTGTGGGTGAGACCTTGTTAGTGGCAGAGCGCTTATTCCACAATCGCCACAGCGACTTTGTTTCAAAATGAGTTAACTGGCGTTAAAATACTCAAGGTTGTGAAAGTTGCTGCTGTGACATCAGTCAGGTTAACAATGACTGCACTGAACCTCGCAGTAAGATGAACTCACATTTTTAGTTTAGTTCAGATACACAGTGTGGAAACAGGCCCTATTGTCCACTGAGTCCACGCCGACCAGCAATCACCCCGTACATTAGCACAATCCTACACGCTAGGGAAAGTTTATAATTTTACCGAAGCTTACAAACCTGTACGTCTTTGGAGTGTGGGAGGAAACCGGAGCACCCGGAGAAAACCTACGTTGTCACGGGGAGAACGTACAAACACTGCATGGACGGCACCCATAGTCAGGATCGAACCTGGGTCTCAGGTGAAGTAAGGCAGCAACTCCACTGCTGCGCCCTTTCCTTCTGATGTTTAGACGGCAATAATATGGTTTATTTCCAAAGACAGACAACGGTGACGAGCAGGTCCAGGTTTGCACGGGAGCACTGCCCTTCATCGTCACTGAGGAGGGCCAGTTAACAAGAGGTCTACCTCTTATTCTCCCTTCCCTCCTGTGCGGTGCTGCTTTCCTGCCGTCCTGCATCCACTTGCCTTTCCCCTTTGTCTTCCATTCTATGATTCCATGATACTTTATTGTCGCATGTGCCTAGCTAGGTACAATGAAATTTGTTGTTTTTGCATACAAAGTACTTCAATAGTCACCACTTTTCTGACGCTGACTAAGTTACAAAAGTATTCATCAGGGTCATGTTGGTCCCCCTTTCTACTTGGCAACCCACCTCCCCATGTCTGGGTCCCTCTTGGTCCTCGGCTTTTCCGCAGTCTGACCAAGGACTGGACCTCTTGGGTTTATAAGTTGTGGGGTTGACATGGTGCTGGCGTGTTGATCCAATAACCACTAACCCACTAACCCAGCTCGGGCTCACTTGAATGTGCCCTGAGCTCAGTCCAGATTGCCAATGTTTTCCAGCAGCCAGGCACTGCCTGTGGGCTTCTTCTGGTGTGTCGGTGGATGCGCTCCAGGGGATCGGAGCGGACCTCAGGGGAGGATGTGTCGTCACCCAATGCAAACGCAAACTCTTTCCATTTTCATCCGCAGCCATCGGTTCCTCGAGGAACCCCTGTGATGAAACTTACTGCGGGTCCCGCGCAGAGTCTGAGAAGGAAGTCAGGGCTGTGGCTCATGCCATCCGTAGCTACAAAGCAATCAAGGCTTACATCACCATCCACTCATACTCTCAGATGTGTCTCTTTCCATACTCCTACACCTACGCATTGCCTCCAAACCACAAGGAACTGGTAAGTGACGGGCATGGTTCATTATTGTGAGATGCTTAGAGCTGTGGGATTACTGTTTGTTTGCAGTGCATCAGTGGGGCAGCCATAGGCAGGGGGCAGGCATCCTCTTAGAAAAGTTGTGTTTGTGGCATGATCTTCCAGCTTCATTAACGTTAGCAAGGTATTAAAATTAATTCCACTCAAGATGGGAGATGGAACCTTAGGCTGCCTTTAATTTATTAGACAATAGACAATAGACAATAGGTGCAGGAGTAGGCCATTCAGCCCTTCGAGCCAGCACCGCCATTCAATGCGATCATGGCTGATCACTCTCAATCAGTACCCCGTTCCTGCCTTCTCCCCATACCCCCTCACTCTGCTATCCTTAAGAGCTCTATCCAGCTCTCTCTTGAAAGCATCCAACGAACTGGCCTCCACTGCCTTCTGAGGCAGAGAATTCCACACCTTCACCACCCTCTGACTGAAAAAATTCTTCCTCATCTCCGTTCTAAATGGCCTACCCCTTATTCTTAAACTGTGGCCCCTTGTTCTGGACTCCCCCAACATTGGGAACATGTTATCTGCCTCTAATGTGTCCAATCCCCTAATTATCTTATATGTTTCAATAAGATCCCCCCTCATCCTTCTAAATTCCAGTGTATACAAGCCCAATCGCTCCAGCCTTTCAACATACGACAGTCCCGCCATTCCGGGAATTAACCTAGTGAACCTACGCTGCACGCCCTCCATAGCAAGAATATCCTTCCTCAAATTTGGAGACCAAAACTGCACACAGTACTCCAGGTGCGGTCTCACCAGGGCCCGGTACAACTGTAGAAGGACCTCTTTGCTCCTATATTCAACTCCTCTTGTTACGAAGGCCAACATTCCATTGGCTTTCTTCACTGCCTGCTGTACCTGCATGCTTCCTTTCATTGACTGATGCACTAGGACACCCAGATCTCGTTGAACTCCCCCTCCTCCTAACTTGACACCATTCAGATAATAATCTGCCTTTCTATTCTTACTTCCAAAGTGAATAACCTCACACTTATCTATATTAAACTGCATCTGCCATGTATCCGCCCACTCACACAACCTGTCCAAGTCACCCTGCAGCCTTATTGCATCTTCCTCACAATTCACACTACCCCCCAACTTAGTATCATCTGCAAATTTGCTAATGGTACTTTTAATCCCTTCGTCTAAGTCATTAATGTATATCGTAAATAGCTGGGGTCCCAGCACCGAACCTTGCGGTACCCCACTGGTCACTGCCTGCCATTCCGAAAGGGACCCATTTATCCCCACTCTTTGCCCCACTCTTTACTCCCCACACTGGAGTATTATATCTCCAGTGATGCAGGTTTAGTTTAGTTTAGAGAAACAGCGCGGAAAACAGGTCCTTCGGCCCACCGGGTCCGCGCCGACCAGCAATCCCCGCACATTAACACTATCCTACACCCACTAGGGACAATTTTTACACATACCAAACCAATTAACCTACAAACCTGTACGTCTTTGGAATGTGGGTGGAAACCAAAGATCTCGGAGAATACCCACGCAGGTCACGGGAAGGACGTACAAACTCCGTACGGACAGCACTCGTAGTCAGGATCGAACCAGGGTCTCTGGCGCTGCATTCGCTGTAAGGCAGCAACTCTACCGCTGCGCCACCGTGACAGCCCTAAGGTTCAGCAGGTAAAATCCCCTAGATCAGGGCAGGTGTACAGGAGTGTAATGGGTTACGTATGGACCAATGACCCAGAGCCACGTTTAAATTTTCCTGAGCTAAATCCATCATCCAGGTAGTCTTCACTCTCCATCCACTCCAGCACCGAGGCTCTCTGGTTCCCTCTGCTGGTCCACACAAGAATTAATTTTGTGAAGATTGTACCAACCTAAATGGCTTTGTATTTTGCATCAGTTATAAATGAAGCAAAGATCCAGCATTTAAACACCAGTGAATCTGTTCCTGGTTTACAGGTCAGAGATCCAGGTTGTTGAATCTGAATCCTGACATGGCAGCAGGGGAGATTTAAATTCATGAAAATAATTCAAATCTGGAGCTTAAAAAATCTAGTATCTGGAAAAGTGATCAGTCCAGAAGGGTCCTGATCCGAAACGTCACCAATCCATGTTCTCCAGGGATGCTACCTGACCCACTGAGTTACTCCAGCACATTGTATTTTAGTTTTTAGTTTTAGAGATAAAGCATGGAAACAGGGCCTTTAGCCCACTGAGTCCATGGTGGCCAACAATCATCCGTATACTAGTTCATTCCTACACACGAGGGGAAATGTACAGAAGCCAATTAACCTACAAACAAACATGTCTTTGGAATGTGGGAAGAAACTGGAGCACCCAGAGAAAACCCACACGGTCTCAGGAAGAATGTGCAAACTATGTATAGACAGCACCTGTAGACAGGATCGAACACGGGTCAATGGCATTGTAAGGCAGCAGCTCTAACACTATGCCGCCCAATGTGGTTTTTTTGTAAACCAGCATCTGCAGTTCCTTGTTTCTACTCAGTAAAGGTAACTCCTTCCTCTTACTTTAAGCCTACATCCTCTTGTTTTTTAACAACCCTACTCCGAAAGAAAATGATTCTGACTACTTGCCCTCTTGAGACTTCTCAACATTTAATATACCTCTATCGGAGTTAGCCATCAAACCAGGTGAAAATAAGGCCAGCCGATCCAGTCTCCATCCATAACAAGCCCAACCTCTCCAATCAAATGCAGCACAGCTCCACCCTTCCTTAATGTGGTGATCAGAACTGCCCTCAATACCCCAAGTGCAACTTAACCAGTCATACCAAAATTACTAGCGGATTATGCTACCCATTTGCTTTAGTCAGTAAATAAAGTTATCAGACAGGTCCAATAAGATATTAGGAAGGCAAATGTCATTTTGGCCTTCTTTGCAAAAGATTTTGATTGATGGGCATGCGTGGGGAATAAGTTCCAAGGCCTCGTGAAAGTAAGAGAAGGGGGAATGGGACTGATGCGATTGCTGTGCTGGGGGCTAGCATGGCTCTGTTGGGCTGAACATTCTCCTGCGGTGTCAGAATTGTTCATTGTCTTGTTCTCAGTTCATAATAAGTAAGTAAAAGGAAAGGAGATTTTCATGTTAGAGGTTTCATGCTACAAACATTGGTTCTATTCAACCCCTCTCCCACATAACCATCAGTGAACTTTCAAAGTACCACCAAATACCACGCAAGCCAACACATCAATGTGAGTGTCAGGGTGTAATACCACAAACACATTTCCCCTTCTCTTATTTCCATGAGTCTCTGGAACATATTCCCCATTCCCCATGCATGCCTATCAATGCCTCTGTAATTCTTCTGTCATTTACCCTACACCTCGACCATGGAACTCTACCATGGATGCTACACCTCGACCATGAGACGCTACAAGGGCTTCTATGCCTGCACCTCCAGACTCAGGAACAGCTTCATCCCCAGGGCTGTACCTGCTATGAACCGGTCCTGCTGAACCAGATGGTCACATCGCACAGTGAACTGGCACAGATCTACTTGCACTTTATTCTGTTTTAAAACTGTTCTAATTTTTCGCTTTACTATCATGCTGGATTTGTGTAATTTATATATAATTTATGTCTTTGTCCGAGTACTGCTTACACAATCTTTAGGAAGAATACAAAATGGTCCACAATAAATCTAATGGGCGGTTCAGGAGAGATTAGTAATCCCAGAGAATGATGAGGTTGTGGAACCTGTTACCAAGCGAAGGAAGGTGTGTGGGGAGGAACTGCAGATGCTGGTTTAAACCGAAGATAGACACAAAATCTGAAGTAACTCTGCGGGACAGGCAGAATCTCTGGAAAGAAGGAATGGGTGACGTTTCAGGTCAAGACCCTTCTTCAGACTGGTTAGGGATAAGGGAAACGAGAGATATAGAAGGTGATGTGGAAAGTTGAGGATAATAGCTCGACTAGCTTGCGAGAGAAAGGAAATAAAGATGGGGTCGCATGGTGACACAGAGGTAGAGTTCCTGCCTTACAGTGCCAGAGACCCGGGTTTGATCCTGACTACACGTGCTATCTGTGCGGAGTTTGTAAGTTCTCCCCGTGACGGTATGGGTTTTTCCCAAGTGCTCCGGTTTCCTCCGACATTCCTAAGTTGTACAGGTTTGTAGGTTAATTGGCTTCGGTAAAAATTGGAAATTGTCCCAAATGTGTAAGATGGTGCTTGTGTACGGGGATCGCTTGCTGACGATGAGTTGGTGGGCCAAAGGGCCTGTTTCCACACTGTATCTCCACGCTAAACTAAATATGGTAGTAGATTTAATTTTAAAAGTGGCGAGGGGTTTCCCATAGAGTAACAACCCAAAACGCCACCCATTCCTGCTCTCCAGAGATGCTGCCTGTCCTGCTGTGTTACTCCAGCATTTTGTGTCTATCTTTAGTATGGACCAGTTACGCTGAATGGCACTTGGACAGGTACATAATAGGAAAGGTGCTGGATGTCCCCTGCAGGAGGCTCAGATGGGGCAGCTTGGTTGGCATGGATGTGTTGGGCCGAAGGGCTTGGTTCCAGACCGTATGACTCTCTACTCCATGACTCTATGAATGAGCTGCAACTCTGTGTTAAGTTCTTTGCATAAACTTTCCATAACTTTAATGAATCACAATAATACTTTATTAGCCAAGTATATTTTGCAACATACGAGGAACTTCATTTGCCATACATTTGAATATTTAAAGTCAAGTCAAGTCAAGTCAATTTATTTGTATAGCACATTTAAAAACAACCCACGTTGACCAAAGTGCTGCACATCTGACTAGGAAAAAAAGAAACATACAGTGGCAGAAGTAAGACACTATGCTGTTGACACTATGTTTTCTTTGATCTTGTTTTAGAATTTCATCGCCCGGAATGCAGTTATGGCCTTGAAGGACCTTCATGGCACTCAATACACCTACGGCCCAGGTGCAATCACAATATGTAAGTGCCGATTTCCCAATTATCCACCGCTCTTTCCCAACCCCCCCCCCCCCCCCCCCCACCTCCCGACTTCCACCCATATCCCTTCCTTCGGCTTTACACTTCACTCCTCTCCTCTCCTTTTCAGGCACCCATTTGTGTCCTTTCATCTCTAGCCTTTGTCGGCACAGTGGTGCAGCAGTACAGTCAGAGCCCTACAGCGTCAGAGACCTGGGTTCGATCCTTGGTCAAGGTTCTGTCTGTACAGAGTTTGCATGTTCTCCTTGTGGACCATGTGGATTTTCTCCGGGTGCTCTGGTTTTCTCCCACATTCCAAAAACATGCAGTTTTGTAGGTTAATTAGGTTCTGCAAATTGTCCCTAGTGTGTAGGATGCGAAATTGGGATAACGTAAAACTAGTGAATGAGTGTTTGTTGGTCGGCACGGACCAGGTGGGCTGAATGGACTGTTTCCACGCTGTATCTCTGAACTAAATTAAGCTAATCTTACTCCAGCCATCTGCTCCACAAACACCCTCCTCATTTGTTTCCACCTATCACTCGCCAGGCTTTGTCCTGCATCCATCTCTCTTTTACAGCTTTCTTCTCGTCCCACCCCCACTTCAATCAATCTGAAGAAGAGTCACAACCCGAAACATTCACTCGCCAGATGCTGCCTGGCCCGGGACAGGCAACATCTCTGGAGAGAAGGAATGGGTGACGTTTCGGGTCGAGACCTTTCTTCAGACTAAATCTGAAGATATGCGTTTTCGCACTCCTGTACTTCTTGCCCGATGGGAGTGTTTTTTCTGGAAGTAATGTTATTCTGGAGGTAAATAAATAGCTGAAAGGAAAGAATTTGAGAGAGGGTAAGGGAATGGGACTAATGTAATAGTTCTTATTAAATTACTTGGTTAAATTATCTTATTAGAAAACCTGAGTGGGCCAGATACTGTCCATCTCTGTTGTAGCCTTTCTACAATTCTATTCATGTAGGAAGGAACTGCAGATTCTGGTTTAAACTGAAGATAGATACAAAATGTGGCAGTAACTCAGCAGAACAGGCAGCATCTCTGGAGAGATGGAATGGGTGACGTTTCGGGTCAAGACCCTTCTTCTGACCGGTCTCGACCTGAAACGTCACCCATTCCTTCTCTCCAGAGATGCTGCCTGTCCCGCTGAGTTACTCCAGCATTTTATGCCTATCTATAATTCTATTCTATCCTTTTCTAGATCCTTCAGCTGGGGGTTCGGATGACTGGGCCTATGACTTTGGCATCAAATACTCGTTTACCTTTGAACTCCGTGATACGGGCCGGTATGGCTTCCTGTTGCCCGAGTCCCAGATCAAACCAACATGTGAAGAGACCATGTTAGCGATCAACTATATCGCCACTTACGTTCTCACCCATCCATAGTAACCACACCTGGTGAAAGAGAAGTATCCATTGATTTCTCAGAAAATAATGCATGTGTTTGTTTCCACTGTTTAGAATCTAGTACTTTTTTTAGAAGTGACAATACAGTATACCAGCACTACTAAAAAGTTAACCGGCATTCTTTTTTATTTCGGCCATGTGACATGTATGTTTATTATGTGCATACTGGCACCTTTTTCTCAACAATAAAGCACTGTTGGGATGTATAAGTGTTTATTTCTGTAGGTGGAGGGAGCAGGGTCTAGAAATCTTCTCTCATCTTAATTCTCTCAGTTTTGCTCATTGCATATGAGAGAATATGATCTTTGTGTTCCTCCATTGCCCAGTTCTCATTGTGTAGGAAGGAACTGCAGATGCTGGTTTAAACCGAAGATAGACGCAAAATGCTGGAGTAACTCAGCAGGAAAGGCAGCATCTCTGGAGAGAAGGAACGGGTGACGTTTTGGGTCGAGACGACTGAAGAATGTGACCCATTCCTTCTGAGTTACTCCAGCTATTTCTCTATACCCGGTTTCTTATTGTTCCTCTTTATCTCTTCATATTTTGTTCTTTTTACATCTTCGTGTCTCCTCCTTCTTTCTCATCTGGAGGAGGTGATGGACATGGTGCATGCAGGTGTAGATCACAGGATAAACATGTAGGAAGGAACTGCAGATGCTGGTTTAAACCGGAGATAGACACAAGAAGCTGGAGTAACTCAGCGGGACAGGCAGCATCAACATCAGCATCAGCATGCTGCCTGTCCCGCTGAGTTACTGCAGCTTTTTGTGTCTATCACAGGATAAATGTCCCACCTTGGGGCTCCGTCTTCATTTCCTCCTCCGCTCTTCTAATTAATCCTGCTCCCCCCAACTCATCCGTGCTCCTCCAGTTCTCCAACCCTTCACTGTCCAATTAGAAAATTAACTCCCCTTCATCCCCATCACTTTTCCCACGCCTTTGCCGCCACACTCAATGCTCAGTTTGTCTATTCTCTTTTCTCTTCACTTAATTTTGGCATCAAATACTTGTTGACCTTTGAACTCCGCAACACAGGCCAGAGTGGCTTCCTGTTGCTTGAGTCAAACCAACATGTGAAGAGACCATGTTAGCAATCAATCAACCTGGCCTTTCCTAAAGAAGGCTGATGTTGCCTTAACCTGTCCCTACCTCCACCCTCCATAGACTTCACAACTTCATACTTTCCTATCCAATTCCCTCAAAAGCTTGCCTTGGTTCCAAACTTAACCCATCTTACTCTCCTTCTGTTTCTACATCCAGCTCATGAGGGGGTGGAAAATCACAGTATCCAGGCCTGTCCCAATCAGCTTCACATTTCATGGCTCTTCACTCTTTAACTCCTTATCTCATTACCTTTAGGTCTTTTCATCTCTGGCCTTGGTCCAACCATTTGCCAATCAATACCTCCCTCATCTGTATCCACCTATTACTTGCCAGGCTTTGCCCCACCTCCACCTTTCTTCCAGCTTTCTCCCTCAAACTACAATCATCTGAGGAAGGGTCCCGACCCAAAACGTCACCTATCCATGTTCTCCAGTGATGCTTGCTGAGTTACTCCGCATGTTATGTTTTTGTCTGCATTTTATTTTTAAATTATCTTGTGTTCTTACTCATTGTGGGGTAATATAAGTGCTCCAATAAAAAAAATTACTCAAAAAACCCTTTGTCTCAAATCATTCAGCAAATGAATCGGCATTTAACCACTCTGTCGGGCCTATGACCTGCTTGCTGTCTTTTTGCATTCTTTCATTGGAGCACTTTGTTCAATTAAGTACATTTCAAGAACGATTTTTTGCCATAAATGAAGAGCATATAATAAGAATTTTAGACATTTGATCCTGAATGTTACATAACACAAAGAAATAAATTGACATTTGAGCACTCTTGAGTTTCGTATGTTTCTAAAGACACCCTTACAAATGAAAGGGCACTTTAATCTCTGTCTCATCTTACTGGGAGATCATTTTGTTTGAGTATAATATATAACGAGAGAAAAAGAAAATATTAACAGTTTCAATAAATTCAATGATATTCATTGAGGTAATGTTACTTTATTGTCACATGTACCTAGGTACAGTGACTTTCTTTGTTTTGCTTACAATCCAGTCAAATCATACCATAGATAAGCACAAAAGTGCAATGATTGTAGTGTAATAGCAGACTTCACTGAGACAGTGCACATAGAGTCGCCGCGTTTCCAGCGCCAACGACGTTTCAAAGTTGTTAAAAGCACACAGTCCATCTGGGCCTTAAAGGCCCGTGACATGGCAGCAACAATTCTCTTCGCCACCCGCCGCCATCTTGAAATCAGCCCTTTGACCAGCGTCTGCCGCCGTCGCCAACTTCCTGCACTCTCCTCACTGCCACTCCATCTTCAGGATCGAGCAGGAGATGAGCCTGGGATGATACCAGGTGGGTTCCCAGTTCCGCAGCGGGTCAGATAGGCCTGCTGTCGGGCTGTGGCCACGGCTCGCCGGGAGCTTCTGCCATGATCTTGAGAATTAATACAGGGAAGACTGCTGGTACACCAGTTAAATCAGATTAATAGGCCAGTATCCAGAGCCAAGATTAGCAATCCAAGATTCAAGATTCAAGATATCTTTATTTGTCATCCTTTTGGACGAAATTTAGTCACCCACAGTCCAATAATAAAAGCAATAAAACAAACAAATTACACAACCCCACCCAACGCACAAAAAAAGAAACATCCATCACAGTGAGTCTCCTCCAGTCCCCTCCTCACTGTGATGGAAGGCCAGAATGTCTTTTCGCTTCCCCCGCCGTCTTCTCCCGCGGTCAGGCTGGTGTCGTTGCCAAGTTCCAGGCCGCGCCGGCCGGTGGAAGGTCCGCAGCGGGCCGACCCCAGCCCCGCGATCCGGGGCGGGCAAACACGCTGCCGCTGTTGCTGCACGTCTGGGCGGTCGTGGCTCCCGACATTGAAGCCCCCGTCAAGCAGAGAAAAATCCCGCGGCCTTTTTCAGGCTGCGCTGGATGGTGAAATGTCCGCGGCGGGCCGACCCAAGCCCTGCGATCCGGGGCGGGCGAACACGCTGCCGGAGCTCCCGATGTCAGCATCCACGCGGCCCGAGCCGAAGGCGAGTCGCAGCCGCTCCCGCAGCCTCCGAGGACGGCCGGCTCCGTTGATGGTGAGTCCGGTCCGTGGGCTCTGCGAACCGGAGCCATGGAGGCCGCCAGCTCCAGGAGTTGGGCCGATGGTAGGCCGCAGCAGGAACGGCGACCCGACCCAGAAAACAAAGGTCGGATCTCCGTTCGGAAGGGACACATATTACAATTTTACAGTTTCCCCCCTCCCCCCCACATACACACATAGTACACAAACACAAAAACACGACATCACATCTACAATTAAGACAAAAAAAACAACAAAACACAGAGACAAACGGACCACAGGTAAGCCGCAGCTGCTAGGGCAGCGCCGCCATCCAGGGACCTGAGTTCAAATCACACAACAGTGAAGAATTTAAATACACTATATGTTTTGCAATTGTGGAAAACAGCAAGTAAGTAATGATGACCACAAAAACAACTGGAGTGTTGTGAAAACCCATCTATTTCATTAATGTCCTCATGGGAGGAAAGCAGCCATCCTTAACTAGCCTGTGGGCACCATGGTGGTGCAGCGGTAGAGTTGCAGCCTTACAGCGCCAGAGACCTGGGTTTGATCCAGACTACGGGTGCTGCCTGTAAGGAGTTTGTGCTTTGTCCCTGTGACCACATGGGGTTTTTTCCAGGTGCTTCCTCCCAAACTCCAAAGACATACAGCTTTGTACGTTAATTAACGTCTGTAACTTGTAAATTGCCCCTAGTATGTGGGATAGTGCTAGTGTACAGGGTGATCACTTGTTTGCGCATACTCGATGGGCCAAAGCGCCTGTTTCTATGCTGTTTCTCTTAAGTCTGAAGTCTAAAGTGTAAAGCCTGGCCTAAGTGGACTCCAGAACTGCAGCAAGGATTTCATTGCCCTCTGGAATAGTCCAGAACTTTGCTCAGTTGAGCCATTACATCTAGACTACAGGCCGCAGTTTAAGAAGGTAGCTTACTTCTCAACCTTCTCAACAACAATTTAGAATGGGCAACAAATGCTGGTCCTGCCAGTGCCACTGAATCCTGAAAAATGAATAATTATCTTTAAAAAGACGATTGGAATCGTGGCACTTTCTGGAGAACTGGAAACGGTATTTCTCTTTAAAGGTTCAGATAGTTTTTGAGCTAAACACAAAGTGTTGGAGTAATGCAGTGGGTCAGACGGCATCTGTGGAGGGACTTCTTCAGACTCAGGGTCCTGACCCAAAACACTGCCTGGCCATTTTCTCCACAGATGTTGCCTGACCCGCTAAGTTACTCCGGTACTTTGTGTTTTGCCCACAATTCCAGCACCTGCAGTTCCTTGTGTCTCAGAATCTGAAGAAGGGTCCCGATCCAAAACGTTGCCTGTCCATTCCATCCACAGATGCTGCCTGACCCGCTGATTTGCTCCAGCACTTTGTGTTTTGCTCAAGATTCTAGCATCCGCAGTCCCTTGTGTATCTAAGATAGCTTTTGCCCAGTTAGTTCTATTTCTGTTTACAGTACATATAACATTTTTGGAGGTTAGCAATATGTCGGCTATCACCTTATCACAAACATTGCCTTAATCTCTGAATGTGGATGGACCCTTTAAGAATGTGGAGGTGTGAGATGAGGTTTTGCTTGCTTAGTGAACCACCGTTGCTTGGACACTGGACAATGTGTGATCCTTTCACCATCCGACTGATGAAATGTCTCACTCTCTGTACACCCTCCTTTCATGCTATTGATTGTCTCTCACAATGGAGACATTGATGACAGCTTTGGAACCTCCTTTGCTTCAGATTTTCCACCATTTCCTGATGTCCCCATAAGTTCATAAGACAAATAGGAACAGAATTAGGCCATTCGGCCCATTGAGTCTGCTCTGCCATTCAACTATGGCTGATCCATCTTTTTTTCTGGACCCCATTCTCCTGCCTTCTCCCCATAACCTTTGACGCCCTTACTAAATAAGAACCTATTAACCTCTGGTCTAAAAATACCCATTGACTTGGCCTCCACAGCCATCTGTGGCAATGAATTCCATAGATTCACCACGCTCTGGCTAAAAATATTCCTCCTCATCTCCATTCTAAAGGTACGTCCTTTTATTCTGAGGCTGTGCCCTCTGGTCCAAGACTCTCCCACGACTAGAAACATCCTTTCCACGTCCACTCAGTGTAAGGTTTTCATTATTTGGTACGTTTCAATGAGATTCCCCCTCAGACCACTGATATCACTTATTTTTTAATATACTCATCGCCTAAGAAATGACTGACATTAATCGTCCTACTAGTTGCACTGTTCGCATCCCTTCATTATCACTTCTTCCCCAGCCAACAATGGGCCATTATGGGCTCCACCCTTCCTTGATCATCTGTTGCTGGCCCTGCTTTCTTCTGGCCTTTTCTTACCTCCAGTTAACTCCCTTCTGTTTTCAGTTTGAAAAATGATCCCCACCCAAAACGTCACCCATTCTTTTTGGTGCTGCCTTAACCCACTGAGATACTTGAGCACTTTGTGTCTATTTTCAGCATAGATCAGCATCTGCAGTTCCTTTCTACACACACACACACAAGCTGCACAAAAGCAAAGATTCACAACTTTAATTTATTTTCTTCAACTTTCCCAACGACTACGTTAGGTTCAAGAGATGGAATTTGATCCAAGGGAACAGCTAAAACTTGTTTGTCGCAGAATTCAAAGGACGTTAGACACTTTAGGTCTATTGGTTATTTGTTGTTAACTGACTGCTATTTTAGGATGGAGTATTCAGATGCAGTTTTTTACACGACGGTTATTCATTAAATATTTTAGCCTCTTCACACACTCAAAACTTTCTCAAGCAGGGTAGAAATAATAGAGTCTTACGGCGTGGAAACAGGCCCTTCGGCCCAACCTGCCCACATCGACCAACATGTCCCATCTACCTAAAGCTAACATCATAAGGTTTGACCCAACTTCATTGCTTATCCAATAACCAATACATGATGCCAAAATAAAGTCCAGATTTTCCCTCCCAGATACTCACATGATGGGACAAGGGAGATGTTGTGTGTAAATCCTGCAGTTGGTCTTTCGTGAATGAGTCATAGAGTCGTACAGCACAGGAACAGGCCTTTTGGCCCAGTTCGTCCATGCCGACCAAGATGCCCCCTCTACACTAGTCCCATATCCCCACATTTGGCCCATCCATGTACTTGTCCTATCCATGTACCTGTCTAAATGTTTCTTAAACATTGCTATACCACTTGCCTCAACTACCTCCTCAGGTCTGAAGAAGGGTCTCGACCCGAAACATCACCCATTCCTTCTCTTCCGAGATGCTGCCTGACCTGCTGAGTTACTCCAGCATTTTGTGAATAAATCGATTTGTACCAGCATCTGCAGTTATTTTCTTATACCTCCTCAGGCAGTTCATTCCATACACCTACCACCCTTGGCATGAAAAAGTTACCCCTCATGTTCCTATTAAATCTTTTCCCCTCACCTTAAACCTATGGTTCTCGATTCCCCTACTCTAGGCAAGAAACGCTGTGCATCTAGCCAATCTATTCCTCTCATGGATTCCTCTCTCAAATCTGAGAGAGGAATCCAATGTATAACTGTAGGATTGTTAATCTACTACTGCACATTTGATGACGCAGTGTTACTGCTCCGTCCTGGGGACGGAGTTGTATTCATAGGTGATGGTCTTGGAAGGGAGGATGCTCCTCAAACTGTGGAGCATCTTGGACAATTCAGCTCACCCCTTCCATGACACACTGGTCAACCTGAGGTGTACCTTCAGCAACAGACTGGTTCCACCAAGATGCAGTAGAGAACGCCACAGGAGATCCTTTTTCCCTGTGGCTATCAAACTGTACAAGTCCTCCCCATTCAGTCATAGGGTAGACTGATCCCTCCCCCCTCCCCCCCCCCCCCCCCCTTCCCAATCTTTGCACACCCCCAATCCTTTCCATTTGTAACTTTAATTTATGTTTCATGTATCTTGTGTTTTACGACTGTTGGCAGACCAAATTTCCTCCTGGGATAAATAAAGTTCTATCGTATCATATCGTACCAATGAAAATCTCAACCAGTATATTAACAATGTTCTCATTTTTAAAAATGTATAAAAGCTTCCCAACAAACCACTGTGATACTTTAACGGTTGACAACCATGAAACCCTGAAATATTACCTGCATCTGGTGACTTGGTTAAAGATGATCTAGTTCGATAATCATAAAATCTTGTCTTCTGTTTGGCTCTGTGTTTAGCTCTGGCTATCATTTGCAGTCTCTTATGTGACCTCAGTGATGTGCTTTTGCTCAGTACTGCGGTAATGGAATTATACCTTAACCGGGTTTATTACTTTAATGCCATGTGACCCTGCCATGCTGATCCACACTACCTATTTCCTTTATTATTTTGCAGTTAATATAACTGAGGTGTATTAAAAGATTTCCCCTTTTCTTAGGTACCCTTGTAATGCTCCTGTTCAGTAATGTTCAATCTGAAGAAGGGTCTCGACCCGAAACGTCACCCATTCCTTCTCTCCAGAGATGCTTAGAACTGAGATGAGGAAAAAAAAATTCACACAGAGCGTGAATTTGTGGATTCTCTGCCTCAGAAGGTAGTAGAGGCCGATTTACTGGATGCATTCAAAAGAGAGTTAGATAGAGCTCTTTGGACTAGCGGAATCAAGGGGTATGGGGAGAAGGCAGCAATGGGGTACTGATTGTGGATGATCAGCCATGATCACAGTGAATGGTGGTGCTGGCTCGTAGGGCCAAATGGCCTACTCCTGCACCTAATGTCCATTTATATATGCTGCCTGTCCCGCTGAGTTACTCCAGCATTTTGTGTCTACCTTCGATTGAAACCAGCATCTGCAGTTCTTTCCCACACATGTAATGCTTTCCCACACATGGGTATCAGATTAAAATCATTTTAGACATTTAGGCAATTAGGAGATATGAGATGAGATGAGATGAGATGAGAGGAGAGTAATTGGATGGGAGGGGAGTGGAGGAGAGGAAAGGGGAGGAGTGGAGTGGAACGGATGGAATGGCATAGCATGGATACAGGCCCTTCCATCCATCAAGTCCACAACAACCATTGATCACCCATTCATGGTAGTTCCATTATATCCCACTTTTGCATCCACTCCTCCACTCCCCACACACCAGGGACAATATACGGAGGCTATTTAACCTACAAAACTGCACATGCTTGGGATGTGGGAGAAAAGCGGAGCACCGGAGGAAAATCAGGGAGAACAGGCAAACTCCACACAGACAGCACCGACAGTTAGGATCGAACCAATGTGGCTGGTTCTGTGAGGCAGAAGCTCTATCAGCTGCGCCATGGAGCCGCCCATTTCATACTGAGTTTTACTGATTTGTGAAAGCACCCAATACGAATATCTGTTTGGTTCCATTCTCAGTGGAGCTGAGTATAACAGGTTACTGCGGTGGTGACCGAATAATAACAGAAGCCTTACACCTGGATAACGATCCAAAGACTTTATTAACTACACAGCAAGCACGACCTCAGGCCTGCACGTTCCACTTACACTAACCCGAATCTCGCAAGCAGTGGTCACTCAAAAGCTAATGGGGCGTAACTACAAAAGCATGACACATAACATGAGTCTGAAGAAGGGTCTCGACCCGAAACATCACCCATTCCTTCTCTCCTGAGATGCTGCCTGACCTGCTGAGTTACTCCAGCATTTTGTGAATAGACACCATTACACTAATCAGAATCAACAGCGATACAGACCCATAAACTAGGCACGTCATGTATAACAATCGATGACAAACTGGAGGAAAGTTAAACATTGTCTACATACTTCACAACCGGCCTGCAAACACGGCCAACACGTGTACGATAGAGACCATCTCCATTCTTCTTATCCGGGGAGAGAGCAGGTTCATGGACTGACGTCTTTAATCTGTGGAATTCATTGCCACAGACAGCTCTGGAGACCAAGTCATTGGGTATATTCAAGGCAGCGATAAGCAGCTTCTTGATTAGTTAGGGTGTCAGAGGTTATGGGGAGAAGGCAGCAGAATGGGGTTGAGAGGGAAAGATAGTTCAGCCATGATTGAATGGCAGAGTAGACTTGATGGGCTGAATGGCCTAGTTCTGCTCCTATGAATTTATGAGCTGATAATGTTGTACAGCTCGTGTGAATGAAGTCATAGAGTTATACCCATCTTCGGCCCAACTTCTCCATTGCTTACCAAGATGCCTATCTAAGCTCGTCTCCTTTGTATTTGCCCCTTTTCTATCTGACTAGTGATTAGCCACAACAGTCAGCCAACAAGGGAATCAAGAACAAGAGGACTTAGATTTAAGGGGAGAGGGGCAAAATGTAATACAAACCTGAAGGGCAACATTTTCACACAGAGGGTGGTAGATATGTGGAACGAGCTGCCAGAGGAACTAGTTGAGGCAGGTACAAGAACAACATTTAAAGGACATTTGGAGTTCCGCAAGGGTCGGTGCAACTCTTCGCTTTGTATATTAATGATTTGGACGAGGGGATTAAAAGTTTATTGGCCAAGTTTGCGGATGATACGAAAATAGGTAGACGGGCAGGTAGTGTTAGAAAGCAGGGACTCTGCAGAAGGACTTGGACAGGTTGGGAGAATGGGCAGAGAAGTATATATGGAGCAGCAGAGTGTAGAGTCATGCATTTTGGTAATTGGAATAAAGGCGTAGACTATTTTCTAAATGGGGAGAGAATTCAGAAGTCGGAGGTGCAAAGGGACTTGGGAGTGCTGGTGCAGGATTCCCAAAAGGTTAATCTGCAAGTCGAATCAGTAGTAAAGAAAGCAAACTCAATGCTAGCATTTAGTTCAAGAGGTCTTGTATACAAAAACAGGGAGGTAAGGTTGAGGCTCTTTAAGGCGCTGGTAAGGCCGCATTTGGAATATTGTGAGCTATTTTAGCACCATATCTGAGGAAGGATGTGTTGGTTCTGGAGAGGGTCCAGAGGAGGTTTACAAGAATGATCCCAGAAATGAGTAGGTTAACCTATGATGAGCGTTTTTCGGCACAGGGCCTGTACTCGCTGGAGTTTAGAAGAATGAGGGGGGACCTCATTGAATAGTGAAAGGCTTGGATAGAGTGGATGTGGAGAGGATGTTTCCTACTAGTGGGAGAGTCTAGGACTAGAGGTCATAGCCTCAGAATTAAAGGACGTTCGTTTAGGTAGGAGATGAGGAGAAATTACTTTAGTCAGAGGATGGTGAATCTGTGGAATTCTTTGCTGCAGAAGCCTGTGGAAGCCAAGTCAGTGGATATTTTTGAAGGCAGAGATATATAGATTCTTGATTAGTAGAGGTGTCAGATGTTATGGGGAGAAGGCAGGAGAATGGATAGGAGGAGAGATCAATCAACCATGATTGTATGGCAGAGTAGACTTGATGGCCCAAATAGCCTAATTCTACTCCTATCACTTATGTACAAGACATTTGGACATATCGGAAAGGATTCAAGGTAAATGTGGCCAAATGGGCCTAGCTTAGATGAGCATTGTGGTTGGCATGGACGAATGGGGCTGAAGGGCCTGTTTCTGTGCTGTATGACTCTACAACTCTATGCGTTTTTAATCATTCAGTCCTAGGCGGGAAAACATTTGTTCCACCAGCGGGAAGCCACAAGGGATAGAAACCAGAGGAGAACCTTCTCTGTGCACCAAGTTATTATAATGCAGACATGGAGCCTGAAGGCACAGTGATAGGAAATATTCAAACAATTTTCAAGGGAATTAGACAAGCACTTAATAACAGCAGCTTGCGTAAAAGAAAATTGAGGGTAATTGTATTACTCATTCTAAGAGCTGGCGAGACACTGTGAGCCTGATGTCTTTCTTCTGAACTCTATGATCCGATGAGTACAAGAGGGAAAATTAATCCAAGGCAAATGTTATCCTCCTGAACCAGTGTGTCCATGATACCTTTCAAAGAGGCATTAGTCATTTCCTCCAGCAAAATCAAAACTGCTTTTAAATCTAAACCTAAACTTTAAAGTCACCCAATACCCATCTTTAACTTTGCCCTTTCTTTAAAAAGTTTAATATAGGTGGTCGAGAACATAATGGGTGATATGGTCGACTGCCAACATGGTCTCTTCACATGTTGCCTTGATCTGCGACTCAGGCAATAGGAAGCCGTACTGGCCCTTGTCACGGAGTTCAAAGGTAAATGCGTATTTGATGCCAAGATCGTAGGCCCAGTCATCTGAACCCCCAGATGCAAGATCTGATGGGAAAACACAACGATGCTGTTTTAGCACAACATAGTCTCTAAATCTGTCAACTTATCCTTAAACAGTAAACATACTTGGGAGGCACAAGAAACCGCAGATGCTGGAATCCCGAGAGAAACACAAAGTGCTGGAGGAATTCATTGCCACAGACGGATGTTTCCACCAGTGGGAGAGTCTGGAATTAGAGGTCATAGCCTCAGAATTAAAGGACATTCCTTTAGGAAGGAGATGAGAAGGAATTTATTTCCACAAAATGCTGGAGTAACTCAGCAGGTCAAAAGGATGTGTGATGTTTTGGGTCAGATTCCATCTTTAGACCTTCTTCAGACCCCATACCTACTCTAACCTCATCCCCTCCGAATGTCCAACCCTCCACTCACTTTGCTTTAATTTGTGCCCTCGTTGCCAAATCCCGACAGGATGCTTTCTATGGTGTATCTGTTGAAGTTGGTAAGAGTCGTTGGAGAAATGAAGATGGAGAAGTGTAGAGTTTGAACAATGTAGGGTTTCCCCCACTTTCCCACTTTCCTCCCATGTCCCGGAGACATAACGATTGCTAGGTTGATTAGGCACTGTAAAGAGCCCCGAATATGTGGTTGAGTGGTAGAATCTGCATTGAGAATAAAACTGAATCAGTGTTGGGCGGCAAAGTAGTGCAGCAGTAGAGTTGCTGCCTCACGGCATCAGCCATGAGTTTGATCCTAACTACAGGTGCTATCTGTACGGAGCAATTGGCTTCTGTAAATTGTCCCTAGTGTGTAGGGTAAAACTAACATAAGGGTGATCATTGGTTGGTGTGGCCTTGATGGGCCTGTTTTCATGCTGTATCTCTAAACTAAACTAAACTAAACTAAACTGCAGATTGGATGTAGGTGGTCAGTGCAAACGCAGTGGGCTCAAGGGCTTGTTTCCATGTTAATTGTGAGTTATGTCTCCACAGCTCTCATCTATACTTAATCCCATTATTCCCTCTTGCAACCCCATCAAGCTCTCTCCCTGATTCTTCTACCACCCCTCACCAATGCTGGCCAAGTGACTGACCAACTCCCTAATTTATGGCATGTGACTGGTCATCCGAGCCTCCCAGAGAGAAGCCCATGCAGTCAGAGGAAGCACATGCAAACTTCATACAGCTAGAACCAGATGTCAGGATCGAACCAGGCTGCTGGCGATGTTCATCAGTGGCAAGAACCACTGAGTCACCGTATAGCTAAACACAGCCTTTGTTTTGTTTCCAACCTCCATAAATTGGGTAACTCTTGCTAAATGGTTGGAAACAAATCCCACTGTGGTGTAATAGAAGAAACTTTATACCGCCCACCTGTTGATTACTCCTCCAAATTATACACCATGGAACAGCGTTTAGATCATTGCCATCCCCTGTACGTAGGTTAGGCCAGCTCATCCACTGATCCACTGAGTTCATAAGTTCTATGAACAGAATTAGGCCACTCGGCCCATCAAGCCTACTCCACTATTCAATCCACTCTGAGGAATTTCTTTAGTCAGAGTGTGGTCAATCTGTGGAATTTTTTGCCACAGACGGCTGTGGAGGCCAAGTCAATGGATATTTTTAAGGTGGAGACTGACAGATTCTCGATTAGTACGGGTGTCAGGGGTTATGGGGAAAAGGCAGGGGTATGGGGTTGAGAGGGAAAGATAGATCAGCCATGATTGAATAGTGGAGTAGACTGGATGGGCCGAGTGGCCTAATTCTGTTCCTAGAACTTATGAACTCAGTGGATCAGGCAGCAACTGGGGAGGGAAACGGACAGGTGACGTTTTGGGTCAGGATCCCGATGCGTAACATCATCTACCCATTCCCTCCTCTGATGCTGCCTAACCCACTGAGGTCCTCCAGAACTTTGTGTTTTGAGTGGTTGCTACGTAAGGCTAGGCAGAGGTTAGCAAAGTTATGAGCTGGCCTAACCTACGTACAGGGGATGGCAATGATCTAAACGCTGTTCCATGGTGTATAATTTGGAGGAGTAATCAACAGGTGGGCGGTATAAAGTTTCTTCTATTACACCACAGTGGGATTTGTTTCCAACCATCTAGCAAGAGTTACCCAATTTATGGAGGTTGGAAACAAAACAAAGGCTGACTCAGAAGTTCGTGCCACTGATGAACATCGCCAGCAGCCTGGTTCGATCCTGACATCTGGTGCTAGCTGTATGAAGTTTGCATGTGCTTCCTCTGACTGCATGGGCTTCTCTCTGGGAGGCTCGGATGACCAGTCACATGCCATAAATTAGGGAGTTGGTCAGTCAATTGGCCAGCATTGGTGAGGGATGGTAGAAGAATCAGGGAGAGAGCTTGATGGGGTTGCAAGAGGGAATAATGGGATTAAGTATAGATGAGAGCTGTGGAGACATAACTCACAATTAACATGGAAACAAGCCCTCGAGCCCACTGCGTTTGCACTGACCACCTACATCCAATCTACAGTTTAGTTTAGTTTAGTTTAGTTTAGTTTAGTTTAGAGATACAGCATGAAAACAGGCCCATCAAGGCCACACCAACCAATGATCACCCTTATGTTAGTTTTACCCTACACACTAGGGACAATTTACAGAAGCCAATTGCTCCATACAGATAGCACCTGTAGTTAGGATCGAACCCAGGTGGCTGATGCCGTGAGGCAGCAACTCTACTGCTGCACTACTTTGCCGCCCAACACTAATTCAGTTTTATTCTCAATGCAGATTCTACCACTCAACCACATATTCGGGGCTCTTTACAGTGCCTAATCAACCTAGCAATCGTTATGTCTCCGGGACGTGGGAGGAAAGTGGGAAAGTGGGGGAAACCCTACATTGTTCAAACTCTACACTTCTCCAACTTCATTTCTCCAACGACTCTTACCAACTTCAACAGATACACCATAGAAAGCATCCTGTCGGGATTTGGCAACGAGGGCACAGATTAAAGCAAAGTGAGCGGAGGGTTGGACATTCGGAGGGGATGAGGTTAGAGTAGGTATGGGGTCTGAAGAAGGTCTAAAGATGGAATCTGACCCAAAACATCACAAATCCTTTTTCTCCGGAGATGCTGCCTGACCTGTCGAGTTACTCCAGCACTTTGTGTCTATCTTTGTTTTGACAACTGCTCTGCCCAAGACCGCAAGAAATTGCAGAGAATTGTGGATGAATTGAGGCAGCCTCCCTGCACCAAACCCCTCTATTTTTCACGTTGCCTTGGGGAAAGCAGCCAACATAATCAAGGACCACTTACACTTCAGTCTTCTCCCTTCCCCCATCGGGCAGAAGATACAAAAGCTTAAAAGCACGTAACGCCAAATTCAGAAACAGCTTATTCCCCGTTGTAACCTGATCACTGAATAGACCTCTCTTAAGCCAAGGGTTTAGTCCCGATCTCCCAATCCACCTCATTGCTGTTCTTGCACTTTTTTTATTGGCACTTTATAGCTGTCGCACGGAAATGTTGTAACATGATATTCAGCACTCTGGTTATTTTTATCTTTGCACTACCTGTTTTACATGTTTAGCAATTGAATGTGCTCATGCACAATCATAATGGCATGATTTGGTTAGCAAGCACACAAACTACATTTTTCACTGCATCCACCGATCCAGGTGACAATGAGAAACCAATAGTATGCGAGGTCAAGCTGGAGCCCGGATCACTGGCACTGTGAGGCAGCTGCTCCACTAACTGTGTCACCATGTCGCCAAGATGCTTAACGGTCAGCGTGGACATAGTGGGCCTATTTCCAAGCTGCATTGCCTAAAACTTGTAAGGAAACATGGCATTGCCTAATTTAATGCTGTAAATGAGACTCGGTGCAAAACTCTGCAACATCAATCCTATTAAAGGAATGCTTTCTGAATAATGGGATGCTTACATATTGTGCTTGCTCCAGGACCATAGATATATTCAGTTCCATAAAGGCTTTGTAATTTCTCAACCGCATTCCGAGCTAGATCATCCTGAAACAAAATTACCAAAAAAACAATGTGATTTTCAGAAATATCAAATTGAAATGTACGAGGGCGGCACGGTGGCGCAGCGGTAAGTTGCTGCTTTACAGCGAATGCAGCGCCGGAAACTCAGGTTCGATCCTGACTACGGGTGCTGCACTGTAAGGAGTTTGTACGTTCTCCCCGTGACCTGCGTGGGTTTTCTCCGAGATCTTCGGTTTCCTCCCACACTCCAAAGACGTACAGGTATGTAGGTTAATTGGCTGGGTAAATGTAAAAATTGTCCCTAGTGGGTGTAGGATAGTGTTAATGTGCGGGGATCGCTGGGCGGCACGGACTTGGAGGGCCGAAAAGGCCTGTTTCCGGCTGTATATATATGATATATGATATGAGTGGATTTAGTATAGTTTAGTTCAGAGATACAGTGCGGAAACACGCTAGGGACATATTACAATTTTTACCGAAGCCAAATTAACCGACAAACTTGCTCGTCTTTGGAGTGTAGGAGGAAACCGGAGCACCCGGAGAAAACCCACGTGGTCACGGGGAGAATATACAAACTCCATACAGGATATACAAACTCCATAGTCAGGATCGAACCTGCGCTGTGAGGCAACAACTCTGTCGCTGCCATCTCTTTCTACATTCTCAGCTAGTTGGGGTTTGCTCCACCATAGTGCCTAGAATCTGCCAATAGAGGTCAGGAAGAGAACCTCTCTCCAGCACAGCATCAAAACATTCACTTTTGATCCGAATGTTTCTGGTGCTATGATCACTCGAGAGGTTGTGCCAATCGGAATATCATGAAATAACATCCATTGAAACAAAGGCAAACTGTGGGTTAAATTAACGCAACATCTCACAGATTGATGACACAGAGTGCTGGAGTAACTCAGCGGGTCTGGCAGCATTCTGGAGAACGTGGATGGGTGACGTTTCAGTCCCGTCCTTTCTTCAGATTGAAGAATATTATCAGCTAACTGAACAATCTCATCAACAACTCGAGAATGGTCCTGAGCTACTATCTACCTCAATAGAGACATTCGGACTATCTTTAATGCGGACTTTATCCTGCACTAAACGTTATTCCCTTTATCATGTATCTGTACACTATGGATGGCTCGATTATAATCATGTAAAGTCTTTCTGCTGACTGGTTAGCACGCAACAAAAACTTTTCACTGCACCTTGAATCACGTGACAATAAACTAAAACTAGAATGGTCCCGACGTGAAATGTCACCCATCCATGTTCTCCAGGTATGCTGCCTGACCTGCTGAGGACCCCTTCTCCCATCTCCAGCGGACCCCCTCCTCTTGGACCCCCCCCCCCCCCGGTTGGCCAACTACCCTCACTAGAACTTTTCATCTCCAACACTGAGTTACTCCAGCAGTCTGTGTGTCTTTTCTTTGTAAGCTAGCAACTGCTGTTCCTTGTTTCTACAGTTCACAAATTGTTGCAGGTTTGGACGGGGAATGACGGGAAAAAAACAATATGAACAAAATTATGGCATTTTCCTAGGGCTCTCGGATCAGAGATATACAAATCTATGAAGGCAGCAGGACAAGATGATAATAAATGATGCAAAAGAGACCCTGGGGTTACTAAAATCTGTGAGCAAAAATGTGATGAAGTTCTGGGAAACTTGATGGTGAACATTTTTTTTTAAAAAGTTGATTTTGGAAATCTGAAATAAAAACAGAAAATGCTGGAAACACTCCACAAGGCAAATACAACCCATGATAAGAAAATCAGAGTGAACAATTCAGGCCCTAGACCCTTCCACAGGGCCCATACTAATCATTGATTAGAGCTCAGGTCAAATGCTTATCAAATAACGTTGCTCTTCAGGAAGGATATTAACACATTGGGGAAAGGACTGGGGGAATTAACTGCATAATATTATGAGAGGCACAGATAAGATAGAGACAGTCAGCATTTTTTCCCAAGGTGGATATGTTAAAGATTAGAGGACATAGCTAGAATGTGAAAGGAGCAAAGTTTAAAGGAGACGTGTTGGGCAATTTTCTTTTTGCAGAGTGGTATATGCATGGAACATACTACCAGGGATGGTGGTGGAAGCAGATACGATAGTGTCATTTCAGACACTTTCAGATAAGCACATGGATATGCAGGGGATGGAGGGATATGGATTATGTGCAGACAGAGGAGATGTAACTTGGCGTCATGTTTGGCATGGGCATTGTGGGGCGAAGGGTCTTTGCCGTATGTTCAGTGTTGTACGTTTATGTTTTAATTTCAAATTGCAGAGTGAGATGAATTGAGTTACATGAAGAGACTATGGGCGGCACTATGATGCAGTGGTGGAGTTGCTGCCTTACTGTGCCAGAGACACAGGTTCAAACCTGGCTATGGGTGCTGTCTGTACGGAGTTTGTACGTTCTCCCTGTGACCGCATGGGTTTTCCCCAGGTGCTCTGGTTTCCTCGCACATTCCAAAGATGTACAAGTTTGTAGGTTAATTAGCTTCAGTAAAGATTGTAAATTGTCCCTAGTGTGTAGGATAGTGCTAGTGTGCGAGGCTTGCTGGTCGGCGCGGGCTCGGTGGGATGAAGGGCCTGTTTCCGTGCTGTATCTCTGAACCAAACTAAACTAAACTAAATTAAAATAAACTAAACTAATTAGCAAAGCTGTAGCTGAGAACCAGGAAGGGAAAGGAGAAATTCAAAGATGACTAGGTGGAATTATTAGAAATAAACTGCTATCAGCAGCAGAATTAAGTTAGTGAGCAGGGGACACAGAATGAAGAAAATTGGAAAAATTGGCACCCAGAGCTGCAGGTGATTTTTTTGTTATTCAGAAAACTTTAATTATCTAGACTGAGTTGTACTGAGGGTGGTTCAAATGTAAATTGAATATGTATTAAAAAGAAGGTGGTTCAAATGTAAATTGAATATGTATTAAAATGTCGTGGTATGAGAGTTGGCAGGTGCTACTAGGTAGCTCTGTCAGAATGTAGACAGACATACAGAATAGTTTAGTTTAGTTTAGTTTAGTTTAGTATAGTTTAGTTTGGAGATACAGTATGGAAACAGGCCAGTCGGCCCACTGAGTCCGTACCAGCCATCAGTTCACACTAGTTCAATGTTAGTCCACTTTTGCACCCCTTCCCTGCACATTAGATGCAATTTACAGAGGGGCAATTAACCTGTACATTTGATTGTAACTTCAACTCCTCAACTGCACCTCTTTCCGATGAACTGGATGTGGAGAGAATGCTTCCACTAGTGGGAGAGTCCAGGACCAGAGGGCACAGCCTCAGAGTAAGAGGATGTACCTTTGGAAAGGAGATGATGAGGAATTTATTTGGTCAGAGGTAGGTGAATCTCCGGAATTCATTGCCACAGATGGCAGCGGAGGCCAAGTCAATGGATATTCTTAAGGCGGGGATTGACAGGTTCTTGATTAGTAAGGGTGTCAGGGTTATAGGGAGAAGACTGAAGAATGGGGTTAAGAGGGAAAGAGAGATCAATCATGATTGATTGGCAGAGTAGACTTGGTGAGCCGAATAGCCTAATTCTGCTCCTATAAATTATGAACTTTCACCACATCAAGAATCTATCTACATCTTAGAAATATTCAAAGTCTGTCTTCCACCACTCTTTGAGTTCCTAACCTTAGGGAGAGAAACATTCTACTCCATTGTGGATGGGTGCCCCCTTTTGACTTAAACTATGACTCCTTGTTCTATATTTTAAAAATAATCAAAGAATGGCAGTTACTAAGCATCTGGTATAAAACCAGAAAATGCTGGAAACACTCGAAGGTCAGGCAGCATCTGTGGAAAGGGGAAAAGAGTCAATGTTTCAGGGCAATGAGTCAATATTTCAAAGGCTCTTTGCCAGAACTGGGAATGAGAGAAAAACAGTTGTTTTCAGTTTGATATAGTGTGAGGGAGAGATTGATAGGACAAAGGGAATATCTCTGAACGGGTGAGCGGGGGTTGCCTTGGAGATATTGGTAATGATGATGATACTTTATTCAAAGGTTGTTTTCAATCATATGATATCATCTGATATGTAAAGTTGCATCTGACACTGATATTTCATTGAAGCCTCATTGATAGGTCAATGGGGGGGATGTTAAAAAAAAAAGAACACAGACAAAAGAAAATGAAACATTCTAATTACAGAGCTGACTTTAGCATTTTCTATTCTTCTCTTGGTTCCAAAGGACACCCTAATGAATCGGGCATGTTTTTCAAATAAACAATTGATTTCTACATAGACCTTAAATTTGTTACTAATTCATTTAGGACACGTGGCAACTTACCAGCTCTTGGTGATGACATGGAAGGGAATCTTTGTAGGAGTAGGGATACAAGAGAAGCTGGGAGTATGAGTGAATGGTGAGATATGCCTTGATGATCGAGCTATGGTTACGGATGAAGTCTGCAACAGCTTTGACTTCTTTTTCGGATTCTACATGCGGTCCACAGTAAACGTTTGAGCATGGATCTCTTGAGGAACCAGAGGCTGTGGGTGAGATAAGTCATCATTATGAAGTCATAGATTCATACAGAGTAACAAGCAGGCTCTTCAGCCCATCCAGTCTGCACTGACCATTACTATCCATTTACACCAATCCCTATTTTCTTCCCACTGCATTCCCACCTAAGATTCTGTCACTTGTCTATACACTGGAGTGAATTTATAGCAGACATTAATCCTCCATCTGTACAGATATGGCCTGATTGTAATCGTGTATCGTCTTTCCGCTGACGGGATAGCATGCCACAATAAAGACGTTTTTCACTGTATCTCAGTATGCATGACAATAAAACAACTAAACTAAACTAAACTAAACTATAAACCTACCAGCCTGCACATCTTGGGGTGCCTGAGGAAACGGGAGCACTCAAAGGAAACTCACTCAGTCATAGAGAGATCATGCACACTCCACACAAACAGCTCAAGAGGTCAAAATAGTATTCAGATTGTTGAAGATGTGAGGCAGCAACTCTACTGCGATATTTAATTCCTTCCTTCATCTCGGGAATAGCATCTATACTTTAAACAAAGTGTGGGTCACAGTGAAAAGCCTCACTGTACTAAATCCCAGAGATAGACACAAAAAGCTGGAGTAACTCAGCGGGACAGGCAGCATCTCCGGAGAGAAGGAATGGGTGACTTTCTGGTTCGAGACCCTTCTTCTTCAGACTCCTGCACATTTCTACTAAATCCCATGCCCTTATCCCCAACTCCATATGTTGCGATTCACTTAGGGTGTCCTTTCTTCAAAAGCTTTTTCAAAGGTTGCTTCCTTCAAGAGATGTACCTATCTGAAAGCTTCTTAAACACCGATATTGTATCTGCCTCCACCACCACCCCTGGCAGCCCGTTCCAGGCACCCACCACAATATTGTATCTGCCTCCACCACCACCCCTGGCAGCCCGTTCCAGGCACCCACCACAATCTACGTCAAAAAAACTGCCGCGTACATCTCCTTTATACTTTGCCCCTCGCACCTTCGACATTTGACTTTGACATTTAAACTGCACGCAACTCTCCAACACTCTTGAATCTGAAGAAGGTCCTGACTAAACGCTTTGCCTGTCCATTCCCTCCACAGATGCTGCCTGACCCACTGAGTTACTCCAGCACTTTGTGCTTGACTCAAGGATAGTAGTTTGTTCTTGCACCAGCAGAGGCTGCCTCACCAACAGTCTGTCTGTGCTTTCTTCTTTTATGTGTTAAAAAGTATGTTTTCGTGTTCCTTGGTTTGTTTTTATGTCGGGAGTGGGGGTAGGGGGGTTGGCGGGAAACTTTTTTTCAATCTCTTCAACGGAGATGCGATTTTTTTCCATATTGTATCTCCGTCCCCACTTCGGCCTAACATCGTGGAGATGGTGGCCTTTCCTGGAGACCGACCCGGCGCTCCAAGCCGCGGGAGTCTGCGGGACTTTAACATCGCGGAGCTTGCGATCCCTTTGCCGGGGGTCGAAGCTCCAACCGCGGGGCCTGTGGACTTTAACATCGTGAATCCCGCGGTCTCTGGTAAGAAGAGACCGACTCGGGAGCTCCATGCCGCGGTGAGAGTTTCAACTGCCCCGACGCGGGAGTTCCGATCACCCCGACGTGGGCTTTGACCGTCGGCTGCGGGGGCTTTGATCGCCCCGACTGCAGATGGTTTGACAGCCCTGACCACAAGAGAACAAGAGGAAGAAGATTGAACTTTATTGCCTTCCATCACAGTGAGGAATGTGGAATCCACTGTGATGGATGTTTACGTTTACTTTTATGTGGTTGTGTGTCTTGTTGCTTTTCACTTAGTCTGGCTGTATGGTAACTCAAATTTCGCTGTACCTTAAATTGGTACATGTGACAATAAACTGACCTTGTAATCTTGAAACATTGAAATGTCCCGAGCCCAACCCCAGGGCGGCACGGTGGCGCAGCGGTAGAGTTGCTGCTTTACAATGCCATAGACCCGGGTTCGATCCTGACTACGGGTGCTGTGTGTACGAAATTTGTATGTTCTCCTCGTGACCGCATGGGATTTCTCCGGGTGCTCCAGTTTCCCCCACACTACAAAGATGTACAGGTTTGTAGGTTAATTGGCTTTGGAAAAATTGTAATTTGTCCCTAGAATAGGGCTGGAGTGCGAGAATCGCCATTGAGCGTGGACTCAGTGGGCCAAATGGGTTGTTTCCACACTGTATCTCTAAACTACACTGAACTCAACTAAACCATGTTTGGATCATCAATTAGTGTCAAGGCTGAAGCAACAGGAAGGAACAAGCAACAGGAAGGAACAAGCTATGGTTCCTTGGCACCAACCATCATTCCTTTCCACAAGGGCAAATATCTAGAAAATTCCTAATTTAAATTGCCCACCCCTCACACGGCAGGTCTCTGTTAAAAAGCATAAACTCACTGCACCACTTGGCATCAAAGTTTCGGTTGGGGTCAGTTCCCACACAGTTACTGCCAGGGTTCCTGGACCGTGTCTTCCTCCAAAGTCGATTCTACGCACAAACATGCACAGGCACAGTCGGATTAAATATCGGGCAGATAATACACCTTAAGTACAATTTATGCAAACATTTAATTATGTTCTGCCATTTCACTCCAGTGCAATAATTATGATTTAATAGTGCAGCAACTTGGCACACCATCATTTGATATCCTATCTCTGGAATAGTGTGTGCTGTGCTTTGGAATTGCTTTGCTGAGGTTTTTGTCTTGCCACCACTATCCCTGCATCAAAACCCATTTTTAAAGCCTTTCTCTCTCAGCAAGCTTGTTGGCATCCAACCCTAACATTTCCTGTGAAGCCTGGTGCTAAATTTCATCTAATCACACCCCTGTGAATTCCCCTGGAAGGTTTTACTAGGTTAGTGATCGTACATGAATGGAAGTTGATGATGTTCTGCGAAAAGGGATAGAGTGTGACTAACTCTATTGAACTAGGACGGCACGGAGGTGCAGCTGTGGAGATGCTACCTGGCAGCGCTTGCAGCGCCAGAGACCCGGGTTCGATCCCAACTATGGATGCTGTTTTCTCCGAGATCTTCGGTTGCCTCCCACACTCCACACACAAACAGGTTTGTAGGTTAATTGGCTTGGTAGGAATGTAAATTGTCCTGAGTGTGTGTAGGGTAGTGTTAATATGCCGGCATTGCTGGTCAGTGCGGACTTGGTAGGCGGAAGGGCCTGTATTTGCGCTGTATGTCAAAAACAAAAAACCTGCTATCTGACAGGAAAAGGGGACTATTTAGTTTAGTTTAGTTTAAAGATACCGTGTGGAAACAGGCCCTCGGGCCCACTGAGTCCCTGCCGACCAACCATCACCCATACACTACTATCCTGCACATACAGGGACAATTTTACAGAAGCCAATTAACCTACAAACTTGCACTTCTTTGTAATGTGGGGGGAAACAAGAGCACCCGGTGAAAACCCACGTGTCACAGGGAGAACGTACACACTCCGTACAGACAGCACCCGTAGTTAGGATTGAACCCGGGTCTCTGGCACTGCAAGGCAGCAATGCTACCGCTGCGCCACTGTGCCGTTCTATTGACTCTTGATTGTTGAATCCTATTGAGCAAAATGTTGCTGACTAGCAGAGGTTCAGGGGCAGAATTCCCACCATAAGTGCCAGGAAACTTTGTCCTCTGCCTTTGGATTCCCAAATAGGAGTGGAGTGGGAGAACCTCCATGTTTTGCTGCACTGAGGTTTATGTCTTTCTTGGAGTCCCAAACTTCAGCACAGTCAGAGAGTTAGGTGAATGAGCTCTGCATTGGCCAGCCGGCAGATCCAGGTCAACGGTCCAACGGCCTTGAGGGGTTTCTCTTGGCACCGACGTTGTCTCAATCAGCACATTTGTGGAAAGAATATTGTGAGCAGTTTTGGGCTCGATATCTGAGGTAGGATATGCTGGCATTGGGGAGGATCTAGAGGAGGTTTACAAGAATGATCCTGTCGATGATTGGATTAATTTATGAGGATCGTTGATGGCTCTGGGCCTTTACTCGCTGGAGTTAAGAAGGATGAGGAGGGATCTTATTGAAACCTTTCGAAAAATGAAATACCTATTTGCAGTGGAAGTGGAGAGGTTGTTTCCACTAGTGGGAGAGTCTAGGACCAGAGGGCATAACCTCAGAATAAAAGGACGTACCTTTAGAATGGAGATGAGGAGGAATTTCGTTAACGTGAGGGCAGTGAATCATTGCCACAGTGGAGAGCAAGTCTGGGTATTTTTAAAGTGGAGGTTGATAGGTTCTTGATTAGAAAGAGTGTCAAATGTTACAGGTAGAAGGCAGGAGAAGGGGGTTGAGAGGGAAAAATAGATCAGCCATGATGGAATGGCAGAGCCGACACAATGGGCCAAATGGCCTAATTCTGCTCCTATGTCTTATGATCTTATGACAAACAGGAGATAATGTAAATATGCTGCAACCATACAGTGCCACGACTCTAAATTATGATGTAAACACACATTTCATCACAGCTTATCAGTTCATGAAAAGGGCCAGGTGACTTTGCACTTCCTTTTAATTGGAGGAATAAGTCTCAGCTCCAGCCGCGTCTACCCGGTAACCACAGGGTACATTCATCCTATCGAAACCAGAGAGCAGTCCTGAACTACTATTGGACTATCTTTGGTCAGACCTTACTGACTTTACCTTGCAGTAAACGTCATTCCCTTATCGTGTATCTGCACAGCCTGAATGGCTCGATTGTAACCATGTATTGTATTTCCGCTGGCTGGTTAGCACGCAACAAAAGCTTTTCAATGTACATTGGTACACGTGACAATAAACTAAAGTGAACTGAAACTGAACACGCTTGTGACATATTGTGAGAGCTTGTGAGTTATTGGTGGAAGGAACACTTTTCAAGACACCAGGCTCACATTTCCTTATGACGCAGAAGAAAGCCATTTGGCCCATTGACTCTATGCTGGCCCTCATGCCAATCCCATCAGTCCCAGCTCCCTAATTTATTTTCCAGCAATCTCTTCTCCCTCTAACACCCCATCAGCTTCCCCCAATGGTTTAATGTGGGCAAATGTGAAGCTTTGTAATTCTCCATTAGTGGGAATATACTCATTAGGGAGATTGAAAGCTGAATACCTGCAAAACCAGGTTAAAGAAAAGCTTCACTTAAAGACACCTTAAGAGCATATATAACAGTGAGTGTACCTTTAAGAATTGTCTACCTTGAGGTATGACTGGATACATTGTTGTACCAGTCATCAACGGTCACCATCTATTAAATAAGATGTTGATAACTGTACCCTCATAATTTGCCTTTGCACGCAACAATGCAAATAACCTAGCAACTCCACAACAGATGAACAGAAGCCATACCCATGACGTGGCACCAAGGGAATGTAGAGTAACAGAACCTGCTGACACATCAACCATCCTTTCAACTCACTCCTTACTCTTACACACTCTGACACCCACCCACCACAATACCTTCCCTAAGCCCACTGTTATCACTGTTATCAGGCAGCTGAACGGTCCTCTCGTCAGCTAGAATCTAGAAAGAAACGCTGTAGAAATCTTGAATCTTAGTTGCCCATTCTTAATTGTCCTTGGGGAGATGGTGGTGTACCACTTCCTTGAACTGCTGAAGCCCTCCTGGTGAAAGCAGTCCCACTGCGCTGCCAGTAACAATGATGGAATGTTGAACAGAGGAACACAGAGGGGGAGAATGTGGCTAAACTCTCATCGAAGAGAGGAAACACTGAAGAAGAAGGTCTGAAGAATGGTCTCGACCTGAAACGTCACCCATTCCTTCTCTCCAGAGATGCTGCCTGACCCGCTGAGTTACTCCAGCATTTTGTGCTCCCTTCGATGATGGAATGTTGATATGTTTCCAAGTCAGTGCAGTGTGTGACTTGGAGACGGTGGTGTTATTTTGTACCTGCTGAGCTTTACCTTTGCTGTGAAATGTGTGCCACATTGTTGGGAAATTGAATGAAGCCCGATTGTATTCACTATGCCCATGTAATTAAAATATCAATGTATCACATATCTACGTATCAGCCAAAACACAGCTGAACCAGTTTACAGAGAATGGAGCATGAGAGACAAGCCGGAGAATTAACAAAGGCCACGTACACAGGAGTATCACGGAGGTACAAAATGACCAAGTTCACTGACAAGGTGGGATCAGAAACTGAAGTCCAAAAATCCGACACAAAGTCAGTAGGTAGTGTGGTTAAAATAGGCATTCAGTATGCTTGCCTTTAACGGGGCATTGAATATTAAAGTCAGGATGTCATGTTGCAACGTGATAGGAGCTAAAGAAGGGTGTCGACCCAAAACTTCACCTATTCCTTTTCTCCAGAGATGCTGCCTAGCCCGCTGAGTTACTCCAGCACTCTGTGTCCATCTGCAGTTTTCTAGGAGTTTGGTTAGGCTACATTGGAGTATTGTGTGCAGTTCCAGTCGCCCTATTACAAGAAGGATGTGGAGGCCTTGGAGTAAAAGATGATTACTAGAACCATTTGAGGGCATTAGCTAAACAGAAAGGTTGGACAAACTTGGATTGGTTTCTCTTCAGCTTAGGAGGTTGATGGGATACCTGAAAGGAGTATGTAAAAAATCTAAACCAAGTCACATCAGAACTCAGTCTCACTATGTATATAAAATTACATGTCACACGCTTTTTACCAGGTTGAAATTGTCAAAGACAAGAAGGTCTAGCTTTAAGATGAAAGGAGCAAAATTTAAAGTGGATGTACGGGGCAAGTTTTTTTACATAGAGTTTGGTGGGTGCCTGGAGCATGCTGCCAGGACGGAGATAGGGGCGGATACGATAGTGGCATGACAGAGGCTTTTAGATAGGTGCACGGAAATGCAGGAATGAGGGATATGGATCACACACAGGCAGAGGAGATTAGTTTAACGTGACATCATATTTGGCACAGAGATTGTGGGCTGAAGGGCCTGTTCCTGTGCTGTGCTGTTTTATGTTCCCTGACCAATGGGTTGTTAAGGTTTGCCCACTGCCCACTTTGGTTCCAGGCAGTGATGTTCGGGAAGATGAGATGTGGGGTCCTGGAGTCAGTTGCTGGGAAAGCCTCCAGCCGCTGAGGCTTCAGACTTCCCATTGTATGTTTGGAGAAACAGCTTCTTTCCATCCGGAAACTGAAGCCTTAAGAAAAGCCAGGTGTCAGCAATCTAAAGCAAAAGCAGAGCATGCTCACTCAGCAGAACACTCAGCGGGCCAGGCTGCATCCGTGGACAGAGAAACGGAGTTGATATTTCAGGTCAAGGACCCTTCAGAAAACTGATTCGGAAGTCTGGTTCAAGGACTAACTCCATTCCCTTCCCCAGAGATGCACCATGGAAAGCACACTGTTGGGTTGCATCAGAGCTTGGTTTGGGAACAGCTCTTCCCAAGACCACAAGAAATTGCAGGCTTTTGGATGTAGCCCAGTCCATCACGCAGACCAGACTTCCCACCATTGCCTCAATCTAAACGTTACTTTGCCTCAGAAAAGTAGCCAACATAATCAAAGACTGGTCCCACCCTGGTCATTCTTTCTTCTCCCACCTCCTGTCCAGCAGAAAGTACATAGGCTTGAAAGCACGCACCACCAGACTCAGGAACGGCTTCTTCCCCTCTGCTATCAGGCTGCTGAACAGTCCTTCCATAAGCTAGGGTACTGTTCGATTTACCTCTACCCCATTGCGGACATTTGACTTTGTCTATGGAACTGATGCGCGACAATGTTGAGAACTAGATTCTGCACCCTGTACCTTCCCCTTTGAGTTTGAGTGAGCTTGATTGTATTTATGTATGGTATATCTGCTCGGTTTGGAAAGCGTGCAAAACGAAGCTTTTGGCTGCACTGTGGTATACGTGAGCATAATAAACCTAAACCTAAGATGTTGCCTGAACTGCCGAATTTGTGAAGTCAGAGGAAGGAGTATAGATGGAAGGGGGACAGAGGGAGGAGAAAGGGAGAAATGGCTGCACATCCAGGTGGGGCATGGAGAAGCAAGGAGGAACAAGGCGCAGGGGGGAGTAAGGGAAGTGGGGGGGTTGTAGGTTAGTTTGATGGGCTTATTAGTCAGCATGAACAGGTTGGGCTGAAGGGCCCCTATAAATTGCCTAAACTGTATAGGGAATGGATGAGAAATTGGGATAACTAAAACGAATAAGAACGGATGATCAATGGTTGGACCAAAGGGCTTGTTTCCATGCTGTATCTCTAAACGAAACTAAATTGGATGACGCCCGGTATACACGATTCTTCTTAGGGTATACTGTTCACTGCATGAATTGTGACATAAGCCAGCTTAGAACTCTGCATCTGGGTAGCTTTCTTGCATATGGATGAATAAACTATTGAGCAGAGCAACTTGAACTGTTGCAACTTGAGTTTTAATGGATGATGTGTTTGGTTGGTGTGGAGGATAACAGAACTATAACAGGGTAGGAATGGAAGATTGCAAGAGACTCTTGTTAGGACCAGACAGATGAATATTTAGACTGAGTAAATAGCAAGAAAACCAAGTGAATGCCCAGTCAACAGGAACTATGTGTACAATGCTTTACAATAATGCTTACCGTAGTCCAGCTGTAAATGTAACCATCCACATTTATAACAGGAACAACCAGGAAATTCAATTGATTGAGAAGTGTGTTTATCAGGGGGACGGTATTGTAGCTTCCAACAACCTAAAAAATAGAAAAGGCTTTATATTGAACTCTCTCTCCCTGCTTTTTCCCCCCTCCCAACAATTAGTCTGAGTAGGGGACCTGACCCGAAATGTCACCTATCCATGTTCTCCAGAGATGCTGCCTGACCTGCTGAGTTACTCAGCACTTTGTGTCTTTTATGTGTAAATCAGCATCTGCATTTCCTTGTCTCTAGCTTAGTTCAGTTTTGAGGTACAGCACGGAAACAGGCCCTTTGGCCCATCGAGTCCATGCTGACTAGCGATCCCCGGACATTAACACTATCCTACACAGTAGGGACAATTACAATCTTTACCAAAGCCAATTAGCCTACAAACCTGTACGTCTTTGGAGTGTGGGAAGAAACTGGAGCACCCGGGGAAAACCTATGTGGTCACGGGGAGAATGTACAAACTCCATGCAGACAGCACCCGCAGTCAGGATCAAACCCGGGTCTCTGGCACTGTAAGGCAGTGACCCTACAGTGCCAAACCACCATCTACTTAGATTGAATTGTACCTGGGTATGTTTCTTAAGGCCCAGAAGAATGAGAAATGCAAAATAAAAACTTCACGACTGAAAGACATCAGGTTTCTCCACTGACCTCCTTCACAAACCACTGGCAAAAGGCCGGGGAAATCCACTCCCTGGCATGGATTCCACAGTCCATGAAGATGGCTGGCTTCTCCACACCCGTTCTGTTGCCGACCTTTAAGAAAGGATTGGAACTTACAGTCTAATTGCAAGGCTGCATCATCAAGTGTAACCATTGCATCCAATCAAGCTTTTGGAAAATGCAAAACAATTAAAACTGCAGATGCCGGAATCTGAAGCAAGATCCGGAATTAAACGTGGATCATTTCAGCCATTCATGCAGTACAAGTGGAACGCATAACCAGTGGTCAAGAAGGCTTTCGGCACATTGACCTTCATCAGTCAGAGTATTGAGTATAGAGGTTGGGAGGTTCATGTTGCAGTTGAACAAGAAATTAGTGAGGCCACTTTTAGAGTATTGTGTTCAGTTTTGGTCTCCATGTTACGGGAAAGATGTTGTTAAATTGGAAAGAGTGCAGAGAAGATTTATGAGGATGTTGCTAGGACTCAAAGAGCATGAGCTATAGAGAGAGGTCAGGCAGGCTAGGGTTTTATCCCTTGGGGTGCATGAGGATGAGGAGTGATCTTATTGAGGTGTACAAGATCATGAGCAGAATAGATGGGTAAATGCAGTCTTTTACCCAGAGCAGTGGAATCAAAAAACAGAGGATATAGGTTTAAGGTGAGGGGGGGTAAAAGATTTAGTTGGAACCTGAGGGGCAATTTTTTTACACAAAGGGTGGTGGGTATATTGAACGAGCTGTCAGAGGAGATAGTTGAGGCAGGTAATATCACAACGTTTCGAAAACATTTGGATGGGTACATGGATAGGACAGGTTTATAGGGACATGAGCCAAACGCAGGCAGGTGGGTCCAGTGTAGATGGGGCATGTTGGTCGGCCTGGGCAAGTTGGGCTGCAGGCCCTGTTTTCATGCTGTAGGACCACGACTTTTTCCATGTTGTACAACATTTCGCTGAGGTGGCTACAAATTAACAGGAGCGAGCAGGAGCCTCCACCTCAGCGAAATGTCGGAAGATAATAAAAATGATCTTACCCACAACAGATAAATACTTCTTCCCTCGTAGGTCTTTCCAATCTCCATCCGAGAAACTAGGTTTGGGTTTTCCTCTGCTATTCTGGCAGTCCAGGATTCAATCTACAATCAAATATCAAACCATTACTGCCCCTGGATATATATTTATTATTGTAAATGTGTCAGCCTGACAGTAAAAAGATTTGTGAAAATGTGGTGTCCATTACGTCTGAAGACGGGTCTCAACCCGAAACATCACCCACTCCTTTTCTCCAGAGATGCTGTCTGACCCACTGAGTTACTCCAGCATTTTGTGTCTATCTTCAGTGTAAACTGGCATCTAGAGGGTTCCTTCCTATTCAAGACTATTACAGTTGTGCACAGTGATGTGAATGGGTTATCGATGGCCGGCGTGGATTAAGTGGGCCTAAGGGCCTGTTTCCATTCTGTATCTCTAAGCTAAACTAGACACGAGGTAAAGAATCAAGTGGAGATGATTCAGCCCTTGTATCGTTCACTGATCTTTTAACTCAGCACTACTTTATTCCATTGTCAGTACATCCCTTGATCCCCAGAACATCAAAAACCTTTGCCGTCAGTATACGCACTGGGTGAGTCCCGTGGTCTTCATCTGGACTGAAATAGTAGATAGCCAGTATGGATCTGTGAGAACAGATTTCCCATGCAACCCCTTCTCTTTCCACCCATCCCTATGACCTAGTTTCCTCTCCTCCTCCCCCACCTACGTCATCTGTCCACTGCCCACACACACCTCCCACTGCCTCCCTTATCCTCTGACTCCACTATTCCCACTGGCCCACCATTCATCCCTTCATTTCTTATTGGATTTCATGACCTTACAGTCCTCTGATGTTCATAAGCTCATAAGTTACAGGAGCAGAATTAGGCCACTCAGCCCATCAATTCTACTCCACCATTCAATCATGGCTGGTCTATCTTTCCCTCTCAACCCCATTCTCCTGCCTTCTCCCTATAACCCCTGACGCCCAGTCTCCACATTCCCACCAAGCCTCTGTCCATTTCTCCGCCTTTCTGCTCCCAACACCCACCAAACTGCCAATCAACCCTTCCTCATCTGTATCCACCGATCTCTTGCCAGCTCTTGGCCCACCCCTCCCCACTTCACCTCTTTATCTTGGCTATCTCCCTTCTACTTTCTCAGTCCAGATGAAGGGTCTTGACTCGAAATGTCGACTGTCCAATTCCCTCCACGGATGCTACCCAACCTGCCGAGTTGCTCCAGCAGACACAAGCAGACAGGATGGCAGAGTGGCAAAGCGGTAGAGTTGCTGTCTAATAGCGCCAGAGACCCAGGTTTAATCCTGACTATGGGTGCTGTCTGTATGGAGTTTGTACGTACTCCCTGTGTCTGCGGGGGTTTTCTCCGGGACCTCTGGTTCCCTCCAAACACTCCAAAGATGTAGAGGTGTGTAGATTAATTGTCTTTGGTAAAAGATTGTAAATTGTCCCTAGTCTGTAGGATAGTGCTAGTGTATGGGGATCGCTGGTTGGTGCGTACTTGGTGGGGCAAAGGGCCTGTTTATGCGCTGCATCTTTAACCTAAATTGCAGGTGCTGGTTTACAGAAAAAAAGACACAAAGTCATGGAGTAACTCATCTGCCCAGGTAGCATCACTGGAGATCATGGACAGCCGACATCTTGGGTCGATAATGATTGTATTGGGAGGAGGGCGGGGGGGGGGGGGGGGGAGAAAGCTGGAAGAAATGAAGGTAGGACTAAATTGTTCAGCACCTCACCTGTATCACTCGCCAGGCTTTATCCCGCTTCCACCTCTCTTCCAGCTCTTTCCCCCTCCTCACCTCAAAAAGTCCCAAAAAGTGTCCCAACCTCCACCCCCGACATCAGTCTGAAGAAGGGTCTCGACCCGAAACGTCACCCATTCCTTCTCTCCCGAGATGCTGCCTGACCTGCTGAGTTACTCCAGCATTTTGTGAATAAATCAATTTGTACCAGCATCTGCAGTTATTTTCTAATACTCCAGAGATGTTACCTGGCTGCTGAGTTACTCTAGTACTTTGTGTCTTTTTTTGTAAACTAACCAGGGGCCACAGTCTTGGAATAAAGGGGAGGCCATTTAAAACTGAGGTGAGAAGGAACTTTTTCACCCAGAGAGTTGTGAATTTGTGGAAGTCTCTGCCACAGAGGGCAGTGGAGGCCAAATCACTGGATGGATTTAAGAGAGAGTTAGATAGAGCTCTAGGGGCTAGTGGAATCAAGGAATATGGGGAGAAGGCAGGCACGGGTTATTGATTGTGGACGATCAGCCATGATCATAATGAATGGCGATGCTGGCTCAAAGGGCCGAATGGCCTCCTCCTGCACCTATTTTCTATGTTTCAATGTAACAGCTGCATTTTCTTAAGTATCCTCCAACAGTTTGTTAATTTTGTCCATTGATGATTGCCTGAACTGATAACGTGGATATTTCCTAAGGGGAGGTGTCATAATAATCTGTTGCACATTAAATACCTGCCATATTCCAGTTTCATACGCGGAATTCCTTGTGATGGTGTAATGGCACCATATAAATGCTGCTCCTTGTTATTGAATTGTATACATAGATGGCATGTGAGTCACTCACAGGGAAATGCAAATAGTTATATAAACCACAGTTAACATTAAGGCAAAAGTAACTGCAGATGCTGGAATCTTGAGCAATGCACAAAGTGTTGGACAAACTCAAAGGGTCAGGCAGCATCTGTGGAGGGAATGGATGAGTGGGTGGGTGGGGATCCTTCTTCAGACATTCCCCCCAGACATATAATTAGATAGATTTCACAGTCTTTTCCAAGAAAAAAAACTTGATTATCGATAACTCAGATATTGACGTCAGAGTCAATGAGATATTGTATACCCGACAGGCACTAATGAGGTTGTAGGATCTATTGAATCCCACGACAGACAGCAAAGAACAAACAACACTTAGCTGAACCAGACACTTGTGTCCTGTTGATTCCAGAAGCCCCTTTTACCTACATTCTCACCAATCACAGCCTATGTGCAGATAAGGCCAATTAGTGCGTCTGACCTTGTGATTGAGCTCTTGTGGCTGGACCTTCTCATGAGACTGCTGGCGAGCCCCCAGCGGTGACAGGCTGTTTGCAAAACCAACGTGGGCGATAGGGTGCCACAGCTCCCCCCTCAGCTACTGAGTCATACAAGGTGGCGACTGCCTGACTCTGGCCTGCCCCGTAGTGGTCTGGCGGGGTGATTTTACGGCCTTTGCGACTTTGAGGCGATCTACGGGTAACCTGCGCGCTCTTGCCGAACACATCCAGGGTTAGGGTGAAAACTCTATCGGGAACTGGGAGGAACGACCGATAACTCGACGTCAGAGTCAATGAGATATTGTATACCCGAGAGGCAGTCGCTGAGAAAAAGGCAGTGGCTTGTTTGCCCAAGGGCAGCAGTCGCCTCTACTGCCGGGCCTCGTCGTTGCCCGGGTGTTGACGTTTGTGGAAGGAGCAAGGAGGTTGACACAACCGGCCTGCTGCACCATAGTTCCGGTGTTTCCAGCAAATGCGTTGGGCATCGCCTTGGTCCCATCCCCAACCCTCAAGGTTTGCGTTAAACCATAAACGAGCTCGCTATGCTGGCTGATGGAAACATACCTATCAGGTGCCCCTGCACCAGAGTAGGCATGCAGCAGAGAAACCTCTGTTTCTAGACTTCGCCGTCGATCTTTCCGTCTCCCACCAGCCAGCATTTGTGATGGCCTCCTATCGCCGTGATTATCATCTCCCAGCAGCTCCGAAATGAGGGCTGCGTTCGCTCCAAGATGGCGGATTTCAGCACGTCGTATGGCGTCATTTCTTCAGGATTAAGGAGCACGTCCTCTACTTCCCACGCGATCTGCTCTGGAAGACCAGCTGCTGGGAACCCGAATTTTGTTCGTTGGCTCGTGACATTGAGGGAGTGAAATCGAGCTTCTAGCATTGAAAACCACCCTCTCGCATTGCCTGTAAAAGGAGTTGGGACGTCGAGTTTTACTTCGTCGACTACCACCGTATTACTTTTATCGTCAGATATTTCGTGAGTAAGTGGAAGGTTGCGTGTAGCAACGGGGTCACCAGTTGTGGAATTTACTGAATCCCACAACAGAAAGCAAAGAATAAACGACACTTTGCGGAGCCAGACACCTTCACGTTTATTCCAGAAGTCCCTTTTGCTTCCTTTCTCACCAATCATAACCGAATGATCGCAGATAAGGCGAATGAGTGCGTCTGACCTTGGAGTTGTGATTGAGCTCATGCGGCTGGACCTTCTCGTGAGGCTGCTGGCGAGTCACCAGTGGTCGCGTGTTGGTTGCAAAACCAACGTGGGCGTGAAGGCGCCACAAGTTCAGGAAGGTATTCAGTGTTAATATTCTCCAGCAGTTCCTACTAATGGCCATACCTCTTCTGGCAAATCCTTTCTCTGATTAGGCAGTTGAATAGTTTTCCAACCAGAGGCAGTCATTGAAGCTCCTGAATATATCAAAAGGCTAAAATGATTCATGAGGCTGAAGAGATGTTTCATATGTCCACTCTCTTCTCTATTAGGGGGTGGCATGGTGGTACAGCTGGTAGACCTGCCTCACAGCACCTGAGACCCAGGTTCAATCCCAACCTCGGGTGTTGCCTGTGCGGAGTTTGCACGTTCCCCCTGTGACCGTGTGGGTTTCCTCCGGGTGCTCCGGTTTCCTCCCGCACTCCAAAGACGTACAGGTTGTAGGTTGATTGACTTGGTAAAATTGTAAATTGTCCCGAGTGTGTGTAGGATAGTGTTAATGTGCAGAGATCGATGGTTGGCGCAGACTCGGTGGGCCGAAGGGCCTGTTTCCGCGATGTATCTCTAAACTAAACTAAACTAAACTAAACACACAGATTTGTAGGTTAATTGGCCTCTGTATATTCCCCCCAGTATGTAGGGAATGGAAGAGAAAGCGGCACAACATGGAACTAAAGTGTACCGGAGATCGATGGTCAGCGTGGACTCAGCGGACTGAAGGACCTGTTTATCGACCGTTTCTCTTAAATTAAACTTAACAGTCCGAAACGCTGCTTTGCACAATTTGAAATAATACTGCAAAAAAGAAAATGAATTTCACCTCGTCCCAGGTATGATAAGTTGCATAATTGTAGTGGATATCTCGCGTCGATTTCTGATCAAACTGGTTCTCAATCAAGATTTGCAATTCTTCAGTTAACACCCTGCAGAACACAAAGCAATTTTTTATTCCGACAGAGAATAAGGAGGGGAATGAACAATGAAAGTATTTGGTGAGTGTTTAAAAGTATCTGAAACTGACTCATGTTTCAATGCAATCTTCTCCAGCTCACTTTGAAATTTGGCAACCCAGTCTGCAGGGACCCTAATGTCCACAGTCCTATTTGTAGTCACCAGCTCTGCAGAAGCTGGCTTCCAGAAATCAACCTGCATGCATATGAAAGACCCCATTAGTTGTGTAGTTTACCTCCACTCTCTTTAATCACAGATATAAATACAAAATATTACCTGCTCAGGAAGAGGCACATTCCTTAAGAACTGCAGATGCTGTTCATTTTCAGGCTTTAGGCGCAAAACTTTATCCCTTTGAAAACAAAAACGTGAATGTCAGATTTTGTTTGTGGTGGTAAGAATTCTCCGGCTCCTACATTTCTGCAATACATCCAGTGATATTTCTTACCGGGAATATAATCCAACAGGAACAGCTTCTGAAATCACTGCGACAAAACCCAGGAACAGAAGTCCTTCCATCATGTACCCAGGACTGCTGCGGACACCCGGGTCGATCAGATACAGCACTGCCCAAATGCCATCCAGCCCAAACCCCAACAGGTGACTGTAACACAAAACTCCCAACAGGTGACTGTTTCCGGTTTGAACATGCACTCTAGGTGACTCAAATGCCTTGGCAACATTCCAGTGGTTTGATGTGTCTGTGTTTATCAAATGGGAAGCTATCTGCCCATTGTCTACATTGACTGCTGAGGATGAGAGAGAGAGGCAGGGGATGTTTGTGCTAGCGTTCACCTTTCTTTTAAATCACTTCATCCCAACCGCAGGTTATATTGCAATGTTTAAGTAACGTTTCGACAGGTACAGGGATAGGATAGGTTTAGGGCGATATGGGCCAAAGGCAGGCAGGTGAGATGAGTGTAGATGGGACATGTTGGTCGGTGTGGACAAGCTGGGCTGAAGGGCCTGTTTCCTTGCTGTATGACTCTATGACTCCAGAGATGATGGCAGCGATTGTGTCCTTTTTTTGTAAGACAGCATCTGCAGTTCCTTGTTTATACATTTTAACTCGAAATGTCGACTGTCCATTTCCCTCCACAGATGCCACTCAACCTGCCGAGTTGCTCCAGCAGACACAAGCAGACAGGATGGCAGAGTGGCAAAGCGGTAGAGTTGCTGTCTAATAGCGCCAGAGACCCAGGTTCAATCCTGACTATGGGTGCTGTCCGTATGGAGTTTGTACGTACTCCCTGTGTCAGCGGGGGTTTTCTCCGGGTCCTCTGGTTCCCTCCAACACTCCAAAGATGTAGAGGTGTGTAGATTAATTGTCTTTGGTAAAAGATTGTAAATTGTCCCTAGTCTGTAGGATAGTGCTAGTGTATGGGGATCGCTGGTTGGTGCGTACTTGGTGGGGCGAAGGGCCTGTTTATGCGCTGCATCTTTAACCTAAATTGCAGGTGCTGGTTTACAGGAGAAAAAAAAGACACAAAGTCATGGAGTAACTCAACTGCCCAGGTAGCATCTCTGGAGATCATGGACAGCCGACATCTTGGGTCGATAATGATTGTATTGGGAGGAAAGCGGGGGGTGGGGTGGAGAAAGCTGGAAGAAATGGAGGTAGGACTAAATTCTTCAGCACCTCACCTGTATCACTCGCCAGGCTTTATCCCGCTTCCACCTCTCTTCCAGCTTTCTTTCCCCCTCCCCACCTCAAAAAGTGTCCCAACCTGAAATGTTGCCTCTACATGTTACTCCAGAGATGTTACCTGGCCACTGAGTTACTCTAGTATTTTGAGTCTTTTTTTGTAAACTAACCAGTTTTTTGTAAACTTCCCGAACCAGGGGCCACAGTCTTAGAATAAAGGGGAGGCCATTTAAAACTGAGGTGAGAAGGAACTTTTTCACCCAGAGAGTTGTGAATTTGTGGAAGTCTCTGCCACAGAGGGCAGTGGAGGCCAAATCACTGGATGGATTTAAGAGAGAGTTAGATAGAGCTCTAGGGGCTAGTGGAATCAAGGTATATGGGGAGAAGGCAGGCACGGGGTATTGATTGTGGACGATCAGCCATGATCACAATGAATGGCGGTGCTGACTCAAAGGGCTGAATGGCCTCCTCCTGCACCTATTTTCTATGTTTCTATGTAACAGCTGCATTTTCTTAAGTATCCTCCAACAGTTTGGTAATTTTGTCCATTGATGATTGCCTGAACCGATAACTTGGATATTTCCTAAGGGGAGGTGTCATAATAATCTGTTGCACATTAAATACCTGCCATATTCCAGTTTCATAACCGGAATTCCTTGTGATGGTGTAATGGCACCATATAAATGCTGCTACTTGTTATTGAATTGTATACATAGATGGCATGTGAGTCACTCACAGGGAAATGCAAATAGTTATATAAACCACAGTTAACATTAAGGCAAAAGTAACTGCAGATGCTGGAATCTTGAGCAATGCACAAAGTGTTGGACAAACTCAAAGGGTCAGGCAGCATCTGTGGAGGGAATGGATGAGTGGGTGGGTGGGGATCCTTCTTCAGACATTCCCCCCAGACATATAATTAGATAGATTTCACAGTCTTTTCCAAGAAAAAAAAACTTGATTATCGACAGGCACTAATGAGGTTGTAGGATCTATTGAATCCCACGACAGAAAGCAAAGAACAAACAACACTTAGCTGAACCAGACACTTGTGTCCTGTTGATTCCAGAAGCCCCTTTTACCTACATTCTCACCAATCATGGCCTATGTGCAGATAAGGCCAATTAGTGCGTCTGACCTTGGGACATCACAGTTCCCTTTTAAATCATTTCACTCTAACCTGTGACAGATATTGTCACAATGTTGAAGAAACATTTAGACAGGTACGTGGATAGGGTAGGTTTGGAAGGACGTGGGCCAAACACAGGCGGGTGGAACTAGTGTAGATGGAGCATGTTGGTCGGTGTGGACAAGTTGGGCCGAAGGGCCTGTTTCCACACTGTATGACTCTATGACTCACAATGTTATTAACCCCCACCCCAACTTACCAGGTTGGCATTGACTGTGTTCCAAACTGTTGTACCAGCACTGGTGCTGGAGTCACTCTGAGTTAAGGTGTAGCTCAGCACCATCGCACAGCATGGAGAGTTGTTGCCTCAGGGTTCCTGCGATCTGGTTCAGTCCTGACCTCTGGCGCTGTCTGTATTATGGCAAAACAGTTCCTCGGGGCAGGTAGCAGGGGACCATTGGAAAAAATAGCCAAGCTGACCTTAGGCAGTGTAAGATTCAAATCCATAATACTGACTGGACCAGACACCAGCCTGAACTAAACACAAAGTGCCAGAGGAACTCAATGGGTCAGGCAGCATCTGTCTGCTTCTTCTGTCGTGTGTCTTTTAGACCTGAGGTGAGCCAGGCCAACGTGTCATCGTCCAGGTCAATCAGACCTCGTTCACCATTCGGTGGCCGGTATTTGGGGCAACTGGTCACTATGTGCTCCACTGTCGGTGTTGGGTCCCCACACTCGCAGACCGCAGCAACTGTGGAGGGAATAGACAGGCGATGTTTTGGGTCAGAAGCTGGCAAAGAGAGATAGACATGGATAAAGCAAATGCTGAGTGGATGCAGGTGAGGGAGGGGGGGGGGGAGGTGAGGGATTGATGGTCAGAAGGGTGGAGTAAGTGACAAAGGAGGCGAAAGGGTGTCAGATAAGGAGGGGATAAGAGAAGGGTTATCGGTGGAAGGGGATAGGGGGGTGGAATGAGTGTGGATAAAAGGGAAATAGGGGGCTCGGGGATAGATGATGTGCTTGTGGAGGAGAGGAAAACAAAGGAGTGGGTGGAAGGAGGGAGATAATAGGAGATCTGGGGTTAAGATCTGTGTTGCAGGAAATATGAGGTTTACCTTCTTTAAGTCCGGCAGATACAAGAACTCACTGTGGACCTGCAGTGCGAAAATTTCAGCTCAGGGTCATGTGATAACACTGTTTTAACGCTGGCTTTTAATCCGATAAATATCAGCAAAAAGACAATCGTCTTCACAAGATCAAAGGGGCCACTTATTCCCGGCTGAAAGTCCTTCTTGGGAAAGGCCAGTTTAGTTTAGTTTAACTTATGGCCACGTTTGTCGAGGTACAGTGAAAGCTTTTTATTGCGTGCTAACCAGTCAGCAGAAAGTCAATACATGATTACACTAGAGCCGCCCACAGTGCACAGATGCAGGAGATAGCGTTTTAAGCGCGGTATAAAGTCCAGTTAAGTCCGATTAAAGATAGACTGAGGGTCTTCCATGAGGTAGATTTATCTCAGGACAGCTCTCTAGTTGTTGATGGAATGGTTCAATTTCCTGATAACACTGGGAAGAAACTGTCCCTGAATCTGGAGGTGTGCGTTTTCACACTTCTTGCCTGACGGGAGAGGGACTGGAGTGAGACTCATCCTTGATTACTCGAGAGCAATCTCTTCACCGGATCTTCCACAGCACCAGTGATGTATGATGCAGATATGCCTGGGCGCGGGTAGGATTAGGTTCAGGTTTGGGTTTATTATTGTCACGTTCACCGAGGTACAGTGAAAAGCTTTGCTTTACATGTCACCCATTCAGATCAGATAGAACTACACATAAATACAATCAAGTGAAACTCGTACAATAGGTAGAGCAAAGGGGAAGATACATAGAACATAGAACAGGATAGCACAAGCCCTTCCGCCCACAATGTCTGTGCCGAACATGATGCTAAGTCTATCTCTTATCTGCCCGCACATAATCCCTATCCCCGCATTCCAGAGGTCTCTTAAATGCCACTATTGTTTCTGCCCCCACCACCACTCTCAGTAGCCCGTTCCAGGTATTCACCACCCTCTGTGTAAAAAAATATACCCCACCCCCTTACACACATCTCCTTTAAACTTTGCCCCTCTCACCTTAAAGCAATACAAAGTGTGGAATATACTTCTCAGTTCCATAGACAAAGTCCAATGTCCACAATGGGGCAGAGGTGAATCGGACAGTACCCTAGTTTATAGACGGTCTGCTCAGCATTCTGATAACTGAGGGGAAGATGCTGTTCCTGAGTCAGGTGGTGTGTGCTTTCAAGCTTCTGTATCTTCTGCACGACAGGAGCGGGGACAAGAATGAATGACCGGGATGAGACAAGCCTTTGATTATGTAGAAACGATGAACTGCAGATGCTGGTTTATACCAAAGATAAGCACAAAATGGTGGGTTAATTCAGCAGGCACAGCAGCATCTCTGGAGAAAAAGTATAGGTGACCTTTCAGGTCGAGGCTGAAGAAGGGTCCTGATCCGAAACATCACCAATCCTTTTGTCCAGAGATGCTGCCCGACCCGCTGAGTTACTCCAGCACTTTGTGTCAGTCTTTGATTCTGTTGGCTATTTTTCAGAGGTAGTGAGAAGTGTATAGCATCTGTTCCTGATTTGTGTACAGCATCAGTGAGCTGTGAATGCAAGAGGAATCCCATCCCTGCAGAATATATATTTCAGTGGAAAATCTTCATTGAAACTTCCCCAGAAGAAAATAGAAGCATTTCATTTAAAATAATACAATTGCAAGCTGCAATAGAAGAATTTGGGCGGCACGGTAGCGCAGCGGTAGAGTTGCTGCTTTACAGCGAATGCAGCGCCGGAGACTCAGGTTCGATCCTGACTACGGGTGCTGCACTGTAAGGAGTTTGTACGTTCTCCCCGTGACCTGCGTGGGTTTTCTCCGAGATCTTCGGTTTCCTCCCACACTCCAAAGACGTACAGGTATGTAGGTTAATTGGCTGGGTAAATGTAAAAATTGTCCCTAGTGGGTGTAGGATAGTGTTAATGTACGGGGATCACTGGGCGGCACGGACTTGGAGGGCCGAAAAGGCCTGTTTCCGGCTGTATATATATGATATGATATGATAAGTCATCCCTGCTTATCCAGAAATAGTCCAATTTGCCGCTATGCCAGTAACAGCCAAGCCACCCACTCAGGTCAGCGTGGAGAGGCTGTTCTCCGCACTGAAAATAATTAAATCAGATTTAAGGGCATCAATGAAAGAGGATCTGGCAGAAGCAATTCTGTTCCTAAGGACGTTATTAATAAATTTTATGTGTGTATTTTTGTAGCAAACTTAACTACCTATGCATTTAGCCAGGCTATGATATGATATGATAATTTCATGTAAATTAATGCAAATGCAGGCTGCAATATTATCTTTAGTAAATTATACTCTGAAAGCATGTGGTGAGCTGAACAAACTTAGGTGGGTCAGGTTTGGTTTATGTTCAAACTCCGTACAGAGAGTATCCACAGTCAGGATCGAACCCGGGTCTCTGGCGCTGTAAGGCAGCAATTCTATTAGGATCTGTGATTTTGATCTTCCTTTAGTCCAGGAGGCCTCAGGTCTGAGTGGACGGACACAGGTAGGGTTGAGTTTGTCTCCCTCAGAGTGGAGATGTCTGAGGAGGTACTTGATTAAGGTACGCAAAATTATAGGGAACATACATGGAATAGCAATTGAAAAAATGTTCCACTTAACAAAGGCATCCATTACATAAGAGATTTAGAGGAGTTTTGATCAAGAATTGTTTGCGCCCAGAGGGTGGTTAAAATCTGGAAACCACTGCAGATATTTGCAGAGCACTTAAGTATTTAGTTAAGAGCTTAAACACCACTTAGAAGGCTACTGGCCGAGAATTACAGCAGGATCTTGATGGTGCTGGCGTACATGGACTCGGTAGGCCGAAGGGCCTGTTTCCGTGCTATATCTCTAAACTAAAAACAAGGCTGGGTAAGTGGACTGAGGAATGGCAAATGTAGATGAATTCAGATGAGTGTGAACTGGTGCATTTTGCAAAGTCAAACCAGGGCAGGACTTTCACAGTGAACTGTAGGACCTTGGGAGAGGGGGGGCGGGGTCGTTATAGAACTTAGCAACCTAGGAGCACAAGAACATAGCTTATTGAAAGTGGCTTCTTTTTCGGCATTCTGACCCTTTGGTTCCCTCTGGTGGAACCTATTTTTACTGCATATGTAAATATTTATTTCTATGGTTTAGGAAGAGGCCATTCATCCCACTAATCTATCCCAATGCCCAGAGCACTCCCATTAATCCCATTCCTCCCACTTATACTTAAAGAACCACATAAGATCACCGAATAAATGAAACCAAATTATGAGGGCAGCACAGTAGCGCAGTGGTAGAGTTGCTGCCTTACAGCGCTAGAGATACAGGTTCGATCCTGACTACAGGTGCTGTCGGTATGGAGTTTGTATTTTCTCCCAGGGACCTGTGTGGGTTTTCCCCAGGTGCCCCGGTTTCATCCCACACTCCAAATACGCAGAAGTTTGTTGGTTAATTGGCTTTGGTAAAATTGTAAATTGTCCCTGTGGTGTAGGTGTACAGGGTGATCTCTGGTCGGCACGGACCCAGTGGTCTTAGGGGCCTGGTTCCTCGCTGTAATTCCAAAATAAAGTCCAAAGCATAAAGAATGGCCATGCAACCCATATTATTTCATCAGTTCAGAGACCCCTGAATTTCTCCTTTTTTTTCTATGGTTTAGGAAGAGGCCATTCAGCCCACTAATCTATCCCAATGCCCAGAGCACTCCCATTAATCCCATTCCTCCCACTTACAATTCCCAAAAGGTTTGATTACAGAGATTGACCTGGATGTTGCCGGGACCGTTCCATTTTAATTATGAAGGATGACTACGTAAACTAGGGATTTTTTATAACAAAGGAGGTTGAGATAATTACAATTACAAGGAACGAGGAAGATTAAATAGAGACAACCTATTTTCCAGATGAAAATAGGACTAAAACCAGGGAGTATGGATGTAAGGTACCCCCCTCCCTCCCCCCTCTACCTCCATCCCTCCCCCTCTCCCTCACTCACCCCCTCTCCTTCCCTCCCTCTCTCACTCCCCCTCACCCTCCCTCCCTTCCCCACTCCTTCCTTCCCTCCCTCCCCCTCTCACTCTCCCCCTCTTCCCCCTCTCACCCTCACCCTCCCCCTGCACCCCTCCCCCTCCCCACCTACCACTCCCCACCTACCCCTCCCCACTCTCCCCCCTCCCCACCTACCACTCCCCACCTACCCCACCCCACTCTCCCCCCTTCCCCCTCTCCCCCCTCCCCTCACCTCACCCTTCTCCCCTCCCCTCACCTCACCCTTCTCCCCTCCCCTCACCTCACCCCTCTCCCCTCCCCTCACCCCTCTCCCCCCTCCCCTCCCCCCTGCTGGACTCTTCCCCTCCGCCTCCCGGCCTGGACGGCCGCCGATGCTGCTGGACTCTGGGCAGCGTGGGGAAGGCGCTGAGCCGGCCGGGGTGAGGAGGGGGGAGGGGGAGCCTCCACCTGCACCAATGCCCGGCCTCACCGCCGCTGCTGCCGCCTTTCCCCTTGGCCCACCTCAGGCTCGTGGTAAGCCGGTCACGTCCAGGCCCAGGCCCAGGCTGCTTCCCCCGGCACTAGGCCTGGCTCTCCCACCGCTTCTGAGCCGGCAAACCCGCCCTCAAGAGGCAGGCGGCGTGCCCTGCTCATCCCGAGATCAACGGGTCCCAACTGCGCAGTCGCGGACGTGTTTGTTCTGCGCACGGGCGGATGCGGCGGTCATCTTACATGAGTACCAGATCAACAGGGCCCCAACTACGCATGCACAGCTTTTTAAACTTTAAAATGTGAATAACTTTAAAAATATAACACCGATTTCAATGAAACTTCTTCCATTATGACCACGGGCCGACGGTAAGTAAGGTGGGCCTAAAATTGTCACACTATCGCGTACCGTTTTGGTTGTAGTTCAGGAACAGACAAACAAACAAGAGTTTTAGTATATAGATACATTCAATGGTGTCATACTCATTAATGTTTGCATCTGTCGTTACATAAAACATGTAGTGGATATTTTTAAGGCAGAGACAGACAAATTCTTGATTAGAATGGGTGTCAAGAGTTATGGGGAGAAGGCAGGAAAATGGGATTAGGAGGCAGAGATCAGCCATGATCAAATGGCGGAGTGGGCGCGATGGGCGAATGGCCTAATTCTACTCCTATAACCTGTGAACTTGTGAAAACACTTTGGCCACTCATGTGGCCCCTGGGGTGATATCCCTTCCCTTGTTTGAGGGGTGACCCCAACAAATTCTATCCCTCAATGTCCAGCAGCAGTAGGACCCGAGACTGTGGTCCTCCCCCACAGAGCCTTGGCGTCGGCTGCACCGAGCTTCAGTGCGCCCCTCAGCACGTACTCCTCCAGTCTGGAGCAGGCCAGTCGGCAACATTCCCCCACGGATATCTCATTCTGCTGGGAGACCAAAGAGCATCTCCAAGTGTGTCCCTGGGAACAGCTGGTAAATCAGAGTGTCCTCCATTATGCAGCTGCTCGGGATGAACCATGATTGGGACCCCCGTGCATCCTTCTACAGACCCTCTCCGTAAACACACACTCTGCAAAGAGTTCAGTTCCGTTTAGTTTATTGTCACGTGTACTGAGGTAGAGTGAAAAGCTTTTCTTGCGTGCTAACCAGTCGGCAGAAAGACAATACATGATTACAATCGATCCATGTACAGTGCACATGATAAGGGAATAACGCTTAGTGCAAAGTAAAACCAGCAAAGTCCGATCACGGATAGACACAAACGTCCGATCGCGGATAGTCAGAGGGTCATCAAAGAAGTAGATAGTAGTTCAGCACTGCTCTCTGGTTGTGATAGGTTGATTCAGTTGCCTGATAACAGCTGGGAAGAAACTGTCCCTGAATCTGGAGGTGTGCAATTTTAACACTTCTATACCTTTTGCATGATAGGGGGGAAACCATACCCTCTCCATCGCAAATGATATATAGGTAACAGCAGGAAAGAATGCCAGATTGTGTTCCCTGAAGGATATTAGTGAAGCAGCTGAGATTTGACTAAATTCCGATCATTTTATGGTCATCTTTATAACGTTGAGCTCTTTTGGCTTTTTTGACAAATTAATTTAAAGCCCACAGCTGCCAGGAGAGGATTTGTGCTCAGGTTTTCGGGTCCGGCACAATGGCGCAGCAGTAGAATTGCAGACTTTACAGCACCAGAGACCGGGTTCGATCTTGACTCCGGGTGCTGTCTGTACGGAGTTTGTGCATTCAGAAACCGGGCATTGTGCTCCGGTTTCCTCCCACATTCAAAAGACGTGCAAGTTTATATGTTAATTGGCTTCTGTAAATTGTCCCTGGTGTGTAGGGTGGAACTAGTGTACGGGTGATCGCTGGTCCGCGCGGACTCGGTGGGCCAAAGAGCCCGATGCCACACTGTATCGCTAAACGAAACTAAAACTAATAAACCAATATGGCGAGTCTGAAGGCTTGTACTTTGTTAAAGATGTTTATTGCGGTAGCAATATTCAATTACAAAGGATAACGACCGAGATCGCAGATGACCATTCACTCAAACTATTCACATCGAAGTTCTCTTCCCACTGACTGGTTTTGGGCGCCAAAACCACCACGTGACCTTGCTGGCCAATCCGAGGGTTCGACTCTCAGGACCAATCCCAATGGTCGCTACATGACCCCCCCCCCCCCCAGAACACGAGGGACGGAACTTAGCAGGGAGCCGGAGTTCGCGACCAGAACGAGTAAGGATAGGCTGCAGGAACCACAGGAGCAGGAGGTCCCGGGTCAGGGGGAATTGCAGGAGGACGGCCCCGTCGAGGCGGCTGACCGACCAGGACAGGGCGGTCCTGATCCAAGTGTGCAGGTTTGAGCCTGGACACCGAGACGAGCTCACTCCTGCCTCCAACATCCAAGGTGAAGGTGGCCGTCCCTTTACGCAACCTTCATAGACCCTCTGCAACAGGGAACGATGGGCATCTCTACGCAGAAACACAAATTCACAGTCCTTCAAGGCAGACGGTTCATGCACCATGGAAACCCGTGACGGGAAGTAGGAACCGGAGCCAGGGAACCCACTCGCGCCCGGAGTGATGCTAAAACCGACGGAACTGAGGGCTGCTGACCAGAGGACTCTGGAAGGAAATCCCCGGGCACTGTGAGTGGCGAGCCATATACCAGTTCCGCAGACGAAGTTCCGAGATCCTGCTTAGGAGCAGTACGGATGCCCAAAAGGACCCAGGGCAGCTGAACCACCCAATCAGGGCCGTCCAGCCGCGCACTGAGGGCAGCCTTAAGTTGCCGGTGAAACCTCTCCACTAGCCCATTAGCCTGTGGGTGGTACGCCGTGGTCTGCTGCAACCTGGAACCGTACAGCTCCGCTAGCGTAGCCCAAAGGGCAGAGGTGAACTGGGACCTCCAGTCGGTGGTAATGATGGACGGAACACCGATACGGGCCACCCAATGGAGGGCCAGGGCCCGGGCACAAGAGGCGGCGGAGGTGTCGGACAACGGGAAGGTCTCCGGCCAACGGGTAAATCGGTCAACCACCGTGAGTAAGTGAGTGTAGCCCCTAGAGGAAGGTAAAGGCCCAACTAAATCAACATGAATGTGGAAAAAACGGACCGCAGGGACCGCAAACTCCTGTACAGGAGGTTGGACATGCCGGTGAACTTTAGAGGTCTGGCAGGGAACACAGGATCGGGCCCAAGCGGATACTTGCTTCCGCAGGCCATGCCACACAAACCTAGCGGCTACTAAGGCGGAGGTGGAGCGAATGGATGGGTGCGCCAGCCTATGAATGGCATCAAACACCCGGCGCTGAAGGGCGGCCGGCACCACCGGCCTGGGGTGGGGAAGGGAAACATCACACCAGACTTTTGTACCCGCAGGCCCACAAGCCACTTGGGCCAACTTCAACCTCGAAGTGGTGGATTGATATGCTGAGGCAGTGTCTGCCAGGCGCTGTGCCTCAGCAAGCTCCTGGAAATCTACCTCGCATTCCACCGCTGAAATTGGGGGAACGGCTGGCCTGGACAGGGCATCAGCAACGGATTAAGCTTACCCACTACGTGGCGGACATCCGTGGTAAACTCTGAGATGGCAGTCAGGTGCCGCTGCTGGCGGGCCGACCATGGGTCCGACACTTTCGAAAAAGCAAAAGTCAGTGGTTTGTGATCAGTAAAGGCCACGAATGGGCGGCCTTCTAGAAAATATCTAAAGTGGCGGACAGCTAAATAGAAAGCCAGAAGCTCCCGGTCAAAGGCGCTATATTTCAGCTCAACCGGATTAAGCTGTCGGCTGAAAAACGGCAAGGGCTGCCAACTGCCATCAACATGCTGTTCCAAAACCCCTCCCACTGCCACGTCCGGCGCATCGACCGTCAGGGCCGTGGGGGCGGAGGTGCTCGGGTGGACGAGCATGGTGGCATCTGCCAGAGCAACTTTAGCTGCCTCAAAGGCCGTCTCAGCGGCCGCGGACCACTCCAACTCGACAGGTTTGCCTGCGAGACACTGGAAGAGCGGACGCATGATCCGTGCTGCTGCAGGCACGAACCTGTGATAGAAATTCACCATCCCCACGAACTGCTGCAACCCCTTTACCGTGGTGGGCCGCGGAAAGGCACAAACTGCCTCCACTTCTTCCGGCAAAGGAGTGGCACTGGCCGAGGTGATCCGGTGACCTAAGAAATCAATAGAGGGGAGACCAAATTGACACTTTGAGGGGTGAATGATGAGCCCGTGGTCTTGAAGCCGCCGGAACACGGTCCGTAAATGGACCAGATGTTCTTGCTCCGAGCGACTGGCGACCAGGATATCATCCAAATAAATAAAAACAAAAGACAATTCCCGACCGACATGGTCCATAAGCCGCTGGAAAGCCTGCGCCGCATTTTTCAAACCGAAAGGCAAACGCAACCATTCGAACAACCCGAACGGAGTGATCGTGGCAGTCTTTGGTACGTCTTCCGGATGCACAGGAATCTGGTGGTACCCCCGCACCAAATCAATTTTGGAGAACACCGTAGCACCTTCCAGCCTAGACGAGAAGTCCTGGATGTGCGGTATGGGGTAGCGGTCTGCAGTGGTGACGGCGTTAAGGCGTCGGTAATCTCCACATGGTCTCCACCCCCCAGATGCTTTGGAGACCATTGAAACATTGACTCAGCAGGTCAGTAAGCATTTCTGGAGAAGGTGGATAGGTAACGATTCGGGTCGAGTCCCTTCTTCAGACTCTCGGTCTGGAACTGGGCCTGGAATCCAGGTGAGTTGATGGTCCCAGTCTGCTGGCAGCCGGGGAAGAGGTGAGGATCAGCAGAGTCAATGGTCGCGGCCCGCGGGCAGCCGGAGTGCAGGTAAAGGTCGGCGGTGGGGGCTGGGGTTGTTGGCGACAGCCCGGCCTCATGGTGAAGATCGGTAGTTCCGTCCACTATAACCAAAATCCATTATAAAGAAGTCCGTAATAACGAGGGTTTACTGTGGTGTTACCCACAGCCTCAGAGCCCACATTCAAAGCCGAGACCATTGTTCCCACTGCATCCCTTGGGTAACTTTATTACATTATTATAACTCATTAAATATTGCTTGATATCACTAATTGGAATCGAGCAATAACAATACTGAGAGAAAAAAAAATCAATGGCCACTAAACAGCACCAGGCTCCATTCACTTCTAACATTAGCATGGTGTTGCTAAGAATAGATGGGTGCGAGTTTGATAGCCCAAGTAATGAATCAACCTTTGCTATTTTTTTCCCATTATCACTGCACGTCAGATCGGATTGAGCAAATGGTACTGCGTGTTCATTCTCAATATGGAGCTTGCACTGAGGCGTGAAGTAACCTGACTTATTCCTCTTCCCTCCTAAGGTTCCGCTGTGTTTTTGGATAAAGGTACTGGATATGGTACACTACACTTATTTGCAATACCCACCCCAGACATCAGCCTTCCACTCTACCTCTCCCTCCAAAACGCTAGGATTAGATCAGAGACTCAAACCTTTGCAGAATTGTAAACCCGCGAAGTAACTTCCTTCGTTCCAGGAATGTGTGTTGAAATTAAAATATACTGAACTTAGCAGGAGGTGAATGGATGACCTACAGTTCTGTGGGAAGTGTCTGCACATGTCCATGATGGTCATGGTTAGATGATCTGGGGGGAGGTGAAGCTGGGAGCCAGGGCCCTGTATGCTCTCATTATGGAAGTGCTTTCACAGTCCGTCTCATACAATTTGTATAAAAAGCTCAAAGTGTTGGAAGAACTCAGTGGGTCAGGCAGCATCAGTGAACGGAGTAGACGGGTGACATTTTGGCTTCGTTTTTTTAGTTTAGTTTAGAGATACAATGTGGAAACAGGCCAATCGTCCCAACGAGTCCACGCCAACCAGCGAACCCCATTATACTAGCACACACTACACACGAGGGACAATTTACAATTTTTACCAAAGCCCATTAACCTACAAACCTGTACATCTTAGGCGCACCAGGAGAAAACCTACATGTACAGGGAGAACGTACAAATTCTATACAGACAGCACTCTTAGTCTGGATCGAACTCGGGGCTCTGGCGCTGTAAGGCAGCAACACTACTGCTGCTCCTCCATGGGTCTGGACCCTTCTTCAGACACCTTCTAGAGTCTGAAGAAGGTTTCCAAACCGAAACGTTGCCTGGCCATTTCCCTCCAAAGATGCTGCCTGACCTGTTGACTTACTCTGGCACTTTGTGTTTTGCTCAGGGTGCCAGGATCCGCAGTTCTTTGTTGCCTCCATTTCAATGTAATTTGTAAATTGGATTTGTGTCCAAATATCATGTATCCAGCTCCAGACAAGTGTAGGATGTTAATTTTCCAAACCTCCTCCAACAAATGGACATAAACAGTTTAAAGGGATTTGGACCAAACCCAGGCAACTGGGGCTAACTCAATTAGGCAACTTGTTCAGCATGAATGAGTAGGGCTGAAGGGCCTGTTTCTGTGCTATAGCTCTATAATTACATAGAACAGTACAGCACAGGAACAGGCCCTTCGAAATACAATGCTTGTGCCAAATATGATGCCGAGTTAAACTGATCTTATCTGCCTGGACATGATCCATATCCCTCTAATTCCCTCACTTCCATGTGCCTATCTAAAAGGCTCTTAAACGCCAACATCGCATCTGCCTCCACCACCACCCCTGGAAATGCGTTCCAGGCCCCCACTACTGTCTGTGTTAAAAAATTGCCCCATACATCTCCATTAAACGTTCGGCCTCTCACCTTATAGCTACGCCCCCTAGTGTTGGACATTCTTTCCGGGGTTACGTCCGCACCCGGGTGTTACTAGAGAAGCACTTTGAGCTGTCCATGGGCATTCTGGGGGATTTCCGGGACTGCTGGGGGTGGAATGCATCATTGACAAGGATTGCAATATGGGTTGTTTAAGAGTGTAACATTTAAGAATATTTGTTTTAGATAATTGGGTGATTTTGTATTATGGTGGTGGGTTTGTTTGGTATTGTTTTGTATTGTATATATTATTGCAATAATTGATTACATTTATTTTTGTTAAAAAAAAGTGTTGGGCATTCTTAGAACATTGGGGAGGAGGGAGGGGGAGGTGGGGGAGGAGGAGGAGGGAGGGAGGGGGAGGGAGGGAAGGGGGGAGGGGGAAGGGGGGAGGAGAGGGTCCTGCACCAATGCAGGAGAGGTTTGGACCCAATGAGTCCACTTGGTCTAGTCTCCTTTAAACTTTACCCACTTCACCTTAAGCTATGCCCTCTAGCCTTTGATATTTTCACTCTGGGAAGAAGAATCTGATTGTCTACCCAATCTATGCCTCTCATAATTTTATTTAGTCCTATCACTCAGCATCCAACATTTGAGAGAAAATAATCCAACCGCTTTTTCAATGAAGAATCCTTTTCAGTTCACCTTTCGCCCTACAGTTTCTTGCTTAAAAAATAGTCAGTCACAATTACTTGCTACTAAAACCAACAGAAGAAACCAACAATATTTGTATTTTGTTTGTCCTTGCAAGGGTTGACAGATCATTGAAATATCACCTCATTTACAGAATAAAGGCACAATGCTTTATTGTCCAACTTGTTTGATAATGACGGAGGACCAGTGAAAGGATATCAGTGAAACCAATAAGGACAGTCAGTCATGTTACACTTTATCCCTGCCAACAGTAAAGGTCATTGTGGTACAGGTAACAATGTTTAATTCTGCGGTTTAGAGATATGAAGCCTCCCTTCATCTCCTTTGGTTGCTGATTCAGTTTGGAGTATGGACATTTAGCAGCAGAAACCATTTTTCATGGGGAGCATCGTCAATGGCAATCTGTTTCACCATAGGACTACCACAGATACCTCCAGCCCAGATATCACCCTACACCCACACATGCACTCTCTTCAATATGGTTGGAGCCACAAGGAACTGCAGATGCTTGTTTACAAAAAAAAACACAATGCGCTTTAATATAAGAGTCTAAGAAGCCATGATGCTGGTTTACAGAAAAAGGCACAAAGTGCTGAAGTTACTCAGCCGGTCGGGCAACTTCTCTCCAGATGGCATGGATCGGCGACGAATGGCACAACAGGCTTGAGGGGTGGCGTGGCCAGCTCCCGTTTGCCGTGTTCTTGGATGGGTAGAACATACAACATAGAACAGTACAACACAGAACAGTACAACACAGGACCACAATGTCTATGCGTACGTGATGCCAGGATAAACTAATCCCCTCTGCCTGCACATGATCCATATCCCTCCATCCTCTGCATAGTCATGCGACTGTATACACCGATCAGCCAAAACATTATGACCTGATGAGCCAAAACATTATGACCACCTGCCTAATATGCTGTTGGTCCTCCATGTACAGCCCCATACGCAGCAGGGTACGATACACTGTGTATTGTGACACATTCTTCCCGTGACCACCATGAAAATTTTCTGTGACTTGTGCCACAGTAGACCTTCTGTCGGTTCGGACCAGACGGGATAGCCTTCGTTGCCCTCGCATATCAATGAGCCTTGGGCTCCCAACACCCTGTCGCCGGTTTGTGGTTTGTCTCTCCTCGGACCACTGTCGGTAGGTACTCACCACTGCTGACCGGGAGCACCCCACAAGCCTTGCCATTTCAGAGATGCTCTGACCCGGTCGTCTGGCCATAACAATTTGTCCCTTGTCAAAGTCGCTCAGGTCTTTACTCCTGCCAATTTCTTGGTTCTTGGTCCTCCAAAATACTCCAAATGGATTTGAAACTGGAGGTGGCGGAGTATGGACTTGAGCAAGAAGGGCTTCTTGGAGAGGAAGTGCTGCCTTAAATTTAGTTGCGTTCAGTTCTGCTGCATCCAACACATCAACTTCAAGAACTGACTGTTCACTTGCTGCCTAATATATCCCACCCCTTGACAGGTGCCATTGTAACAAGATAATCAATGTTATTCACTTCACCTGTCAGTGGTCATAATGTTTTGGCTGATCAGTGTATGAGCCCTTTAAATGTAAAATCATATATGCCTCCACTACCATCCCAGGTTCCAGGCACCCACCACCCTCTGTGTTAAAAAACATTGTGATATCATTGTCTATTGAAGGCTCCCAACCAGAAAGGTCACTGATCCACGTTTGCGGAGATGCTGCCTGACCTGCTAAATTACTCCACCGCTTTGTGTTTAGTATGCAAACATCGACCCCCAATCTCCTTTAAACTTTGCGCCTCTCACCTTCTAGTCTTCAAGAGACTATAAGGTCTAGTCTTGGATATTCTAGTCTTTGACCTTCTCGGCTTTGATATTTCCACCCTGGGGAAGAAGGTTTCCAACTGTCTAGCCTCTCGATGCCTCTCAGAATATTATATACTTCTATCATGTCTCCCCTCAACCTCGGCCGTTCCAGAGAAAATGATTCACATCTGTCCCACCTCTCCTTGCAGCCAATACTCCCTAATCTAGGCATCATTCTGGGAAAGGAGATACAAGGGTCCCCACCATCCGGGCAATGCCCTCTCCTCACTGCTACCACCAGGCTGTCTGTTTCCCTGCTGTGTTACTCTATGACAATCACTCTCACTTTACCTCTGGAATTCAGACCTTTGGTTCATGTTTGGACCAAGGTCCAGAGACAACTAGCCCTAGTGAAATCCAAGCTGGGAAATGGTGAGGGAAGGAACTGCAGATGCTGGTTTATACCGAAGATGCTGGAGTAACTCAGTGGGTCAGGCAGCATCTCTGGAGATGCGATGTTTCTGAGTTGCTGCCCGACCCATTGAGCTACTCCAGTATATTGTAGCTCCAGAGATGCTGCCTGACCCATTGAGTTACTGCAGCATCTTGTGTCTATCCTCTGGGAAATGGTGAGCGTGTTATTGGTGAGCAAGTGCATTTTAATAACATGCTCACCATTTCCCAGAGGATAGACACAAGATGCTGGAGTAACTCAGTGGGTCAGAGGAGACTAGGTGATAATTAGATCGACTGGATTCCTCCTGCTTTTTATGAAGGAGCGTACCCGAGCAATTGTCCACATAGTTGGGTTGTTGGCGTTGTAATGACTGGAGCAGTTCAGCTTGTTATAGCGAACAGATCTTCTGTCCAACAGTTAGGATGTTGACTGCCCCATGGTCTTTATTGTGTCCAACAGTTTCAGCAATGTATTGATATCACAGGGATATCACCCGTTCCTCCTCCCTCCTCTCCCCCTTCTCATCTCCCCCACACCACCTTTTCCCTCCGCCCTTACCTCCTCTTCCCCTTCCTCCCACCCCCTCCCTCTGCTCCTCTCCCCTTCTCTCCCCACCCTTCCCTCCCCACTATCCTCTGCCCCCCCATCCCCCTTCTCCCCCACCCTACCCTCACCCCCCCCCCATTGTTCTTCCTTCCCTCCACCCTCCCCCCCCCCCCTGCAATTTGTGTCTATCTTTGGTGTAAATCAGCATCTGCTGTTTCAGCCTACACACATTGTGTCTTGAACAGGAAGGAACTGCAAATGCTAGTTTTCACCGATCTCCCGGTTGCCAAACACTTTAACTCCCCTTCCCATATTGACCTTTCTGTCCCGGGCCTCCTGTACTGTCAGAGTGAGGCCAAATGCAAATTGGAGGAACAGCACCTCACATTTTGCTTGGGCAGCTAACAACCCAACGGTATGATATTGATTTCTCTAACTTCAAGTTTAGTCTTACATCCCCTCTCTTTGTCCTCCAGCACCATAGTTGTTGTACTGCTGAGTTTCAGTTTATATTACTCGTTATCACCTTCCCCACCGCCAACAATGGACAATTGTGGTCTCCACCTTTCCTTGATCATCGTTGCTGGCTTTGACCTGTCCTTTTGCATACCTTTTATTCATTTGTTCTAAGTACCTTCTCATATCTCTTGGTTCCCTCTCCCCTGATTCAGTCTGAAGAGGGGTCTCGACCCGAAACATCACCTATTCCTTTTCTCCAGCGATGCTGCCTGACCAACTGAGTTACTCCAGCACTTTGTGTCGAGCAGTTGGAACAGGAATCTGTGGCAAATGCACTATAAATCCCACAATCCCTTGTGTGCAAACAACCTGCTTCAGAGGCCTCTGTTCCCGGAATGTCTCAGCTCTGCCCATTCCCATGTCGGAGCTTTGCTTCGTTCTTCTTCAGAGATCACCACCCTGGTGAGGAGCGAGCCTGGGGTACGTTCACACATTCCCAGGGTGTGTTCAACGTTGCACAGCTCAGCTGGTGTACAGAGTCTGAACCCACAAACTCTTGTTTCTGTGACAAATTGACCCAAGGTACACCCCAGCCCACAACACTAACTCAAACCTACACACACGCTTTGGGCACATACACACACAAGCGCATTGGGCACACGTGCACACATTGGGCACACACACACACGGACGCACACACACGCGCATTGGGCACACACATTGGGCACACACATTGGGCACATACACACGTTGGGCACACATACACACACGAAGTGCGCACACACACACACACACTGGGCACACACATTGGGCACACATACACACGTTGGGCACACATACACACACGAAGTGCGCACACACACACACACACTGGGCACACATTCTCACATTGGGCACACATACACTCACGGAGTGCACACACGCATATTGGACACACACATTGGGCACACACAAGCGCACATTGGGCACACACATACATGGAGCACACACGCACACATAGAGCACACACACACGTACAGGTGTTGGCATTCATCGTCAAAAATCCGTACTACCCAGACTTTGACCCCTTCAAGCCGCTCCCCAACACGCCTCAAATCAGGGTTATGGAGTCGGAGTCGTGGAGTCGGACCAACGTTGGTGCTGCTGGAGTCGGAGTCGGTAAAAAGGTCCCGACTCCGACTCCGACCTCAACATAAATTTCAGAGACTACATAAATCGGGGAAAAAACCCACTTTTTAAACATACCGCACACTTTATTTCCACCCGAGAGAATGAGAAATCACATCAGCGCTGCCATCTGATGACAGAACGACGAGAAACAAAACGTAAACAAACGCCGTCACCAGCTGATTTCCCTCCACCTATTACTGAGTGAACATGTCCAGATAATTTCTGAATTCAAAAGGTAAATTTAGTCACTCATTTATGGGGAAATACATTATAAATGAATACAGATTATGAATTTTCATGATTTGCTGCAAAATAAATTGTCAGTGATGATCAATTCCTTCTCAACAGCAGTAAACCGTCAGATTATTGATTGGACACGTTAGAGGCAGGAAACATGTTCCCTATGTTGGGGGAGTCCAGAACCAGGGGCCGCAGTTTAAGAATAAGGGGTAGGCCATTTAGAACTGAGATGAGGAAAAACTTTTTCAGTCAGAGAGTTGTGAATCTGTGGAATTCTCTGCCTCAGAAGGCAGTGGAGGCCAATTCTCTGAATGCATTCAAGAGAGAGCTAGATAGAGCTCTTAAGGGTAGCGGAGTCAGGGGGTATGGGGAGAAGGCAGGAACGGGGTACTGGTTGAGAATGATCAGCCATGATCACATTGAATGGCGGTGCTGGCTCGAAGGGCCGAATGGCCTCCTCCTGCACCTATTGTCTATTGTCTATTGTCTAAACACTAGTCTTGGCAAAGCGTCAAAGAATTTGGTCATTTTCCATCAATACAAACCATCATTTCTACTTTCAGTGGGATGCTTGACACAATATTCTAGGCTAAAAGATTAGTAAGGGTTTGGGTAATGAAAGAAAAGAAAGGTTAGGGCTCATTTAGGTAAATGTATAGTAAACACCAGCTAACCTAAACTAACGGGAGGCTGCGTTCTCTAGACCCCCCCACCCTTTAACCTTTAACCTAAACTAACAGGGGGGGCTGCGTCCTCTTCACCCCATTAATCCCTTAAAGCAAGTTTCCTCAAATTATTTAATTATTACCAATGAATCGAGACTACCAAAGTGAGTTAGTAAAGCTGAGTAAAGTATGTCAGTGAAAGAGTTTAGAACTGGAAGGGTTAAGGAACGGCTCATGCAGGAAATATGTGGAAACAAGATAAAATGCTGTAAATTACTGAAATTGCATTTTAATGCATGACAAAAGAAACAGATTCAGATTGGGACTAAACAAAGATAAGACGCCCGGTTGCTAAGTCAAACCACTTTGAAAGACAAGTGTGATCCAGACAAGTGAAGAAAGCGAATGGTATGTTGGCATTCATAGCAAGAGGATTTGAGTTTAGGAGCAGGGAGGTTCTGCTGCAGTTGTACAGGGCCTTGGTGAGACCGCACCTGGAGTATTGTGTGCAGTTTTGGTCTCCTAACCTGAGGAAAGACGTTCTTGCCTTAGAGGGAGTACAGAGAAGGTTCACCAGATTAATCCCTGGGATGGCGGGACTTGCATATGAGGAAAGACTGGATAGACTGGGCTTGTACTCGCTGGAATTTAGAAGACTGAGGGGGGATCTTATAGAAACATATAAAATTCTTAAGGGGTTGGAGAGGCTAGATGCGGGAAGATTGTTCCCGATGTTGGGGGAGTCCAGAACCAGGGGTCACAGCTTAAGGATAAGGGGGAAGTCTTTTAGGACCGAGATGAGAAAACATTTCTTCACACAGAGAGTGGTGAGTCTGTGGAATTCTCTGCCACAGAAGGTAGTTGAGGCCAGTTCATTGGCTATATTTAAGAGGGAGTTAGATGTGGCCCTTTTTGCTAAAGGGATCAGGGGGTATGGAGAGAAGGCAGGTACAGGTTACTGAGCTGGATGATCAGCCATGATCATATTGAATGGCGGTGCAGGCTCGAAGGGCCGAATGGCCTACTCCTGCACCTATTTTCTATGTTTCTATGTTTCTAAGATCAGAACTGGTGCCAGGAAAGATGAGTGCTAGTGGAGGGATGTGCTGAGGAATGTGCTAAGGAATGTACTGACTGTGTGATTAACTGCCTGTGAAAAATCAGGTATAAATGTACTGTCTGTGCTCAATGCTATTGAGTGGGACCGTGAGGGGTCCCTGGCAGCTGGCCGTTGGCCTCACCTTGCTGCTCGTCGCTCACCCTGCCGCTCGCCTCGCCACTGGCCTGGCCTGGCCGCTCGCCTGGCCTGGCCTGGCCGCTCGCCTGGCCTGGCCTGGCCGCTCGCCTGGCCTGGCCTGGCCTGGCCACTGGCCTGGTCTCACCGAGTAGCGTGAGGCCCGTTGATGTTGAGAGGGGATGGGGTGGGTGAATGGGGGGGGGGGTGGTGCGGTGCGGGGGAGGGGGGCAGGGGGGGGGAGTGGGGGTCAGGGGGGTGGAGGCTGGGGGTGGGATGGGGAGTGGGAGGGGAGTGGAGGTGGGGGGAAAGGTGGGGAGGGCTGGGGGGAGTGGGGGTAGAGTAGGAGTGGGGGGGAGGGGGTTGGGGAAAGGGAGTGGGGTGGGGGAGAGGGTAGGGTGGGGGAGAGGTTAGTGCGGGGGAGTGCGGGTGGGGAGGGGCGGTGGGGGGGACATGGACCATTGTGATTTGCTGTCGAAGACCACTGGAGCAAGTATGTCTTCAATGAAATTAGTTTTGTGCAGTTTTAAATTAAACTCTTTCATCATAACTTAGTCATACATTTTATGACCATTGTTCTTTTATTCAATACCAAGAGAATTGGGATGTGTAAGGAAAAAGCAAAATAGAAAAAACAAAACAAGACATGCTTTTTCTTTGTGTTGTAAAAAGTATTTCTGTTCAATAACCTTTCTATAAAGGGTAGGGTACTGACATGGATAGAAAATTGATTGACAGACAGAAAGCAAAGAGTGGGGATAAATGGGTCCCTTTCGGAATGGCAGGCAGTGACCAGTGGGGTACCACAAGGTTCGGTGCTGGGACCCCAGCTATTTACGATATACATTAATGACTTAGATGAAGGGATTAAAAGTACCATTAGCAAATTTGCAGATGATACTAAGCTGGGGGGTAGTGTGAATTGTGAGGAAGATGCAATAAGGCTGCAGGGTGACTTGGACAGGTTGTGTGAGTGGGCGGATACATGGCAGATGCAGTTTAATGTAGATAAGTGTGAGGTTATTCACTTTGGAAGTAAGAATAGAAAGGTAGATTATTATCTTAATGGTGTCAAGTTAGGAAGAGGGGATGTTCAACGAGATCTGGGTGTCCTAGTGCATCAGTCACTGAAAGGAAGCATGCAGGTACAGCAGGCAGTTAAGAAAGCAAATGGAATGTTGGCCTTCATAACAAGAGGAGTTGAGTATAGGACAAAGAGGTCCTTCTACAGTTGTACCGGGCCCTGGTGAGACCGCACCTGGAGTACTGTGTGCAGTTTTGGTCTCCAAATTTGAGGAAGGATATTCTTGCTATTGAGGGCGTGCAGCGTAGGTTCACTAGGTTAATTCCCGGAATGGCGGGACTGTCGTATGTTGAAAGGCTGGAGCAATTAGGCTTGTATACACTGGAATTTAGAAGGATGAGGGGGGATCTTATTGAAACATATAAGATAATTAGGGGATTGGACACATTAGAGGCAGGAAACATGTTCCCAATGTTGGGGGAGTCCAGAACAAGAGGCCACAGTTTAAGAATAAGGGGTAGGCCATTTAGAACGGAGATGAGGAAGAACTTTTTCAGTCAGAGAGTGGTGAAGGTGTGGAATTCTCTGCCTCAGAAGGCAGTGGAGGCCAGTTCGTTGGATGCTTTCAAGAGAGAGCTGGATAGAGCTCTTAAGGATAGCGGAGTGAGGGGGTATGGGGAGAAGGCAGGAACGGGGTACTGATTGAGAGTGATCAGCCATGATCGCATTGAATGGCGGTGCTGGCTCGAAGGGCTGAATGGCCTACTTCTGCACCTATTGTCTATTGTCTATTGTATAAATAGCAGAATATATGCATGATAGCCCTGACATTGTACATGTAGTCCAAGAACTACAGACTGTTGGAAATAATAGTCGTTTTTCAACATGAATGTAGCGCAACACGCATTTTGGCATGCATACTTTTTTTTTGCTGAAAAGTTGCATTACGCGCCACGTTATGAATTTTGATGTAAAATTCTGAATTTTGGACATCAAAATTATGAATTCGTAAAATCAAATGTTGGGAGGTCTGCTGAAGGAGTTGTATTGTCAATGAAGAAAATCTACTACTCGAAACTCAGATCTTGTCAGCTGCTGTCTACATAGATCCAATGAACCGAATCTTGTTGAGCGAAGATCAAATTGCTAAAGCAGAAGAGGCCCTCTGTGATGTTGCAGGTCGTATAAATGGGCTACTACCTGAAAAGTCAGAAGAACCACAAAATGAAGATCATGGGAGTACCAAATCGTCATCCTCTTCAAATGATGAAGAGTCAGATTTTGCAAAATATTTAGATAAAACTGAACAGTCGAGAGAGCAAAGCGTTCCCGTTTAACCGTGTGAATGCGAGGGCAGCCTTTTGATGTTAAACTAATGGAACTTAAGCAAGATTTTCTTGGTGGTTTAAAAGAAATAGAGAAATACGATCGCTCATCTAAACTTACAGTACAAGAAGTAGAGCGGCACGGTAGCGCAGCGGTAGCGTTGCTGCTTTACAGCGAATGCAGCGCCGGAGACTCAGGTTCGATCCTGACTACGGGTGCTGCACTGTAAGGAGTTTGTACGTTCTCCCCGTGACCTGCGTGGGTTTTCTCCGAGATCTTCGGTTTCCTCCCACACTCCAAAGACGTACAGGTATGTAGGTTAATTGGCTGGGTAAATGTAAAAATTGTCCCTAGTGGGTGTAGGATAGTGTTAATGTACGGGGATCACTGGGCGGCACGGACTTGGAGGGCCGAAAAGGCCTGTTTCCGGCTGTATATATATGATATGATATGATAAGTCATCCCTGCTTATCCAGAAATAGTCAAATTTGCCGCTATGCCAGTAACAGCCAAGCCACCCACTCACGTCAGCGTGGAGAGGCTGTTCTCCGCACTGAAAATAATTAAATCAGATTTAAGGGCATCAATGAAAGAGGATCTGGCAGAAGCAATTCTGTTCCTAAGGACGTTATTAATAAATTTTATGTGTGTATTTTTGTAGCAAACTTAACTACCTATGCATTTAGTTTTAATTTCTACTAGACCAAGTGGACCCGTTGGGTCCTAATCTCCCCTGCGGGCCTCACCTGGGCCAACCCTTCCCCAGCTGACGACCCTGCGGGCGCGGCAACCCTCTCCAACTGACCAATCCCTTTGCCGGGCGGGGAGTGTCTCCCGGGGCGTGGGCGGGCGAGGGGGAACAGGGAAGGGGAGAGGGTGCCACTCACCTCGGCCCCGTGTCGCCAGTGCTGCAGCATTACCTAGGGGTCGGGGTTGGAGTCAGAGTCGGAGACACAAGAAATCATGGAGTCGGAGTCGGGTGTTTTGGGTATCGACTCCACAGCCCTGCCTCAAATAATACTGTTTGTATCATCAAATAATGAGCACTGTGCATGTACAGAAAAAACACACACAGTTGAACATTGACAATACAACTCACACACATTTACAGCTGCCTCATGCACACACAACTGTCTCTCACACACACAACTGCCTCTCACACACACAACTACCTCTCTCACACAACTACCTCTTCACACAACTACCTCTCACACAACTACATCTCTCACACACACAGCTACCTCTTGCACACACATTTACACAACTACCTCATGCACACAACTGCCTCCCTCACTCACACTCACAACTACTTCTTTCAAATACAGTTGTCATACTTACCTCTCACACACATTCACGCACAACTACCTCTCATGCACACACAACTACCTCCCACACTTCCTCTCACACAACCACCTCTCTCACACACAACTACCTCTCTCTCACAACGACCTCTCTCACGACTACCTCACACACAACCTCTCACTCACACACACACAGAGATCTATCTCTCTCACATATTCATACTCACACCTGCCTCTCATACAACCTTTCTTACACACACAACTACCTCTCTCTCTCACCTACACACACATATCTCTCATACACACATCTTCCTCTCAGACACTGCGACCTATCCAGCATTCAAGAGAGAGCTGGATAGAGCTCTTAAGGATAGCGGAGTCAGGGGGTATGGGGAGAAGGCAGGAACGGGGTACTGATTGAGAATGATCAGCCATGATCACATTGAATGGTGGTGCTGGCTCGAAGGGCCGAATGGCCTCCTCCTGCACCTATTGTCTATTGTCTATTCACACTCAGCTGTCTCGGACATTCTCTCTCTCTCCCCCTCCCTCCCCTCCCCCTCCCTCCCCCTCCCTTCCCCCTCCCTCTATCCCTATCCCACCCCCCTCCCTCCCCCTATCCCACACCCCCTCCCCTCCCCCTCTCCCTATCCCACACCCCCTCCCTCCCCCTCCCCTCCCCTCCCCTCCCCTTCCCTCCCCCTCCCTCCCCTCCCTCTCTCTCCCCCTCCCTCCCCTCCCTCTCCCCCTCCCTCCCCTCCCCCTCTCTCCCCCTCCCTCCCCTCCCTCTCCCCCTCCCTCCCTCCCCTCCTTCTCTCTCCCCCTCCCTCCCCTCCCTCTCTCCCCCTCCCTCCCTCCCTCTCTCCCCCTCCCTCCCTCCCTCTCTCCCCCTCCCTCCCCTCCCCCTCTCTCCCCCTTCCTCCCTTCCCCCTCCCTCCCCACTCCCCTTCCCCCTCCCCCCCCACTCCCCTTCCCCCTATCCCCCTCCCCCCCCTCCCCCTCCCCCCTCTCCCCCTCTCCCCCTCTCCCCCTCCCCCTCCCCCCTCCCCCTCTCTCCCCCTCCCTCCCCTCCCTCTCTCCCCCTCCCTCCCTCCCTCTCTCCCCCTCCCTCCCCTCCCTCTCTCCCCCTCCCTCCCCCTCCCTCTCTCCCCCTCCCTCCCTCCCCTCTCTCCCCTCCCCCTCTCTCCCCCTTCCTCCCTTCCCCCTCCCTTCCCCCTCCCTCCCCACTCCCCTTCCCCCTCCCCCCCCCACTCCCCTTCCCCCTCTCCCCTTCCCCCTCTCCCCCTCTCCCCCCTCCCCCCCTCCCCCCCTCCCCTCTGGGCTGCCCCCGGCGGCGAGACGTAACGTGACGTGCCGTGACGTGTGCCCGCCGCTGTATATAGCCGGAGTGAGCACTGGGGCTGCCCTACCAAGCGGACAGAGAGGACAACAGCGGGCAGTCGCGCCGCTGTCCCACCGCACTCGGCCCCGCCCCGCCGCTGCCGCTGCCGCTGCCGCCAACACCAACACCGCCCGCACCAGCCCCGCGCCAGCATGTCTCGGGGTGAGTGCTCGCTGCTCGGCCCCCCTGGCCCTGCTCTGCTCTGCCTGTGGCGGGGGAAGGGGAGCCTTTTGCATTCTTGTGCAGATAAATCTGTCTGCAATCCACCCTCCAGCGGCCGGTGGGCAGTTGCAGTCCGCGACAGCCCGGGTTGGGGTCTATGCTTCCTACGTGCAGTTTGCATTCTCGCCTTATCGCTCGCCCTGCTGCTATTTTCTTTTTATTTTCACTTTACTTTTAAAACCAAATTCTCTTTCCGCTCTCTCTTCTCTTCCGGTTGAAATTGACCTGGGTTGCACTGAAATAGCAGCAGCCCGACCTGGCCTGGCCTGGCCCACCCACCCACTGTGGGACCACTCCACTACACTGCACTGCACTACACTCGACTGCACGCCACTGCACTACACTCGACTGCACGCCACTGCACTGCACTACACTCCACTACATTGCATTACACTGCACTCCACTACACTGCACTACACTCCACTACATTGCATTACACTGCACTCCACTACACTGCACTACACTCCACTACATTGCATTACACTGCACTCCACTACACTGCACTGCACACTGCGCGCCCTCCCATCTCTTTCCAAGCCTACATTTAAGCCCGAGTTTGACTGGCTTGTGTTTATTTCCTTCATTTTGATCCCTCGGGTGATTTGTAAACATTGCACGGTTCGAAAAATGTTCCTGGATTTTATATATATATAGTCCTGTGTAACTAACTAACTCCCAGAACTCGCCTCTGCATAAACTTTCCCACTAACTTTGTCCAGCGAGTTACTTTAAACCATCCAAGTCCTGCCTATCTATGTTATCACAATTCCTCTCAAACGATGGATTTAAATATCAGTCCAAGTGTATCAGTCTTAGCAGCGTTTAAAAAATGTTTTGAGCAGACTATTTAAGAAATAACTCTGATTTTAAACTTTTTTTTTTAGCTCACCGATAATGTTCTGGGTTTTTCTTTGCACTGACTGGCTTACTAAAACATTCTTGCTCCGCTTGCGTTCATCGCCAGTAGCTGGCGCAGTTCCCTATTACAGGCACCACTAACTTTGATAATGAGTTCATTTTGGCATCAGTTGACTAGTGAAAGCAAACGTTTTATTTTGTTGAAGAAACAAGGGACTGCAGATGCTGGTTTACAAGCAAGAAAGACACAAAGTGCTGGAGTAACTCAGCAGGTCAGGCAGCATCTATGGAGAACATGGAGAGGTGACGGAAAGTCATAGAGTGATACAGCATGGAAACAGGCTCTTCCGCCCAACTTGCCCACACCAGCCAACATTGTTCCATTTACACTAGTCCCACCAGCCAGCGCTTGGCCCGTATCCCTCCTACACCTGTCCTATCCATGTACCTGTCTAAATGTTTCCTAAACGTTGTGATACTGGGAGCACTTTTTCAAAGTAGGAATCCCTTGAGGAGATTTTGAGTCGGGTCGTTTCAGAGTTGCCTCTGCAGAGTGATCACCCAATATGCATTTGGTTTTTCGAAAGTTTAAGAAATTATGTTGTGCAGTATACTTGATTGGGAGAGTGTTGCTTCACATGGACGGACAAGGGTGTGAGTTCCTCACTGTGGGTACCGGAGGTATCAATTGGATGACTCGTGCATCTTGTGCCCATAACAACCCTGTCCTTCCCCCTTGGTCCTGCCAATCCATCTCTTAGCCTTTCTGCCTCTTAAAGCGTACCTCGTTTTTCTGTCTAAGGAAGGGGTCCAACCTGAAACGTCACCCGTCCCTTTTCTCCAGAGATGCTGCCCGATCCGCAGAGTTACTCCAGCTTTTTGTGTCCATCTTCACTCTTTCCCAGTTGTGATGAAGAATCTTTTGCCTGAAATGTTCACTGTTTCTCTTTGCACAGATACTGCCAAATCTCCTGAGTTTTTCCTGCATTTTTTGTTTTTATTTCCAGCAACTTAGTTTGTGCTTTTGTGTAAAGTCATACAGCGTGGAAACAGGCCCTTTGGCCCAATTTGACCACGCCGACCGAAGTGATCATCCACAATAGTCCCACCCGCCTACGTTTGACCAATATCCCTCGAAACCTACCCAACCCATGTACCTGTCCATAAACACAAAAAGCTGGAGTAACTCATCGGGACAGGCAGCATCTCTGGAGAGAAGGAATGGGTGACATTTCGTGTCGAGACCCTTGGGGTCTCAACCTGAAATGTCACCCATCCAGTCTCTCCAGAGATGCTGCCTGTCCCGCTGTGTTACTCCAGCTTTTCATGTCTATTTTTGGTTTATACTAGCATCTGCAGTTCCTTCTTACACATGTACCTGTCCAAAAGTTTTTTAAACATTGTGATAGTCCCTACCTCAACTACCCCCTCCAGCAGTTGTTCCATATATCTGCTACCCTTTGTGCTCTTTTTTAATAAGAGCCCCCCAGGTTACTTTTAAATCTTTCCTCCCTCACCTTAAACTTGGGTCCTCTGGTTCTTGATTCCCTTGCTCTGGGTAAAAGACTCTGCAATTATACTATCTATTGATCTTATGTTGCATGCAACTCAGAACCCTCCTACATTCCTTAACAGGCTTGCCCTTTGTATCCCTGTAACCTCTTTCAATGTCTTGTCACGACACCTGCTCTCCAGATTAAGGCTGATCCCTTTCTGCATTCCTTTCCACTGGAGATGCATGTCTACAACCCTCACAGTTGCACTCTGAGTCTCTCTGTCTCTCTCCCTCCTTTCTCAATGGCCTGACCAAAACCATGATTTGTTGTGCATTTGATCATCCTTGACCTATTGCTAAATAGGGGGGGGGGCACAGCGGTAGAGTTGCTGCCTTACAGCACCAGATACCTGGGTTCAGTCCTGACTACGGAGTTTGTACATTTGTACAAACGTATGTTGTACGTTTGTTTCAGTCTGTACGGAGTTTGTACGTTTTCTCTGTGACTGCATGGGTTTTCTGATCAAACCCATGATTTGTTGTGCATTTGATCATCCTTAATCAATTGTTAACACCAGGTGGCACAGCAGTAGAGTTGCTGCCTTACAGCGCCAGAGACCTGGGTTGAATCCTGACTGCGGGTGCTGTCTGTGGGTTTTCTCCGGTTGCTCCGGTTTCCTCCCACACTACAAAAATGTACAGGTTTATAGGTTAATTGGCTTCTCTAAATTGTCCCTAGTGTGCATGTTAGTACTAGTGTACGGGATGATCGCTGGTCGACGCGGACCCGGTGGGTCGAAGGGCCTGTTTCCATGCTATATCTCTAAAAGTCTAAAGTGAATACCATGCCATTATGCTTGCTGTCCTGGTACAATTGCCCCTCTGTTTCTTAGAAACAATTACCTACCTGGTCACCTTTGAAGCTGTTTGTGACAGCTTGCTGTGCAGTAAATGGCTGAGGTGGTTTTTCCATTTTCTGCCTCAAATGTTAAAAGTGTTTAAGAACAGGGAGGTAATGCTGGAACTGTTTTACCACAAGTGCCTTGTGCAGTTTGGATTAGCAGATTGCAGGAGAGATGTGTTTGCAGCGAAGAGGTGACTGAAGAGATTTATGAGGCAGTTCCCTGGACCGTAAAATTGTAGCAATGAATAAAGATCGACTGAGTATATTCAATTTAGGAATCGAGATGACTGAGGCAGAAAACACTTGGGATTTAAAATTGTGAAAGGCCTAGAAGGTGTAGTAGATGTGAAGCATTTATTTTCCTTAGGAGGGAATGGGGGGGGGGGGGGGGGGGGGAGGAGGAGGCGGAGGAGGGGTCAAACACAAATGGACATAGATAGAAAATAATTGCTTGAAAGATTAGAGAGGAAGAGAGGAGGAAATAAATTATCTCGGAAGATGGAAGGAATGTAGAGGGTGGTAATACAAGCAGAATCTTCATCACTTTCAAGCAGAACAAGCAGGGAGAAAGCAGTCCACATCATGATTTTTCTGTAATGCAAAGATGCATCATCTGTACACGAGTCAAGAGAGGCACATTGGAAACAAAAATCGTAATGGTTTATTTACTCTTTTTCTCAAAAATTCCGCAAGAGTGAATTTTATTCCATATCTCAAATGTTTGTGTAGTGATTTGTGAATTCTGTAAAGGCAAATTTCCACGGGGGTTAGAGAGTAATGGAGCATGTTGGTTAGGGCGGCACAGTGTTGCAATGGTAGAGTTGCTGCCTCTCAGCGCCGGAGACCCAAGTTCGATCCTGACCACCTGAGGGGGCTTGTACGTTCTCCCGTGACTGCATGGGTTTTCTGACCAAACCCATAATTTGAAGTATAACATAGCAAAGAAGAGTGGGAAGCCAGAGGATTGGGACTCTTTTAAAGAGCAACAGAAGATAACTAAAAAGGCAATACGGGGAGAAAAGATGAGGCGCGAGGGTAAACTAGCCAATAATAGGAAAAGCTTTTTTAGGTATGTGAAGAGGAAAAAAATAGTCAAGGCAAATGTGGGTCCCTTGAAGACAGTAGCAGGAGAATTTATTATGGGGAACAAGGAAATGGCAGACGAGTTGAACCGGTACTTTGGATCTGTCTTCACTAAGGAAGAAACAAACAATCTCCCAGATGTTCTAGTGGGCAGAGATCCTAGGGTGACAGAGGAACTGGAGGAAATCCACATTAGGCAGGAAAAAGTTTTGGGTAGACTGATGGGATTCAAAGCTGATAAATCCCCAGGGCCTGATGGTCTGCATCCCAGGGTGCTTAAGGAGGTGGCTCTAGAAATTGTGGACGCATTAGTGATTATTTTCCAATGTTCTATAGATTCCGGGTCAGTTCCTGTGGATTGGAGGGTAGCTAATGTTATCCCACTTTTCAAGAAAGGAGGGAGAGAGAAAACGGGAAATTATAGACCAGTTAGTCTGACATCAGTGGTTGGGAAGATGCTGGAGTCAATTATAAAAGACGAAATTGCGGAGCATTTGGATCGCAGTAACAGGATTGTTCCGAGTCAGCATGGATTTACGAAGGGGAAATCGTGCTTGACTAATCTACTGGAATTTTTTGAGGGCGGCACGGTAGCGCAGCGGTAGAGTTGCTGCTTTACAGCGAATGCAGCGCCGGAGACTCAGGTTCGATCCTGACTACGGGTGCTGCACTGTAAGGAGTTTGTACGTTCTCCCCGTGACCTGCGTGGGTTTTCTCCGAGATCTTCGGTTTCCTCCCACACTCCAAAGACGTACAGGTATGTAGGTTAATTGGCTGGGTAAATGTAAAAATTGTCCCTAGTGGGTGTAGGATAGTGTTAATGTACGGGGATCACTGGGCGGCACGGACTTGGAGGGCCGAAAAGGCCTGTTTCCGGCTGTATATATATGATATGATATGATATATGATATGTAACTAGGAAAATTGACTTTCAGAAAGCCTTCGACAAGGTCCCACATAGGAGATTGGTGGGCAAAATTAGAGCACATGATATTGGAGGTAGGGTACTGACATGGATAGAAAGTTGGTTGACAGACAGAAAGCAAAGAGTGGGGATAAATGGGTCCCTTTCAGAATTGCAGGCAGTGACTAGTGGGGTACCGCAAGGCTCGGTGTTGGGACCGCAGCTATTTACAATATACATCAATGACTTGGATGAAGGGATTAAAAGTACCATTAGCAAATTTGCCGATGATACAAAGCTAGGTGGCAGTGTGAACTGTGAGGAAGATGCTATGAGGTTGCAGGGTGACTTGGACAGGTTGTGTGAGTGGGCGGATGCATGGCAGGTGCAGTTTAATGTAGATAAGTGTGAGATTATCCACTTTGGTGGTAAGAATAGGAAGGCAGATTATTATCTGAATGGTGTCAAGTTAGGAAAAGGGGATGTACAACGTGATCTGGGTGTCTTAGTGCATCAGTCACTGAAAGGAAGCATGCAGGTACAGCAGGCAGTGAAGAAAGCCAATGGAATGTTGGCCTTCATAACAAGAGGAGTTGAGTATAGGAGCAAAGAGGTCCTTCTGCAGTTGTACAGGGCCCTAGTGAGACCGCACCTGGAGTACTGTGTGCAGTTTTGGTCTCCAAATTTGAGGAAGGATATTCTTGCTATTGAGGGCGTGCAGCGTAGGTTTACTAGGTTAATTCCCGGAATGGCGGGACTGTCATATGTTGAAAGACTGGAGCGACTAGGTTTGTATGCACTGGAATTTAGAAGGATGAGAGGGGATCTTATCGAAACGTATAAAATTATTAAGGGGTTGGACTCGTTAGAGGCAGGAAACATGTTCCCAATGTTGGGGGAGTCCAGAACCAGGGGCCACAGTTTAAGAATAAGTGGTAGGCTATTTAGAACAGAGATGAGGAAAAACTTTTTTAGTCAGAGTTGTGAATCTGTGGAATTCTCTGCCTCAGAGGGCAGTGGAGGCCAATTCTCTGAATACATTCAAGAGAGAGCTAGATAGAGCTCTTAAGGATAGCGGAGTCAGGGGGTATGGGGAGAAGGCAGGAACGGGGTACTGATTGAGAATGATCAGCCATGATCACATTGAATGGCGGTGCTGGCTCGAATGGCCTTCTCCTGCACCTATTTTCTATTGTCTATTGTTGTGCATTTGATTATCCTTCACCTATTACTAATACTAGGGGTGGCACAGCGGTAGAGTTGCTGTCTTGCAGTGCCAGAAACCCGGGCTTGATCCTGATTACAAGTGCTGTCTGTCCAGAGTTTGTACGTTCTCCCTGTGACCGCGTGGGTTTTCTCCAGGTGCTCCGGTTTCCTCTCACACCCAAGGCATACAGGTTTGTAGGTTAATTGGCTTCTTTAAAAATTGTAAATTGTTCCGACTGTGTAGTGTAAGGGTGGTTGGCGCAGACTCAGTGGGCCTAAGTCATAGAGTGAAACAGCGTGGAAACCCTTCGGGCGAACTTGTCCACACTAGCAAACAATGTCCCAGCTACACTAGTCCCACTTGCCTGCGCTTGGTCCATATACCTCCAAACAGGTCCTATCCATGTACCTATCTAATTGTTTCTTAAACGATGGGATAGTCCCAGCCTCAACAGCCTCCTCTGGTAGCTTGTTCCGTACACCCACCATCCTTCGTGTGAAGATGTTTCGTATTCCTATTAAATCTTTCCCCCTTCACCTTGAACCTATGTCATCTGGTCCTTGATTCCCCTACTCTGGGCAAGAGACTCTGTGCATCTACCCGATCTGCACCCCTCGTGATTTTGTTTACCTCTATAACATCCCCCTCGTCCTCCTGCGTTCCATGGAATAGAGACCCATTGCACTCAACCTCTCCATAAAGCTCACACCCTCTAGTCCTGGCAACATTCTAGTAAGTCTTTTCTGAACCCTTTCAAGCTTGACAATATCTTTCCTATAAAATGATGCCCAGAACTGAACACAATATTCTAAATGTGGTATCACCAACATCTTGTACAACTGCAACATGACCTCCCAACTTCTATACTCAATACTCTGACTGATGAAGGCCAAAGTGCCCAAAACACTACCCAGAGGCCTACCATCTACTGTGTAGGTCCGGCCCATGTTCAAAGTCCCAAAATGCAACACCTCACACTTCTCTGTATTAAATTCCATCAACCATTCCTCCACCCATCTGGCCAATCAATCCAGATCCTGCTGCAATCCTTCACAACCATCCTCACTATTTGGAAAACCACTCACTTTTGTATCATCAGCAAACTTGCTAATCTTGCCCTGTATGTTCTCATCCAATCATTGATGTAGATAACAAACAGTAACAAGTCCAGCACCGAACCCTGAGGCACAGCACTAGTCACAGGCTTCCAGTCCGCGAAGCAACTTTCCACTATCCCCCTCTGCTTCCTTCAATTTGCTATCCATTCAGCTATCTCTCCTTGGATCGCATGCGATCTAACATTCCAGAGCAGCCTACCATGTGGAACCTTGTCAAATGCCTTACTGAAGTCCATGTACACAACATCTACAGCTCTGCCCTCATTGACCTTTTTGGTCACGTCTTCAAAAAAATCAATCGGATTTGTGAGACACGATCTCCCACGTACAAAACCATGCTGACTATCCCTAATCAGCCCTTGCCCATCCAAATGCCTGTATATCCTATCCCTTAAAATACTCTCCAGTAACTTACCAACAACAGATGTTAAGCTCACCGGCCTATAGTTCACAGCAATTTCCCTGCAGCCCTTCTTGAAAAAAGGCACAACATTTGCCACCCTCCAGTCTTCTGGCACCTCTCCTGTATTTAAGGACAACTCGTAAGTTCAACCAGGGCAACTTATTGTCTATTGTCTATAATCGAACTGTGGTCACTGATCCCAAAAAGCTCCTCCACAAACACTTCACTAACCTGCCCGTTCCAATTTCCCAATACTAGATCCAGCGTTGCCCTCTCATGTGTGGGGGCCTCCACATACTGCTTAAGAAAACTCTCCTGGACACTTTTGAGGAATTGCACCCCATTTGAACGCTTCACACTGATTTTCCCAGTCTCTATTGGGAAAGTTAAAATCCCCTACTACAACAACCTTATTTGACCTGCAGCTGTCTGTGATTTCCTGGCATCTAAGTGCCTAATTCCATTCTGCATGTCTAAGCTGAAGCTGTGCAACACAAGAACTAGGCTGGGGCTGGGGGGGGGGGGGGCGCCGAGATCGATGGGGGACCCAGCGGGTGCTGCCTGTTGCCACGTGCAGCTGCAGGCAGCACTTTAGTTTAGAGTTACAGCACCAAACGGGCCCATCAACCCACCGAGTCCGTGCCAACAAGCGATCCCCAACACGCTAACGCTATCCTACACACACACACACACGACAATTTACAATTTCACCAAGCCAATTAATCTCCAGGCCTGTACGCCTTTGGGAGATGGGACTGTCTGGTGAACATTTGTAACTTTGTCAGCACCAAATGTGGCAACACTTGTGTACTGTCACGGTGGCGCAGCGTAGAGTTACTGCCTTACAGCGCCGGAGACCCGGGTTCGATCCCGACTGCAGGTGCTGTCCGTACAGTGTTTGTACGTTCTCCTCGTGACCTGCACGGGTTTTCTCCGAGATCTTCGGTTTCCTCCCACACTCCAAAGGCGTGCAGGTTTGGATGTTAATTGATTTGGTAAATGTAAAAATTGTCCCTAGTCGGTGTAGGTTAGTGTTAGTATGCAGGGATCGCTGGTCGGCGCGGACCCGGTGGGCCGATAGGGCCTGTTTCGGCGCTGTATCTCTAATCTGTATCTCTAAACTACTGCTTTGGTGACTTTTTCTGCCTTACCGGGTTGTTTGCAAAGCAAAGCATCTCACTATGCCTAGATACATGTGACAATGATGTACCATGGAATCATTGCATCATTGTTGAAGCAACTGTTTGGGATGGGGTATTGTCAACTTTCTAAATCATCACATTTTTAGCTTTGGCTGTGTGTCAGTGAGTTGAGTGACAATTATCACCAATCATTTTGCGGGTAGATTGTGATTGTTGGCATGGGATTGTAATCAGAAGATCAGTGGAGTGTTTTGGGGAGCTGATTATCTCAGAATTCTAGATTTAGTGGTGGCATCAAATAACTGAATTGTCAATTGAGGTATCTTTCACTGGTTTAGCGGGACAGGCTGCATCTCTGGAGAGAAGAAATGGGTGACATTTGGGTTCAGACCCTTCACACTAGAGGAATCTGTTTAGAATTTGTTTGTAAAGTGTGATCATCTGTTTACTGACAAGATCGTGCAAAGCATTTTAAAGATATCTTTATAGGTGGTTGAAAACTACAAGGAAACTTGCTGTGGCTCTCCCAGAGTTGGATGAGGGTTTAAAGGACTCGTTAAAGAAACCATCTCAATTTGTTTTCTGCTTTTAGAGATGCAGTGTGGAAACATGCCCTTCGGCCCACTGAGTCCAAGCTGAACATTGAAGACCCATTTGCACTAGTGCTACGTTATCCCACTTTTGCATCCACTCCCTACACAGCAAGGGGTAATTTACAGATCCCCACGTCTTTGGAATGTGAGAGGAAACTGGAGCACCCAGAGGGAACCCGGCACAGTTTACAGTGCGTGCTCCACACAGGCAGCACCTGAGGTCAGGATCGAAGCAGGATTCCGTTGGCAGTAGGTTAACCTGCAATGCCACTCTGTGTTGATAACTTAAACTTGGTGTTGTCTTTACCCATATAACGTGCCACTCAGTCAGTACTTTGGATCTGTGTCGGGAGGAACTGCAGATACTAGTTTAAACCGAAGATTGACACAAAGTGCCGGAGTAACTCAGAGGGACAGGCAGCATCTCTGGAGAGAAGGAATGGGTCGAGACCCTTATTCAGACTGATCCATCAATGTGCTGTCTACGTCACTGTCTCAGACCCCCCCCCCCCCCCCCCGTTATAAACATTAAGCCAGGTCTGATGGACGGGCCACATGATTTACCTGCTTGACACCTCTCTCATGCCAAGTGGACAGAGAAAATGATTTGAGGATGTTCTCGATGCCTTCTTGAAAAACATATAACTTCCTTAGAAACCTCCTCGTTAGTGCTCAAATTAGAAGAGCATTCAACCAGCCATTGAGTCCTTCATGTTCCTGCTGGAGTAGGTAGAGCCATGGTGGAAACAAGCTAAAGGGTGCACGTGCGTAGGAAGGAACTGCAGATGCTGGTTTACACCGAAGAGAGATGCAAAATACTGGAGTAACTCGCCGGGTCAGACAGCATCTCCGGAGAGAAGGAATGGGTGATGTTTTGGGTCGAAACCCTTCTTCGGACTGAGAGTCAGGGGGGGAAGGAAACTAGAGGTATGAAAAGGTTCAGAACAAATCAGAGCCGGCACCGATGAGCAAGGAAAGGTGGAGCCCACAATGGTCCACTGTTGGCTGTGGAGGAGGAGATAACGAAGGGATATATGTCCACTACGACCCATCGTGCATCTCATTGACTTGTAGTCTTGGAGAAATACAGCAGTTGATTGGATTCAGGAGCCTATGTGGTATGTTAGTGTTGTTGTTAATACATGTGTCTCGTATCCAGAGGTGAATGTTGATCCAGAGCAGGGGCCTCCAAACTTTTCAGCATGAGGGCCACATTATATATTTGGCACATTTTTGCAGGCTGTAGGAAAAAATAAAGAAATGTCAGTTTTATAAATTTAATGAACTCAAAAAAGAACCTAAGTAAAACAAATGGAAGAAATTCAAATCATCTGGAGTACATGGCAGCCTCCGGCGTTCACTAGTAACACATGCAACAGGTGCGACTTACCTTGAAAAAACTGCCAAAATGGTCCATTTTTATGCTGTAAAAAAATGGGGAAGAAGATGAAGGATCCGGCGGAGGAAGAGGAACCGGGAGAAGGGCCTGCGGACGCAAGAAGCAGTGGGGAAGACGTCTGGCCAGAGAAGGGGAAACGCGGCCCGCTAGGGAAGCAGGAGAGCTAGGCCGAGAAGCAGAGGCCCGCTGACTGGCCGGCGGGGAGAAGAAGAAGAGGAGGAGAAGGAGAGGATGGGGTTGAGCGAGCTGGGAGAGGAGCAGTGGGAAGAACCCGAGCCGAGGGGCCTGGAGGGTCTACGGAGTGGAAGCAGCAATGTTTTACATTGGATGTCACGTTCATCCATTGCTCCACCATAGAGACTTCAGCATGCATTGTTTAGGCTGCATTGCATTATTGCAGGGGAGCCTGTAAGTCCTTAAAGCTACACGTGGTTAACTTGAAGCAAGGCGCGGGGGTGTAAATGGATATGTTGACTGGGCTATCACTGACAACGAGTGGTTTTAGATAATTTAACAAAAAACATGAATCAAATTTTAAACTGTGGCATAAGTAACACAAGTGCCTTTTTTTCCCCAAAAGAGAATTGAATTGATTTTTAAAATTATTACAAATGTTTACCTAAAGTGTGATAGTATTGAATTGCATGAAGAAATGAATATGATAGCAATAATGCATTTTCTCTTTTTTTTTTTTTTTTTGCTTTTTAAATGGGATTGAATTTTTTTGGTTACTTTCTGCCCCGACCAAGCTTGATCTGTTCCTGGAGGCATTCTCTTGCCTTGGAAAATGTGGATATAACTTTCATCTTAGTGGCGAATGTTGGTGAGATGTAACATTCTTGCTCTGGAATAGATTATGTAGAAACGTAGAATTGCAGATCCTGACTTACAAAAGAAGACACAGGGTGCTGGAGTACCTCAGTGGATCAGACAGTATCCACTCTGGAGAATGTGGACAGACGATGTTTGGGGTCGAGGCGCTTCTTCAGGCTGATTGTGTGGGGAAGGGGGTGGTGGAAAGATAGCTGGAAGAGAGGAGGGGCAGGACAAATCCGGGCAGATAAAAGGCTGACACAGGTGAGGAGGGTTATTTGTTAGGCAAATGGTTAGATAAAGGTCAGAGATGAAAAGACAGAAGGTGCGAGAAAAAAGGGCAGAAGTGTTGCAAATTGTGAAGCTAGAGGAAGGAATGCAAGTGGAATAGGTTGTACCAGTTTACTTCAAAATAAATTTCCTCCCACACTCCAAAGATGTGCAAGTTTGTAGGTTACTTGGCTTCTATAAATTGTAAATTGTCGTTAGTGTGTAGGATAGTGCTAGTGTATGGGGTGATTGCTGGTCGAAGTGGACTCGGTGGGCTAAAGGGCCTGTTTCCACTCTATGTCTAAAGTCAATACCCACAATCACCATCAGGGCCCCAGCTATCTTTGCTGTTGCTTCCCATGGCAACCTGGGCTAGATCTCATCCAACCCTGGGGATTTATCAGCCCTTGTGCGTTCCATGGTATCTAACACCACCTTCTTAATTGTGACCTGCCCCAGATTACTTGCACACTTCTGAATTTGCTATCTGCCTGGTCCTTCTCCTTGATGAATGCAGATAAGAAGTATTCATTCAAGACACTGCCTGGTTCCGCACTCAGATTACCCCTTTGCTTCCTAAGGACACCTTCCACTTTCTCTAGTTACCCTCTTGTTCTTGATATGAGCTAAATCTGTGGAATTCTTTACAACAGAAGGCTGTGGAGGCCAAGTCTATGGATATTTTTAAGGCAGAGATAGGAAGATTCTTGGTTAGTGCGGGGGTCAGGGGTTTTGGGGAGAATGGGGTGAAGAGGGAGAGATAGATCAGCCATGGTTGAATGGCAGAGTAGACTTGATGGGCTGAATGGCCTAATTCTGCTCTTATACCTTATGACCTTAAATGCTGAGTTGTCTCAATGCAGCCTAATGCATGGAAACGTTAACACCGGAAATCAAACCTGTTGCTACTTAAACAGTGAGTGTTGTTTTATTGGAAAAACATAATGTTGTGCTGCATCACGCAGTGTTTCAAGTTTAACGTTTCAAGCTTTGTATTTCCATTTGCTGGAACGCAATGATGAGGAAGGGATGCACCAGCTGTTAACGAACCTTGCAAGGACAATAGTTTAGTTTAGCGATACAGCGCAGAAACAGGCTCTTCAGCCCACTGAGTCCCCGTACACTAGCACTATCCTACACACTAGGGGCAATTTACAATTTTTACTGAAGACAATTGGACTATAAACCTCTATGTCTTCGGAGTGTGGGAGGAAACTGGAGCATCCGGCGAAAACCCACACCGTCACAGGGAGATGTACAAACTCGTACAGAGCTGTCTTTCTAATTCAGTTTAATTCTGTTCAATTGCTCCTCATGTGTAGTTGGGATCAAACCCATGTCTCTGGCCCTGTAAGGCAACAACTCTACCCTTGCGCCACCAATACTATCTTACAAGGATAGTATTCAATCCAAGTTCGCATTGCTCATCAAAAGTAAGAGGAGGCTCAGATTAAACAGAACCTGCCTTGTCTTGGATGTTTAATTCGGAACAGCAGGTTGCAGAAACTCTGTTTGAGAAAGATGGCACAGTGGTAGAGTTGCTGCCTTGGGGCTACAGAGAACCGGGTTGATCTTGACAGCAGGTGCTGTTTGAACGGAGTTTGTACATGCTCCCTGTGTCCGTGTGGGTTTTCTCTGGGTGCTCCTGTTTCCTCCCCCAGCTGATCGCTGGTCGGTGTTGACTCAGTGGGTTGAAGGGCATGTTTCTGCAATGTATCTCTAAAGTGGTGACCAAGAGTTTAGAAGATTGGGGTGTGATCAAATCAAGCTCTCTTTATTGAAATAAATGGAGGATTTAGCAGAATGGATGGAGAAAGTATCTACATTTAATTTGAAGAAAACCATTTTTCCATGTTGTGGGAATCTGGAACCCTTTGTTTTCATTGCCAGGTTTATTGAAATTTTCAGAGCTGAGTTGGCAATGCTTTCTTTGTGTATATGCATGAAGGACCTGCCAAGGTATAGACTAGTGATTTTGAGAGCTGACTGTCCTAGCCTGTCTTATTCTGAGATTGCTATTGTGTTAATTTACACTGGTTGTGGATTCAAGATCTACCACAACCATAGAACAAGTCAGGAACAGGCCCTCTGGCCCATGTCCATGCTGACCACGATGTAAAAGTAAAACGCACATCTGCCTCCTCATGATCTGTATCTCTCCATTCCATGCCTGTTGTCTCTAAATTTGAGGCATCATGGTGGCGTAGCGGTAGAATTGCTACCTGACAGCGCCAGAGACCCGGGTTCAAACCTGACTAGGGGTGCTGTCTGTATGGAGTTTGTACGTTCTCCCTGTGACCGTGTGGGTTTTCTCCGGGTGCTCTGGTTCCCTCCCACATTCCAAAGACGTGCAGGCTTGTAGGTTAATTGGCTTCTGTAAAATTGTAAATGGTCCCTAGTGTGTAGGATATATGTGGATTGCAGGTTGGCATGGTCTTGGTGCACTGAAGGGCCTGTTTCCGTGCGGTATTCTCTAAAACTAAACTAAATTCCTGTTAAACATTGCTTCTTACTCGCTTCCACCATTTTCCCCGGCTGCACATTCCAGGCATCTACCACACTGTTTAATCTCCTGTAAACTGTATCCCCCCCCATCTCAACCTTAAAGCTATGCCCACTCGTATTTGACATATGCACCAAGGGGGAGAATAGACTGACAATCGACCTTGTCTTTATCTCTCATCACTTAATAAACTGTACTTCTTGCAGGACTTCCCTCGGCCTGCAAGGCTTCAGAGAAAGTCATCCGTTTGTCCAACATCTCCTTGTAGTTAATACTCTGTAAACTAAGCAACCACCAACAAGGGTCTCGGCCCAAAATGTCACCTATTCCTTTTCTCCAGAGATGCTGCCTGGCCCGCAGAGTCGCTCCAGCTTCATGTGTCTATCCACCTGGTGAATCTCGTGTGCACCCTCTCTGAACCCTCCACATCCTGGCTGTGCAAAGGTGGCCAGAACTGCACACAATACCTGTGAATAGGGATCAGAATAAGCAGGGTATTTGGATGGTGGATCTTTTCTGATTATTTGCCGTTGTGGAAATGCACTCATTTCCTTTTTTTGTGGGAATGCTACCACTCTTAACCACCATGTTCGGCATGGACATTGAGGGCCGAAGAGCCTGTTCCTGTGCGATATTGTTCTACATTCTATGTTTAACTCTTTCTAGTCCTAGCTCCCCCCTCGTTCAATTTATACAGCCTTTGGTCCACCGTCTATTCCAAATATCAAGCACATTATTGCACTAATGTATTAGTTTATTTTAGTTTAGTTTACAGATATAGCATGGAAACAGGCCCTTTGGCCCATCGAGTCCACGCCAACAAGTAGTCACCCCCATAGACCAGCACCATCCTACACGCCAGGGAAAATTTACAATCTTAACCAAAGCCAATTAACCTACAAACCTGTAAGTCTTTGGAGTGTGGGAGGAAACCGGAGCACTCGGGAAAAACCTGCGCGGTCACAGGGAGGACGTACACTCTCTGTACAGACAGCACCAGTAGTCAGGATTGAACCCAGGTCTCTGGCGCTGTGACCCAGCAACTCTACCGCTGCACCACTGTGTCACCCCATCATTGTAGTTTCCCATCAGTTTCCCCTCATATTTGCTCCACACCAGAGCCAGTTTTCAGTGCCATTTGTTCCACAATTGACTCGATCCAACAGAGTCATTGTTCGAGCTTTCTAATCCTGCCTGGATTTGCCTTCCAATCTCCTGTAGCTGTACAGCTACCATATCCACTGCTCTCTTATTTTGACCTCTTGTACTCGCCTGGATTTTATCCTTCTGTAAGTGGCAGCTATGCTTTCAGCTGCCTTGAGCTTAAAGTTGTGAAATTCCTCTTTGAAACTTTCTCCTTTCTCTGGAATTCTCCTTTGAAACTTTGACCAAAAGCTTGCCTGAAGATATTTTTTTCAATCAGGCTGAATATCTCCCAACATGATTTGCTTCAAATTGTGTTTGATCATTCCTTGATGTTTTATTAAGGGTGCCACATAGTGGAGTTTATCGATGGGAGTCTAACCTCTGCACAAGTCTAGCTTCTGCTGTGTGACTTGAGGTTTTCTGAAGTGTCTTACACTTATGATAGGTTTTGCTAGAGAGGAAGTGTGCGCTTATACGTGTTAACCATTAACACCCTGTGGGAGATGTTGAGAGCATTTTATTACAAGTCCACCACCGATTCCAAAGCCTTGCCGTATTATCCGTAATATGCCATATTATTTTGCCAGACCAACACGGGTCACTGTCTCGGGGGAGGGGGAGGGAGGAGGGAGGGAGGGTGGGGGGGTTGGGAGGGTGGGGAGGGGGAGGGAGGGTGGGGGGGCGAGATACTGGCTCACAAAGTCGCCTTTGGGAACAGAGTTCCAGAGCCCTGGCCGCAGGGGGCAAATTCAAGCCGACGAGGTGGAGATCGGCCACCTGTCGTAAATTGCTTGCAGCAGGAGCTGCTGTGAAACATCTTCATCACAAACTAGAGCATTAAATGAGTAGGGATTGATGATCACCATTGGCTGATGGTTTTTATGAGGAACAATACACTGCCCAGTGCACAGTGGGCGTGTTCTCCACTAAGCCAAGTTTCTCTTGTGGTTTGATGGACAGCGTGCATGCGGCAGGTTGAGTCTCCGAGCGGTGTAACTCTATGACAAAGCACAAGGCAGGCAGTAATCCTTCACATTAAACTGCAATTCCACGTGGGGAAATTTGAGAGCATCTAAAATATTCTGGATTGGCGCTGGGGTGTACAGTTCGGTGAGATCAAGGGACTTGTCTTTCTGACAATAAATAACAAAATGATGGCATAGGTTGTATGTGCCCTGTGTTGAGAAGAAGGGCCTTAAGTAAGAGCAAAGTCTGCCACCACTGACAGGCCAGGAACCACTTTATTCCTTCCACAGTAGATGCATTTGCCAATTGTCTTCAATGTGTGCACTGTATGAGAGGTTCATAGATCCCAGGCCGAATGGCCTAATTCTGCTCCTATCGAGTCTATCCTTCATTCAAATCTTTCTTAAATGTTGTGATAGTACCTGCCTGAATTACCTCCTCTGGCAGCTCGTTCTATACACCTGCCACCTTTTGTGTTTATACATTTAAAAATTTCCCCTCGGATTCCTATTAAATGTTCCCCTCCTCACCTTAAACCTATGTTCTTGATTCCCCCTACAGCAAGAGACTGTGTGCATTTACTTGATCTATTCCTCTCGTGATTTTGTACTCCTCTACAAGATCACCCTTCATCCTGCGCTCCAAGGAATATAGTCTCGGCCTGCTCAACCTCCCCCCTGTAACTTGGCCCCTTGAGTCATGACAACATCCTTGTAAACCTTCTCTGCACCCTTTCCAACTTGAAAAAGCTTATCTCTCTGAAATTGCCAAAGAATATCTCACTATCTCTGTGAGTGCCTCCTGATTACTATTTCATTTTAAACAAGAGCTCGATTTCAATTACTCTGACTGCCTCCCACATATTCTTTCATATAATGAATGAAAGTAGAACGGGAACAGAATTTGAAGTTACGTGCAAAGCGTTCATGTTTTATTTTTACTGAACTCTATTTTCTGCTTCACCAAAGGCATAGGTTGATTTGTTGAGTAAATGTTATGGATCCCTATTGAGCTGTGACTGGAACTTTAATATCAATGTTATCTTTTGTCTTGCAGCTCAAGCCTTCGTGACGCTAGCAACTAATGACCTGTACGGAAAAGGAGCCTTGGTGCTTGGAACCTCATTGCGGGATCACAGAACAACAAGAAATCTGGTGATTCTTATCACTCCCCAAGTGTCCAACAATATGAGGTATTTCTATATTGAGTTGGATGGTTCATTATATTCTATCTAACTTATCTCTACTTACTTGAAAGCACTGAACTATTCCCGAATAATGAAAAGCCTGGATAGAGTGGGCATGGAGTGGATGTTTCCACAAGTGGGAAAGTCCAGCACTAGAGTCCATAGCCTCAGAATAAAATGACGTACCTTGAAGAAGGTGATGAGGAGGGATTTCTTTAGTTAGAGGGTGATGAATCTGTGGCATTCATTGCCACGGAAGGTGGTGGAGGACAAGTCAAAGGATTTTTTTCAAGGCAAAGATTAATAGATTCTTGATTAGTACGGGTGTCAGGGTTATGGGGAGAAGGCAGGAGAACGGGGTTGAGAGGGAAAGATAGATCGGCCATGATTGAATGGTGGAATTGACTTGATGGGCTGAATGGCTTAATTCTGTTCCTATCACTGATGAACTTATGAAAAGGAGTAACTCAACGGGTCAGGTAACATTTCTGGAGAACATGGCTAGGTGCCGTTTTGGGTTGAAACCCTTCTTTAGACTGATTGTTTGGGGGGGAAGAGAAGAAAGTTGGGCAATGCATGGCAGGTAATATGTCAACACAGGCGAGGGGGGGGGGGGGGATATTTTGACAGGGAAATGGTTGGACCAAAGACCAGATATAAGAACTGATCATATATAAGGTATAAGATGGGTTTGAAAAATTGTGGTGTCGGGGGGAGGAAAGTAGTGGGGGGTGGGGAGGGGGGAGAAATTGGTGGAGTCCAGGTGAGGCACATGAGAAGGAGTGGGGGAGAAAATGAGGAGATGGGAGGTTTGATTAAAATTGGAGAATTCAACAATCACACTGTTGGGTTATAAACTACCCAAGTGGAAGATCAGCATCTGTAATTCTTTGTTTCTGCACACTGAAAAATTCCCATTATTTATCTTTCTTTTTTGAAAGCTGAGATCATTTGAAGACCTTTGTATAGTTAAACACAATCAATTAACCCAACAGTTTTCACTGCCTGCGGTTATTTACGACTGATTGCCTTTGGGAGAATTGAATTGGCCTCCTATCCTTTTGACACGGCCTCCCCTTCTCGCAACCTACCTCTGTGGTTAGTAAGGAAGGTCTACATGTGTTGAGTAGAATGCTCTCTCATCATCTTACAAATGGTTCTCGCTATACCTGCCACAAGAAGCATTTTATATTGTGCCACTGTGGTTAATTCTCTCAATCCCAAAGGGACCTGGTGATTAGTGTCGGAAGGAACTACAGATGCTGGTTCAGACCTGTCTGAAGAAGGGGCTCGACCCGAAACGCCACCCATTCCATCTCTCCAGAGAGGCTGCCTGTCCTGCATTTTGTGTCTATCTTCGGACCTGAATGATGGTCTGCCAGACAAAATATAAACCTTTGCAGCAAGGTCTAAAAGTAAATGGCGAATGTCTCAATAATTCAGTTGTTGGAACTCCTCCAAGTTAGGGTGGAGTGTGTATTTCTTGCATTAGGACAATCTTGGGAAAAGTTGACCTTTCATATTTGCATACTAAGTTGGAGGAGACTGTCAGCCATGGCAATCATATGAAATCTCCTTATTTCACATGTGTAAAGGAAATCATCTCGTGCTGAGATCAGGTAGTTGAGGTGAACATTTCTATACTCAGCATAGCTTGCATATTCTTTATTGTTGGTTGGGAACTATAAGACACAAGAGCAGAATTGTCCTTTCAGTCTATTGAGTTTACTCTACCATTCAATCATGGGTGATCAATTTTTTCCCCTCTTAACCCCATTCTCCTGGCTTTTCCTCGTAAGCTTTGACACCCTTACCTATCAAGAAACTCCAAATACATTAAAATTGACTTCATTATGTAAAAAAGCTACAATGTGGATGCGTTTAGATTCTGCCCTGCGGTGCTGAGAGAAGCTACCACTCGGTATGTTGAACAATGCTACTCTATATTTTTAGTTGTTGGTTAAGAAAAGTATGGAGTAATTTGGGTCAAAAGCAGGCAAATGGGACTTTCCTAGTTGGGCATCTTGGTCAAAATGGACAGGTTGAGCACAAGGGTTTGTTCCAGTGCTGTGTAACTCTGACAATGCACAAGAATAATTGCACCAGTAGCATAACATTGGATAGACACAAAATGCTGGAGTAACTCAGCGGGACAGGCAGCATCTCTGGAGCGAAGGAAGGAATTTTAACTGACCCATTCCATCTCTCCAGAGATGCTGCCTGTCCCGCTGAGTTACTCAGGCATTTGAATTGAATTAAATTGAATAAATTTTATTAGCCAAGTATGTACACATACAAGGAATTTGCCTTGGTGCTTTACTCGCAAGTAACAACACGACATACAGTAAACAATTTTGTCTCTACCTTTGGTTTAATCCAGCATCTGCAGTTCCTTCCTACACAGAATAACATTGGCATCTGAAGAAGGGTGCAGACCCCAAAAAATCACGTATCCATGTTCTTCAGAAATGATGCCTGACCTGCTGAGTTACTCCAGCACTTTTTTTTGTGAACCAGCATCTGCATTTCCTTGTGTCAACAGTGGAGAATAGTTGTTGCTTGACTTGCTGTAGTGGAAAGACTGTACGTGTAGGAAGGAAATGACGATGCTGGTTTCTTCTGATAATAGACACAAGGTGCTGGAGTAAATCAGCAGGTCATGCAGCATCTCTGAAGAAAAGGAATAGGTGACATTTCGGGTTGCAACCCTTCTTTGGAGCGTGTCTGAAGAAGGGTTCTGACCTGAAAAGCCACCTATTCCTTTTCTCCAGAGATGCTGCCTGACCCGCTGAGTTATTTCAGCATTTTGTGTGAAAACTGCAGCATTTTGAAAAATTATACATGATCACAATCAAGCCATCCACAGTGTACAGATACATGCTAAAGGGAATAACGTTTAGTGCAAGGTAAAGTCCGATTTAAGTCTCGTGACTCCAATGAGGAAGATAGTAGATGACGACTGCTTTCTTGTTGTTATTAGGATAGTACCGTTGCCTGGGAAGCTGGAACCGCTGGGAAGAAACTGTCTTTGGTTATCTTGTACTGGGACAGCTAGTTGGAGAATTGTACTCAGAAGGTGGCAGTATATTTGTTCTGTGCAGTGTAGCAGGCTCATTCACCCATAACCACCACCTGATTAGGATTGTGACCACTAGTACTCAGCATCCTTCATTAATACTCGCGTTCTCCCTGTGACCGTGTGGGTTTCCTCTGGGTGCTCCACTTTCGCCCCCACATCCCAAACACGTGCGGGTTTGTAGGTTAATGGGTCTCAGTAAATTACTCCGAGCGTGTTGGGAGTGGATGAGAAAGTGGGGCAACATAGGACCAGTGTGAGTGGATGGTCGGTGCGCACAAAGGGCCTGTTTCCATGCTGTATCTCCCAACTGAAGCCGCTAGTTTCCCGTACATTCTGACATGGATGAAATATTTCCTGAATTGATTTGGCTTTGGAAAACTTCTTGTCCTTTGTCATTTTCACCTTGGGGTTTGGCTGTAACTTTTTATTTCTGGCCTTGATTCCAGCTGGCTTAATGTTGTATGAAAAGCCACTGGCATGGTTTTAGCAAGCGTCATGGTTTTGTCAGCCGTGCCATAGATCAGGATGTCACAAATCATTATGGTACTGGAGGAACCCAGTCAGCTTGCTGAGTTCACGCCAGCACTGTAGAGTAAAGCAGTTCGATCCATTTCCCCAGATTTATTTTTCCATGGGTGTCTATCATGTCAAAAATTATCTTTGCCTCCACTCCCACCACTCTAGAGAATATTGAGTGAGTATTGTTATTTGTTGCATAAAATTCTTTCGTGCTTCCTCTCTGAAGCCTTTGCCCAAACACTTAAATGTGTGTCCCTCTCTTCAGTTTTGGTTTAGTTTTATTTAAATACTTGTACCAAGGTACAGTGAAAAGCATTTGTTGTGTGCTTTCTAGTCAGTGGAAAGACTATACATGATTGCAATCAAGCTGTCCACAGTGTACAGACACATGATGAGGGGAATAATGTTTAGTGCAAGATAAAGTCAATATTCAATAGACAATAGGTGCAGGAGGAGGCCATTCGGCCCTTCGAGCCAGCACCGCCATTCAATGTGATCATGGCTGATCATTCTCAATCAGTACCCCGTTCCTGTCTTCTCCCCATACCCCCTGACTCCGCTATCCTTAAGAGCTCTATCCAGCTCTCTCTTGAATGCATTCAGAGAATTGGCCTCCACTGCCTTCTGAGGCAGAGAATTCCACAGATTCACAACTCTCTGACTGAAAAAGTTTTTCCTCATCTCAGTTCCAAATGGCCTACCCCTTATTCTTAAACTGTGGCCCCATGTTCTGGACTCCCCCAACATTGGGAACATGTTTCCTGCCTCTAACGTGTCCAACCCCTTAATAATCTTATACGTTTCGATAAGATCCCCTCTCATCCTTCTAAATTCCAGTGTATACAAGCCTAGTCGCTCCAGTCTTTCAACATATGACAGTCCCGCCATTCCGGGAATTAACCTAGTAAACCTACGCTGCACGCCCTCAATAGCAAGAATATCCTTCCTCAAATTTGGAGACCAAAACTGCACACAGTACTCCAGGTGCGGTCTCACTAGGGCCCTGTACAACTGCAGAAGGACCTCTTTGTTCCTATACTCAACTCCTCTTGTTATGAAGGCCAACATTCCATTGGCTTTCTTCACTGCCTGCTGTACCTGCATGCTTCCTTTCAGTGACTGATGCACTAGGACACCCAGATCTCGTTGGACGTCCCCTTTTCCTAACTTGTCCAGTACAGTCTGACTAAAAGATATCCGAGGTCTCCAATGAGGTAGACGGTTGCTCAGAACCACCTTCTAGTTGGTGATGGGATGGCTCAGTTGCTCGATGACTCAAAATCAATAGATGTATGGCCCCCTTCTATGACGTAAGGCATCTCTGGAGAAAAGGAATTGGTGTCATTTCAGGTCGAGACCCTTCTTCAGACCAGACTTTATCCATTCAACCTCTCTTTACCGCCCATCCCCCCCACTACAATTGGTCTGAAGAAAGGGCCGACCCGAAGAAATTGCAGCAAATTGTGGACGCAACCCAGACCATCACACAAACCAACCTCCCTTCCATTGTCTCCATCTACACCTCACACTGCCTCGGCAAGGCCAGCAGCACGATTAAGGGCGAGTTGTGCCCTGGCTGCTCCCTCTTCCATCAGGCAAAAGATACACAAGTGTGAAAACATTTGCCTCCAGATTCGGGGACAGTTTCTTCCCAGCTGTTATCCGGCAACTGAATCATCCTTCCACAACTAAGAGCAGTCCTGAACTACCAGCTACCTCACTGGTGATCCTCGCTCGGGCTATCTTTGATCGGAATTTACTGGCTTTACCTTGCACTAAACGTTATTCCCTCATCATGCATCTATCCACTGTAAATGGCCCGGTTCTAATCGTGTATTGCCTTTCTGCTGACTGGTTAGCACGCAGCAAACACTTTTCACAGTACCTCCGTACACGTGACAATAAGCTAAACTGAAACTGAAGGGCGCCCATCCAAATTCTCCAGTTGTTTGGGTCCTTTTTTGTGGACTTGGATTGCAGGATTAATTGAAATGACTGCATTCAGTCTTGAGTTAGAATCAATACCAATTACCTCTGGAAGCTCAATAGACATCTGAAGTATGACGTGTGGGCTTATTTGTTTAACACTCGTCTCTCTCTTTTTAGATTGGCGCTGGAAAGGATCTTCGATGAGGTTCTTTTAGTGAACGTGCTAGACAGCAAGGATTCGGCGCATCTCGCCATGATCAAGAGGCCTGAACTAGGCGTGACCTTCACAAAGCTGCACTGCTGGGCTCTCACCCAGTACTCCAAATGTATATTTATGGATGCAGACACACTGGTAAGCCCTGGGTCTTCAAGTGTTTGGGATGAGTATCTTGTCAAATACAGCCAGGGGTAGCCCATTTAGTTTGCAATTCTTAAAAAAACTTTAGTTTATTGTCATGTGTACTGAGGTACAGTGAAAAGCTTGATGTTATGTGCTCACCAGTCAACAAATGACTATACCTCGACACAATGCTGGGGTAACTCAGTGGGTCAGGCAGCATTTCTGGAGAAAAGGAATAGATGAAGTTTTGGGTTGAGACCCTTCTTTACATTGAAGATTGTCTGAGTTAAATTCCACCTGCTATTCTATTTCCCCACTTTCCCAGTTTATCTATATCTTGCTGTAACCATGGACTGCCACTTTCACTGCTACACCATGCCACCAATTTTGGTGTTATCCATAGACTTGGTAATCACCGCTTATATTCCCATCTAAATCGTTAGCGACAGAGAATAGACTTCAATACAGCACTGGTACAGGCCCTTCAGCCCACAGTGTCAATGCTGAACATGATGCCAAATTAAACTAATTGACTTCAAACAATTTTGTACAGCAATAACATAATAAACAGCATATGTGAGCTGGATGTCCAATGATATAATGTAGGCTGGCAGTTGGAGCACTGTGATTACCCTGAAGCTAAAAAATAAATGAGCATCTAAAGCAGAATCGTCTGATGTGCACCCAAGGATTTTTTTTCTATAATGGGATGAAAAAGTGCCCAAGAAACGTCTCTTCTCCAGAGAGGTTCAGGAACCCTGGCAAGGCTGGAAGAGGCTGGGTTTCTTGCTGAAGATTACAAGAGGCCTTCATATTGGATCATCTCCCAACCATCAATGGCCAGGGTTGACTCCCATTCCCTCTCACTTCTATATATCAGCTATCTGTTGGTTCCTGGACACGTGGGATTAGCAGAGGCTATGAGCAATGGGCAGCTACCTAAAGGGTACAGAGAACAGAATACAGTTATCAGCATTGTAGCACATCATCGGTTGAGGCCTGTTCCTATGCTGTATAGATCTATGTTGTGTGTCCCAGTATTATGTCCCAACTACCCCTTGTTCTCTATGGTGTGATTGCTTTGCTATAACTCAAGGCAAGACCTGATCTGAGACGAACAATCCCACATCTGCATGTTAGACACAAAAGTGCTGGAGTAACTCAGCGGGTCGGTCAGCATCTCTGGTGAAAAAGGATGGGTGATGTTTTGGTTCGGAACCCTTCCTCAGATGATAGATGCTCAGAATCTCTGTCTGAGGAAGTCCCGGCCCAAAACGACACCCATACTTTTTCTCCAGAGATGCTGCCTACTCTGCTGAGTTACTCCAGCACTTTGTGTTTATCTTTGGTTAAAAACCAGCATCTGCACAAGAATGGGAAATAACTGCTTTGAGCTCTGGATGATTCTTTTAGTAAAGCAGAAACATAATGCCGTCTGTGTGTCAACTTCAGTGTTTTGCTCTCTGGTGGTTGGCTTTGAGCCAGAGTCCTGGGCAGTGATGATGCAGCTATAAATGGGGAAGGGAGTTGTTTTCATCAGTTTGTTCATCGCGTTATGTCCAACTGAACTCATCCTCCAACTGAATTAAACTAGCCACATTAAAAAGCACACTACAAGTCTGTTAATCTGGCACGTTTAGAATTTTGCTACTGGACTTTCAGATTTTCCAGGGTATTGGATATTAATACAATTAATTAGCTGCTTGTTTTAAGATGTCAGCCACTACAATAGTATAAAACATTTCCCAGTGTTGAAAGGGAGCAAGTTAACCTGGCCTCCAGAGATTCAGATGCTGAGTCATCAAGGTTTCTGAACAATCAGATTACGGATTATCGGAAGTCACATATTACAATTCCTTTTCTCTACTTAGTTACTGGTTAATCTGAATTATTACTCATTCTTTGTGGTGGGTTTAGGATCCTCTCACTTCTGCTATCGTGGGGATTAATCCCTTGGTCTAAATGTGAGGAATTTGCCCTTGTAAAAGCCCTGAGACCACAAGGCGGCCATCTGTGTAAGAAGTGATGTAAACCCATAACAATAGCTTTGCACAAATTATATTGAGTTTATTGCGTGACCCACTTCTTTGTCATAATCAAATTGGAATGGAGGGATTGTAAGGAATGGATGGATATGGATCACGTGTATGCAGAGGAGATTGGTTTAATTTGGCATGTTTAGCATAGTCATTGTGGGCTGAACAGTGCTTACTGTTTTAAGTAATAGAGATAGACAATTATCCCTACTCCCATGTGTATCCATGGTACCCGCAAGTATTGTGTAGGAAGGAACTGCAATGCTGGATTACATTGAAGATAGACACAAATCGCTGGTGTAACTCAGTGGGACAGGCAGCGTCACTGGAGAAAAGGAATAGGTGACGTTCTGGGTCGAGACCCTTCAGATCCATCTGTAGAAGGGTCTCGACCTGTAAGGTTACCTGTTCCTTTTCTCCAGAGATGCTGCCTGTCTGGCTGAGTTACTCCAGCTCTATGAGTAATATTAATCTCTCTTTCTATTTGAACGGACCATAACTACTGAGTATATCTTCACGCTTCCCACATTGTTTAACAGGTATTATGCAACATTGACGAGCTGTTTGAGAGGGAGGAATTATCTGCGGCTCCAGATCCAGGCTGGCCAGATTGCTTCAACACTGGAGTGTTTGTTTATCGCCCTTCCATTGAAACCTACGATGAACTTCTACGGTCGTCCACAGAAAATGGCAGCTTTGACGGTATGTTTGATCCCTCTGCAGAAAAGTTGACTTGAAATAGCAGCCAATTTTACTTGCACAGTCCTATCAGGTTGGCAAGTGCTTTCATAGAGTGATAGTGTGGAAACAGGCCCTTTGGCCCACACCAACTTGCCCACACCGGCCAACATGTCCCTTCCGCACTAGTCCCACTTGCCTGCGCTCGGCCCATATCCCTCTAAACCTGTGCTATCCATGTGCCTGTCTAATTGCTTCTTAAACATTGTGATAGTCCCTGCCTCAACTACCTCCTCCGGCAGCTCGTTCCATATACCTTTGTGTGAAAAATCTACCCCTCCAATTTGTATAAAATCTTTCTCTCCCTCACCTTAAACCTCTGCCCTCTGTTTGTCAATTCCACTACTCTGGGCAAGAGACTCTGTTCGTTTACCTGATCTATTCCTCTCATGATTTTGTACACTTCTGTAAGATCACCCCTCATCCTTCTGCACTCCAGGGAATAGAATCCCAGCCTACTCAACCTCTCCCTGTAGCAAAGACCCTAGAGTCTAGATAGAGCTCTTAAGGATAGCGGAGTCAGGGGGTATGGAGAAGACAGGAACGGGGTACTGATTGAGAATGATCAGTCATGATCACATTGAATGGCGGTGCTGGCTCGAAGGGCCGAATGGCCTACTCCTGCACCTATTGTCTGTTGTCTATTGTCTATTGTGCCCTGACAACATCTTTGTAAATCTCCCCTGCACCCTTGTCTTCACGTTGGCGTAACACAGGCTGTCATTCAGGACTAAAGTTGATTCGGGAAAATTGAAGGACCTTAACTCCTCCTTTCAACGTGAAAAACAAGTACTGCAGAATTCACAAATAGCCTTAACCAGGGGAACAGGGCAAAATCATACCCGCTTCCATGCTGTCTAATGTTGGTTGAGGAATTTGATCTCTGATTTTGCGACAGGATTTCGGTGCGTGCTCGAAACATTATTGTGGTATAAAGCTCCTCTTTATCTCCACCCCCAAATTAACTCAGGAATTGTGTACCATGCAGTGTTTGCCTTGAGTGTTATTTTTCAATCTCGTTGGTTTAATTGAACCGGTTTCACCTGAAGCTGCGATGCTTTCTCGGAAAAACTGCAGTCAGACGACATTCTTGTGGTGACAGCTGTACGGCTTCCACTGCTGACTCTGCTTATAGACACAAAATGCTGGTGGAACTCTGGGTCAGGCAGCATCTCTGGAGAAAAGGAATAGGTGACGTTATCGGTCGAGACACTTCATCAATTTAGTGTATTGGGTACATTGAAAAGCTTTTGAAGTGTGCTAACCAGTCGGTGGAAAGACAATACATGATTACAATCGATCCAACTACAGTGTACATGATAAGGGAATAACCTTTAGTGCAAGGTTAAGTCTGATCAAAGGTAGTCCAAGGGTCCCCAATGAGGTAGATAGTAGTTCAGCACTGCTCTCTAATTGTTGGTAGGATGGTTCAGTTGCCTGATAACAGCTGGGAAGAAACTGTCCCTGAATCTGGAGGTGTGCATTTACACACTTCTATACCTGTTACCTGATAGATGAGGGAGTGGCCAGGGTGCAACTAGTCCTTGGTTCTGCTGCTGGCCGGACCATCTGACTGCTTGCTGGCTGCACACAGGACTATGTATCATCAGCCACATTTTCTCTTGGGTAAAGCTGGATTTGCGTGAAGATTTGTCTGTACTGAGCACTTGTCCCCTGCATGATGTGGAGATAGAGACGCTTTGGGCAACCTCTGGGACCATGTTGAAGGAGGCACAAAGGAACATGGTAGCCAAGACTTTATCCATCCAGATTTTAAAGGCGACCATGCTCGTAGTTGGTCTTCCCAAGGGAGCAATGTTTATACAATGTGAAACAATCTCCCTTAACATCTGTGATCTCTTGGAAGCTGAAATACCCACTTGCACCCATGCCTGTGATGCTTTATCTTTAGACTTTAGTGATACAGCGTGGAAACAGGACCTTCGGCCCACTGAGTCCGTGACGACCAGTGATCACCCTGTACACTAGCACTATCCCTATCCCTATCCCACACAATAGGGACAATTTACAATTTTTACCGAAGCCAATGAACCAACGTCTTTGGAGTGTGGGGGGAAACCAGAGCACCTAGAGGAAACCCACCCAGTCACAAGGAGAACGTACAGACTGCCCCCGTGGTCAGAATCGAACCCGTGTCTCTGGTGCTGTAAGACAGCAACTCTACCTCTGTGCCACTGTGCCATGCCTGTAGCTTTCAACTCCCTGGTCTTGGGATTGTTCAAGGCTGGGCTGTTGATCTCAACAGTCGTGCAACCTGCTGCCCACTGCTACGTTAGCGAGGCTGCAGTCTCCCTAAACAATGCAATACATCGTTTTTCTTGGGCACATAGGAAAAGGAAGCAGAGATTTGAAGTTCCTACCTTGCAAACATTCCCAAAGAGCAGCCTATCCTGGAATAAATATCAGAGCATCAAACACGGCACAGGAACTGGCCCTCAATGTCAATGCTGAATGTGACGCGAAGTTAAACCAAAAGTACACCTACGTATTGGAGTAACTCATTGGGGCAGGCAGCATCTCTGGGTTTCAGGTTGGACTCAAAGGGGGAGTGGAAGTTGCAGAAGCCCTGTTTAAGAGAGCAAGAAAACTTCTTCAAAGTAGGCATACGTTGAGATTTCACAGTGGAGCGGATGTGGAAACAAGGAAGTGCAAATGCCGGTTAATGCACAGTCTGAAGAAGGATCTCGACCCAAAACATCACCTATCCAGGTTCTGCGGTGATGCTGCCTGACTCACTGAGTTACTCCAGTATATTTTATCCTTTTTTGAACTTATCTCCTCTGTCTTCCAGCAGAGACCCCTCCTGACATCCTCTCACCAGGAGCTCCTGCCTGTCGCCGCGAGGGTCTCCATGACCCCCTTGTACAAAGTGGCCATTGTCCTCCAGCAGCCTGACCAGTCTCCCTGCAACCTTGGGAGCAGTCAGCAACACTGCCTATTCAAGGCAGCAGCACCCTCCAGCAATTAGAAGAGTGCGTTTTACATTGTGTATAGGGCCAGCTCCCGATTTCACAGCTGGTAGTTTAGTTTGGTTTAGAGATGCAGCATGGAAACGGGCCCTTCGGCCCACCGATTCTGCGCCGACCAGCGATCCCCATACACTAGCACTTTCCCACACACCAGAGACAATTAACTTATCCAATTAACCTACAAACCTGTACGACTTTACAGTGTGGGAGGAAACCGAAGATCTCGGGGAAAACCCACCTAGGTCACAGGGAGAACGTACAAACTCCATACAGACAGCACCCTTAGTCCGGATCAAACCCGGGTCTCTGGCGCTGTAAGGCGGCAACTCCACCACTGTGCCACCATGCCGCTGTAGATGTGTGATTTTGCTGTAGTTGAGTACACTAGCACATGCTAACTCTGACACTGTAGTGTTACACAAGAAAGCCTAACCGTATTCTTCTGCGAATCTTGCATAATAAAATATGCTATCTTTACCAGAACTTGTAGAAAAAATACTATTAAAGTAACACACCACCCTGTTTGATGCCATTGGACAGTTGAACAGGAATTTCCAGCACGAGGTATTTCAATCTGGGAACACTAATCCTTGCAAAACCAGTGGTGCAGCTGGTAGAGCTGTTGCCTCCCAGTGCCAGAGACTGGGGTTCAAACCTGACCCCTGCTCTGTGTGAAGTTTGTACATCCTTCCTGTGGCCATGTAGGTTTCCTCCCACATTCCAAAGATTTGTACCTTAATTGGCATCTGTAATTCACCCTTGGGTGTGAAGCGAGTGCATGCAAAGGTTAATGCCAGTAGACGGAAGAGGAAACGGCCGTAGACGAGGAATCTCTTTGCCATAATATTTCAAACGGGCAGCACTGGCCTTCCTGTAAGACCAGTAACGCAACTAGTAGAGGCTAAGGGTGTTTTATTATCAGATGCCCCGAAACGGAACAACTAAATTCTTACTTACAGCAGCTCAACAGATATGTAAAAACATACTGACCAGTGACCACCCATACATCAGCACCATCCTACACGCTAGGGACAATTTACGATTTTACCAAAGCCAAATTAACCTACAAACCTCTACATCCTTGGAATGTGGTAGGAGGCCGGAGCACCTGGAGAAAACCCACGCGGTCACTGGGAGAGCGTACAAACTCCGTGCAGACAGCACCCGTAGTCTGGATTGAACATTGGTCTCTGGTGCCGTAAGGCAGCAACTCTACCACAGCACCACCGTGCTCCCCTCCACCTCCCCCTGGTGCAGGTCCTATATAAAGCTTCAATTTCAGGACCCTAATTAGGAAGCCAATTGATGGCATTGATTTCTTCCAGTTAACTGTAGGAGGCTCCCTGCGGCTTGTAAGCAAACTAGCTTTCTGTGCGTGTGTGTACTTGACCGACAGGCTAAGGTGGTGACACAGGCCCCAAGGCCACTTATTAAAGCTTCATGACCTGGTCTCTCTGGCACAATTGAGCTGATGACGGAGAGGCAGGGAATACCTAACTAAGTAAATAGCAGTGAGAGGACTAACTATAAATACATCTCTGAATCAACCCATCAAATGCTCCAAACTCTTCCTCCTGCAGCTCTGACTATATAAAGAAAGTTCACTAGATCTTTTTGGATTATACTGAACTCCCTTCTCCACATAAGGAAACATGCAATTGGCCTTTATACTGCAGTCAAAAATATATAAATACTTGGTTAGTGATCAGATGCTTAAAGTAGGAGGAACATGAGAATATCCCCTTTGAACACAATGGCAGCAGTGTCTTTACCTTTGTCTTGTACTGTTTTGTTTTGTCTTGTACGTTTTATCTCCCCTTTTCCACTCCCTTTATTCCTCTTTTTCTACCCCTTGGAACTGTACATCTTCCACAGATGCTGATGATCCTGGATCTGTAACTCTCATGGCGCCAGAGACTTGGGTTCGATTCTGACCTCTGGAGCTGTCTGTGTTGAGTTTGCACGTTCTTCCTGTGACCGCATGGGTTTGCTCCGGGTGCTCTGGTTTCCTCCCAAATCCCAAAGAGGCGATGGGTTTGGAGGTTAATTGGCTGGCTGTAAATTGCCCTGAGTGTGTAGAGAGTGGATGGAAAAGTGGATAACAGAACTAGTGTGAACGGGTGATCGATGGTCAGTGTGGACTTAGTGGGTCGAAGTGCCAATTTCCATGCTGTGTCCTTCTAAACCGAACTCTTTCCAAACTAAACTAAACGGGCAGTGTAGGACCTACACACAATCCGAGTTAGAAGCATAAGCATAATCTTTAATAACACAACAAATGCTGGAAGCACACAGCGGGTCGGGCGGCAGCTGTGGAGACTGAATCTGAGTAATGTTTTAGTTCGAAAGTAGACACAAAATGCTGGAGTAACTCAGCGGGGCAGGCAGCATCTCGGGAGAGAACGAATGGGTGACGTTTCGGGTCGAGACCCTTCTTCAGACTGATGTCAGGGGAGTGGGCGGGACAGGGAGAATGTAGTTGGAGACATCAAGACTGGTGGGAGAACTGGGGAGGGGATGGAGAGAGGGAAAGAAAAAGATATTTGAAGTTAGAGGGTATATCTTAATGCCACAGAGACACACAGCACAAAAACAGGCCCTTCAAGGGATATGGGCAAAAAGCAGGAACGGGGTACTGATTTTGGATGATCAGCCATGATCATATTGAATGGCGGTGCTGGCTCGAAGGGCCAAATGGCCTACTCCTGCACCTATTTTCTATGTTTCTAAGTCAATGTTCATACCAATGGTGTGTAAGCTACCGGTTGCTCAGCACATTAACTCCCCCTCCCCTTCCCAATTGGACCTTTATGTCAGGATGAGGAACAGGGGCCTCGTATTTCGCTTGGGCCGCTTACACCCCAGCGGTATGAACATTGACTTCTCTAACTTCAAATAGCCCTTGCTTTCCCTCGCTCTCTCCATCCCTTCCCCCTTCCCAGTTCTCCCACCAGTCTTTCTATCTCTGTCCCGCCCACTCCCCTGACATCAGTCTGAAGAAGGGTCTTGACCCAAAATGTCACCCATTCCTTCTCTCCAGAGATGCTGCCTGACCCGCTGTGTGTAGGGAGGGGGATGAGAAAGTGAGATAACAAAGAACTTGTGCAAGCAGGTGATTGATGGTACAAGTAGACTCAGACCAAAGGGCCTGTCTCCATGCAGCATCTCTAAACTAAACAAAGATTTTGACCCAGATTCTATAGTTTACCCTCTGGAATGTTGTGCCAAGGTGATGGTCAACATCTGGTCAAGAATGGCGCAGCGGTTGAGTTGCTGCCTCACTGTGCCAGAGACCCATGTTCAATCCCGACTGCGGGTGCTGTCCGTGTGGAGTTTGTATGTTCTTCCTGTGACCGCGTGGGTTTTCTCCACACTCCAAAGCCATACAGGTTCGTAGATTAATTGTCTTTCAGTAAAATTGTAAGTTGTCCCCAGTGCGTAGGATAGTGCTAGTGTACAGGGTGATCGCTGGTCGGCGCAGACTCGGTGGGCTGAGCAGCCTGTTTCCACACTGTATCTAAGGTGTAAAGTAAGTTTACACCATATCTGCGGTGTTCTGGAATCTTATCACTATCAGCATTTTCATGCTCTTCGATGGATGTTGACAAAAAGCTTTTGTTTCTACCTTGGAGAATTTGAGAAATTCTATCTAATTGGAGCTTGCTGAATGAAGTGTCTGTCTGTGGCATCAACTCTGCATTGGAGAAATGGCTTGACAGACTCTGTGAAAACAAAATGCGCCTTTTTAATTGGGGTGGCAGAGCCAAGAGACAACAATGTCTCTCAGAAGGAAAAATCTGCAATTTGGAACAACTCTAGCTTGGCTGGCTGGATTTTGCCAAGAGAGCAGTGATTCCGGTGGATTCCAAAGGCATTCCTCTGTGGGCCAGCAGTTCTGGTTATTGTCGTGTTTCATGTCAACAGTGATTGTGTGATAAGGACAGGCTTTATTCAATGGGCTGCTGCTACCCCACCACCATGAAGCAAGATTCTCTCATTTGTTTTCTGTGCCACTGTCTGCACAGACCCAACCTAAAATAAGCCTTCCACTCTGAAAGTGGAGATTCTATAATTAGAGTGGAGTACCATCAATTATGATTTGTGTGCCGTGCAGTTTGAGCTGTCCTGGCTGGGATAAACCAGATAAAATGGTGCGCTTCAGGCGGCCACATTTCTGCTTGAGTGACTCCCTTTTCTCCTCCACACGTACTCGTGTCTTGGGCAATGATCTCTATACTGCAGATTGGTTTTTTAAATTGCATTCTGTTGCATTGTATTGTGCTTCAAAATGGTGCTTAGGACTACTGCAGTGGTCAGACCAATGTTGGAAGCGTTTCTGTACACAATATCACCAGAGGAGCCAGCTGTACATTATAGCTGTGTGAGTGTGCGTGTGTGAACTGCAGATGCTGGTTTACACTGAAGTTACACACAAAATGCTGGAGTCACCCTGCTGAACTCAGTCTGAAGAAGGGTCTCCACCCAAAATGTCACCTATTTTCTCCAGAGATGCTGCCTGACCCGCTGAGTTACTCCAGCATTTTGTGTACATGATAGCTGGCTACTTTGACTAGCATTGCACAAACTGAGCTAACTAAGTGGTACCTGAAGGAAATTATGTCTTTTTATGTGGATGTAATAATGCAGTTAAGTAGAAATCATTTCCCCTTTGATCTATCTGCCTTAACTGCCAAGTGGCTTCCCTTTCTGAAGTGTAGCTGAAGCAGGCATGTTGAACAGCTGGCTTGGAGCCAGGTGTAACTGCACCAAAGATGTCTCTTTGAACTACAAAATAAAATTGGGTACAGATCTTGCTGCATGCATTCTGTTTGGATTCCCAGGGTCTTTTGCCAATGAACCTCAGCGTCTTTTTAAATGGCTTTAATCGGAGCTGCCAGTGATAAATCGCTTCAGCCCAGTGGGTATTGCAGGTATTCCCACAGTGCCTTTTGACATGGAGTTGAGGGACTTGACTAGTGTTTAAGCTGCGATAGTGTGCATCCTGGAGGGGAACTTGCACACTTAATGTTTTCCTGCAGCATAAGAGGCCATTCAGCCTATCGAGTCAATGCCAGTCCCATTAGCCCAAAGTCACCATTTTGGAATTCTCCAATTTTAGGTAACGATACAACTCTTCCCCTTCCTCCTTTCTTTCCTCCTTCTCCCCCTTCCCCTGTGACCCACCTGGACTCTCCCCTCTCTCTCCCCTTCCACCGACATTCCTTACTCTACCTTCACAATTTGCAACACTTCAATCCTTTTGTCTCACCCTTTGTCTTTTCATCTCTGGCCTTTGTCCACCACCATCTGCCTATTTTTTTTTTAAAGACCTTCCCCACCCCCTGCAATTGTACCAACCTATTGCCTGCCAGGCTTTGTCCAGCCCCATCTCTCTTCCAGTTTTCCCATCCACCTCCCTCCCCTCACCCACCCCGCCTAAAATCAGTCTGAAGGAAGATCCCGACCTGAAATGTCACCTATCCATGTTCTCCAGAGATGTTGCCTCACCTGCTGAGTTACTCCAGCAATTTGTGTGCGTGTGTGTTTTTTTGTAAACCAGCATCTGGAGTTCCTTGTATCCACCATTTCATTTCTCTGCCATCAATTCTTTCTCACATGCCTGCACAGCACCCTGGTACATATGACCATGAGCTAATCTAGACAGTTTGGCATGATCCCTGGAAATGTGCAAGGTTGCTAGTTTTAATTAATGTCAAACTTGACTTGATTTGCAACTAAGATTGACACAAAATGCTGAACTCAGCGGACAGGCAGCATCTCTGGATAGAAGGAATGGGTGACGTTTCGGGTCGAGGCCCTTCTTCAGACTGAGTCAGGGGAGAGGGAGACACAGACATAAGGAAGTGTAAGGTGTGAAAACGAGACATCAAAGAGGATAAAGTTCAAAGAAAATGTAGAACCATTGTTAGTTAGGAGAAGGTGATAACGAAGCATACAGAGATAAAAATTTAGTCAAGGGAACAGTCAGACTGGTTGTAGAACTAGGAAGGGAGAGGGATGGAGAGAGAGAGGGAAAGCAAGGGTTACCTGAAGTTAGACAAGTTAATATTCATACCGGCGTGTAAGCTGCCATATAATAAAATATGAGATGCTGTTCCTCCAATTTGTGCAGCGCCTTAATCTGACAGTGGAGGAGACCCAGGACAGGAAGGTCGGTGTGGGAATGGAAGGGGGAGTTAGTGTTGCAACATTCCAGCCTAGTGAGAAATGGGTTGCCTGCTGATGCCACGGTCTGAAGAGTGTGTAAATCTGTGACTGAATCTCACACCTGTCCATTGCACACATTGATTCACTGTTGATTGCAGGCTCTCCCTGCCTTGGGCAGTCCAGGCAAATCATTGTTACATCCTCTGGGGTTTTGCAATGGGTATTGGACAGATTGATAATGCTAGTTCATGGACAATGCAGGACTTGCGTCCAAGGTCAAATGCTGAAGTAATTGTGTAGAGGAGGATGGAGATTTAAACGAGGACAATTGATCACACTGGTCGGTTGAGCAAGGGCAGCTGCTGGGAGACTCTTAACGCATCCGTTGCCATTTGCTTTACAAATTGTTCTACTCTTTCAAATCATCTGAATAACTTGGCCCTTGAAATTTTTTTAAATCTACACTTTAGTTTCGAGATACAGCATGTAAACAGACACATTGGCCCACCGAGTTCACACCAACCAGCAATCCCCATGCACTATTTCCATCCTACAGACTAGGGACAATTTTCAGAAGCCAAATAACCTACAAACCTGCATGCCTCTGGAGTGTGGGAGGAAGCCAGAGCACCCGGACAAAACCCACGCAGTCACAGTGAAGATTAACTTCACATGTTCGGCACGTACATTGTGGGCTGAAGGGCCTGTTCCTGTACGGTACTATGTTCTATAAACGTTAGGAGTGAGACAAAAGGGCAAATGGAGACGGGTGAGGGAATGGGGTAGTGATGGCGGCTGCAAGGTAATAAGTGAAAGACGAGTGGTTGCAGATCCAGAATCTGAATAGTGAGGAAGGTGGTAAGTGGAACTGAATAAATGATGGGCAGTTTTTTGGTTCAATTATTTTGCTTCCTTCATAGAATCATAGACTCGTACAGCAGAGAAACGGGCCCTTCAGCCCAACTCTCCCATGCTGACCCAATGCCCACTTTAGCTAATCCCATTTCCCCACTGTGATTTGTATCCCTTAAACCTTTTTCTATGCATCTTACTTGTCCAAATGCCTTTTAAATGTAGTTATTGTACCTGCCTCACCGCTTCAATTAGAAGCTCGTTCCATATGCGTACTGGAGAAAAACTTGTCCCCTGGGTCCCTATTAATTCTTACTTCTCTCGCCTATGTCCCCTAGTCCTTGATTCCTCTACATTGGTAATTCACCCGTCAGTGAGCAATGGATTTTTGAAATGAAATGGGTACACTGAGCTTTTATGAACAGCCTCCTTCCACACCCCACCCCCACTCCTCCCCCTCCCCAGCGTGTAATGGCTGCCTAATCAGGCAAGGAACAATGGTCCCAATGTACTTCAGGGTGAAGGACAGGTTAAAGGCTAATTTTCTTGGTCAGTGTTCATCCCATGGCCAATGCCAGCAAAATCAAACCCATTGACTCGGCTCTTTACCGTTTCTGTGGCCAAGGAAGCAATCGTGACTACACATTAACTGAAACAAAAAAAACTGCAGATGCTGGAATCTGAAACAAAAATTGAAAATGCCTGAAATCACTCTGAAATGCTTAATATTTCAGATCAATGACTCGTCATGATAAATCAAACAATATGGTGTCCTTAATTGCAAAAAGGGGGAGGATTGGTGAAGAATCTGTGATGAGGTCATAGAGTCATACAGCGTGGAGCCCTTCAGCCCAACTTATCATATCATATCATATATATATACAGCCGGAAACAGGCCTTTTCGGCCCTCCAAGTCCGTGCCGCCCAGTGATCCCTGTACATTAACACTATCCTACACCCACTAGGGACAATTTTTTACATTTACCCAGCCAATTAACCTACATACCTGTACATCTTTGTACACTTGCCCTCACCCGACCAACATGTCCCAACTACACTAGTCCCACGTGCCTGCGTTTGGCCCATATCCCTCTAAATCTATCCTATTCAAGTACCTATACAAATGTCTCTACAACATTGCGATACCATCTTCCTCAACTACCTCTTTCGGCAGCACGTTAAATACACTCGACACCCTTTCTGTTGAAAACAAAAAGTTACCCCTCGGTTCCTACTAAATCTTTCCCCCCTCACCCTAAACCTATGTCCTCTGGTTCTTGAGTCTCCTACTCTGGGCAAGAGACTGCTCTTGGCAAGTGTGTTTACCCGATCTATTCCTCTCGTGATTTTGTACGCCTCTCTAAGATCACCTCTCGTCCTCCTGCACTTTAAGGAATAGAGTCCTAGCTTGCTCAACCTCTTCTCTTTAGCTCAGGCCCTCGAGTCCTGGCAACATCCTCGTAAATCCTCGTTTAAAAAGTGCTGACTAAAGTTGTCAATTGCTTTAAACGCTGGCAGCCAGAAAGAGGTCAGACAGGAAACCAGGGAACAAATTGGAAATGAAATATCTCTTTGGCAAGACTTGCAGCAAGTAAGAATTTCAATGTTATGTTTCAGTAAAAATGACAATAGAACTCTAGAGAGAGAAAGAGACTGGTTACCTAGCGTTGTGCTCAGAGCTCAGATGGAAGGGCACGTTGTCGAGTTGCTATGGACATTATTGGAATGTTACAAGAGGTCACAGATAGGATTGGGTGGGGGTGGAAAATTAATGTCACAGACAACTAAGGTTAGGGTTGCTCTTGTGGAATGAACTGAAGTGTCCTGCAAAGTGGTCCCCCAGTATGTGCTTAGCTTGTCTGCATGGAAGAGACCATATTAGGTTTCGGCTTATTATTGTCATGTGTACCGAGGTACAGTAAAAAGTTTCATTTTGCATGCTTTTTGCTTTCGTTTAGAGATACAGGCCTTTCTAAATCCAATGCATTATGCTATACACTATGGACAATTTACCATTTTTACCGAAGCCAAATTAACCTACAAACCTGCACGTCTTTGGAGTGTGGGGGGAAATCAGAGCACCCGGGGGGAAACCCTATGCTGCCCATTCAAACAGATCAGACATGCTATGCATAGATGCAATCCAGTCAAACCAGAGTATAATAGATAGTGCAAAGAGGGAAGGTACAGAATGCGGAGTATAGTTCTCAGCATTGTCGTGCATCAGTTCCACAGAAAAAGTCCAAAGTCCACAATGGGGTAGAGGTGGATAGGACAGTACCTTCGCCTATGGACAAATCGTTCAGAAGCCTGATAACAGGAAAAAGTTGTCCCATCCCGAAATGTCACTTATTCATGTTCTCCAGAGATTTTCCCTGACCCGCTGAGTTGCTCCAGAATAATGTTGCTATGCTGGGGAGATGGTTGTTTCTGAGTCTGGTGGTGCACACTTGAAGCCGTAGTGAGATAGCATGGAACCAGGTCCTTCGGCCGAACTTGCCCATCTACACTCGTCCCACTTGCCTGTGTTTGGTCCATATCCTCCTAAACCTATCCGATCCATGTACTTGTCTAAACGTTTCTTAAACTTTGTGATAGTACATGCCTCAACTACCTCCTCTGGCAGCTCGTTCCATACACCCACCATCCTTTGTGTAAAAAGAAAAGTGTACCCTCAGGTTCCAATTAAATCTTTTCCCCCCTCTCATTCAAGCTTTTGATCTTGAACATACATGGCGATTAGGTGTGAAATGCATTTAAAAATTTGAAAGGCATTGCTTATATGCAATAAACAAAAGTTTATCCTTCAGTTCCTGCTATTTCTCTCTCCTCGAACCCCTGGTTAAAAATCCCAGCAGTATTGCTAATTCACATTAGGATCAAAACCATTTCTTTCCCCTCTCTCTTAAAACTCTGGTCTTCCTCGACTTTTTGATGTCGTATTTTCTACCCGCTACCTCTTGTTTGATCAGGTTTTCCATTTACAGGGGTTTGGTTCTGAACATCTGTTTCAAATATGCAGTTACGTAGAGAGGGAGAGTGTTGTGATGAGAGAGGGTGGATAATGGAGTGAGTGGGAGAGGAAATAGTGGGAGACTGATGGAGACTGAAGGGTCTCGACCCAAAACGTCACCCATTCCTTCTCTCCCGAGATGCTGCCTGACCTGCTGAGTTACTCCAGCATTTTGTGAATAGAGACTGATTACATTGTTTGCTTTGCTGTCTGTAAAATGGGTCTCTGTCACCTTAACTCTTCTCTGCAGGTCACATGCTGCATGGACCTTTGTGAGGGGACTGGTCTGATTAGAACTGACGGATCTAATTAAAGTGCCAAGTGAATTATTAATGATCAATTCATTAGCGCAGGAGATAACTCCGGTGTGTTCTCTTTGCTGCTGTAAAGTTATGGTCCCATGCAGAAAGAGATCATTTGGTCTGCTGGGGAGGTGCAGTGGCACAGTGGTAGAGTTGCTGCTTTACAGTGCCGGAGGCCCAGGTTTAATCTTGACCATTGGTGCTGTCTGTCTGTGCAGAGTTTGTATATTCTCCGTGTGATCGAGTGGGTTTTCACTGGGTGCTCCGATTTCCTCCCACGTTCCAAAGAGGTGCAAATTGGCTTCTGTAAATTGTCCCTCGTGTGTAGGATCGAGCTAGCGTTTGGGTGATCCCGGTTCGGCCCGGACTCGGTGGCCTGTTTCTATGCTATACCACTGAACCGAACACTGCATACTATTGGACAAATGCTCGAGTACTCATTAAAACCTGAAGCAAGTATTTGCCTACTTCTCCTTTTAGCCGTTGTCTCAGATTCCATTATCCTTATTGCACACTTCTCAAGGATCTAATAGGCTCAACGCATGAGGATTGGTTTTGCTAATCTCTCAATTTTAGTAACAATTTTAAACTGAAGGCCCTTCAACCCTGTAGCAACAAGAAATCGTCAACTTTCCTGTCTTCAAGGATTAAACAAACCCAACCTGGTCCCATTTGTCCTGTACCTCGCTCTTCCTCCCTCTGCCACCCCCCTCTTCTCCCCCCCCCCCCAGCAGTGCTTTGATAGCTACCCCCCTCCACACTCTCCTAGCTCTGAGGAATGGTCCCTGCCTTGACACAATGACTGGGTTCTCTTTCCACAGAGGCTGCGTGCCTGCCTCTCTGTTCCTCCAGCATTTCAGAGTCATTCAGCGTAGAAACTGGCCCTTCGGCCCAACTTGACCACACCGGCCAACTATCCCAGCTACACTAATCCCACCTGCCTGCCTTTGGCCCATATCCCTCCAAACCTGTTTATGTTCTCGTCCTTCAGAGGAAGTTGTCTCAGTGCCCCAACTCTCTCTTAATTATAAGCTCCCATCCACATCAAGGTTCAATTTCAATGGTACTATATTATCACGTGTACCGAGGTACAATGAAATTCTCGCTTTGCATACAGATCATTAAGACTATTGTGTAGGAAGGAACTGCAGATGCTGGTTTACACCAAAGATAGACACAATGCTGGAGTAACTCAGTGGGTCAGGCAGCATCACTGGAGAAAACGAATAGGTGATGTTTTGGGTCGAGGCCCTTCGTTAGATTAAGAGTTAGAGGAGGGAAACTACAGGTATGAAAAGCTACAGACAAATCAGCTGGCAGCGATGACTCTGGAAAGGTGGAGTCCACAATGATCCATTGTTGGCTGTGGAAGAGGTGATACGAACAGTGAAACTGGCAGGGCAACTAGGGCGAGGGTGGGATGGAGAGAGGGAATGCAGGGGTTACCAAGTGACGTACCAAGAGAAATGGATAGAGCACACTTTGGGTCGGGATCCTTCTTCATACTGATAGTTCTGACCTGAAACATCACCTGTCCATTCCCCCCATAGATGATGCTTGACCTGTTGAGTTCCTCCAGCACTTTGTTTATTTGCTCAAGATTTCAGCATCTGCAGTTCCTTGTGTTTCGACCTGGTTATTCCTGGTTGTTAACTATTGGCCTGTCGTTTAAAAAAACTGCTGCAAACATGTGTTCCCATCTTTGAAGCTCTGCTCTTGATTTATTTTCACCTTCTTGGGATAGTGTCTTGAATACCAGGAGAGTGAACCCTGTTTTATTGTCACGTCCACCAAATGTGAATACAGTTTGTACAAGTATCGGAAACTGAGTATGTATCACATATTATTAAAAGGAATGTGCTCGAGGAAGGATTTCGGTCACCCTCTTGCTTCTGTCTGCTTGTTCTGGACTTTCATGTTGCCGATTAGGTTGGGCCTGAATTTGTCATCCTTGACTGTGACTTCCAAGCCCCCTGGTATGATTGACCCTTCAGTAAAGGCTAGCAAGCTGCAGCTACAGAACAGCATACGAACGGGCCATTCGGCCCACAATGTTTGTGCCGAGCACGATGCCATGATAAAATAATCTACCTATGCATAATCCATATCCCCTCTATTCCCTGCACTTCCATGATCCTATCCAAAAGCATCTTAAATAGTATTTCTCTTCACCACCATCCTTGGCATTCTGTTCCAAGCATCCATGTGTGGCCCCACATATCAACATTAAACATTTCCCCCTCCCCCTCTCATTTTATAGCTATGCTCTTAAACGCCACTATAGTATCTGCTTCCACCACCACCCCTGGAATTCTGTTCCAAGCACCCATGTGTGGCCCTGCATATCAACATTAAATGTTTTCCCTCCCTCTCATTTTATAGCTGTGCTCTGTATAACTATCCTATCATCAACTCGAGCGCGATCCTGAACTACCATCTACCTCATTGGAAACCCTTGGGCTGTCTTTAACCGGACTTTACTGGATTTTATCTTGCACTAATCAGTATTCCCCTTATCCTGTATTTGTACATTGTGGACAGCTTGATTGTAATCTTGTATAGTCTTTCCACTGACTGGATAGCTCGCAACAAAATAGCTTTTCACTGTACACGTGACAATAAACTAAACTCAACTGGTGTGTAGAAAGGAACTGCAGATGCTGCTTTATACTGAAGAAAATGGACTCGGTACTAGAGTAACTCAGTGGGTCAGGCAGCATTTCTGGAGAAAAAGGATAGGTGACAATTCGGGACTCGACTAAACTGGCTGGCGTTGGACATTTCCGCCCATGGAGAAAAAAGGTTCTGACTCTTTACTCTATTTTCCTCTCATAATTTTATATACATGTATGACAGTCAAAACATAAGAGGAAAACTAGGTGAATTGTCCCGCTCCAACTTGACAATGGGTTCGGACATGACAAAGGCATATCCGGCCGAACAACACTACGACACCCGCCCTGTGAGTATCTGAACTGCCAAGTCACCTAACTTCACCACTGCAGTCGTGTACAGTGTAGCATATCAATTGGGAGAGCAGACACCAAGGTCATTACATTGTGGGAGACGATTACATAATTTTACTTGTCGTTGGCTGGGTGGCAGTTAATTGTTGGCTCACTTAAACTGTCGGCTTTACTGAATATTGGGAAGTGGCTGGAAATTGCTGAACAGTTTTCTTGATGAATGTGTCCACTGAAGGAAAGCCTGTTCTGCAACTTTACTCAACACTCTGTTCGACTGTTGACGCCTTAAACAAGTCAAGTCAAGTCAATTTTATTTGTATAGCACATTTAAAAACAACCCACGTTGACCAAAGTGCTGTACATCTGATTAGGTACTAAGGGGGAAAAAAAATGAAACATACAGTAGGATCTCTAGGTGAGCGATGATAGGTGTGGTCCTGAGCTAAACAATAAAGCGCTGGAGAAATTCCCAGGTCAGGCAACATCTGTGGAGAGAAATGGCACTGAAGTTCCAGGTCGGGACCCTTCTTCAGGTCTTAATAAGCACCGGAGTTGGTTATTTTGTTAATGGATTAGTTGGATATTTTGCTAGCTGGTTAGTTGGCTAGTTTAGTTTATTGTCACGTGTACCAAGGTACAGTGAAAAGCTTTTGTTTTGTGCTAACCGGTCAGCGGAAAGACAATAGACAATAGGTGCAGGAGTAGGCTATTCGGCCCTTCGAGCCAGCACCACCATTCAATGTGATCGTGGCTGATCATTCTCAATCAGTACCCCGTTCCTGCCTTCGCCCCATACCCCCTGACGCCGCTATCCTTAAGAGCTCTATCTAGCTCTCTCTTGAATGCATTCAGAGAATTGGCCTCCACTGCTTTCTGAGGCGGTGAATTCCACAGATTTACAACTCTCTGAAAAAGTTTTTCCGTGACTCTGTTCTAAATGGCCTCCCCCTTATTCTTAAACTGTGGCCTCTGGTTCTGGGCTCCTGATTACAATGCATGATTACAATCGAGCCATCGGCGGTGTAAAGATACATGACAGAGGGAATAACGTTTGGGGCAAGATAAAGTTCGATTTAAAGATGGTGTCTTCAATGAGGTAGGTAGTAGCTCAGGACCGCTCTCTAGTTGTTGATAGAATCGTTCTATCGGAAGAGGCTGCTGGAAGATATGTCTGGGAATGCAGAGGATGGGAGAACACTGAGAAACTCAAGGTGCTGACTGCCCTTCTGTGCCATCAGGAACTATGAGAACCAATGAGAAGTTCACTTCATCCGACACCCCTTGTGTTTCCAACACATCAGTGCCTTGGTCTTGGAATTCTCATCCTGGCTTTTGAGTTCCTTCATAGTATACTTTAGTTTTCTTATTGTCACATGTACCAAGGTACAGGTGAAGAGTTTTCAGTTCCGGCCTCTTCCTCATCTCAGACTTTAATTCCAGTATTCCCCTGGTGATTTTATCCACCTCGAAGATCACCCCTCGGCTTCCTGCGTTCCAAGGAATTAAGTTCTACCCTGCCAATCTCTCCCTAAAGCTCAGGACTTGGAGTCTTGGCAATATCCTCTTAAATCTTCCCTGTGCTCTTTCCAGCACTAGTACAGATTCATGTTGACCCCTAATTCTCTGGTGTGCTGTCGATTATTAGCATCAGTTTTGCCCAAAGATTTCTAACTTTAATTTGTACGTTATGGCCTCTAAATTATAACTTGTATGACCTAGAGTAGACGGCATTACACGCACAATCCTCTAGTCAGCCTGACCCTGTCCCTGTTTGGAGTGTATTTAATGATCTAATTATTTATGTAATACTCATTGCAATTTGCACCAACATGTTAAAATAAAGTCTTCAGTGTAAAACTGTCAAAGTTATGTCATGCTGTTTTGGGAAAGGGCATTCTTTTGGCTTTGGAAGAACTGGCTGCAGGTTGCTTGGATTCCTTCCTCTGACCGAGATGTTTTTCTAGTAGAAACCGAGAACTGCAGATGCTGGTTAATACAGAGTGTTGGAGTAACTCAGCGGATCAGGCAGCATCTCTGGAGAACATGGATAGGCGACGCTTCGGGTTTGGACTCTTCACCTTTCCCCTCACCTCCCTTCTCGGCCTCCATCATGAATACATTAATCTACACATCAATTTTGTTTTGAAGAAGGGTCCTTGGCAAAGCCTGTCCATTCCCTCCACAGATGCTGCCTGACCCACTGAGTTCCTCCAGCACTTTGTTTATTTTTTCAATCAATTTTATCAGTTGCCATTAATAAAAGTTGAATTCCATCAATGCCCAGGTATCTTTTCATGCGGGCACCCCTCATTATTGTAAACTTCACTGGGTAAAGATGACCTGAGTTAAATGTAGATGGGCAAAAAGGGGTCAGCATGAAAGTGAGGGGCCGAATGGCCCTTTTCTGTGCCGCAAAGACTTGATCTCTCTTTACGGGATAAATAATTCAATCGGAAGCATTGAGCATTGGAGCATTTAGAACATTGCAGCTGTCGCGTGAATGTAATGGTTATTAAAATGGCAGACACCATTTTCCATTTAAATTTTTTTTTTCCCTTTGTTTTAGGTGGGGACCAGGGTTTACTCAACAGCTTCTTCAGCAGCTGGGCAACAGCGGACATCAATAAGCACCTTCCCTTCATTTACAATCTGAGCAGTGTCGCCATTTATTCCTACCTTCCTGCATTCAAACAGTAAGTACTAGCAGGATGCTCTCTTCAAAACCTGCCAGGCTTCTGGTTAAGAAGGCGTACGAACGGTGTGCTTGCCTTCATTGCTAGCGGCATTGAATATATGTCACAATGCAGCTCTATAGGACTTTGGTTAGGCTGTATTTGGAGTATTGCTTGCAGTTCTGGTTGCCCCATTATGGGGTGGATGTGGAGGCTTTGGAGAGGGTGGAGAGCAGGTTTACCGGAATGATGCCTGGATTACAGGGTTTTAGCCAGGTGGATTATGAGAGACATGGATAGGGTTGACAGAATCTTTTTCCCAGGGTGGAAATGTTCAACACTAGAGGGCATAGCTATAAGATGAGAGGGGGAAAGTTTAATAGAGATGTGTGGGTCATGTTTTATTTACACAGGCCTGGAACATTGCCAGTGATGGTAGTGGAGGGGTGGTGGTGGAGATAGATATTACAGCGGTGTTTCACAGGCATTTAGATAGGCATGTGGAAGAAGTGCAGGGAATAGAGGGATATTGGATCATGTACAGGCAGATGAGATCAGTGTAACTTGGCATTGTGTTCAGCACAGGCATTGAGGGCTGAAGGGCCTGTTCCTGTGCTGTATGTACTGTTCTATGTTCCATCCATCTTTTACAATGAGCACAAATCCCTGGCTGCTAGCTCATGCCACAAAATAATCTTATCGCGGTTCATTATCTAGCTTGAGGGATAATGATTTTGTTTTAAGTGTTTTATTTATATAGTGCCTTTCACATCTCCTGGGTGACTCAGACCTCTGTATCGCCAATCAATACTTTGAATGGAATGAGGATAGACACAAAGTGCTGGAGTAACTCAGCGGGTCAGACAGCATCTCTGGAGAAAAAGAATTGATGACGTTTCGGCTCGGGACCCTTCTTCAGGCTGAAAGTAGAGGAGAGGGAACTGGAGGTAAGAAAAGGTCAGAAGAAATCAGGGCCGGCAACAAATCACCAAGGAAGGGTGGAGCCCATAATGGCCCATTATTGGCTGAAGAGGTGATAACGAAAGGATACAAGGATGCGAACAGTGGAACTAGTAGGACTACTGGGGGGAGAGAGGGAATGCAAGGTTACTTGAAATTGGAGAAATCAATGTTCATTGAGTTCATCAACTGGCTGGGTTGTAGGCTGCTTAAGCAAAATATGAGGCGCTGTTCCTCCAATTTGAGTGTGGCCTCGCTCTGACAGTGGAGGAGGCCCAGTATGGGAAAGGTCAGTATGGCAAGGGAAATTAAAATGTTTGGCAACCGGGAGACGGGTGGACAAAGGCCAGAAATGAAAAGGCAGAAAGTGCAAGACAAAAGAATTGAAGAGTTGTAAATTGTGAAGCTAGAGGAGAGAATGGAGGGGGAGGGGAGAAATGAGTGCGAGTCCAGGTGGCGCACGGAGGAGAGATGTTGTCTACATTCTGAGTGTGTGAAGTGTAGGTGGAATCTATGGTTGGGGAGGAGGTTGGTTTGCACGATTGACTGGGCCGCCCGCGTCAACAACTATTACATTTTTGTTTTTCCCTGTTTTCTATTTTTCTCTCAAGCTTTGGCCAATTTCCTTTCTCTGTTGAAACAATGTGAGGCACTTGGCTCGATTACTTTGTGTTAGCAAGTTCCACATTCAGGTCATTTTCAGACTGAAGAACCTTCATTTCCTTTTTGGACACAGCAGGAAATTGGAGGGAAGTAGATTTCACATTTCAGGCCTGGGACCTTTGAGAAGTTGTTGATCCTTAGTTTAGTTTAGAGATACAGCGTGGAAACAGGCCCTTCGGCCCACCAGATCCGCGCCGACCAGTGATCCCCGCACATTAACACTATCCTACACGCATTAGGGACAATTCTTTTACATTTACCAAGCCAATTTACCTGAAAACCTGTACGTCTTTGGAGTGTGGGAGGAAACCGAAGATCTCAGAGAAAACGCATGTGGTCACGGGGAGAACGTACAAACTCCATACAGACAGTGCCCGCAGTCAGGATCGAACCCGGGTCTCCGGCGCTGTAAGGCAGCAACTCTACTGCTGTGCCACCATGCCACCCTGATCTGTAGTACTAACTGTTGCGGTCTCCACATACACTATCTAACTTGAGCCCTGTTAGATGACATTTTTCTCTTTATTGCTGCCTTTTTAGTCAAGAGTGTTTAATTGTGATATGTCCTGAAACAGAACAATTAAATTCTTACAGCAGCACAACAGGTTGTAAACATGGGACTCGATAGATAATATGTATAATAAACAAACGGAAAAGAAGTTCAATTAATAAAATCCCAATAGAGTGTAAAAGCTAAACAGAGCCCAAAGTCCCTCGTGCAACCCAGCCAGTTCACAGTTTGGAGTTTAGTTGAAGTTTGCCGTGTTCAATAGTCTGGTCATTGGGAAGAAGCTGTTACTGAACCTGGACATTACAGTTTTCAGACTCTTATATCTGTGTATAGTTTTGAATTCTTCTGCAAGCGGAAACATTTATCGCATCAAAAGTCAGGAAATGCTGGAAATATTCCACAGGTCAGTCGGCATCAGCAGAGAGAAACCAAGGCAGTTGAAACATTTGTTTCACCCTCCATGGGTGCTGACTGACCTTTTGTGTATTTTCAGCATTTTTGTGCCCTACTCTTGAATGCAATAAGCCTACTGCTAAGGTGCCGTTATAAGTGAGATCTTCATCTGTATCTCCAGATCACTTTGCTCTTCTGTTTCATTCCTTTCCATGTCAGTTCTAACATATTGCCGTCGTTGTTTGCCCAGTTTTCTGATGTTGTTGCGTTATGTTGGAGTCAAACACCATTTTGAAATCATCCGTAAAGTTAATAACAGAGTCATCCGTTACTGAGTCCAAACCCTTGATATAGCATGAGTATCATTCGTGTTCCTTGCAATGAACCTTCTGAAACAACACTTTTGTCCAACTTAATAATGTGACACTTTACACATTCCTTTTGCTTTTTTGCTTTTTAAGAGTCAAGAGTGTTTAATTGCCATATGTATGGACAAACAGAACAATGAAATTCTTACCGTCAGCAGCATCGCAGGCCTGTAGACATAATTTGCGTGGATATATAATAAGCAAAAATGTCAATAAATTTTATAACCCCAATGCGGGTACAAAAAAAATCCCAAAGTTCTCGGAGCAACCAAGGACAGTCCACAGAAGTTCATAGTTGAGGTTAGTGTTGTGCAGTGTTCAAGAGCCTGCTGGCTGTTGGGAAGAAGCTGTTCTTCAACCTGGTAGTCATGGGTTTTGAACTCCTATACCACTTTCCTGATAACAGGAGTGAAATGAGTGTGGGTCAGCGTGCAGTGGGTCTTTGATAAAAGCTGCCTTTTTGAGGCAGCACCTCCTAAAGATCCAATTCCAAGTGCACATTGTCATGTGTTACTTTATTGAAGCCCTTTTGAAAGTCCAAGGATATGATTTCCCTGCCATAGTTGAGGGATAAGTTTTAACCAAGACCCTCTTCAAAATTATGTCTTGGAATCATTAATATCTGTTCGAGGGAGCAAGCTGGGTCTTGGCTTAGCGTCTCTGATGAAAGACTGCAGCTCAAACAATGCAGCTCCACCTCAGTGCCATGATGTAATGTTGGCCTGCGTTTTGCATTGTAGTAGCTGGGATGAAGTTTGAGCGGGGTACCGCCTGTGTTTTATGCAGGTTCCTGGTAAGGTGCAGTGCGGGTTACGGGATCTACCATTACATTCATTTAGGCCGGTCCCAAAGGGTTCAGAATTTCAGCTTGCTCTCTGAATTGAGACTCATTAACGTTCCATCTTCCTCTGACATCGTGGCTGGAGGAGGAACACTGCTCAAAAAATTACTGTTAAAAGGTATCTGGTATTTGGCCAGTGTAAGAACATACCCATTAACAAAAGCAGGCAGTCCTTTTAATTGCCGGTTCATAGTATTTCTGAGCCTAATTCAAAGTTGGCATGGGGCCCATGTAAGAAAGATGGCTCTGATGCAGCAGTTTCTATTGACGACGGGAAATTTCAGTACTGCAGCACAGGAACAGTCCCTTCAGCTTCCCGTATCCATGCAGACCAGTAGGCAGCTACACTAATCCCATTGTCTATTTTACCCACTCGAATGCTCATCAATTCTTCTACCTCCCTTGCCAATTCATGGCCATCACTCCCCAAAATGGCAGCCACCATCATCATGGACCCATACCACCCTGGCCACGCTCTCATTTCATTCCTGCCATCGGGAAGAAGATGCAGGAGTCTGAAAATCGTGACCTGACCCCGTAAGGGCGGTGAATCTGTGGAATTCTTTACCACAGACTGCTGTGGAGGCCAAGTCAATGGATATTTTTAAGATATAGCTCGACAGATTCTTGATTAGTATGGGTGTCGGGTTATGGGGACAAGGCAGAAGAATGCGGTTGGGAAGGAAAGATAGATCAGCCATGATTGAATGGCAGAGCAGACTTGATGGGCTGAATGGCCTAATTCTGCTCCTAGAACTTATGAACATGAACCTCCAGATTCAGGAACAACTTCTTCCCAGCTACCATCGGGCTCTTGAACACTACAAACACCATCTAAACTACAAACTGTCTCGGTTGCACTAAGGACTTTTCCCCTAATAGCACTAATGCTAGGGGAAAGCACTAATATAGGGGTTTTCAATGCATTACTTTTTTTGTTTATGTTATCTATGAGTACTATGTTTACTGACCTGCTATGCTAGTGCATGAAAGAATTTGGAGTAACTCAGCGGGTCAAGCAGCATCCCTGGAGCACATGGATAGGGTCGGCCTTGGAGAAGAGTCCGTCGGGGTGCTGCCTGAGTTACTCCAGACAGCACTTTGTGCCTTTCTCTGGTAAACCAGCACTTCCTTGTTTCTACAAGTAAGAATTTTATTCTATTTTCAGTACCCATGACAATTAAACTCCCTTGACTCCAACAAGGCCAATTGCTTTATAATGGTGAGATCTCTGTCCTGCCCGCTGTATCTTTCCCTTCGCTCTACCTATCGTACTTGAGTTTGGATGATTATATTTATGTATAGTGTTCTGATTTGCCCGAATAACATGCAGAGCAAAGCTTTTCACTGTACCTTGGTGCACGTGACAATAATAAATTTAAACCTAATACAGGTTCACCACCAGAGTACTTGTATGTAAAATAATGAGAGGCGTAGATAGGGTGCACAGTCAGAATCTTTTACCCAGGGTGGAAATGTCCAACATTAGAGGGTGGGAGGGAGAAAGTATTTAATGGAGATGAGCAGGGCAACACCTTGCCAGGGGTGGTGGTGGAGGCAGATACGATACTGGCGTTCAAGAGGCTTTTAGATAGGCACGTGGACGTGCAGAAAATAGAAGGGAAAAGATCATGTGCAGGCAGATGAAATCAGTTTAACATGGGATCATGTTCGGCACAAACGTTGTAGGCCAAAGGGCCCATTCCTGTGCTGTCCTGTTTTAAGAGCATGTGTAAATGGTCCAACTCGTTCAAATCAGGCAGGGTTTTGCGAATCAGGATGGAGAACTTGTGTGAGGCACAAACAAGGTTTAAAATTAAGTACTCACTGTCAATGAGACAAAGATTAATCTTGCATTGTAATTGTGTGAAAGGGTTCTGACAATGCAGTTTTTTTTCCCAAGGTTGAGAATAATAGTTTGGCCTTCCCAAGGAATAGGTGTGAAAAATAGGGAGTAATTGAGCATGAAGTGGGTGGAGGGACTTTCAGTGGTGCAGTGGTTAACTTACATGAGTGGTAGCATAAGGTTCTGATCCAAAGATGCGAGTTCAAGTCCCACTATGACAGGAGTTTTAAATGGGTGGCACAGTGGTAGAGTTCCTGCCTTACAGCACCGGACACCCAGGTTTGACCCTGACTCCAGGTACTATCTGCAAGGAGTTTATACATTCACCCCATTCCGAAGACGTGCAGGTTTGTAGGTTAACTAGTTTCTGTAAATTGTCCCCAGTGTGCAGGTTGCAAAACTGGGATAACATAGAACTAAGTGGACTTAGTGGGCCGAATGGGCCATTTTCCCGCATTGTATCTCTAAACTAAGCTGAACTAAATTCAGATGATTCGTAAATCTACAATTTTTTTAAACAATGCTAATCTCATTTAATAGCAACCATAGAACTACCAGATTGTTGCAACATTGGGTTCACCCATGCACTTCAGGAGAAGACACTTGTCAGCCTTGGTCTTATCTGTATCCAACCCGACGCCCATCGGTGTCACTCTTAACCTGCCCCCACAGTTCAGACACAATGGGCGATGGAGTAGAGAAGGCACTTTGCAGTGATGTCCGTATATCAGGCATGAATGTATTGATGGAACCCATCCATACACACACCTGTAATGGGAGGAAGTTCAGTGACAAACTGAGAATATCTCCTCGTGTGGCACAGGTTTAAGGTCTTGTACATTTTGGCACAGCTCGGCGCCAAAGTGAAAATTCCATTCCTTGCCGGTGTGATCCAGGGTTGAGGTTGAAGGCAGCAGCTGCCGATCATCTGCTGAGATAACATGATTAAGAATAGCCGGGTTATTTAAAGCCCAAACCATGAATGAAGTCTTCCCTGGATAAAAGTGAACAAAAGCCTCCTTTCGGCTTTCTAGGCCCTGCCTGATGGAATGCTATCCTGCCCCTGAGAGCTCCAGGGGAGGGAACATAGAACAGCACAGCGCAGGAACAGGCCCTTCGGCCCATCTTTTTCTGTGCTGGCCACAATGCCAATTTAAACTGCCTGCACAGCATCAGTGTCTCTCCGTACCCTGTCGTTCTTGTGACTGTCCAAATGCCTCTCGGGTATTACTATCGTATCTCTTTCCACCACTTCCCCAGGCAATACATTCCAGGCACCTACCACTCACTGTGTTGAATGAAAAACACATTACTTTGCAAATCTCCGTCAAACCTTCCCCCTCCCTCTTGCCTTGACACCCCACCCTCTAATATTTGACATTTCCACCCTGGGGAAAAAAAGACTGACTACACTTTCTGTGCCTCTCATAATTTTATACACTTCTACCGAGTCACCCCTCAGGCTCCAGCGCTCCAGAAAAAACACGAGTCAAAATTATTTTATTGTCGTATGGCCCCAGATAGAGCAATGAAATACTTACTTGCAGCAACACAACAGAATATGTAAACATAGTACTCTATAATCAATGTAATTAACAAAAAAATTATCTATACCTGCATTATATATGTGTATATGTGTGTGTATATATGTATGTGTATAGATCAATGTACACACTGAACTGTTTAATAGCTTGGGCTGCAGGGAAGAAGCTGTTCCTGGATGTTACAGTTTTCAGGTGTCTGTCTTCTTCCCAATGGCAGGAGTGAGCAGAGTGTGTGGCCAGGGTGGTGTGGGGTCTCTGATGATGCTGGCTGCCCTTCTGAGCAGTGACTCTGATAAATCCAATCCAAGTTTGTCCAAACTCTCCTCTTGGCTAATACTCTCTAATCCAGGCAACATCCTGGTATACTTCTGCATCTCTCCAAAACCTCCACATCCTTCCTGTAATGTGGTGAACAGAACTGCTCCAAATTTGGTACTTGGTTTATTATTGTCAGGTGTACTGAGATACAGTGAAAAGTTTTGTCTGTGTGCTGCCCAGGTAGATCGCACCATGGGAGGGTATAACGGGTAAAATATAAATAGAGTGCAGAATATAAAGTTACAGCAACAGAGAATGTGCGGGTTAAAAAAATGCAAGAGGTAGATTGGAAGACCGTGAATGCATCTTAGTCTGAAGAAGGGTCTCGACCCGAAACGTCACCCATTCCTTCTCTCCAGAGATGCAGCCTGAGTTACTCCATCTTTTTGTGTCTATCTTTAGTTTATGGGAAGTACTTTTAAGAGTCAGATAACAGTGGGAGGCAAGCTGTTGAACCCCGCACGTGCCAGATTGTTACGTAAATTGATCACCCTGTTTATAGAACGTTATTACACTCTGCTCTTTGAACAGTCTCGTGAGTAAATTGACCTTAGCCAAACGTGGGGGTGTGGGACTTCAAGCTTTAGCACCACCTGCCTGATGGTAGCAGCAAGAAGAGCACTGGATGATGGTCATCTTTGATGAAAGATGCCATGTTCTTGAGGCAGCTCATCGTGTAGATGCTTTTGATAGAGGAGAGGGTTGTGCCTGTGGCTGAATCCACCACTCCCGATATGGGATTAAAATTGCTACATTACATGAGGCTGCTGTACTCTGCAGGAACTTGCTGTATTAAATGGTAACATTCTTCTAGTTTTCGTTTTAGAGTTACAGCGTGGAAACTGGCCAGCCATTTGGCCCACTGAGTCCACGCTTACCAGCTATCACCCATACACTAGTTCTATCCTACACACTAGGCAAATTTACAGAAGCCAATTAACCTGCAAGTCTTTGGAAACTCCCTATACACTGGGATCAGCCAATCTTCCCTGTCCCGCCTGCAACTGGTCCAAAACGCCGCAGCGAGACTCCTGACGGGTACCCGTAAAAGGGACCACATCACCCCGATTCTGGCCTCTCTCCACTGGCTCCCTGTACAGTACAGAATCAACTTCAAGCTCCTCCTATTCACGTATAAAGCCCTAAATGGACACTCCCCCCCCCCCCCCCCCCCCTACATCAAAAATCTTCTAACCCCCCTCTCTAACTCCAGGTCCCTCAGGTCGGCCGACTTGGGGCTACTCACTATCCCGCGGTCTAGGCTTAAGCTCAGGGGTGACCGCGCTTTTGCGGTTGCAGCTCCTAGACTGTGGAACAGCATCCCTCTCCCCATCAGAACTGCCCCCTCCATCGACTCCTTTAAGTCCAGGCTCAAAACCTATTTCTACTCCCTAGCGTTTGAGGCTCATTGAGGAGGCGCTGTGAACTGTTTGTGTGCTACTGTATGTTTCATTTTTTTCCCCCATTGGAACCTAATCAGATGTACAGCACTTTGGTCAACGTGGGTTGTTTTTAAATGTGCTATACAAATAAAATTGACTTGACTTGACTTGAAAGTGGGAGGAAACCGAAACACTCGGAGAAAATCCGCATGGTCACAGAGAGAACGTGCTGTCTCCATGCAGACAGCACCCAGAAGTCGGATGGAACCTGGGTCTCTGGCAATGTGAGGCAGCAACTCTACCGCTGCCCCGCCACTAAAGTCTTGCAGGAAAAGACTTCAAATTGCTACAAGATTTATCCCTGAAGAATTGTTCCATTTCATAACGTGAACTTGTAAAATTAAGTAACGCCTTGTCTAAATGTGCACAGATACGGTGCAGATGCCAAGGTGGTCCACTTCCTTGGTAACGTCAAACCGTGGAACTATTCTTATGACGCAAAGACAAAATGTGTGACGAGAACCGTTCAAGACTCTGCTTCAGTTGTTCACTCGGAATTCATCAACATGTGGTGGGACATCTACTCCACATCTATTCTGCCGATGCTGATGGAATATGGTATCTCAAAGGTCATCAGTCCTGTCAAACAGGAGGTAGGTTCCAAATATAACTGGATCTCGGCATGCCGGCAAAGTAATGGGTCATTTAACAATCCGGAGATCAACAAACATGTGGGCAAGCGGCTAAAAAGATTTAACTCTATTTAACAGTGAGAGTTAAACAGTGCTGAAGTAACAGCTGGTAGGGCAGCATCTGTGGAGGAAATGGATAAGTGGCGTTTCAGCTAGGGACCCTTCAGACTCTTCAGAGCTCACTGCTTTCTCCCCCTTGCTACAATCAGTCGGAAGAAGGGCCCACACCCGAAACGCCGTCTATCCAATTCCTCCACAGATGCTACCTGACACGTCGTGTTACTCCAGCATTTTGTGTTTAGCTCAAGATTCCAGCATCTGCAGTTCCCTGTGTCTAACAGTGTGAGTTGTAGCTTTTCCTTTATTTTGGAAGTAGCAACTCTTCATTTAAGGTGTTCCAGTAAATTTAAGTGAATGCACATTTATAGAAGCTTATTTGAATGAATAAACACCAATCAATACATGAGTTAGTTAAATGTTGAGCGAGCTGTTAACGATTAGTTTTACTAATTATTACTAGCACTGATTTATTGCTGTCATGCACAGCGTGATGACAAACTTTGTTTTTGCCTGTTATCCAGGTGAAACATCCACGTGGGAAAAGCATAATGTAGTGTACAGTCACAGAGAAAGTGCAGGTAAAGGGCTGCAACAAGGGAGATTGGGAGATCGGGAATACATTCTTAGCGGGTGGTCTGAATTGTATCATTGATGGTTTAGAACCCAGTTCTCATCTAGTTGAACATGAAACATAGTCCTGTTCAGTTTCTGCCTGGTTCTTGATCTCCGGTTTGCATTGTAAGATGCGAATGAAACGGCAATACATATTGGAACGTGGCTCACTCTAAGTCGCTTGTCCAAGCAGCTTGCGTAATGAAGCAAGCTGTTAAGATGATCTGTAGACTTTGATCCCCGCTCCTCCATCACCCTCCTCACCAGCCTCTCGTCTCTCAATGCCTCCCAAGCATCACAGAAATAGGCCCTTCAGTCCACCATGTCCATGCCAACCAATCTACACTAATCCCATTTGCCAGCAGACACCCTGAGCCTGCTGAGTCTTGGTGACTTCAAGTGCTGGACTCGATGCTTCCTACATATTATAGTTGCTCTAGGTAATGAGTTCTAGACAGTAACCAATCTCTGGTGAAAAGATTCTTCTTCTGATCTCAATCTAAACCACCTACTCCTCTCCATTTAAACCCATGTGCTCTTATCTTAGACTCCAATGCCATGTGAAAAGTTTATTGCCACATCCCCTCTTTCTCCCCTCCTGGTGAGTAACTCGGAAACCTGGCAACCACTGATTTAAATTGTGAGGGTGTAAGGTATGAGTTGGATCTTCATTGGGTGCTGGTAAGTTTAAGTCAAAAGAGCAGAATTAGGCCATTCGACCCATTGAATCTACTCTGCCATCCAATCGTGGCTGATCTATCTTTCCCTCTCAACCCCATTTTCCTGCTGTCTCCCCATAACTATTATTTGTAGGCCCGTGAGAGTATTGAATGCCCTTCTTGGGTTTCCCAAAATAATCTACCACCCTGCTGCTGGCAAAATTGGGTTTCAAAACTTCCCTCGTACACTTGCCCATCACATCCCTTCCCCATCCCACCTCAGACCTGAGTGAGAGGCAGCAATCTGACTCCAATCCTTCCACCCATCCAAGTTCAGGACCCCCATTGTGCATTGATTCCCAAACCTCACCTGCATGTTGGTGCTCATAGTCTGAGGCGCGGTCAATGTGGAAGCTGGTTGAGATGAGGAGCCACTGTTTGTTTGCAGTAAAACTGATGTGAACTTCCCACATTGACTCTCTTTCTCTGTCTTTACAAATATGTCTGGCACCTTTCAGCAGTCATGTCTGGTGTATTCACTGGCTTTCACTTGTGGCTTGCCATTCTGTAGGAAGGTATGCTAATCTTCAAAGGTCCCTGTCCCTCTTATCGATTCTCATTGAATTTTGGTTTGGTTAACTGTTAAATTGATTTTGTTTTTGTTCTCTCTGGGCAAGTTCTTGCTACCTTGATTAGTGAAGGCTGTCTGTTTTTCGTTAAAGGATTATTGTGTGCATGGATAATTATTTTTTGTGGTTTTTGTTTACATCTTGATAACTATGAGTACAAAGCTACTTTGCTGATCAGAGAACCTTTAAGCATAAATTACCCTATGCTTCCCGCTGTTGTACAATGCAAGTTTTGTGCAGGGGGCTTGGTTAACCATTTAACGCAGTCACAATTGTTCCAAAGTCTCTTTGCAAGGTTGACGTTGTGTGCTTAATATCGCCCTCTAATCCCGCAGGAGGAGAAGTTGAGTGAAGCCATCTCCCACCTTTCTGTCAGTCCGCCTGTCCCCACTGCCCCAATGATCTCCTCGGAAGAGCGGCGGAGAAATTGGGAACAAGGCCAAGCTGATTTCATGGGAGTGGATTCTTTCCAGAACATCCAGAAGAAGCTGGATTCGTACTTGAATTAAACTGCTCGACTGAACACCACCTGTGGTATCTGACCCTGCAAGCACTGAGTTGGGAAGGTGTTCAGCGTCTAGGCTGGAGTTCAGTGCATGGTTGGTACTTGGCCTGTTAGTAACATGGTTTGAGATGGGTTGTCTTGATCTGATTGTCACTTCCAGGCTGTGGAACTGTAGCGAGAATGTGACAAAAGCCCCGAAAAGATCAAGTTTTAAATTCCTGAAGCAAATCTCCCAATGTCTAAATCCTCAGCGCATCACAACACTGCCTCCTGCTGAAGTATTCCTCCTGAACAATACCGCTGTTTGCTTGACTTAGTGAGACACACTTAACGATAAACTTCTGCACTATTATAGACACTGGATTTGACAGTTCCGCCAGTATTTTACTGATGGTTTGAATTAGCTGCCACGTTGCATGAAGGAATTTAATTAGGTCCCTTCCCCATCCATCAGCTTTTCCGTGGAAGCACTGTGTCCCATTGTCCAAAGGACAAAACCAATTTTATCTTTGAGTCTTAATGATATAAGGAAACCGAGAAGTTAGCTTTCTGTGCACACACAGTACATAGTGTACCCTACAAATTTAACAAGGAACCGAAGTCTATCCCAACCTTTTATGACATTTGTGCTGTGATTATACTACTGACCATCAATCCTGAAGTGTAACATTGCACTTTAACCACCAAATAAGCTTGCGTTTGAAATTGCTACAAAATGTTTTCCAATAAAAGTATCTTTACCCCTTGCTTTGACTCTCTTGTACAGTGTGTGAAATTCCAGCCATTTTATGCCCTGCCATTTAAAAAATGTTACAAGATGGATTGATAAGGAAATGAATGAATGTGAACAAATTCAGAAATTAATTATGTTATTCCTTTTTGCAATATAATTCTTGTAAAATCTTTTAGAAGAAGGACCTGCAGGTGCTAGTTCATACTAAAGATAAACACAAAGTGCTGGAGTAACTCAATGGGTCAGGCAGCATCTCTGGAGAAAAGGAATAGGTGATGTTTCGGGTCGAGACCCTTCTTCAGACGCGAGTTGTCCTTCAGTCTGACGAAGGGACCCGACCTGAAACGTCACCTATTCATTTTCTCCAGAGATGCCGCCTGACCTGCTGAGTTACTCCAGCATTTTGTGTCTAACTTGTAAACTATTTTGTTGTTGTTGTTGGTACAATACAATTGTTGGTACAATAATGAAAATCTGGATTCTTTCAGAAGTGGGGTTGAGGTAGTGTATAACTGTAATGGCGAAGCAATCAATTGTAGCTTGGGCAGCAATCAATCTACAAGTACACAATACCTTCATGATCTCAGGATGTTCCAAGTGCTCTACAAATAACAAACTGCTTCCTTGAGCAAATGGAGCAGCTATTATATATTCGAGTATGGTGCACACCATGTTAGAATCGTAATCATACAGCATGAAAACAGGCCTTTTGGCCCAACTTGCCAATACTGACCAACATGCCCCAATTACACTAGTCCCACCTGCCTGCATTTGTCCCAAATACCTCTAAACCTATCCTATCCACGTACCTGTGTAAATATTTCTTAAACATTGGGATAAGACCTGCCTCAAATACATCCTCTGGCACCTTGTTCCATACACCTACCACCCCTTGTGTATATATATTTTTAAGTTGCCCCTCACATTTCTATTAAATCTTCTCCCTCTCACCCATGTCCTCTGGCTCTCGATTCCCTTGCTCTGGGTAAAAGACGCTGATCTTTTCCTCTCATGACTTTGTACACCCCTAGAAGATTACCCCTCGTTCTCCTGCACTTCAAGGAATGAAGTCCTGGCCTGTTCAACCTCCCCCCTATAGCTCAGGTCCTCGAGTCCTGGCAATATTCTTGTAAATCTTTTCTGTACTCTTTCCAGTTTAACAATACCTTTCCTATTTGTGTTGTGCACATTAAAATCCCTCTTGGCAATGTAACCCGTTTTATTTGCTATGATAAACATTAGTTGGAGTACCATTTGCTATTGCATCTCAAACGTCTATCTGCAAGGTAATACTGAAGTCTTGCCTAAACGAAAGTTGACAATGTGACACTGGCTCTGCACCACAGCTGAGCATCAAGTTGGATTTTGTGCCAAATTCTCTGATTTAAGCCTTAACCTCTCAGCCTTCTGTTCAAACTGGGTAGGCAAGAGTCTTCTGCCAACCCAAGGCTATTGTTATAATCACGTCGCAGAGTGCGTGAGATTTTCCACAAATTGAATCAGAAAGCAAACTGGGTCTTGAACAGACATCAACTATAGAGCTTTCATCAACAATTCAGAGTAACAGCGACATGCTACTGGTGTTGAAAACAAGGATTGTACATATTAGGGAAAGGGGTTGTAGAGCCTTCCAGCGACAGAGACCTGGGTTTGAACCAGACGGCGGGTGCTGTCTGTATGGAGATTATACGTTCTCCCCGTGACCGTATGGGTATTTTCCAGGTGCTCTGGTTTCCTCCCACACTCAAAACAGAAAGGTTAAAAGGTTAATTGACTTCGGTAAAATTATAAATTGTCACTAGTGTGTAGGATAGTGTTCGTGTACGGGGTCATTGCTGATTGCCACGGACTTGGTGGGCCGAAAGGCCTATTTCCACACTGTATCTCTAAACTCAAAAATGTTAAGTCTGTGTCCTATGCTCTTAATTAAACCCATGCCACTGTTTGTAATGTACCAGCCAGACGTTTTGAACTACTGAAGCTCACAGTTTTAGCTGGTGAGCAAGCCCTAGTCCCATAAATCATTCTGGTGCTGTGCCTGTCGGCCACGGTGATTTGCTACTCAAGTCAACCATGTGGATTTACAAGCGACGCCTCGCCTAAAATAGCACCTCTGATGTAACTCTAGTTCCTGGAAGTGTTTCGCAAAGGGTTCAATTGCAGTTGCAGAATGAGCGGAAAGGCCTGCCTGCCGCAATTGAGGTTTCATACTTTTTCTTCTAAGAAATATGACCACTGCCATCCATGGGTTGATGGGGAACACCCAACGCATGGAACTGAGAGAAGGTCGTTCCCTACATTCCACCGGCTGACAAGGCTGCCAATATTTGATGGCTCAGTGGTGGTTCAATAATAATAATAATAATAATAATAAGCATTTATTTTATATAGCGCCTTACCAGAAGCTCAAAGCGCTTTACAAAAACAATCATAACATAAAAACAAACAGACAAACTATCCTAACGGAGAAGCGGCGAATAAACAACGCCAGCGTCCTCTCACGTCAGGGTCCAGCAGTAGACTACAAAAGGCACAGGACACACAGATACAATTTTTACACAAACAGCCATCACAGTGATTGCTCTAGGCACACCCTCACTGTGATGGAAGGCAAAGAAAAGTCTTATCTCCTCCTCATTCTTCTCCCGTGGTGCCACGAGGTGATCGGGGCTCCCAACTTTTTGAAGCCCCCACCGGGCGATGGAAAGTCCCAGGGCCAAGCCGAGCCGAGCATGCCGATGAAGGTCCTGAGCCCCCACCGGGCGATGGAAAGTCCCAATGATCCTTTATTTGTCACATATGCAACTTCACAATGAAATTCTTTTTGCATATTTACACATGTAGGCACTGCCATTTTGGGCACCATTATTCCGAGTCCAAATTCCAGTGGGCCCATGCGCTCAATGTACTGGAGCAGTTCCCATGAACCAACGTCCCTCTCCATGACTGGCCATCTTTGTGTCCTGACGGTGCCTCCTGCAGCCAACTTCGAAGGTGCTGGAGGCATTTCCCCGGTTCACCCTCCTTCTGGCCCATTCCTAGTGCCCGACTTCTCTATCTCCCTCACTGTCTGATGAGCCTTTGGGCAGGTCCCACTGACCAGCAAGCCTTCAGGCGTGTTCCCAGTCCCACTGACCAATGCGCCTTTGGATGGGTTCCCGTTCCCACCGAATTGCCTCTAGTGTGTAGGGAGTGGGTGAGAAAGTGGGACAACGTAGTAGTGTACAGGTGATCCAGGGTCAGTGTGGACTCGATGGGCTGAAGGGCCTGTTTCTAAGCTGTCTCTCTTAAGAAAAACTAAGACATGTTTGTGGAACAGCTTGAACAGAGCAACTCACCAGCTAAAAGTGTTATGGAAGTCCTGAGGGAACAATGTTATGTAGGGGCCTTTCTAATCCATGATATCTAATCACTCAAGCCCGATGGCACTTAAGGTTTTAAACTGGCTAAAATAAGCGTGCGTCAGTATAAACATGGAAGAAACACTTTGTTCATCATGTCATTTAGGTTTTGGATTTCTTTTGAAAGTATGTTCTTGCCATGCGCTGATTCCTGCCAACAATGGGGAATTTGATCATTTCCCCTAATCACTCCAGAGGTTTGTAAAGGGTTCCTATTAACAAAATGGAGGTGCAAAAATATTCCAAGGACACTGGATGAATTACTCAACAATTACAGAGCTTTTATACCTCTGACCTCATGTCCATGGGCACTCTTTTCCCATTAATTAGTGTCGTTTAGTTCATTGTCACGTGTACTGAGATACTGTGAAAAGCTCTTGTGTGCTAACCAGTTAGCAGAAGAAACAAAGAACTACAGATGCTGGTTCATGCACAAAAGGACACAAAGTGCTGGTGTAACTCAGCACATCAGGCAGCATCCCTCAAGAACATGGAAAGGTAACATTTCAGGTTGAGACTTTCCTTCAGACAGGAGAAGGGTCTTGATCTGAAACGTTACCTATCAATGTCTTCAGGAATGCTGCCTGTCCTGCTGAGTTGCTCCAACACTTTGTGTCCTTTTGTGTATGAACCAGCCTCTGTAGTTTTTTGTTTTGTCTTGAAAGATGTTATCGCACCAAACCCCAGCCTTATTCGCCTCTATCAGTTGCATGCAGTTATCAGTTTAGAGATACAACATGGGAATAGGCTCTTTGGCTCGTTGAGTTCATACCAACCATCCACCACTCACATCCGTTTTATGTTATCCCACTTTTGTATCCACTAATTACACGAGGAGCTATTTTACTAACCGAAAAGGACATAAAGTGCAGGAGTAACTCGGTGGGTCAGGCAACATCTCTGGACGAAAGAAATAGGTGACGTTTTGGGTCGGAACCCTTCTTCAGACCTGCACCGACACCTATTCCATATCCATATGTGGATAGGGTGAGCAGCTTTAAATACCTGGGAGTTCACATCACAGAGGATCTGACATGGACAACACACATTGCCGTACTGGTAAGGCAAGGCAACGCCTTTACCACCTCAGTTGAGGAAATTTAGTCTCTCTGAGGATCCTTCAGTGCTTCTACTCTGGGGCTGTAGAAAGCATCTTGTCCGGGAACATCACAATCTGGTTTGGGAACAGCTCTGCCCAGGACAGGAAGGCTCTGCAGAGTAGTGCGTTCAGCTGAACGCACCATGGGAACTACACTCGCCCCCCTGCATGATCTATACATCAGGAGGTGCAGATGCAGAGCCAACAACATTATGGGGGACCCCTACCACCCCAGCAATGGACTGTTCCAGCTGCTAAGGTCAGGCAAACGCCTCCGCTGTCACGCTGTGAAAACAGAGAGGATGAGACGGAGTTTCTTCCCACAGGCCGTCAGGACTGTTAACTCTCATATCACCAGGGACTAATTTATCATATCATATACATACAGCCAGAAACAGGCCTTTTCGGCCCTCCAAGTCCGTGCCGCCCAGTGATCCCCGCACATTAACACTATCCTACACCCACTAGGGACAATTTTTACATTTACCCAGCCAATTAACCTACATACCTGTACGTCTTTGGAGTGTGGGAGGAAACCGAAGATCTCGGGGTAAACCCACGCAGGTCACGGGGAGAACGTACAAACTCCTTACAGTGAATTTAATTTACTGTATTAATTTATTTTTTGCGTTAAAAAACTTTTTTTTCTATTCTGTTTTGTAGTTTAACACAATCCGCAGGCGTTGCCACTTTCATTTCACTGCACATCTTGTATATGTATGTGACAAATAAACTTGACTTGAGATTCACCACCCTCTGACGAAAGGGATTCCTCCTCATCACCTTTCTAAAGGTACATCCTTTATATTCTGAGGCTATGGCCTCCGGTCCTAGACTCTTCCACTCGTAGGAACATCCTCTCCACATCCAATCGATCCAGGTGTTATGGCCAGCCTTCTGCCATGCCTCTTACCTGCAGCAGATCCACAGCAGAGCTGTGTTGCATCGTGCATGGTTATAAATGGCATGTGTGAACATTGGGTTTTATTTAACACGGCAGCTGATGAGCAGGGGTCAACATCTCGCAGCGACTGAGCCATGAGAGATAAAGATTTGTGGCCAGGCATTTTCGTAACTCGCAAGTTCGTGACGATGCAGCAGGGGGTGGTGGGGGGTAGGGGGTAGGAGCACGGCCACTGCTGTCTGCGACACACACAAAAGTAACTGGGCCTCTTTATTTTTACAGTCGGTGCCAGCAGTGGTGTGGGGTTCTGCCTCCCTGTAGCAAGTGACACTTGCTGGTCAGTGCAGCACACTGCTGCCCGCACTACATACAGGCCCTTGGGCCCAACTCATCCATGTCAAACAAGGTTTATAGCTCATAGCCATCTAATCCTTAGACACAAAATGCTGGAATAACTCAGCAGGATAAGTGCATCTCTGGAGAGAAGGAATGGGTGACGTTTGGGTCGTGACCCTTCTCTCTAACCATACCTCTCATAGTCACACAGCACAGAAACAGGCTCTTCAGCCCAACTTGCCTATGCTGACTAGAATGGCCCATCTACAGTTGTCCCACCTGCTTGTTAGCCGTTTATCCCTCTAAACCTGTCCCCTCCTGTGCACCTAATTGTTTCTTAAATGTTGCAATTGTCCCAGCCTCAACTACCTCCTCTGGCACCTCGTTCCATACACCCACCACCCTTTGTGTGAAAATGTTACTCCTTAGATTCCTATTAAATCTTTTCTCTTTCACCTTAAACCTATGTCCTCTGGCTCTCGATCCCCATACATTCGTTCTATCCCACACACCGGCAACAATTTACAGAAGCCAATTAACCTACAAACCTGCCCGTCTTTGGAATGTTGGAGGAAACCAGAGCACCCGGGGAAAACCCACGTGGTCACGGGGAGAACGTACAAATTGCATACAGACAGCACCCGTAGTCGGAATCAAACCCGGATCTGCAGCCCTGCGCCACCATGCCACCTGAAGGTTGCTGGAGGGTTGTGAATCTGTGGCATTCATCGCCGCATGTTGGAGCCCACGTCATTGCGTGTTTTTAAAGCAGAGATTGACAGATTAGTAAGGATGTCAAAGGTTGCGGGGAGAAGGCAGGAGAATGGGGTCGAGAGGGAAAGATAGATCAGCCTTGAACGAAAAAGCAGACTCGATGGGGCGTGGTCTAATTCTGCTCCAGTGTCTTATGTTTCTTATGAAACTGGACAAATTTAAGAATCATGTCATCTGCACACTGGATGGCTTGATTGTCATCATGTATAGTCGTTCCACCGACTGATTAGCACGTAACAAAAGCTTTTCACTGTACCTCAGTACACGGGCTAATAAACTAAACTAGCTGGATTACACAGCACAACGACATAGGGATGAGTTGACTGTTTCCTTTAGTTTTTTAGTTTAATTTAGAGATATATAGGCCCTTCGGCCCATCGAGTCCGCGCCGACCGGCAATTACCTGAACACTAGTTCTACCCTACACACTAGGGACAATTAATATACAAACTTGCACGTCCTTGGAAATGTGGGAGGAAACTGGAGCACCTGGAGAAAACCCAAGCGGTCCCGAACCGACAGCCCTAGTCATCAGGATCTAACCCGGGTCTGCCGCTGTAAGGCAGCAACTCTACCACTGCACCGCGCTCTGCCAAAGTTACGTCAGATCTCGTCCCGTGTTAAACGTGTCTTCAATCCTCCCACAGTGAACTTACTGCAATCAGGCAGGTACTGGAGACCCATGGGAATATTGTGAAAATAAGGAGATGAAACAGCATTTGTTGAACGAAGAAGAAATGCAAGAGCAAATACTGATTGTATGTTAGATTTCCCTTGACAAAAATTACTTTAATCTCTATGTTTTCAACGTCACATCCAAGGCTTGGCACTTCTGACTGCAGCATTTCATCCATCTGAAGAAGAAACTGGCACATATATTAAACTGGATTTGTTTTATAGACTCTAAACTTACAGAACTCATTATACATTTTGTATTAAAGTTGCCTTCTCATTCAAATTTGTTCAGGCTGCAAAACTGCCAAAATCTTAAAATTTCAATGATTGCGTTTTCTTTGAGGGAAGAAAGGAAATAAAATAAACCATTTTAGCCAGCAGACACTGGTATTACATGTTGATTAAGATCTTGATTTCTTCAATCCGACTCTGCTTTATCTGCTGCTGTCGTTTGGAACCAAAAGCTCCCACAACAAGATCTTGCTTCTTGCTCTGAATTTTCATCATATTTTCCTCCACCGAATCCTTCACGATGAACTGCAAACGCACAAACAAATGGTAAGAACGTAGAACAGTACGACACAAGAACAGGCCCTTCGGCCCACAATGTCTGGACCAAGCATGATGCCGAGACCAACTCTTATCTGCCTGCACATTATCCATCTTCCTTGATTCTCTGCGTATCCATGTGCCTATCCAAAAGCCTCTTAAATAACACTATCATATCTGCCTCAACGGGCGACCACAGTGGCGCAGCGGTAGAGTTGCTGCCTTACAGCCAGAGATGCGGGTTCGATCCTGACTACAGGTGCTGTCTGTACGAAGTTTGTACGTTCTCCCCATGACCACGTGAGTTTTCTCCAAGATCTTCCGTTCCCTCCCACACTCCAAAGACAAACAGGTATGTAGGTTAATTGACTTGGTATATGTGTAAATTGTTCCTGGGCTAGTATTAATGTGCGGGGATCACTGGTTGGTGCGGACACGGTGGGCCGAAGGGCCTGCTTCCACACTGTATCTCTAAAATATACTAAAGTAAACTAAACCACCCTCTGTGTAAAAAATAAACTTGCCCCGCACTTCTACTTTTAAATTTTGCCCCTTTCACCTTACAGCTATGCCCTTTTTTATTTGATATTTGCATCCTGGGACAAGATTTTGACTGCCTACTCTATCTACGCCTCTCATGGGTTTATATACTTCTATCAGGTCTCTCCACAGCCTCTGGGGTTCCCGAGAAAACAATGCAAGTCTGTTCAACTTTTCCCTGTAGCATATACCCCCTAATCCGAGCATCATTCTGGTAAACCTCCTCAGCACTCTTTACAAAGATTTATTAATTGGTGGAAAAGCTTCAACAGCTTTAATAGAATGAACAATTTAATTCCCAAGGCATAGCAACATAAAGAGAGATGACCCTGTAAACAAAATGAACTTCACATATTCTGCTCTCCTTCCCAGTTACGAGCAGATAGTAGCCCAGGTATTGAAATAACCTTTTATTTTACTTTATCGGATTCACTATGAGAGTTTCGTTTTAAATTTTATTTGGATTAGTTTAGAGATACAGCGTGGAAACAGGTCCTTCGGCCCACCAGGCCCGTGCCAACCAGCGATCACCCTGTACAATAGTCCTATCCCACACACCTGGGACAATTAACCAACGAACCTGCACGTCTTTGGAATGTGGGAGGAAACCAGAGCACCCGGAGAAAACCCACGCAGTCACGGAGAGAACGTACAAACTCCACACAGACAGCTCCCATTGTCAAGATCGAACCTGGGACTCTGGCGCTGTAAGGCAACACCTCTACCGCTGCACCACTGTGCCACCCTAAATGATGGCACATTTGGAAGCTTTGAAGGTTAAAGGGACCTAGGGTTCTTGTATATACGTCACTGAAACCCAATATACAGGGATGGCAAATCATTAAGGTAATGAATGGTACATTGTGCTTCACTCTTGTCCTCAAATCAGCTTCTAATAAAGGTATTTCACTGCAATGATACAGGGCATAATTATACACTAATTATAAGCTTATAATTATACTTGGCGAGACCACCAAGTGGGATAACATAGAACTGGTGTACGGGTGATTGATGGCCGGCGTGGGCGTGGACTCGGTGAGTCAAAAGGCTTGATCCACGTTGTATCTCTAAACTAAACTAAAAACATTATTCATTTTTTCAGCACAAATGCTGCCTGGCCTTCCGTGTGATTTCAACACATTCTGATTTCAAAAGTTGGATTTAAAAAAATTGCAGATGCTGGAAATCTGAAAGTAAAGGGCAGTAAAGTTGCTGCCTTACAGTGGCAGAGACCTGGGTTTGATCCTGTCAACGGGTGCTGTCTGTTCTGAGTTTGTACGGTCTCCCTGTGACCATGTGGTTTCCTCTCACACTTCAAAGACGTACAGGTTTGTAGGTTAATTGGCCGGGAAAATTGTAAATTGTCCCTAGTGTGTAGATGTAGGGTAGTGTTAATGTACAGGGCGATCACTGATCAGAGCAGACTCGGTGAAACAGACTCAGAAGAGCCTGTTTCCATGCTGTATCTCTAAAACTCCACATCCCAGGAATTGCCAAAAACACTCATCAGGTCAGGCAGCATCTGCAGGGAAGAAACAGAGTTAATGTCAAAGCGCAGTTCCTTTGTGTTTTATGCGGGTTACCCGAGTGGCTGCAGTGCAGTTGTTTTCCCTCTGACCTTCTGAAGGGCAGTTGTACTCACCTTGGTGATGACCACATCTCGCGTCTGACCCAGCCGGTGGCATCTATCGAAGCACTGGTCCTCTGCAGCGGGATTCCAAGCCTGGGTACAACGATAAATTACTGCACGGCTGGTACTGGAAGAACACTTATTACCAAAGCTAGCAGCACGCACAACCTTTGTCAAGACAGCTTCCCACAGAGACCCAAAAGTACTTAATGGATGAAAATCCTCACAGCTCCAGAGATCAAGGTTCAATCCCGAGATTGACAAGTTCTTGATTAGTAAAGGGGTCAGGGATTAAGGGGAGAAGGCAGGAGAATGGGGTTGGGAGGGAAAGATAGATCAGCCATGATTGAATGGCGGAGTAGACTTGATGGGCAAATAGCCTAATTCTGCTCCTGGAACCTATGCACCTGCTGCTGTCTGTGTGGAGTTGCCCACTCTCCATGTGATCGTGCCAGTGTCTACCTGGTGCTTTGGTTTCCTCCCATATCCCTAATATATTGGTAGGTTAACTGGCCACAGTAAGATGGCCCTAAAGTGTAAGTCAGCAGGGAATATTAATGTGGGAAGAATTGAATGGGGATTGTTGTAGAATTAGTGTAAAATGGGTCGCTAATGATCAGAATCGACTTTGTGGGCCAAAGGGTCTGTTTCCATGCCCTTGGAATTAATCGTTCCGTAAGGATCAACAGCCAAAGGCAGCACTGTGGCTCAGCTGGTAGAGCTGCTGCCCAACAGCATCGGAGACCCGGTTTGATGCTGTCCTCAGATGCTGTTTGTGTGACATTTACACGCTCTCCCCCTGACCGCATGGGTTTGTAGGTTAATTGGCCTCTGTAAATTACCCCAGGTGTGTAGGGAGTGGATGCGAAAGTGGGATAACATAGAACTAGTGTGAACGGGTGATCGATGGTCGGCGTAGACTCAGTGGGCCGAAAGGCCTATTTCCATACTGTATCTTTCAATCAATCAAGTGAAGTAAATGGATCTTGGGGCAAGATCTGACCAGCTAGTTTACACAAACAAGTCAGATTGAAGTTAGATTTAATCACAAATAACTCACTCCCCACACCCAAACCTATGTCCTATAGTTCACTCCAAGAAATGTGAGTATTGGACTTGGATAAAAGTTTGCTTTCTGAATTTGATCAGTAATCTGTAAATGGTAAAGAGGATTCCCTGTCCGATGAGCTACTCAATATTTTTGTTCACAGACACCTGGGAAGGAAGCCAGATGTACTGGGTGCGTAGACTAGCAATTCAGGACCTGTTGACCAACGAGGATAAAGAGTGTTATCTCATACAGAGCACGAGAAATGAGAACTGCACGGGTTAAACGGTGTGAAATGGCTGAGGCCGCATGAGGTTTTGAGGTAGACGGGTGTGAAGGATTCCCGGTCACTCACAGGATCCATGAGGAACACGCGGGAAGCTGCCGTGAGATTCAGCCCAACGCCACCAGCCTTGAGCGACAGGAGCATGATGGTTGGCGAGCCCGGGTGGATGCTCTGGAAGGACTCGATGGCCACTACCCGGCGCTTCTGAGGCATTGAGCCGTCCAAGCGGGAGAAGCTGAAGCCTTCTTGTCTGGAAAAAATAAACGCAGGTGTGCACGCATAATCCAACTCCAACCAAGGCATGGGGTGGCAGCCCGATGGAATAGCTGAAGTAATTAAGTACAATTAAATCTAAGTAGTATAAGAAGATAACTGCAGATGCTGGTACAAATCGAAGGTATTTATTCACAAAATGCTGGAGTAACTCAGCAGGTCAGGTAGCATCTCGGGAGAGAAGGAATGGGTGACGTTTCGGGTCGAGACCCTTCTTCAGACTGAACTTCAGTCTGAAGAAGGGTCTCGACCCGAAACGTCACCCATTCCTTCTCTCCCGAGATGCTGCCTAACCGGCTGAGTTACTCCAGCATTTTGTGAATAAATACCTATAATTAAATCTAAATTACATCAACAAAAACCTCCCTTCCATTGACTCCATTTACACCTCACGCTGCCTTGGCAGAGCCACCAGCATAATCAAGCACCAGTCTCACCCCAGTCACTCCCTCTTCTCCCCTCTTCCATCAGGCAAGAGGTACAGAAGTGTGAAAACGCACACCTCCAGATTCAGGGACAGTTTCTTCTCAGCTGTTATCAGGCAACTGAACCATCCTACCTAGAGAGCAGTCCTGAGCTACTATCTACCCATTGGAGACCCTCAGACTATCTTTAATCGGACGTTACTGGACTTTATCTTGCATTAAACATTATTCCCTTGATCTTATATATCGATTGTAATCATGTATAGTCTTTCCGCTGATTGGTCAGCACGCAACAAAAGCTTTTCTCTGTTCCTTGGTACAAGTGACAATAAACTAAACTCAATTAGTTTAGATTAAATTAATTAATCTAAATGAATGAAGACTCCTTATTGCTTTGGGAGAACTACATGTGGCATATAATTTGGGTTTTCCTTACCCATCGATCATCGTTACTACACAGGGAGTGCAGCAAAGTAATCAAACATTAACTCTTGCTTGCACAAAAAACAAAGTGCTGGAGGAACTCTGCGGGTCAGGCAGCATCTGCGGAGGGAATTGGCAGGTGACATTTCGGGTCGAGTGCTTTCTTCAAAATCAGTCTTCAGTCTGAAGAAGCACCTTGATTCAAAACATCATCTTACATTTTTCTCCCCAGATGCCGCCCGACCCGCTGAGTTTCCTCCAGCACTTTGTTTTTTGCTCACGAATCCAGCATCTGCAGTTCCTTGAGTCAATGCTAACTATTGGAGACAGCCTGTTCGAGATGAAAAGTAGAAGTAAATGTGCAAGATTTCACCCACCTCAGAGGAGTTTCTATAAGAGTAAGGAAGGTTGTGAACTGAGAGACAACCAAACACTTGATGGTGGGGTCCTGCTTTCGAAGTTCAATCAAGGAATGCATCAGGGCATCCACCTGTAATTGCAAAGAGCAAAGTTATGAAGATAAGTATGCACCAATGCATTGAAATATCTTTCTGACCGCTTTCAGAACGGTCCCTCCTTTTGGCAGCATGTCCTTTCAATTGTCCCCAACCCTTCAACTAATTCCTGGATGTACATATAAGAGTTGCTGCCTTACAGCGCCTGACGACGGTTCAATCCTGCCGACGGCTGCTGCCTGTATGGAGATCGTACATTTTCCCTGTGACCTGCGTGGGTTTTCTCTGGGTGCTCCAGTTTCTCCCCACACTCCAAAGACGCACAGGTTTGTAGGTTAATTGGTTTGATAAAGTTGTACAGTGTGTGTAGGATAGCGTTACTGTGCAGGGATCGCTGGACAGCGCAGACTCGTTGGGCCGAAGGGCCTGTTTCCCACCTGTATCTCTAAATTAAACTAGCTGCACTATACAAAAGGAACATGGGGCATCTTGGTTGGCATGAGCAGGTTGGGCCAAGAGGCCTGTTCCTGTGCTGTATGACTCGATGACACAACACCATCGCTTTTTTTGCCTGTTTATTACCACAGCAGGTCAAAGGAATGAACTATATGTTGTTGCGAGAGAACACAGAACATAGAACACAGTACAGGACAAGAACAGGCCCTTCAGCACACAATGTCTGCCAGATATGATGCCATGATAGTCATAGAGTCATATGGTGTGGAAACAGGCCCTTTGGCCCAAGTTGCCCATAACCACCATGTGAAGGAAGGCATAAGATACAATGCTTTCACAATAAATAAAACAAATTCCTGCATATTTTGTTGGCCAGTCTTCCTTTGAAAATTCAGTTCAGTTTCCCAGACTTCCCAGTCTCAAAGTGATTAAGGCATTCCTTTTGACTTTACATTAATTTTGACTTTAGAGATGCAGCGTGGAAACAGGCCCTTCGGCCCACTGAGTCCGCGCTGACCAACTACCACCCCCATACATCAGCACTTTCCAAAATATCCTATCCTCCACTAGGGACAATTTACAATTTTTACCAAAACCAATTAACCGAGCAACCTGCACGTCTTTGGGATGTGGGACAAAACCGGTGCACCTGTGGAAAACCGATGAGGTCACAGGGAGAACATGCAAGCTCCGTACAGACAGCACCCTGTAGTCCGGGTCTCTGGCTCTGCGAGGCAGCAACTGTCCCGCCTTATAACATACCCACTTCTGTAACCGTATTAAAGGAAGTGCAATGAAAATCAAGCAAGGAATTCCAGACATTTACTCTCCTCAAATATTTTGGATTGAAATTCTCTTGTGCACTTCCCTCTCCCACGGCAACTGGAAATGCCAAGTTGTGTTGCTCATGCTTAATCCTAAAGTCACGACAGGCTGGATTGCCCAAATTTGGTGAACCAGCTGGTCTCAACTTTGGGATTATCTCAGCATCTCAACTATGGTTTACTGTCAAGTTCATAAAAAAAAAATGTGAGCTCCCACATAGGTCACAAGCCTTGGAACAGCCGTCTCTCCCATACATTCCACAAATGACGTCTGCTATCTCTCCCCTCCCCAGCATCAGTGTCTCTCTGCCACACAAGGTGGATGGGAATGTACGGCTTGTGACTCACCTTTGAACTGGAGACCCAGGCCTGCTGGGTCTTGTCAAGCGGTGCCGAGTCCGACTCCTCGGGAGGAAATTCCACCAGCTGCTCCGCGCGAATCTCCGCCCGACACAGGGGGCACCTGGCTGTGGGCTAGCAGAGACGAGTTGGAAGAAAGGGTCACGGTTTAACTGTCGTACGCACAAGACAAGTAAATTACTGGTCTGCAAACACAATGTCCATAGATAACATATAGAGTCATAGAGCCGTACAGCATTGTTTGTCGGCCGTGTAGGAAGTAACCGCAGTTGCACGCACAGAAGACACGCACAAAATGCTGGAGTAATTCAGCGGGTCAGGCAACATCTCTGGAGAGAAGGAATGGTGACGTTTCAGGCCAAGACCCTTCTCAAGCATTTTGTGTCTATCTTGTTTGTAGCCTAACTGGCTTGGTAAAATGATCTCGAGTGTGTGTTGGACAGTGCTCGTGTACAGGGATCGCTGGCCGGACTCGGTGGGCTTGTTTCTGCTCTATATTTTTAAACTAAACAGCATGATACAGACCCTTTGGCCCAATGAATCCCATGAAATAGGGTGGAACACAGATTTTATTCATTGTCCAGTGGCAGTCAGAGTTATACACCATGGAAACAGGCCCTTCGGCCCAACTTGCCCATGCTGGCCAAGATGCCCCATCTAAACTAATTTAGTTTAGAGATACAGCACAGAAAAAGGCCCTTCGGCCTACCGAGTCTGAGCTGACCAGCGAACACCCGTACACAGCACTATCCTGCACACTAAGGACAATTAAACATTTTACAAATGCCAATCAACCTACAAACCTGTACCTTTTTGGAATGTGGGAGGAAACCGGGGCACCCGGAGAAAACCCATGCAGTCATAGGAAGAGCGTACAGACAGTATCCACAGTCAAGATCAAACCCGGGTCTCTGGCGCTGTGAGGCAGCAACTCTACTGCTCTGCCACTGTGTAGCGGTCTATATTACCATAGAGTCAGTGTCATACAACAAGGAAACAGGCCCTTCGGCCCAACTTGCCCATGCTGACCAAGATGCCCCATCTACACTTGTCCCACCTGCCCAAAATTTGCCCATATGCCTCTAAGCCTTTCTTATCCATGTACCTGTTCAAATATTTTAAATGTTGTTTTAGTACCTGCCCAAACTACCTCCTCTGGCAGCTCGTTCCATATACCCACCACCCTCTGTGCGAAAAAATTGTCCCAACTATTAAATAATATACAAAAGCTCAATAAATTAATAACCCCCCAAAAACCGAGGTTCTCAGTGCAACCATGACAGTTCATTGTTGAGGTTAGTGGAGACATGCAAAGCAAGAAACGTCCACTGAACATACACACGAGCAACGAGCAATTAACAAATAATTGGGTCATTCAACAATCATTTGCTTTTGGTTACCATCAAGCATGATATTTCCAAACAAAAATTGGTATATTTCCACTAGTGGGAGAGTCTAGGACCAGAGGGCACAGCCTCAGAATAAAAGGGGGTACCTTGTGAAAGGCGGTGAGGAGGAATTTCTTTCGTCAGAGGGTGGTGAATTTGTGGAATTCATTATCACAGACGGCTGTGGAGGCCAAGTCAATAGGTATTTTTAAGGCAGAGATTGACAGATTCTTGATTAATAAGGATGTCAAAAGTTACAGGGAGAAGCAGGAGGCTGGGATTGAGAGGGAAAGATAGATCAGCCATGACACAGAATTATCTGTGCAGTTTTGGTCTCCAAATTTGAGGAAGGATATTCTTGCTATTGAGGGCGTGCAGCGTAGGTTTACTAGGTTAATTCCCGGAATGGCGGGACTGTCCTATGTTGAAAGACTGGAGCGACTAGGTTTGTATACACTGGAATTTAGAAGGATGAGAGGGGATCTTATCAAAACGTATAAGATTATTAAAGGGTTGGACATGTTAGAGGCAGGAAACATGTTCCCAATGTTGGGGGAGTCCAGAACCAGGGGCCACGGTTTAAGAATAAGGGGTAGGCCATTTAGAACAGAGATGAGGAAAAACTTTTTTAGTCAGAGAGTTGTGAATCTGTGGAATTCTCTGCCTCAGAGGGCAGTGGAGGCCAATTCTCTGAATACATTCAAGGGAGAGCTAGATAGAGCTCTTAAGGATAGCGGAGTCAGGGGGTATGGGGAGAAAGCAGGAACGGGGTACTGATTGAGAATGATCAGCCATGATCACATTGAATGGCGGTGCTGGCTTGAAGGGCCGAATGGCCTACTCCTGCACCTATTGTCTATTGTCTATTGACTGAATGGCAGAGTAGACTCGAAGGCCCAATTCGGATATGACTTATGAACTTATGAATTGGCTTTCACCCGAAGACAAATAATTGAAGAGGATTTGCATTGAAGTTTTAGCAACCAGTCAGGGAAATTTCTTACACCAATGTTAAAACATGTCAAGGGCCTGAGCTAGGGGGAGAGGTTGAGCAGCGAGGACTCCTTGGAGAGCAGGAGGATAGGGGTGATCTTGTAGAGGTGTACAAAATCATGAGAGGAATGGATCGGATAGAAGCACTGAGTCTCTTGCTCAGAGTAGGGGAATCGAGAACCAGAGGACATAAGTTTAAGGTGAGGGGGGGAAGATTTAACAGGAATCTGAGGGGTAACTTTTTCACACAGAGAGTGGTGGGTGCATGGAACGAGCTTCTGGAGGAGGTAGGTAGGGGAGGTACTAGTGCAACATTAAGAAACATTTAGACAGGTACATGGATAGGACAGGTTTAGAGGGATATGGGCCAAATGCAGGCAGGTGGGGCTAGTGTAGGTGGGACATGTTGGCCAGTGTGGGCAAGTTGAGCCGAAGGGCCTGTTTCCCCGCTGTGTGTCTCTATGACAAGCTCTCATAGAAATCGTCCAGATCCTCAAAGTACAGAAGAGTTTATGACATAAACTTTATGTAACGTTACACTCTGGCGTTTTACTAACCTGTTCGTTGCGAATGACGTGGCAGATGCAGGGTTTGCAGTAAACATGGGCACAGTGTGTAATTACTGGCAACGACAGGGATTCCAGGCAGATGGCACACTCCTCGTCTGAGCCACAGTTCAAAACCAGCTTGATCTTCTTCACCAACTTCTCCCTCAGTTCATCAGGAGTGGCACTGTCTACGAGGAAAAGGGGGCAGATGGGGGGGAAATGAGAGGGAGAAAAGGAGAAATGGGGGGAGGGGAGAAAGGGAAATGGAGGTGAGGAGGGAAGAGGGAGTGGGAGAGAGAAGGGGAAATGGGGGGAGGGAAGAGAGTGAGAGGGAAGGGTAATTGGGAGAGGGAAAAGAGGGGAAATGGGGGAGGGAAGAGTAGGAGGGAGATAAGGGGAAATGTGGGTAGTTGTCCTACAAGTGTCAGTATCCCTTTGTTAACACCTCCTCCACAGTCAACAATGCACGATTGTGGGCTCCTTGGCCATTGGTGCCGGCTCTGATTTGTATTGAACCTTTTTATACCTCTAGTTTCCCTCCCCAATGACTCTCAGTCTGAAGAAGGGTCTCGACCCAAAATGTCACCTATTTCTTTTCTCCAGAGATGCTGCCTGACCCGTTGAGTTACTCCGGCATTGTGTCTATGTTTGGTGTAAAACGAGCATCTGCAGTTCCTTCCAACACCGAGTGTTCATACCGTTGGGTTGTAAACTACCCAAGCTAAATAGGAGGTGCTCTTCTTCCAGTTTGTGTGTGGTCTCACTCTGGCAATGGAGGAGGCTCTGGACAGAAAGGTCAGCGTGGGAATAGGAATGGGAGTTAAAATGGTTGGCAACCAGGAGATAAGTTTAATAAGTTACAGGAGCAGAATTAGGCCATCCGGCTCATCAAGTGTACTCAGCCATTCTATCATGGCTGATCTATCTTCCCCTCTCAACCCCATTCTCCTGCCTTCTCCCCATAACCCCTGCCACTCATGCTAATGCTCAGGCGACACGGTGGCACAGCGGTAGTGTTGCTGCCTTACAGCGAATGCCGCGCCGTCGACTCAGGTTCGATCCTGACTACGGGTGCTGTACTGTACGGAGTTTGTACGTTCTCCCCGTGACCTGCGTAGGTTTTCTCCGAGATCTTCGGTTTCCTCCCACACTCCAAAGACGTACAGGTTTATAGGTTAATTGGCTGGGCAAATGTTTTTTTTTAAATTGTCCCTAGTGGGTGTAGGATAATGTTAATGTGCGGGGATCGCTGGACGGCGCGGACCCGGTGGGCCGAAGGGCCTGTTTCTGCGCTGTATCTCTAAATCTAAAAATCTAATTAAGAATCTATCTATCTCTGCCTTAAAAATATCTATTGACGTGGCCTCCATAGCCTTCTTTAGTAATGAATTCCACAGGTTCACCACCCTCTGACTAAAGAAATTCCTCCTCATCTTCTTCCTAAAGGAACGTCCTTATATTCTGAAATCCAGTAGGCCTTGGCGACAGTTGCAGCCTGACCCGTTGAAGAATTCCATCGCTCAGCCGCTGCCTCCTGGGCTTCAACGACAAGAGGTGCCCGAAGGAGTCTCCCATTACATTCAGACAAAAGCACTGGTGGGGGTCGGGCAGAATCTGCTCCCTCCTACCTGTGGAGGCCATGACAGCTGAAGAGTTTGCAAACAGACGCGGATGGCAACACAGCTGCCTCAACCACACCAGGATCGCAAGGACATGGGCATAATGTGTGAAAACGGATCCTTCGCTGAAATATCTGAAACATGTTAGAAAGGAGGCAAGCATTAACCCGTGCCCACACAAGCATTTGAAAGCAGTGTGTACAGAGCTAAGAGGTGTACTTCTCAATCACTAATGCCTCCCCATCTGTATACTAAAACTCTCGTTTGTTTGTTTGTTTGTTCCTGAACTACAGCCAAAACGGTACACGATAGCGCGACAATTTTAGGCCCACCTTCCTCACCGCCATCCCTTTAGCGCTAACGGAAGTTTCATTGAAAACGATGTTATATTTCTAAAGTTATTCACATTTTAAAGTTTAAATCTATCTCCTAGGGAGGGAGGGGATGGAGGGAAGGGGGGAGGGAGGGAGAATAAGGGGGGGTTGAGGGGGATGGAGGGGAAGGGGAGAGGGGAGGGTGGGAGGGGTAGAGAGGGAGGGAGTGGGCGAGGGGGAGGAGAGGGTGCTGCACCAATGCAGGAGAGGTTCGGGCCCAACGGGTCCACTTGGTCTAGTAACTTTATATACTTCTATAAAATCTTCCCTTATCCTTCGACACTCCAGAGAAAAACTGTAACATTGAGTTTTGCTTTTAAATCTCTCCTCATTTTTCCTTCCAAAATTCAAAGAACCTAGAATTTTATCCACCGTTCCCCGTCCATTTCATCAGTCTCAACATGGCTTTATGGACCTGAAATCACAACGCTATGCCCCCAGGACACTGTGGCGCAGCGGTAGAGTTGCCACCTTACAGCACCAGAGACCCTGGTTTGATCCTGACTACGGGTGCTGTCTGTATGGCGTTTGCACGTTCTCCTTGTGACCGCATGGGTTTTCTCCGAGTGCTTCGATCTCCTCCCACACTCCAAAGATGTGGAGGTTTGTGGGTTTAATGGATTCTGTAAATTGTTCCTAGTGTGTAGGATAGTGCTGGTATACGGGATGATCGCTGGTCGGCATGGATTTGGTTGGGCAAGGGGTCTGTTTCCATGTTGTATCTCTGATGTCTAAAGTCACTGAACACACATGTTCCATGTTTAAAGCTGAGATTGATAGGTTCTTCATTAGGAAGGATGTCAAAGGTTATGGGAGGGGGGGACGACGACAGGAGAAAGGGGTTGAGAGGGAAAGATTGATGAACCATAACTGAATGGCGGAGTAGACTCGATGGGACCCTTGGCCTAATTCTGCACCTATGTCTTATGGTCTAAATTAGTTTAGTTTAGTTTAGTATAGGGATACAGCATGGAAACCGGTCCTTAGGCCCACCATGTCCAAGCCGACCTGTGATCACCCATACACAAGTTCTAGCCTACATATTAGGGGCAATTTACAGAAGCCAATTAACCTGCACGTCTGTGGAATGTGAGAGGAAACCGGAGCACCTGAAGAAAACCCACGCAGTCACAGTGAGAACGTACAAACTCCATGCAGACGGCACCCAAAGTCAGATTCAAACCCAGGTGTCAGGCAGCAACTCTACCACTGCACCACTGTGCCGCCCTGCTCTGTTCTGCTCCTATGAGTTATGTTCTCATTTGTATGACCACAGAGCAATAAAAGCGAAAGACAGCCTTTTACTCTCTGAACTGCTGTCCACTAAAAGTAATTCCCATAATTTGGATATCAAAAAAGGGCACAAAGTGCAGGGGTAACTCAGCGAGTCAGGCAGCATCTCTGGAGAACCTGGATAGGTGACGTCTCGGGTCAGGACTCTTCTTCGTTCAAGCTGGGAGAGACGGGAGGCAGGATGAAGTGTATGATGTTGGAGTTGCACCAGCCTGACCCTCAATATTGGTGCTCCTTAGTATTGAGTGCTTAGACCCTTGCTCTATTGTCTTCTCACACTTTATCCTGCCTCTCCTCTCTCCCAGCAGGAGAATGGGGTTGAGAGAGGAAAATAGATCAGCCTTGATTGATTGGCAGAGCAGACTCGATGGGCTGAATGGCCTCATTCTGCTCCTGTGACATGGTCTAATTTGGACAACCACACGGAGAAATAACAGTGAAAGACTGCCCTTCACTCCCCCCACCCCACCACTGAAGAAGGGTCCTGATCTGAAACGACACCTATCTATGGTGACGTTCTCCAGAGAAGCTGCCTGACCCACTGAGTTACTCCAGCATTTTTAATCCTTTGTGTAAACCAGCATCTGCAGTTCCTTGTTTCTAATAAGATATCAAAGCCTATCTGGAAAATATACTTGGTATAGGCATGCATTCAATTACAAATAGCAACCTTCCCGTAAATTTGCCAATTTACTGCCAAAAGTTACGATGCAATATAAAAGATCAACGTTTTATAAACCTTCATTCAGGGTGTTACATGGAAATAAATACATTAAGCAACAATATTATTCTTCAGAGCGAGAAACGAGGAAAAGGCAGGTGCTGGTTTACAAAAAAAAACACAAGGTGCTGGAGTAAGTCAACAGGTAGGCAGCATCACTGGAGAACATGATCGGTGAAGTTTCAGGAACAATCCTGACCTGAAACGTCGTCTATCCATGTTCTCCAGAAATGCTGCCTGACCCACTGAGTTACTACTCCAGCACTTTCTATCTTATATTATTCTCCAGACACAAGAGAATGCAGATGCCAGAATCCTGAGCAAAAAAAACAAACTACTGGAGGAACCTGTGTCCACCTATCACTCGCCAGACTTTGTCGAGCCCCACCTTTCTTCCAGCTTTCTCCCCCCTATTACAGTCAGGCTTAAAAAGGATCCCAACCCAAATTGTTGCCTATCCATGCTCTCCAGAGATGCTGCCTGACTCCAGTACTTTGTGTCTTTTTTTGGGTAAACAAGCATCTGCAGTTCCTTGTGTCTACTGGAGGAACTGTGAACCAGGCAGCATCCACAGAGGGAAATGGACTGACAATGTTGAATCAAGCTGAAGGGGTTATGGGGAGAAGACAGGAGAATGCAGTTCAGAAAGATAGATCAGCCATGATTAAATAGCGGAGTCGACTTGATGGGCCGAATGGTCTTATTTTGCTCCTATAATTTATGAATTTATGAAACGTTGTCTGTCCATTTCCCTCCGCGGATGCTGCCTGGCCCACTGTTGTACCTCCAATAGTTTGTTAATATTATTCTGCAACCATTCCACAAGTATTCTGGGTTTCTTTCAGAGGCTCACCTGCCAATAATTGCCCGACCTTCATTCTTTACAGATTCATATATTTGCTTCTCTTCATCGGACAATGCGATGTATTGAATAAAAACGGTGCGTGCCGGCAACTCAATTACAGGCCTGCCATTGACTTTGCTGGTTTTGGTCCTTCGTAAGGTGATGTTGTTTATCAATGCTTGAAGCCGTCTATGGAATAAATACGCAGAAGAACGTTGAACAGTGCAACACAGAACAAGCACTTCAGCCCACAGTGTCCGTGCGGAACATGATTCCAGGTTAAACCCATCTCCTCTGCCTGTGCGTAATCCACGTCCCTCCATTCCCTGCATATCCACGTGCTTATCTAAAAGCCTCTTTAACGCCACTATCGTATCTGCCTCCACCATCACCCCTGGCAGTGTGTTCCAGGCAACCACTACCCTCTGCACACAACACTTGTCCCGTACATCTCCTTTAAGCTTTGCCTCTCTCATTTTAAAGCTGTGCCCTCCAGTATTTGACATTTCCACCCTGAGAAAAAGGTTCTGACTGTCTACCCTATCTGCCTCTCATAATTGTATATACTTTGATCAAGCCTCTGAAGAAGTAAGAATCCTTCCCACGTCCATATGGTAAGGTTCATAAGTTAACACATTCAAAGGTTCGAGGAGCAGAATTAGGCCATTCGGCCCATCGAGTCTACTCTGCCATTCAATCATGACTGATCTAGCTATCCCTCTCACCCCCATTCTTCTGCCTTCTCCCCATAACCCCCGACACACTTACTAATCAAGAATCTGTCAATCTCCGCCTTAAAAATATCCATTGACGGCCTCTGTAGCAATGAATTTCACAGATTCACCACCCCCTGGCTAAAGAAATTCCTCCTCATCTCCTTTATAAATGCACGTCCTTTTATTCTGTGTCTATGGCCACTGGTCCTAGACTCTCCCACCAATGGAAACATCCTCTCCACATCCACTCTATTCAGGCCTTTCACTATTCAATGGGTTTTCCGTTAAGTTGGTAAGTTATACCAACAAACATAGAGAAATTACTTAGGGATGTCGACAGTTGGAATCGCCATTTTGAACGTTCATTGGAAACATTGCATGGAAGCCTCACTGGGTCAAAGAGGTTGACACATGAAGGAAGGCTGATTAATTGGCACCTAAACCTACTGGGGTCGATAAGGAGGTGGTTTCACTAACAACCTCGGGCAGATTGCAGGGGGGATGCTGAGAGGAGGTTCTCCAGTAAGTAAGTTGTTGCCCATTTCAGACGAAGATGAGAAAGATACACAAGGAACTGCAGATGCTGGTTTACAAAAGGGGACACAAAGTGCTGGAGTAACGCAGGGGGTCAGGCAGCATCCCTGGAGAACGTGGAAAGGCAACGCTTCAGGCCTAGACCTTCATCCAGACTGATTGGAGTAGAGAGGAGAAAGCTGGAAGAGAGGTGGGGGCAGGATAAAGCCTGGCAAGTGATAGGTGGATACAGGTGAGGGATGGTAGTGGTGGGGGGGGTTGATTGGCAGATGGTGTACAAAGGCCAGAGACGAAAAGACAAAAAGCGTAAGGTAAGGAGACAAGGAGAAAAGATGCGTAAAGAGTCAAGTCAGTGGAAGGAATATAAGTGGAAGGGGACAGGGGAGGGGATAGGGAGAAATGGGTGAACATCCAGGGTGGGCACAGGGAAGAGAGGGGAAGAAAGGGGGGGGGGGGAGATGAGAAAGAATTCCTTCTTTTGGATGCTAGTAACTCTCTGGAGTTCTCTACCCATGTCCAAGTGAAATATGTGAACGCGTTGAAGGAAACGATCAACGGGCATTTAAACATGGGAAAAAGACATGGGGAGAGAACAGGAGAGGACAAGATTTGATCAGAGAGTGTAGAGTATAGAAGTTGGGAGGTCATGCTGCAGTTATATAACATGTTGGTGAGGCTGCATTTAGAGTATTGTATTCTATTTAGTATTGTATTGTCTTTACAGTATTCTGAAGAAGGGTCTCGACCCGAAACGTCACCCATTCCTTCTTTCCTGAGATGCTGCCTGACCTGCTGAGTTACTCCAGCACTTTGTGAATAAATACCATTGATTTGTACCAGCATCTGCAGTTATTTTCCTACACTTTAGAGTATTGTGTTCAGTTTTAGGCACCATGTTATAGGGAAGATGTTGTCAAGCTGGAAAGTGTCCAAAGAAGATTTACAAGGATGTTGCCAAGATTCAAGGGCCTGAGCTGTAGGGAGAGGATGAACAGGCTAAGACTCTATTCCTTGGAGCGCAGGAGGATGAGGGGTGATCTTATGAAGGTGTACAAAATTGTGAGAGGAATAGATCGGGTAGATGCACAGTATCTTGCCCAGAGTAGGGGAATCGAGAACCAGCGGACATTGGTTTAAGGTGAAGGAGGGAAGATTTAATAGGAACCTGAGGGGTAATTTTTTTTCACACAAAGGGTGATGGGTGTATGGAATGAGTTGCTGGAGTATAGGTAGTTGAAGCAGGTACTATCGCAATGCTTAAGAAACATTTAGACAAGTACATGGATAGGATAAGTTTAGAGGGATATGGGCCAAACGCAGGCAGGTGGGACGTGTAGATGGGGCATGTTGGTCAGTGTGGACAAGTTGGGCCGAAGGGCCTGTTTCTATGCTGTATGACGACAGTCATGACCTTTTGGAATGGTGGAGCTGCTTCAAGGCAATGATTGGCCTAATCTTGCTCCTTATTCACCTCGCTTGTTCCATGCAATAGAAAATTTCCAACTTTGCAAAACTAAACATCTCAGAAATTCTCTTTTCCCTCGTAGTTGTGACATTTTGTTTTTGAGAAGTCCAATCTGCAATTCTCCCTGTGAGGGAGGATGGACAATGACTATGGGAATGTATCACCCACAATAAGTCTGCTCCCAAGTCTCAGAGTATTCCAGAGAAAGGTATGAAGATAAATCTGCCCCATCAAACACCACCTGAACATCCACATTGCAGAGTCTGGTCACAGCTAAAAGCACATCCCTATCAAAGTTGGCCCCATCTATATATTCCCAGCCCTGTCCTTCATTAATCCTTCCCAATCCAGCTTGCCACATTACAGCAATCAAGCACTAAATCTTTTGATCATCGGCCTTGTTCTCTTTAGAAACTACACTTGTTTGCTTCCCTTTGACATTTCCCACCCTCCCACCACCTCCACTTCCTATCTTTGAACACCTTTATGGTCTCAGCCTCCAGTTGACTTTTGGGCCAGTTCTCTGCTCCAAAGACATCTGCAGTCTGAACATAGCCTCTACCCATCAGAGATTTAGTTTAGTTTAGAGGTGCAGCGTGAAAACGGGCCCTTCAACGTACTGAGTCCGTGCTGACCAGCGATCACCCATCCGTTAGTTCTATCCTACACACCAGGGACAATTCACAGAAGCCAATTAACCTTCAACCCGAAACAACTTTAGAGTGTGGGAGGAAAAACCGGAGATCCAGGAGAAAACCCACGCGGTCATAGGGAGAACGTACAAACTCCGTACAGGCAGGATCAGAACGGGGTCTCGGGTGTAAGGCAGCAACTCTACCGCTGGGCCACCCTTTCCTTCCTTATATCGCACACAACTCCATTTCAAACGTAGACACAAAATGCTGGAGTAACTCAGCGGGACAGGCAGCATCTCTGGAGAAAAGGAATGGGTGACGTTTCGGGTTGAGACCCTTCTTCAGACATTTCAAAAAGTACCTACTTGAGGCCGTGTTGATCACCCATGGTCACAGGGCGTTGAATAGTTCGGTGCCACCACTGCCTGTCTGTAAATGGTTTCAACTTCAGGAATGAAAGAATGGACCAGAGATCCTTCAAGGAGTTTTGAATTGGAGTGCCTGCAGCAGAATTATATTGAATTAATAACAATACGTCATGCAGACTTCCAGACTCCCCACCATTGACTCCATCTACACCACGCGGCCTCGGAAAAGCAGCCATCTTGATCAGAGACTTGTCCCACCCCGGTCATTCCTTCTTTTCCCTGCTCCTGTTGTGCTTAACATACAAACAGTTGAAAGCTAGATTCAGGAATAGCTACTTCCCCTCTGTTATCAGGCTTCTGAACGGTCCTTCCATAAGCTCGGGTACTGTCCGATTCACCTCTACCCCAATGTGGACATTGGACCTTGTTGTGTGAGCTGTGGGAAGAACTAGGCTGTTCTTCCATTTTGTCATGAACATGGGCAGCACTTAATTCTGTGGGAACCTAGTGAAGTTTGTATACGGGATACGGAATTGGTATCAGGACTGTATCTCTAAACTAAACTAAATTAAACGAAGCCAAACTAAACTAAACTAAACAAGAGTCACCACGTTTCTGGCACCGACAAGGTTACAAAAACTTAATTGAACAGTTTCGAAGTACTTCGATGGAATAGAAACATAGAAAATAGTTGCAGGAGGAGGCCATTTGGCCCTTCGAGCCAGCACCACCATTCATTGTGATCATGGCTGATCATCCACAATCAGTAAACTGTGCCCTTTCCCCATATCCCTTGATTCCACTAGCCCCTAGAGCTCTATCTAACTCTCTTTTAAATTCATCCAGTGAATTGGTCTCCACTGCCCTCTGTGGCAGAGAATTCCACAAATTCACAGCTCTCTGGGTGAAAAAGTTTCTTCTCATCTCAGTTTGAAATGGCCTCCCCTTTATTCTTAGACTGTGGCCCCTGGTTCTGGACTCCCCCAACATTGGGAACATTTTTCCTGCATCTAGCTTGTCCAGTCCTTTTATAATTTTATACGTCTCTATAAGATCCCCTCTCATCCTTCTAAATTCCAGTGAATACAAGCCCAGTCTTTCCAATTTTTCCTCATATGACAGTCCCGCCATCCCAGGGATCAATCTCGTGAACCCACACTGCACTGCCTCAATTACTGTCCTTTCTATAGGACGAATATCCCTGAATATTCAGTTCCCAGTCCCGATCCTCCTGCAGCCATGTCTCTGTAATCCCCACAATGTCATACCTACCAATCTCTAACTGAGCCTCAAGCTCATCCGCTTTACTTCTTATACTTTGCGCAATCATTTATAATACGTTAAATCCATTACTCATCTCACCTTTCACATCGATTCCTATTACACTTGGCCATTAACTCCTATCCCTTCGTGAGCTTTCTGTCCCGTTAATTCTGGGGTCTTTCTTAACTTTTCCTATACTCTCTTTCCCTTTAACACCATCCATGTCTATCCCATTTGACCCCCCCCCCACTATTTAGTTTAAAACCACCCATGTAGCAGTGGCAAACCTGCTGCCAGAATGCTGGTCCCCCGCCCGTTGAGGTGCAACCCGTGTAACTTAGTAAGATACCAGTGTACAACTTTGAGGATCAGGACTGTTACTTTACAACCTACATAACTGCCTGTGCCGAAAGATCATGGATGTTTCTGTTCGATTCGCACTTCACTAGTAGAGCGCACTAATGGCAAGAGCACAGTGAGATGCTAAGTCCATGATCAAATCCCTTCCACAGTACCCAACCCCCCAACTCTACCTGTTAACACCCATCGTCTCTCAGCAGTTAGAGTGAGGGCTGCTTTGGTCTGCTGGGCATTGGGGTTTCGGATAGTGTGTCCCTCATCCAGTACCACACGGAGCCACTTCACCTTATGCAACGGGCTGGCACTTCCACCCTGTCAGGGCAAATTTATAATAGTTACTATCAAGAGCAACAAATCACCAGAGTTTGGCTAGACACAAAGAACTGCAGAAACAGAAACAAAGAAATACAGACAGTTTAACCCAAAGGCAGACATAAATGTGTAGAAAAGAACTGCAGATGCTGGTTTAAATCGAAGGTAGACACAAAATGCTGGAGTAACTCAGCGGGTCAGGCAGCATCTCGAGAGAGAAGGAATGGGTGACGTTTCGGGTCGAGACCCTTCTTCAGTCTCGGCCCGAAACGTCACCCAGTCCTTCTCTCCCGAGATGCTGCCTGACCCGCTGAGTTAATCCAGCATTTTGTGTCTACCTTCCACAGACATAAATAGCTGGAGTGTAACTCAGCGGGTCAGAAAGCATCTCTGGAGAAAAAGAATGGATGACGTTTCAGGTCATTATTTTTTTAGAGATGCAGCGCAGTAGAATTGCTGCCTTACGCCCGAGACCCCAGTTTAATCCTGACTACGGGTGCAGTCTGTACGGAGTTTGTACGTTCTCCCTGTGACCGCGTGGGTTTTCCCCGGGTGCTCCGGTTTCCACCCACATTCCAAAGACGTGCAGGTTTATAGATAGATTGGTTTTGGTAAAAAAACTGTAAATCATCCCTAGTGTACAGTGTGATCGCTGGTCGGCGTGGACTTGGTGGGCCGAAGGGCCTGTTTCCATGCTGTATCTCTAAACTAAACTAAAATAGAAGTAATATTTACTGGGAACTAACGATCCTGTGTTAGGATTAAAAACTCTGTGCTGACAGACGGAAACTTCCTCGCAACCCTCTAATATTTAACTCACATGACTGCTGAGGCACTGTATACTGGGAGGCTACTCCTATTACATCTCTCTTGCATTATTAATTCTGCAGGAATATTGCATCCATGCCTACTCAACAGTTTAACCCGCACGGGAATTATCAAAACACGCCTGAACGGTTTCTAACAGATCATTTCCCATTCCTTTTGCTGGGCAAACTTCCACATAAGCAGCACTACAAATGCTGAAGCTTCCTACCATGACATCATTCAAGTTGCATTTGATATTATAAACCCAGTGAGGTGCATAGTGGTGTCACTGCGATGCTTGTATCCTTGGCTGCCAGGGAAATCAAGCTGGCTTTTGGTTTAGCATTACCACAGGTCACAACCAGACTGATTACAAGTTTAATTTAGTTAAGAGATACAGCATGGAAACAGGCCCTTCGGCCTACCGAGCCCAAGGCGACCATCAATCACCGCTCACACCCGTTCCACGTGATCCCACTTTCTCATCCACACCCTACACACCAGGGGCAATTTACAGAGTGCCAATTCACCGAACAAAGCCACACGTCTTTGGGAGGTGGGAGGAAACCGGAGCACCCGCAGGAAACCCACACTGTCACGGGGAGAACGTGCAAACTCCACGCACACAGCACCTGAGGTCGGGATCGAACCCGGGTCTCCTGGGAGCGACTCTATGAGTTGAGCCACTGTGCTGCACTTCCTATTGCCAAGAAAAGGGAATAACCCCATAAAAATAAAAGGCACAATGTGCTGGAGTAACTCAGTTGGTCACGCAGCATCTCTGGAGAACGGGGGAGGGGAGGGGGAGAGAAATGACTTTTCGGGTCGGGACCCTTCTTCTGACTGACTGTGCTGGGGGAAGGGAGGAGGGAAGAGAGGGCCAGGATCAAAAGTGCCTCTCCTTTTGCCAAGACAAGATAATAAGCATGTAATGTCGCCAAAAATGAAGCTCTCCATCTTAAACCTCGTTGAAACTGACTTACACTACATGTCCCTGCCTCTACCATCATCTGTGCTCATCCACTCTCCTGGCCTGCCTCTTCTCCTTACCCCATGGGCACAAATACCACCATCTCAGCTTGCAACTGCAGCACAGGCTCTGTCATCTGGCACATGCCCACCTTGACCGGGTCTATTCAATCAATCTATTCAAGCCAGTCGGCCCAGCAATGCAGCCTTGCCGTCGGGTTAGTGCTCCCTGCAATACCCGTGCCAGAGCACGTCTGCATTCAACATGGCAGATCACAAAGCTTTCACTGCAATCTGCAGCAAAACTCTGACACTCTGGCCTCTGATGGGTTGGCAATCCCAATGCTTCCCCATTTGGCTCATCTGAATGTGTCTCTCTTTAAACTCACCAGGGCCCCCATTTCCCACTCTCTTTAACCTCACTGGGACCCTATTTTCCACGTGGAGTTCAGCTGCTGAGCACCTACCCCGTAATCCACCGTTAATGTGTTGTAGGTCGTCAGTACCACGTCCTGCTCTGCAAGGAACGCTGTATTCTTATTTCGCTCAGAGCCGTAATAAAGGTACATCTTCAGCTTCACATCAGGACACAGGTGTTGGCCAAACTGATCCTGAAAGACAGATTTATTTTTCCCCCGTGTCATTTCACCAAGTTTTATCTTTAGGCTTTGCAACGATAATAAAGGAGGATATTGATGAAAGCGATAGGCCTTGATGTACTCACGATCCAGTTACTCAGCACTGAGAGTGGACAAATAACCAGGGTGGACTTTGCCTTTGTGCTGAATGCTGACTTCATGCTGGTCTGTATACTGGTACAACCTAAGGAAAACAAAATGACTCTGCAGATATTGGACACGCAAACCACCATTTCCACAAAATTACTTCAAGGACTGCACACAAAACGGTTGTAAAGTCAGACGATGTCTGTAAACTGAGATACGGGTTGTCTGAATGGCGCATTTGTGGATGGCACTCCCTGTGGGTAGTGTGCCTTCAGCTACCGAGGTCCCCCTTTATCTCCTCCTCTTTGTAATAGCTGCTAAAATCTAACTCTGCAGCCAAGCAGTAAGGCAGACAGTCAGAAAAGGACATAAAGGGCTGGAGTAACTCAGCGAGTCAAGCAGCATCTCTGGAGAACATGGATAAGTGACCTTTCGGGTCGGTGACCATTCTTCAAACTCTTATCTTCAGGTCGACCAGCCATCACCCCGTACACCAGCACGATCTTACACACTGGGGACAATTTACAATTCACAGATGCCAATTAACCTACAAAACTTGCACGTCTTTGGAGTGTGGGAGGAAACCGGAGCACCCGGAGAAAACACACGCGGTCACAGGGAGAACCTCAGTACGGACAGGACCAGTATTCAGGATGGAATCTGGGTCTCTGGCGCGGTAAGGCAGCAATTCTACTGCTGCGCCACTGTGTCGCCCAAGACACGCAGTCACCCACACACACACACACAGCTAGTCACACACACACACACAGCCAAAGCTACATCTCCTGTTGTGGCTGTGACAAACTATGTTGTCTACAATGTTAAATGCAATGGCGTGCCCCAATGCACTGAATACACAACATAAATTTAAATGAAGGAGCTAAAAATCTTCAAAGCAGCATCCTTAATGTTCAATGACCATTTCATGTTGATAAGTTATAGTAGAATTAGGCCATTAGGCCCATCAAGTCGACTCTGCCATTCAATCATGGCTGATCTATCTTTCCCTCTCAACCCAATTCTTCTGCCTCTACTAATAACCCCTGACGCCCGTACTAATCAAGAATCTGTCAATCTCCACCTTTAAAATATCCATTGACTTGGCCTCCACAGCCGTCTGTGGCAATGCATTCCACAGATTCACCACCCTCTGACTAGAGAAATTCCTCCTCATCTCCTGTCTAAAGTACATCCTTTATTCTGAGGCCATGGCCTAGACTCTCCCACTGGTGGAAACATCCTCTGCACATCCATTCTATCCAGGCCTTTCACTATTCGGTAAGTTTCAATGAGATCCCCCCCTCATCCTGCTAAACTGTAGCGACTACAGGCCTAGTGCCGTTAAACGCAACAAGATATCACAAACATCGTGCTAATTGTATTCCTTCCCAATTACCCATTTGACAATCCGCTACTCTCCTTCTTAGACTTGTTCGTTGATCACCTATTCTAAGCATTTACCCCACGTTTCCCATCGGCTCAATGTCCAGGGCAGCATGCTGACATGACAGGTAGTGCCCTGCAACTCCAGGGATCCGAGTTCAATCCTGACCTCGGGTGCCGTCTGTGCGGAGTTTGTACGTTCTCCCTGTGATTGCTTGGGCCTTCTCCAGGTGCTCCAGTTTCCTCTCTCGATTGCCAATCATTTTCACTTCCCATCCCCACACTGACCTTCCTGTCCTGGGCCTCCTCCACTGTCAGAGTGAGGCCAAACGCAAATTGGAGGAACAGCAACTCATATTTCGCTTGGGCAGCTTACAACCCAGCAGTATGAACGTTGATCTCTCTCATTTCCAGTAACCCTTGCATTCCCTCTATCCCCCTCCCCGCCCCCACCCTAGTTGTCCTACTAGTTCCACTGTTCGCATCCTTGTATCCCTTCGTTATCACCTCTTCCCCAGCCAATAACGGGCCATTATGGGCTCCACCCTTCCTTGGTCATCTGTTGCCGGCCCTGAATTGTTCAGGCATTTTGCTGCCTCCAGTTCCCTCCCCTCTACTTTCAGTCCGAAGAATGGTTCCGACCCAAAATGTCACCTGTTCCTTTTCTCCAGAGATGCTGCCTGACCCGCTGAGTTGTTCCAGCACTTTGTGTCTGTCAAAGATATACTGAGCTGTTAACTACTTATCATGAATTACTCTTTTGTGTAGGTGGGTGAGAAATAAAATCAAAGGGGAATTGAAAGGACTTCAATGAGAATTAGGCGCAAGGCTACAAGGAGATCAAGAGAGGTGGAATGGGACGAGGAAAATTTGCCCTAGGGAGCTGGCACGGCTCAATGGGCCAAATGGCCTTTTCCTCTGCCATGAGAAAGCATAAGGCGTTTAGTTCCCTTTCATCTATAGTTCTGAAGCAATATTCCCGCATCTCTCTTGTGGAATATTAGATTATGGCATTCGCTCATGCTTCACCAGCACCATCTAAAGGCAATTAAATGAATGCATGTTCATTTTCTTCAATCAAGTTTGTGACTAGAATTTTACCTATTTGATCGAGAACATTAAATGAAGCAGCAAAGGTTGTAATGCAACATACTAATGGGATGGGGAAAAAACTTGGAGGAGAAGTGAACAGGACTGGTTAGCGTCACACAGCAAGAAAACAAGCCCTTGGGCCCAACTTGCCCATGCCGCCCCACCTACACTAGTCTCCCAGTCCCACCTGCCTGCATGTGGCCCAAATCCCTCTAAAACTATCCTATCCATGTACCTGTCCAAATGTCTTTTAGATTTTAGCTGGCCAAAGATCAGAGTGTGAAAGGTCTCAGCTTGTGTGAACATTGCCACGTTCCGTGGCCTGGAACGTGGCAACTCCAACAGCCTGACCGTGGGAGAAGACTGCAGGGAAGAGAAAAAGACATTCTGGCCTTCCATCACAGTGCGGAGGTGACTGGAGGAGACTCACTGTGGTGGATGTTTCTTTTTGTTTGATTGTGTGTGTTATTGCTTATTTGTATTGCTCTTATTGTTGGACTGTGGGTAATCTTTCATTTCACTGCACATTTATGTGTATGTGACAAATAAACTTGACTTGACTTGACTTAAGGCATTGTCGAAGCAGTATGAACGTGCACAAACAACTGGGTAGACACTTGACAAAGATATTGCTGACTAATGGAGAAACCACAGGGTTGCGTGATAAATCGTTGCGGGAGACGTTCTGAAAAATATGTTCAGCATTTTTTTCCTGGTATGGAAAAATCAAATATTAGAGGTCGTAGCTTGAAGGACAGACGGACAAGGTTTAAGGGAGGTATGGTATGCGGGCATGTTTTCTTTTTCACAGAGGGTGTTACGAGGATGTTGCCAGGACTTGAGGGTCTGAGCTATAGGGAAACACTAAGCTGGCTGGGACTGCTGGGTAATCCAATAGAGGTGGATAAAATCATGAGAGGAATAGATCGAGTAGACACACAGAATTCCTTACCCAGAGTAGGGGGAACCAGAAGACATAGGTTTAAGATGAGGGGAGGAAAGATTTAATAGGAATCTGAGAGGTAGCTTTTTCACACAAAGAGTGGTGGCTGTATGGAACAAACTGCCAGGGGTGGCACTTAAGGAAGGTACTATCGCAACGTCTAAGAAACAATTAGACAGGTACATGGATAAGACACGTTCAGAGGGAAATGGGCCAAACGCAGGCAGGTGATGGGATATGTTGGCTGGTGTGGGCAAGTTGGATCGAAGGGCCTGTTTCCACCCTGTGTCTCTAAAGTCTGAAGAGATGGTCTAAAGTTTTACCTTTCTTCATCTTTTTTGAGGTGGAAACTTTGCCACCAATTGCGGAGGTAAATTCAACGTCCCCCACGATGCCACACCTGAAACGCGATTCACCTTCGGTAACAGCTGTATTGAAAGAGATTTTATCAAATGAGTTCCTTCGTTGTCACCATTTATCTTCTCGCAAAAAGTTCAAATCTGCAAGGATAGTACACAAAGTGCTGACATAACTCAGCGGGTCAGGCAACGCCTCTGGAGAACGTGGATAGGTGACGCTGCAGGCCAGGATCTTTCTTCAGGCTCCGATGTGTCCTGAACCTTTTCATATCTCTAGTTTCCCTCTCCCCTGACTCTCAGTCTGAAGAAGGGTCTCGACCCAAAAAACGTCGCCTACTACATTTCTCCAGAGATGCAGCCTGAGCGACTGAGTTACTTCAGCACTTGGTATCTATCTTCAAAATAAATTCATATTCTTGCTACTCTGTGGGTTTTGTACCTGGCCTACCCTTTCTCCCAGTGTTTGAAGGTTTCCATTCCGTCTCCTTAACCGTCGTACCTCTTGCTCGTTCTTTCACTGCAAAGCAATGATAACCTGGTCAGTTTTCAAGAGATTCCTGCCTTTAAATATCGCCTTCACCACCACAACATCCATCCACCTAACATCACAGCCAATGAAGTGCCCTTGCGATTAAAACAAGAAACACAGCAACTGGACTCAAAGTGCTGGAGTAACTCAGCGGGTCGGGCAGTATCTCTGGACAACATGGATAGGTGATGTTTTGGGTCCTCAACAGAGGCCTTATCTTTGACCCCTCTGCCCCCACCTTAAGGAGTTTCGGGCCATCCATGATGTAGAGCTTTTTAATAGAGTCCGAGGAAGGGTCTCGACCCGGAACGTCGCCTATCCATGTTCTCTGGAAATGTGCTTGACGCGCTGACTTTCACCAGCATTTTGTGTATTCACCAGCATTTGTAGTTCCTTGTTTCTACAAACACTACAAGCTGCCTCTTGACAAACAGAAAACGGAAAATGACCAGATTGTGCTTTGGTTGAAAAGCAAACTGCTGGAGGAACTGCAGACGGTCTGAAGAAAGTTCTCGACCTGAAAAGTCACCTATGCCTTTTCTCCAGAGATGCTGCCTGACTCGCTGATTTACTCCAGTATTTTGTGTCTACCTGCTGGGTGAACTTAGCGGGGCCAGGCAGCATCTGTGGAGGGAAATGGATAGATAACGTTTCTCGATCCGAGACCCTTTGTCCATTTCCCTCCACAGATGCTGCCTGACCCACTGAGTTCATCCAGCACTTTGTCTTTTACTCAATGTTCCAACATCTGCAGTCCCTTGTGTCTCCAAAGACATACAGGTATGTAGGTTAATTGACTGGGTAAATGTAAAAATTGTCCCTAGTGTGTGTAGGATAGTGTTAGTGTGCGGGGATAGCTGGACGGCGCGGACTTGGTGGGCCGAAAAGGCCTGTTTCCGCGCTGTATCTGAAATATGAAAAATAATATGAAAATAATGCTTTAAGTGTTTTAGTGAATGACAAGATTGAGATGAACGACTTTTATTGATGAGGTCTTCCAATGAAACAGACACTTGCCTTTTTTCGCTGTAGGGGGCGATTCTTCGTCCTTCTCAGAGTCGCTGCTGTAAGTGTACTTAACATTCTCCGCTTTTTTCCTACAGAGTAATGTATTGTTTATAAAATATAAGCACAGTAAAAGAAGGAAAAAGAATTGTAAAAATCTTAGTGAAAAGAAAAATGTACTGTTATTTAGCCCCTTTAACCTTAGTATATCCAACGCCCATTAGCATTTATGAAGTGATTGCAAAATGTAGAACATTGTATGTGCTAAACGAGGTACATGGATAGGAAAGGCTTAAGAGGGATATGAACCAAATGGATGGGGCATCTCGGTCGGCATGGACTAGGTGGGCCGAAGGGCATGTTTCCACGATTTAAACTAAACTAAATGAAAATGATCCAAATTAACAGTAATGGGCAGGAATGAGTAACAAGAACCAACGCATGTTTACGTTACAACTCATTACCTTTTCGGATGTGATGAAGTGAATAAATCAAATCCTGAGGAACCAACGTTTCCTGTGGGATCGATCGCTGAGACCTTTTCTCTGTTGTCAGCATCTATAAAGCAGCATTAGTGAAAAGGAGTAGTGAATGGATGGATGCTTAACAATTCTTTATTTTTGGGAGGGGGAGGGGGGGGGGGAATGTACAGAGACATTAAACCACAGCAGAGTTTTGTTTTTTTAAATGTTTAGTTTAGAGATTCAGCGTGGAAACAGGCCCTTCGGCCCACTGAGTCCATACCGACCAGTGATCACCTGTACACTATTTCTATCCTACACACCAAGGAGAATTTACGGAAGTCAATTAACCTCTAAACCTGCACATCTTTGGAAGTGGCAGGAAAACGGAGAACCCAGAGAAAACCCACATGGGTACAGGGAGAACGTACAAATTCCATGCAAACAGCACCCGAGGTCAGCATCGAACCTGGGTCTCTGGTGTTGTGAGACAGCGACCCTACCATTGCGCCATTGTGCTGCCCTCTGCTGTCCAGAAATAGCGAAGCCCATAGGAAGATAGCATGCAGTGTTTGTCTCAGGATTGGGGATATGAAGAACTAGAGAGCATACGTTTAAGGTGAGAGTCGGAAGATTTAATAGGAACCTGAGGGGCATCTGATGACTAGAATGTGGCTAATATTGTGCCTCTCTTAAAGAAGGGAACAATAGATGAGCAAGCCTAATATATGTGGCAAGAAAGTTACTGGAGAGGATTCTTTGAGGTATAAGATATACATGCAACTGGAAAGATAGGGTTTGATTAGGGAAAGTCAGCATGGTTTTGTATGTGAAAGATCATGTCTCACAAATTTGATTGAGGATTTTGAAGAAGCAACCAAGAAAGTTGATGAAGGCAGTACCATAGACATTGTCTATATAGACTTCAGCAAGGCTTTTGACAAGGTTCAGCATGGTAAGCTGCTCTAGAAGGTTAGAATGCATGGGGTCCAGGGAGGCAGACACAGAAAGCTGGAGTAACCCAGCGGGACAGGCAGCATCTCTGGAGGGAAGGAATAGGTGACGTTTCGGGTCGAGACCCTTCTTTAGACCGATGTCAGGGAAGTGGATGGGACAGAGATAGAATGTAGTCGGAGACAGTAAGACTGGTGGGAGAACCGGGAAGATGGAGGGGATGGAGAGAGAGGGAAAGCAAGGGCTATTTGAAGTTAGAGAAGTCAATGTTCATACCGCTGGGGTGTACGCTACCCAAGCAAAATATGAGGTGCTGTTCCTCCAATTTGCACTGGGCCTCACTCTGACAATGGAGGAGGCCCAGGACAGAAAGGTCAGATTGGGAATGCGAGGGGGAGTTAAAGTGCTGAGCAATGGGAGGGGGAGTTAAAGTGCTGAGCAATTAGGGATAAAGGGAGAGCTACCTAACTGGATATACAGTGCCCTCCATAATGTTTGGGACAAAGACCCATCATTTATTTATTTGCCTCTGTACTCCACAATTTAAGATTTGTAATAGAAAAAAAATCACATGTGGTTAAAGTGCACATTGTCAGATTTTAATAAAGGCCATTTTTATACATTTTGGTTTCACCATGTAGAAATTACAGCAGTGTTTATACATAGTCCCATCATTTCAGGGCACCATAATGTTTGGGACACAGCAATGTCATGTAAATGAAAGTAGTCATGTTTAGTATTTTGTTGCATATGCTTTGCACGCAATGACTGCTTGAAGTCTGCGATTCTTGGACATCACCAGTTGCTGGGTGTCTTCTCTGGTGATGCTCTGCCAGGCCTGTATTGCAGCCATCTTTAGCTTATGCTTGTTTTGGGGGCTAGTCCCCTTCAGTTTTCTCTTCAGCATATAAAAGGCATGCTCAATTGGGTTCTGATCAGGTGATTGACTTGGCCACTCAAGAATTGGCCATCTTTTAGCTTTGAAAAACTGTTAGCAGTATATTTGGGATCATCGTCTTCCTGTAGAATGAACCACCGGCCAATGAGTTTTGATGCATTTGTTTGAACTTGAGCAGATAGGATGTGTCTATACACTTCGGAATTCATTATGCTACTACCAGTTATATTATCAATGAAGATAAGTGAGCCAGTACCTTCAGCAGCCATACATGCCCAGGCCATAATACCCCCACCACAGTGTTTCACTGATGAGGTGGTATGCTTTGGATCTTGGGCAGTTCCTTCTCTCCTCCATACTTTGCTCTTGCCATCACTCTGAGAGAAGTTAATCTTCGTCTCATCTGTCCACAAGACCTTTTTCCAGAACTGTGGTTGCTCTTTTAAGTACTTCTTGGCAAACTGTAACCCTGGCCATCCTATTTTTGCGGCTAACCAGTGGTTTTCATCTTGCAGTATAGCCTCTGTATTTCTGTTTATGAAGTCTCCTGCGGACAGTGGTCATTGACAAATCCACACCTGACTCATGAAGAGTGTTTCTGATCTGTCAGACAGGTGTTTGGGGATTTTTCTTTATTATAGAGAGAATTCTTCTGTCATCAGCTGTGGAGGTCTTCCTTGGCCTGCCTGTCCCTTTGTGATTAGTAAGTTCACCAGTGCTCTCTTTCTTCTTAATGATGTTCCAAACAGTTGATTTTGGTAAGCCTAAGGTTTGACTGATGTCTCTAACAGTTTTATTCTTGTTTCTCAGTCTCATAATGGCTTCTTTGATTTTCTTTGGCACAACTTTGGTCCTCATGTTGATAAACAGCAATAAAAGTTTCCAAAGGTGATGGAAAGACTGGAGGAAAGACTAGGTGCTGAGAGCTCTCTTTTACCTGCATTAAGGAGGCAATTAAAAACACCTGAGCAATTACAAACACCTGTGAAGCCATGTGTCCCAAACATTATGGTGCCCTGAAATGGGGGGACTATGTATAAACACAGCTGTAATTTCTACATGGTGAAACCAAAATGTATAAAAAATGGCCTTTAATAAAATCTGACAATCTATGACAAAATCTGACTTTAACCACGTGTATTTTTTTCTATTACGAATCTCAAATTGTGGAGTACAGAGGCAAATAAATAAATGATGGGTCTTTGTCCCAAACATTATGGAGGGCACTGTAACATTGTCTTCATGGTAGAAAACAGGATGGTGGTGGAAGATTGATTTTCGGACTGGAGGCTTGTGACTAGTGGTATGCCTCAGGGGTCGGTGCTGGTCCATTGCTCTTGCTATCTATATGAACAATTTGCATGAGAATGAACAAGGCATGATTGGTAAGTTTGCAGATGACACTAAAATGTGTGGTATCGTAGACAGCGAAGATGGTTATCAAGAATTAGCGGGTTCTTGATCAGTGGGCCGAGGATTGGCTAATGGAGTTTAATTCACGCAAGTATGAGGTGCTGGATTTTGGGAAGTCCAACCAGGGTAGGAACGGTAGGGCCCTGGGGTATGTAGTACAGCAGAGGGATCTAAGAGGTACATAGTTCCCCGAAAGTGTTGTTACAGGTAGATTGGGTAGTGAAGAAGTCTTTTGCCATTCTGGCATCATTAATCAGGGAACGGTGTATAGAACCTGGGACCTTATGTTGGTGGTATCACATATAGAGTATTGCGTTCTGTTTTGGTCACCCTGCTCTTGGAAATATGACATTAAGCTCGGAAGTGCGCAAAGATTTACAAGGATGTTCCCAGGACTCAAGGACGTGAGCTCTAGGGAGAAGTTGTGCTGGGGAAAGATAGGCTGAATGCACAGAATCTTTTTCCCAGGATAGGGGAATCAAAAACTAGAGGACATAGGTTTAAGATGAGAGGGGCAAGATTTAATAGGAACCTGCGGGAAAACATTTTAACAGAGAGGGGGGGGGGGGGGGGGGGAGGTATATGGAACAAGCTGCCGGAAGAAATGGTTGGGGCTGGTACATTTAAAAGACATTCGGACAGGTACGCGGACAGGAAAAGTTTAGAGGGATATAGGCCAGGCTTGGACAATTGAGACAACCGTGGATGGGGCATCTTGTGCAAAATGAACAAAGTTGGGTCAAAGAGCCTGTTTTCATGCTGGATGTCTCTGTAACGCGGGGCGACACAGTGGCGCAGCGGTAGTTACTGCCTTACAGCACCAGAGAACTGGGCTCGATCGAGACTACGGGTGCTGTCTGTACAGAGTTTGTACGCTCTCCCCGTTTTCCCCAGATGGTCCAGTTTCCTCCCACACTCCACAGGCGTACAGGCTTGGAGGTTAATTGGCTTCAGTAAAAATTGTAAATTGTCCCGAGTGTGCAGGAAAGTGCTAGCGTAAGAGGTGATCACTGGTCAGCACGGACTCAGTGGGCCGAAGGGCCTGTATCCGCGCTGTAACTCTAAACTAAATTAAACTAGACTCTAAAATTAACACGCTGGATAAATGTCAATTATAGCACATATGAAGTAAATCCAAAATAAGGAATAATCCTAAACATCCTAAACTCTAAAATAATTAGAAGCAAATTAAAAGAACAGATGTGACAGGTTAATACCATAACGTGATCTATTCGGCTTTGACCCCCCCCCCCCCGCCAAGTTACACTCATACATTAAAACTTGCCACTTGGGAGGCTAAGGTGTTGGAGAGGAAGGGTTGGAAGAAGGGTTGCCATGGAAATGAAATTGAAGCTCTTGGTATAGAACAACACAGTCAGATGAATAAAGTCATTCACACGTACAACTTTTCTTTCAAAATAAATTCATCAAATAGCAGTTGCGATTTTCAATGGTAAGTATTCTTACAGAAATGATAAGAAGTATTGCATTTTACAACTCAACTCAGGTTTGCCAAACCACTATGCCTACCAACTCAGGCCTACCTAGCCCTCCTGCAAGCTACAGGTTTTACCACCACATAAAATTAGGCTGCCCTAATGGTAGCATGTTGTTTGCTAAAATCCATGTTCATTGATCATAATGAAAGGACGGAGCATTTACCAGATTGTACTTCAGAAGTGCTGGATGGTGCCTTGTTGGACCTTTCTGTGCAAGTCTTTCCCGTCATTCCCCAGTAGCCAGGTAATTCCTATATTTGGGAGGATGGAAAGCCAAAGTTTATTATTTTCAAGGTTTATCCTGGGAGCCACAGGTTTTACAACACCACAAAGTTAAGTTGTCCTAGTTCATGAGCTCAGTATTAACACAAGGAGTACAATGTAGTTCAGGCATCGAGATACTTTAGACTTACAACATGGGAACAGGCCCTTCAGCCCACTGAGTCCACTCCGACCATCGATCACCCGTTCACACAAATTCAATGCTATCCCACTTTCTCATTCACTACCCACACATTAGAGGTAATTTACAGAGGCCAATTAATGTACAAACCTCAACACGTCTTTGGGATGTGGAAGAAAACCAGAGCACCCGGAGGAAGCCCAGGCAGTCAGAGGGAGAACGTGCAAACTCCACAAAGATAGTACCCAAGGTCAGGATCGAACTGTGAGGCAGCAACTCCACCAGCTGAGCCACTGTGCCACCCTATCTTAATTTATTGCATCTGGTGACTTAAAATAGGGGCAGCACAGTGGCACAGCCAGTAGACAATAATGCGTAGGGCCATTGTAAAAGTGCAGTATCAGTCATTCATCTATTTGCCCTAATTTGTAGCCCTAATTCAACCCAATGGAATGCATCAGGATTAAATCCTACCTCCGTTGTATATTTTTCGATAGGAAGCGGCTTTCCACGGTGATGGTTGCTGAGGATTACCGCAATGGTCGACAGTGTTTTTCCCTAGAAAAAATACAAAGCAGTATCCTTATTGTGAGATTTCAAGAGTCAAGAGTTTAACCGTCATATGCACAGCCACCAGGGCAATTCAGATCTTATTTGCAGCAGCAAGCACATTGTGGATTCTGAAGATGGATTGTGTGTGAGCAGCCTTTTGTGAATTGGAAACAAGATTGTACTGTTATCATCCCTGCCCCAATTCCAAATATATTAAAAGAGAAAATAGACACAAAAAGTTGTAACTCAGCGGGACAGGCAGCATCTCTGGAGAGAAGGAATGGGTGACGTTTCAGGTCGAGACCCTTCTTCAGACTGCTGAAGAAGGGTCTCGACCGAAAACGTCACCCATTCTTTCTCTCCAGAGATGCTGCCTGTCCCGCTGAGATACTCCAGCTTTTTGTGTCTATCTTAGTTTAAACCAGCATCTGCAGTTCCTTCCTACATATTAAAAGAGAAATCAGCCTCGGTATACTATCGCATGAGACGGTAACGGGAGAAACATTTTAACCTTTGAGTAAGTGATGGGCACCGCCAGAATACGACACCAGAATATGGGTGATAAGCTGATATGTGTGGTACAAGGTGATATGGGTCATAGATTGTGATACAAAGTGATATGGGTGATACGGGGTATACGGAGTGACATGGGTGATACAGGGTGATATGGGTGATGTAGGGGGTTCCAGGGTGATATAGGTGATACAGCTGCTAAGATGATATAATGTGATATGGGTGATAAGTTGATACAAGGTGATAAAGACGATACGGGTGATATGGATGATACAAGTGATATGGGTGATACAAGATGAGAAGCTGATACAAGGTGATAAGGATGATACAGGTGATATGAATGGAAAGGGTGATATGAATGATAAGGGTGCTACAAGATGAGGTGAAACAGGGTATTGTCAGAGTGAGGCTCAGCGCAAATTGGAGGAACAGCACCTCATATTTCGCTTGGGCAGTTTACACCCCAGCGGTATGAACATTGATGTCTCTAACCAGATAGTCCCTGCTTCCCCTCTCTATCCCCTCCCCCTTCCCAGTTCTCCCACTAGTCTTCCTGTCACAGACTACAACCTATCTTTGTTCCACCCCCTCCCCTGACATCAGTGTGAAGAAGGGTCTCGACCCAAAACGTCACCCATTCCTTCTCTCCAGAGACGTTGCCTGACTCCAGCATTTTGTATCTACCTTTGATACAGGGCGGATATGGATAGGAGGAACGATCTCTTACCAGGCCCATGTCATCGGCCAGGATGCCCCCGCGAACGTTTTCGGGTCTCTCGCGCTCGGCAAAGTTTGTCAGCAGGTTGTAGTACATGTTGCTCCTCTGCTCCCAGAATGGGGGGAGGTCAGTGTTGTTCTCCCTCAGTATCATCCAGGCCAACGCCTGCTTCTGGTGAGGCAGCAACGGTGTGTGGACTGCCTGCCAACGCAAACCGTCAAAACACTGTAACCCCACGTGCTGGAAGAAGGTGCTTCAGGGGCAGTTTCCACCGACGTGTAAATCAAACAGCCGAACAGAGCTTAGCTTAGTTTAGTACACAAATCATTTGTACCAAAGTATAGTAGAAAACTTTTGCTTTGGCAAAAAAAGAGTTGGTTCTTGCCTCCGCTTTGGAGCTAGACCACTGACCTAGAGACTCTTGACACACAATCGTTGCCATACTTTATGACCCGACCCGCTGAGTTGCTCCAGCACCCTGTGTCTATCTTCAGTATAAACCAGCATCTGCAGTTCTTCAATCTCCCCCCCATTCTTCTGCAGTCCTGTAGATACAGGCCTAAGCAAAACACAAAAGTGCTGGAGGCACTCAGCGGGCCAGGCAGCATCTGGGGAGGGAATGGACGAGCGACATTTCGGTGTCAGATCCTTCTTCAGGCTGATGGATCCCGACATGAAACGTCGCCTGTCCATCCCCAGCCCAGATCCTGCCTGACCCACTGAGTTCCTCCAACGCGTTGTGTTTTGCTTAAGATTTTGGCATCTGCAGTCTCTTGTGGTGGTGAATCTGTGGAATTCATTGCCACAGACCATGTGGAGGCCAAGTCAATGGATATTTTTAAGGTGGAGATTGATAGGTTCGTGATTAGTAAGGGCATCAAACGTTACAGGGAGAAGGCAGGAGAATGGGGTGGAGAGAGAAAGATAGATCAGCCATGAGCATTTGATGGCAAGGTAGACTTGATGGGCCAAATGGCCTAATTCTGCTCCTATGTCTGAACATATCCTCATAAATAACCTGCTCATTCCAGGTATTAGTCATTTCCAACCTTCAATCCACTCCAGCTGTTCTCTCAGCAATGCCTAATACAAGGGGCCAGAGGAGGATCCCAGGAATGATTGGGTTAACGTATCATGAGCATTTGATGGCCCTGGGCCTACACTCGCTGGAGTTTAGAAGGATGAAGGGGGATCTCACTGAAACTTACCGAATAATGCAAGGCCTAGATAGAGTGAATGTAGAGAGGATGTTTCCACTGGTGGGAGAATCTAGGACCAGAGGGCACAGCCTCAGAATAAAAGGACGTACCTTTAGAAAGGAGATCAAGAGGAATTTCTTTAGTCAGAGGTTGGTGAATCTGTGGAATTCATTACCACAGAAGGCTGTGGAGGCCAAGTCAATGGATATTTTTAAGGCAGATTGATAGATTCTTGATTAGTACGGGTGTCAAAGGGATATGGGGAGAAGGCAGGAGAATGGGGTTGAGAGGGAAAGATAGATCAGCCATGATTGAATGGGCCGAATGGCCTAATTCTGTTCCTCTAATAACATGAACTTATGGCGCAGCCTCAGAATAAAAGGCGTACCTTTAGAAAGGAGATGAGGAGGAATTTCTCTAGTCAGAGGGTGAAGTCAAATACCTTACAAAGATCCGGGTCAACAGCATCCACCGCCCTAACCTCATCAATCACCTTCATTATACTCTCAAAAACACAATCAAGTTTGGCTCTGCACAAAGTCATGCTGACTCTCCCTAATTAATCCATTCTTTTCCAAATGTGAGTAAATCCCATATCTGAGAATCCCGTGCAACAGCTTTCCTGCCACTGATGCAAGGCTCACCAACCCATTATATGCTGGATTATCCCTATTTCCCATTTTCACTGAAGGAACAATATTGGCTACTCTCCAATCCTCTGGAACCTTGACCGGAGCCACAGAGGATATACAAAGATATTTGTCAAAGTAAAAGATTTTCGTCAGGGAACAAAAATCTGGGTCAACATAACTAATTACTGTGTTTGGCCACGAGTCAAAAATTGGGCGCAATTCTGGAAAAGCAATTATTTAAGACCAATAAACGGTTCTGAAGGCTCAACATCCGTGCACGTGAGCCACTACCCATGTAGGCCAGGAATGTCACGGGTAAATGTGTGCGCAGTAAATTGGCAACACCGTTCAATTGGAGGATGGGGACACAGAGCAAGGTTGGTTTTGCAGCAGCCATTTTACTTGGGTTACTGAGATGTACAATGCTCTGTTTTGTTCTGGCCTTTTCCTACCTCCAGTGTCCCCACCCCACTCTACTTTCAGTCTGAAGAAACCCAATTTCTATTCAACTATTCCTTTTCTCCAGAGATGTTGCCCGACCCACTGAGTTGCTCCTGCACGTTGTCTGTCTTCTGTACAATGTCCGTTGTTGTTTAGTAAACTAGTGTTTAAATACTCTGTTGTCGTTATTGATCTGTGCAACACATAACACAAAGTACAAAAATTAACAATTCCCATTTATATAGCTTTTTGCTGTGGTGGAAAATTTCAAGTTGCTTCACAGTAGCTCAAAAGACGTTTCTATTTTCACACAGTTACATGTATTTCCCCAAAAGCGTTTCATTTTACCTTAGCCGGTTCCATTTCCATAGTCTTATCATGCTCCTTCAGGTCTTCAAAAATCTTGTCAAATTCATTCTTTAGCTGTAAAAAGAAATGAGCAATTCTCATGTGGAGCAGCAAAAGAACAATGATTCTATGTACTTCCCTGGAGTGAAGGAGACGGAGGGAGAACCTGGGCGACACAGTGGCAAGGTGCTAGAGCTGCTGCCTCACAACGCCAGAGACCTGGGTTCAATCCAGACCTCAGGTGCTATCTGTGTGGAGTTTGCATGTACTCCACAAGGAGGTCGACCACTGTTTGGGACAAGGATCATTGGGGCATTCGTCAGGCCTGGATTGCCCGCCAGAGTACCGGGAACCTGCCTGAAGACGGAATCCGCCGAGCCCAGCCCCTGCTCGTCCCTGAGGCCAGAGAGGAGGGTGGAGGGAGTCGGCGACGTCAGTCGCAAGAACAAAGGGTCGGTAAGAAGAACCTTACCTTCTGCGCCCTCAAGATCGGCTGCAGGATCCACCCCTGGGGCACAAAGGCTGAAGGTGGCCGAGCAAGGAGAGGACAACAGTTCACTGGACGATCTGGACAGAAGAGACAGCTGCAAAGGGCCTGCAGCTGGGACTTTGAAAATTGCACCAAAACCAGGTAACTTGAATATATGGTCTCAGTGAACCATCTCTATACACTTTGCACTTATTCTGCCATTGTGTTTATTTATCGTAATAATTTACTGAACTGTATGCAAATAAGAGAATTTCACCTTGGTGCATGTGATAATGAAGAACCATTGTTGATTACTTGATCAGCACGGATGTCAGGGGTTATGAGGAGAATGGGGTTGAGAGGGAAAGATAGATCAGCCATGGTTGAATAGCGGATTAGACTTAATGGGCCAAAAGGCCTAATTCTGCTCCTATAATTTATGAACCATTGAGTTAACAATCATGCCTCAGGAAAGATCAAATATTTTAATTCCATATCAGTTGTAGCTTGGAACAGTGCTCCACTTTTTTAGTTTAGTTTAGTTTAGAGATACAGCACAGAAGCAGGCCCTCTGGCCCACCGAGTCCGCAACGACCAGCAATCCCTGTTACACGAGCACTATCCCACACACCAGGGAAATTCTATGATTTTTTACCGAAGGCCAATTAACCAACAAACCTGTATGTCTTTGGAATATGGGAGGAAACCGGAGCACCCAGAGGAAACCCACACGGTCACAGGAAGAACGTACAATCTCCATACAGGCTCACCCATGGTCAGGATTGAATGCGGGTCTCTGGCGCTGTAAGACAGCAGCTCTACCACTGCGTCACTGTGCCGCTCCACTTGTTTATCAACTTGGTTACAAAATGTGTGTGGAAGTTCCCTGAAGGTGACGTGGCTAATTCGACGAAGGTAACTGAGGAACTGCCGTGTTGAACTAAACGCTCACCTGTTCTGCTGTCATCTGCACTGCTGTGTGCACAGGAGCTTTGTAGCTTGGTCCAGCTCTTGCAGAACCCATTCCAGACCACGCTTCAGCAATCCCGCTGCCTGTTAAGAACATCGAAGGTCAGACTGCTGTACGTCCCACCAATTTGTCTGCATCAACCAAATACAAGTGCTGTCCATAGGCGCAAAGTGCTGGTGTAAGTAACTCAGCGGGTCAGGCAGCATCTCTGCACAAAAAGGATGGGTGACGTTGCAGGTCGGGGCCCTTGCTCAGATTCTGTCCACACTACCACACTACCACACCACGTACTATATCAATTGTTAATAAAAGTTCAGGTTTAGTTTAGTTTATACAGTGCGAAAACAGGCCCTTTGGCCTAATGAGTCTGGGCTGGTCGGTGATCCCTGCACATTGACACTATCCTACACACATTATGGACAATTTTACCAAGCCAATTAACCTACAAACCTGTACACCTTTGAAGCGCGGGATGAAACCGGAGCACCCGGGGAAAACCCATGCGGGTCACTGGGAGAACATACAAACTCCACACAGACAGCACCTGGTGTCAGGATCGAACCTGGATCCCTGGCGCCGCAAGGCAGTAACTCTACCGCTGCGCCATTGTTTATCCTTCCAAAGTTTGGTCATACAACTACAGAAGGGACGGAGACACGTTGAAGGGAGGTGAATAAAATTGCAGAAGGTGCTGATATTCCGAACAGTTTATGATGACGAGGAGGAGGTTTAGTGGGGATGCTTGATGCCTGGGGTAGACGGATAAAGTGTTACTGATTCAACAAGAGCACACCGGAGTTTGAAAACTGTTGAATTTGAGGCACACTGAGAACTTGAATCTGATAAAGGTAAATCTAGTCTAGCACATTATGTTCATAAGTTCTAGGAGCAGAATTAGGCCATTCAGCCCATCAAGTCTACTTTGCCATTTAATCATGGCTGATCCATCTTTAACCCTCAAGCTCATTCTCCTGCCTTCTTCCCGTAGCCCAACACCCTTACCAATCAAGAATCTGACAATCTCCACCCTAAAAATATCCATTGACTCAGCCTCCACACACGTCTGTAATAATGAATTCCACAAATTCCCCACCCTCTGACTAAATAAATTCATCCTCATCTCCTTTCTTAAGCTTCATCCTTTTACTCTGTGGCTGTGCCCTCTGGTCCTTGACTCTCCCACTAGTGGAAACATCCCCTCCACATCCACTCTATCCAGGCCTTTCACTGTTCGGTAAGCTTCAATTAGTTCCCCCCCCCCATCCTTCTGCACTCCAGCAGAAACAGGCCCAGTGCCATCAAACGCTCATTATTGAAGGATTGCTGCAGTGTTGGGGAAGCCACTCTCTGTTGGTCCCGGACTTATCCTCACAGGTTGGAGTGAAAGATCCTAAAAGCTTATTCATGACAGGATTAGTGCTCCGGTCGGTCAACATTAACCACACAACGGACAAATAGAAATAATCTGAGGGTGGAAACTGGTTGCCATCATTGCTACTACAGCGATTCCATTTCAAAATGCCCTAAATTACATAAAGAGATGTAACATCACAATGGGAATTGTGGAACTACAAGTCTGTCTTCCTGTCAGAAGCAGACCTGCAAGAATGCTGGTCAAATAGACTTGTTTTATTGTGGGTTGGGAGCATCAGGACGGGTGATCACCTGTTCATACTAGTTCTGTGTTATCCCACTTTCTCATCCACTCCCCACATGTTAAGGGAAATTTACAGAAGCCAATTAACCTACAAACCTGTACATCTCTGGAGTGAGGGAGGAAACCGGAGCGCCTGGTGAAAACCTGCGCGGTCACAGGGAGAACGGAAAAATTCCGCACAGACAGCTCCCGTAGTCAGGATCGAACCCGGGTCTCTGGTGCTGTGAGGCAGCAGCTCTACCGCTGCGCCACAGTGCCAGGGTCAACTTAAAGACTCCTCACCTGACCAGGGTTTAAGGTTACAACGGCCTGTCAGTCAAGGACCACCCTCCCTCCCTCCCTCCCCCATGGAGTCCGTGGACCGGTGGGATTTTACCTTTGTTGTGCGGCGTCAGTTTGAAGCCGTGAATCTTCAGTTTCTCCAGAACAGCGGCACGGTTTTCCTCTTTGCCCCAGAAGGAAAGCTGCACGGGCATGGTGAACACGTTGTTCGCACCGTACGGGACAACCCTGAGGAGAAAAAAAGAAGACGACATTTCATGGAGGTGGTGATTCATCACAGTCTTCACCCACTCCACCCCCGCATGACCCAAAGATGGCCCCGGAGCGTGGCGATTCTTTGCCTGTGCCACCCTGAGAGGGATCTGCTATCATCCCATACAATCGCTCTACTCTTTTAAACCTTATAGTTTAGAGATACAGCACAGAAACAGGCCCTTCGGCCCGCCGAGTCCGTGCCGACCAGCGATCCCCATACCAGCACTATTCCACACATTAGGGGGCAATTTACAATTTATACCAAAGCCAAATTAATCTACAAATCTTTCGAATGCCGGAGGAAACCGGGGAACCTGGGTTATACCCACGCGGTCACAGGGAGAATGTACAAACTCCGTTCAGGCAGCACCCGTAGTCAGGATCGAACCCGGGTCTCTGGCGCTGTAATGAAGCAACTCCACCGCTGCACCACTGTGTCGCTCGTTTATCCTACCTGGGAGCAGCGCAGCATTTCTAAATGTTCTATAAATGCTGAGACTGATGTTCGGCACTCTGTATTTTCCGCTTTGCTCTACATGTTGTACTGGAGTTTGACTTGATTGTATTTATGTACAGTGTATTTGATCTGTTTGGATGGATCCACTAGTGGGAGAGTCTAGGACCAGAGGCACAGCCTCAGAATAAACAGACATACCTTTAGAGAGGAAATGAGGAGGAATTTATTTAGTCAAAGGTGGTGAATCTGTGGAGTTCATTGCCACAGACGGCTGTGGAGGCCAAGTCATTGGGTATTTTGTAAGCGGGGATTGGCAGGTTCTTGATTAACGAGGGTGTAAAAGGTGACGGGGAAAAGGGAGAAGAATGGGGTTGAGAGGGAAAGACAGATCAGCCACGACTTGGTGAGCTGAATGGCCCAATTCTGCTCCTATGACTTATGAACTTAGCATGCAAAACAATGCTTTTCACTGCACCTCAGTACACTTGGCAATAATAAACCTAAAACCTAAACCATTCGCCCAGCCAGTGACTGAAATGGCACTGTTAGTAGAACCGCAGCCGACAGCAAATCTGCAGCGTTGCAACCAAGCACGGAAACGCGTCCAGACGCTGCAGGAACCCCCCTCTGTGAATGTACGACGCTCCAAACTCCGCGTCAGGCTGCGGGGCGTCAGCACCAGTAGAACAATCGCCACGGGACTGAGATCATTACCTCTCCCTCCCTCCCTCAGCACCCACCACTGCAAAGTTAATTTCTCAACTCCGTGCGGCAGCCGCCAGTCCCGTGGTGCAACAGTCCCGTGGTGCAGACACAGTCCCGTGGTGCAGCAACAGTCCCGTGCTGCAGCCCCGTGGTGCAGACAGTCCCGTGGTGCAGACGCAGTCCCGTGGTGCAGACGCAGTCCCGTGGTGCAGACGCAGTCCCGTGGTGCAGACGCAGTCCCGTGGTGCAGACGCAGTCCCGTGGTGCAGTCACAGTCCCGTGCTGCAGTGACAGTCCCGTGGTGCGACAGTCCCCTAGTGCAGCGGCAGTCCCGTGGTGCAGCGACAGTCTCCTAGTGCAGCGGCAGTCCCGTGGTGCAGCGACAGTCCCGTGGTGCAGCGACAGTCCCGTGGTGCAGCGACAGTCCCGTGGTGCAGCGACAGTCCCGTGGTGCAGCGACAGTCCCGTGGTGCAGCGACAGTCCCGTGGTGCAGACACAGTCCCGTGGTGCAGACACAGTCCCGTGGTGCAGACACAGTCCCGTGGTGCAGACACAGTCCCGTGGTGCAGCGACAGTCCCGTGGTGCAGCGGCAGTCCCGTGGTGCAGCGGCAGTCCCGTGGTGCAGCGGCAGTCCCGTGGTGCAGCGGCAGTCCCGTGGTGCAGCGGCAGTCCCGTGGTGCAGACACAGTCCCGTGGTGCAGCGACAGTCCAGAGTTGTATTTTTCAAAATGTCAGCGCCGCGGGGACTCAGCAAAACAAATAATAATGCTGAAGATTAATTGTGCAAACCAAGGAGGCAAGCTGCCACCAGGCAGCTTAATGCTGATGTGGAGATGGAACGAGGAAGCATTCCCGATGGAGCAGCCTGGCAGAGTTATTGTCAGACTGTACATTTCTCCTATTTAAAATTTCAGCATTTCAATTTGATCCCCCGAAGCAGGCATGACTAATATAATGAGTCGAGAGCCCGATTTCCTTCACGATTCAGTTCAGTAGAAAAGAAAATCAGATGAACGATAAACAGACGACCGATTTGTTGCCAAAGTGTAGGAAAATAACTGCAGATGCTGGTACAAATCGAAGGTATCACAAAATGCTGGAGTAACTCAGCAGGTCAGGCAGCATCTCAGGAGAGAAGGAATGGGTGACGTTTCGGGTCGAGACCCTTCTTCAGACTGAATGCCCCATGTATGCCCCGACACTGTCCTCCACATCAGACACAAAGGACGAGTTCTACGAGCACCTCGCATCCATCATCAGCAGCATCCCCAGCAAGGAAGAACTTGTTCTCTTGGGCGACTTCAACGCCAGAGTGGGCGCAGACCACGAATCGTGGTCTTCCTGCCTTGGGCAGTTTGGTGTGGGCAAAATGAATGAGAACGGACAGCGACTGCTCGAGCTGTGCACTTACCATGACCTGTGCATCGCCAACTCATACTTCCAGACAAAGCCCCAGCACAAGGTATCCTGGAGGCACCCACGCTCAAAGCATTGGCACCAACTGGATCTGATCCTAGTCAGACGTGCCGCCCTCAAGAACGTTCTCCACACACGCTCCTACCACAGTGCGGACTGCCACACAGACCACTCCTTGGTGTGTTGCAAGATCAGGCTGCAACCAAAGAGGTTCTACCGTACCAAGAAGCAGGGGAACCCCCGCATCGATGTCAGCAAGATGCCCCATCCAGACCTCGTGCAACAGTTTGCAGAGGCTTTTGAGAGAGAACTTGGCACCTCGTGTCCTGGAGACTCTGCAACAGAGAAGTGGGAAACTCTGTGGGACACCATGACCGCACAGCCTTGGCTAGCTTTGGGAAGAAGACCTCGAAGACACACGACTGGTTTGAGGCCAAGTCGACCGAGATGACTCCCGTCATCGAAGCCAAGCACGCCGCCCTAGCCGAGTACAAGCGGTCAGCCAACGAGAAGAACCTGCAGATCCTCAGGGCTGCCAGGAGCAGGGCTCAGCAGACTGCCAGACGTTGCGCCAATGAGTACTGGACACAGCTTAGTGAGGACATCCAGACGGGCGCCATAACAGGGAACATCAGGGGAATGTACAATGGCATTAAGAAGGCACTAGGACCAGTCCAGAGCAAGACAGCCCCCCTCAAATCCTCCACTGGGAAAGTAATCACAGACAAATGTCAGCAGATGGAGAGATGGGTGGAACACTACTCCGACCTCTACTCGAGAGAGAACACGGTGTCCCCCTCAGCCCTTGACGCCATTGAGTGACTGCCGACCATGGATGAGTTTGATGGAGAGCCGACGGTAGAAGAGCTCAGCAAGGCCATTGACAGCCTGCCCTCAGGCAAGGCCCCAGGCAGCGACAGGATTCCCCCTGACCTGATGAAGCACTGCAAGACTACCTTACTGCTTCCTCTGCATGAAGTCCTCTGCCAGTGCTGGCAAGAAAGAGCTATACCGCAGGACATGAGGGATGCCACGATCATTACCCTCTACAAGAACAAGGGCGAGAGAAGCGACTGCAACAACTACAGAGGCATCTCCCTCCTCAACATCGTCGGCAAGGTCTTTGCTCGGGTCATCTTGATCCGCCTGCAGAAGACATCCTCTATGGAGAGCTGACATCTGGGAGGAGAACCATCGGCCGCCCCCAGCTACGTTACAAGGATGTCTGCAAGAGAGATTTGAAGGCGCTCGACATCGATGTGGAGTCCTGGAAGAGCCTTGCAGCTGACCGCACGAGGTGGAGAGGTACCCTGAACCAACATCTCAAAACGGGGGAAGAGAAACTGATGAACGCAGCGGCAGACAAGCGGGCACGCAGAAAGGAGCGCAGCAACTTCAACAGACCAGAGACCACACACAAATGTGACCTTTGCGTCAGAGACTGTCACTCCCGCATTGGTCTCTTCAGCCACACGCGATGCTGCTCTAGCCGAGGTGTGGAGCAAGCAGCTAACAACTAGGATGCATCACCCATGGTCAGCCATGACTGAGGGGGGGCCTACTACTAACTTTCCCTGTAAGCTATTCTCCCCACAGATCCATTCATAGACTCAACATTCTGCCATTCACCTGCACACAATTGGCAATTAATAGCAACCAATAAACCTGCCAATTTGAACTGTGAAAATTCCAAATCTTATTGCCAAGTTCAGCATGGCACCATGTTTAAAAAAGGTGCGACTGAGATTCACAAGTCTTTCATAGAGTCACATAGCACGAAAACAGGCCCTTCGACCCAGCATGTCTAGGCCGACCAACATGCCCCATCTACACTAGTCCCACCTGCCTGCGTTTGTCCCATATCCCTCTAAACCTTTCCTATCCATTTACCTGTGCAAATGTAGTTTAAATGTTGGTATAATTTCTGCCTCAACTACCCTTCCTCCGGCAGCTCATACGATGTACCCTCCACCCTCTGTGTGAAAAAGCTTCCACTCAAATGTCTTTCAAATCTTTCCCCATCTCACGTTCAACCTATATCCTCTGGGTAAAAGACTATCTATTCACCTCATGATTTGATATACCTCTATAAGATCACTGCTTTTAGATCACTGCTATAGATCGCCACCATAAGATCGCTGCCTTAACATTGCCTCTCATCCCCCTGCACTCCAAGGAATAAAGTCCTAGCCTGCCCAACCCCTTCCCTGAGCTCAGGCCCTCAAATCCTGGCCACATCCTCACACTTCACAAAATGCAGCACCTCGCACTTAACAACATTAACCCTGTGCGTCAGCCAAGTGCGTTCCTCGACAATGGGCGTCTCCCAGGAATGAAGATGTCGACTCACCCCTCGATCTTCGCCAGCTTGTTATCCAGGACGAAGGCCAGTGGTGCTGCCAGCTCGCGTTTGATGTGTCCCACCTGTATGCCGTTCACATTATTCACTTGGACCGCATTGCAGTCATAATGATTGTTCGGATCCCGCTGAAGTGCAACCATTTCATTATTGCTCACCTGCCAACAACATTAAAAGCAAGTTAACAGCCAAGCAACCCCATAATATTTAGGCCTCAAACACAATAACCACAATCTGTCAGCAAATACATCAACATCCTCAGTGGGTGCTTCCTACAACAACCAACACATTATGCAAACTATTCTCCCTCTCTTTCAGGTGCCCCACCCGAGTGCACATCCATTTTTCTTACTGCCCTGTTCCCTTCCCACCAGCTCCATGTCCCCCTATTCCCTCTCTCTGGTGTTACAATTCATTCCTCTTCGCTCCTTATCTGACACCCTTGTATCTTCCCGCCTCCTTTTGTTACGCTTTTTGCTTATTATTTTTAATAGCTTGATTTCCACATTTAAATCAATTCTTCAACAAGTTAATAACCTTCATAAGTGAAGGTAGCACTGTGGTATAAGTTATAATTATGTTTTTGCACTCATTTCTTGTTTTTGCCTCTTTTCTTTCGCAGACTTTGTGTGTGACGTGTATGATTTGCGTTTATGTGTTTGTCTGAATCTATGTCCCCACAAAGAACATGGACACAGACATTTGGACCCATCCCCCTTGGAGTATTATGTTCAGTTTAGGTTACCCTGCCAAAGGAAGGGTGTCGTTAAGCTGCAAAAGTGCAGAGAAGTTTTACGAGGATGTTGCCAAGACTTGAGGGCCTGAGCTATAGGGAAAGGTTGGGCAGGTTAGGACTTTATTCCTTGGAGCGCAGGACACTGAGAGGTGATCTTATAGAGGAGTATAAGATCATGAGGGGAATAGATGAGGGCGAATGCACAGTCCTTTGCCTAGAGTAGGGGAATCAAAAACCAGAGGACATAGTGCCCGAGGGGCATTTGTTCACAGAGAGTGGTGGGTACATGAAGCTACAGAGGAGACAGTTGAAACAGGTACTCAAAATCATTTTACAAACTTTTGGATAGGTACATGGATAGGAAAGGTTTCGACGAATAAGGGCCAAATGCGGGCAGATGGGACTAGCGTAGATGGGGCATCTTGGTTGGATTGGGCAAATTGGGCTGAAGGGCCTGTTTCCATGCTGTGTAACTCTTTAAATTTTACATTGTAGCTGTGCCTTACCGTACTAGTCCATTTGACAATAAACGTGACGTGACTATAACTTAAATACAGGTTAGTACCATCACAACAGGGTGGGAGAAAGAGACCTTACCACACCAGTATAATAACGCAATCCAACTATATTTCCTCGGAGGTTCCCAAATAAGACGGCGGTGTCCAGATCCTCATCTGCTGCTGCCCCTGTGTCATCTGCAAGTGTGCGATTTATCATCTGGGACAACGTCTCCTCCGGATCCACAGCAAAGATATAACTTCCATCGGTGAAGCGAGAGGCAGCTTGTCCCCCCAGGTACTGGGAACTGTACCAATTCCGCCAGGACAGCATGCTACAGAAAGAAAAGCAACACCAGCCATACACTGGAATTTAGAAGGAAGAGAGGGGATCTTATCGAAACATATAAGATTATTAAGGGGTTGGACACATTAGAGGCAGGAAACATGTTCCCAATGTTGGGGGAGTCCAGAACAAGGGGCCACAGTTTAAGAATAAGGGGTAGGCCATTTAGAACTGAGATGAGGAAAAACCTTTTCAGTCAGAGAGTTGTGAATCTGTGGAATTCTCTGCCTCAGAAGGCAGTGGAAGCCAGTTCTCTGAATGCATTCAAGAGAGAGCTAGATAGAGCTCTTAAGGATAGTGGAGTCAGGAGGTATGGGGAGAAGGCAAGAATGGGGTACTAATTGAGAATGATCAGCCATGATCACATTGGATGGCGGTGCTGGCTCGAAGGGCCGAATGGCCTCCTCCTGCACCTATTGTCTATTGTCCTGTGGGAATGGGGCATTTAAAAGCACGGTTTATCAACACCTGAGGTGAACCCTTTTACCACAAGCCGCAGGAAGCAGCAGCAACTCTGCTGCACGGTGGCACAGCTGGTAGAGCCGCTGCCTCACAGCGAGCGCCAGAGACCCGGGTGCTGTCGGTGCGGAGTTTGTACGTTCTCCCTGTGACCATGTGGATTTCCTCCGGGTGTTTCCAGTTTCCTCCCACATCCCAAAGACATGCTGGTTTGCAGATTAATTGGCCTGGTAAAATTGCCCCTAATGTGTGGGGAGTAGATAACATCGAATTGGTGTGAATAGGTGATCAATGGTTGGTGTCGACTCAGTGGGGCAAAGGGCCTGTACCATGCTGTATTTCTAAGCTAAGCTAAATTGTAATGCAAGGAGTGCATGAGAAAATGGGATAAGATGGACCTAGTGTGAACTTGGTCGACGTGGATTCAATGGACTCAAGGGCCTATTTCCATGCTGTATCTGTAAACTATATATTGACCTAAAATCCTTGATCGATGTTCGGAATGTACTCATTGGGCCGAAAGACCTGTTTCCATGCCGTATCCCTAAATTAAATTAATCCTTTACTGCATGCATCATAAAACCTGCAACATCTCATAAATCTGTTTCAATACATGACCTGTAATCTGCTCTGTCTTTAGCTGGTAACATCCCACAGAATGTTTTGAGCAACCAAGATACTTGACTCAGATTAGGAGATAGTTCAACCCACTCCCTTGTTATTTGACCAGTCGACCCAGGACACTTGTCACATTTTGGCTTTCCCCGAGAATAAATTATTCCAAAATGGGAAAATAACATTGATGCATCTCTAGACAGCTCAGATTACCGAAAGGTTGCCCGTTTGTCAAATGAGATATTTCCTGTTAAATCCTACACAAGGATTAAAACACAATTATTACATAAATATGCTTTTATACATAAATCGTAGACTGCACAAGACAGAAATGATATTTCATCCATGCAATGAGTATCACAATCTCATTCAATGTCTCAACTTGGCTTCCAAAGTTTTTGAAATCATTTTAAATGCTCTCTTTCATGCTCCATTCTAAGATTCCTAACTCTTTAAGAAAACCATGATCATCCATCTGTACCAACTTCTACTCTGCAGAAGGCACAATAACTTGAAAGCTTGTACCACCAGATTCAAGAACATTTCCTTCCCTGCTGTTATCAGACTCTTGAATGGACCAAGCCTTGAATAAGCCAAGGAAGCATTTCTGTTCTCCCAATCTACCTTTTTGCAGCTCTGGCACTTTTTTAAAATCTGCACTTTCTCTGTGGCTGTAACACTATACACTCTTTTTCGTTTATCTTTTTGCACTCCCTGCAGTAGTTTAGTTTTAGTTTAGTTTATTGTCACATGCAATGAAGTTCAGTGAAAAGCTTTTTGTTGTGTGCATTCTAGTCATCGGAAAAACTAGACATGATTTCAATCCAGCCATCCACAGTGTACAGGATAAAGAGAATAACGTCTGGTGCAAGGTAAAGTCCAGTAAAGTCAGATTAAAGACAGTCTGAGGGTCTCCACTGAGGTTGATGGTAGCTCAGGACTGCTCTGTAGTTGATGATAGCATGGTTGAGTTGCATGATAACAGTTGGGAAGAATCCGTTCCTGAATCTGGAGGTATGCATTTTCACATTTCTGTACCTCTTGCCTGTACTCGCGTATGGTATGAAGTTCCTGGATAGCATGCCAAACAAAGTTTTTCACTGTAGATACACACAAAGTACAGGAGTAATTCAGAAGGTCAAACAGCATCTCTGGAGAAAAGGAATAGGTAACGTTTCGGGTCGAGAACCTTCCACAGACTGAGCAAGTCATATGTTTTTCACTGTATTGAGTTAGATATAGCTCTTAAGGCTAAAGGAATCAAGGGATATAGTGAGAAAGCAGGAACGGGATACTGATTTTGGATGATCAGCCATGATCATGTTGAATGGCAATGCTGGCTCAAAGGGCCAAATGGCCTACTCCTGCACCTATTTTCTATGTTTTTTTCTTGGTACACATGATAATAATAAACAAAACCGTTATACACTTCAAATTCCTAGGAGTCAATATCACCAACAACTTCTCCTGGACCACCCATATTGAAGCAATGCCCAAGAAAGCACACCAACGCCTCAACTTCCTTAAAAGGCTTAGGAAGAAGGGTCTCGACCCTAAACGTCACCCATTCCTTCTCTCCTGAGATGCTGCCTGACCTGCTCCAGGCATTTCGTGAAAATAGGAAGTTTGGTATGTCACCAACTTCTACATATGCACGTTAGAAGGCATTTTATCAGGATGCACCACAGCTTGGTTTGGGAACAGCTCCATCCAAGACTGCAAGAAATTGCAGCGAATTATGGACGCAGCCCAGACCACCACACAAACCAACCTCCCTTCCACTGACTCCATTAGCAGGCCCTTCGGCCCAACTTGTCCACACAGGACATGTCCCAGCTATAGTCCCACCTGCCCGCGTTTGGCCCCTATCCCTCCAAACCTGTGCTATCCATGTACCTGTCCAACTGTTTATTAAATGTTGGGATAGTCCCTGCTTCAACTACATCCTCTGGCAGCTTGTTCCATACACCCACCACCCTTTGTGTGAAAATGTTACCCCTCTGATTCATATTAAATCATTTGCCCTTCACCTTAAACCTATGCCCTCTGGTCCTCGATTCACCTACTCTGGGCAAGAGGCTCTGTGCATCTACCCGATCTATGCCTCTCATGATTTTATACACGGTCCTTTTAAATGTCACCAGGTATATCCAATCACATGGAACACATTGTGTATTTTTGTTACCATTGTATTCATGATTTTGTTCTATGTATGAATCCCAAGCTAATTACACCTTCTTGGAGATGCTGCCTGACCCTCGAAGTTACTCCAGCTCTTTGTATCTTTTTTGGAAAACCAGCATCTACAATTCCTTGTGTCTACACTTTCTTGAGTGTTGGTATCACTACGAAAAGACACACAACAGCCCAACCATAGTGCCGAATAGCATCACAAAACTGAGCATATTCATACAGTGTGGAAACAGCCTCTTCGACCCAACTTGACCAACATGTCTCATTTACACTAGTCCCACCTGCCAGTGTTTGGCCCACATCCCTCTAAACCTATCTATCCATGTACCTGTCCAAATGTTTCTAAAACCTTGCGATAGTTCCTGCCTCAACTACCTCCTCCGGCAGCTCGTCTTTGCAACTCACCACCCTTTGTGTAAAAAAAAGTTACCCCTCAGGTTCCTATCAAACCATTCCCCTCTCACCTTAAACCTCTGTTTTCCTCTGATTCTCGATCCCAAAGCAAGTAGATTAAAAACTGTTATGTGGTCTACGTTTAACTCAATCAATGGGGAAAGAGAAACAACAATCTTCTGGATAATAGATTTTAAGGTTTGCAGATTTTAAGGTTAACTCAGAATCTGATGGATATTCTGGGCTCCAGCTGACCCACTGATCCATTTCTCCAGTCGTGATTAAAAGGCAACTTTAAACCACACTAGGTGAAAGATCGCTCTGTTTCCCCAAATTAATTTGAAGTGAAGTGATGCTAACAGGAAATGCTGCCCCTCCACTTCCCTCCCATTAAAAACAAACCCTTTCATTCACTGAACCAGGGCCCACAACAACAAGGCGATGACTGGGCAGGCGTTGTTGCCCGCCCCCCCCCTGGTTCTACCTCCCTTATATAACCGACGAAAGCACCAAAGCAAGAGCACGCTGTGAAGGCTCTGACAGTATTATGTCTGCAACAGGACACTTGCAGCTAGATTATACACAGCTCTCTGGTCTGCAGCCCAGTCCTCACGCAAACGTTTTAAAAGCAAAACGCAGCTCTTAAACCGCAGCTCGCACATGAAAATCGGTTCACTACCTCTGCGTACAAAGGATAAGTCTTCAGCACAAAATCAAACCGTTCCCCCCTTGTCAGTGATTCTCCAAACACAAAAGGCCCGACGTGCGGCGGCGGCGCCGGAGCTCCTGGCCAGCCTCCTTTCACTTTCACATTGGCAGGCGACGCCGCCGCTGACTGACAGCGCCCTCAGCCACACAACGACGGCCCCTCGCACAGCCCGGCCTATGGGAGCCGGCGGGGGGCGGGACCAGTGCGGCGCCGGCCAATCGGAGACGAGCTGCCATTCCCGCCGCCCAGCTCAAGGTGGGACGTTGACAAGGGTCAATATTATGAAACATGATCAACATTTGCCAACCTGCTCATTTTTTTTACCTGACTTGACAGCTGTTTTCAACCTGCCTGCTGATCCACATTGCAGGGAAAAGACACTGCAATGTTTAGATTTGTTTTTAATTTCTACTGAGTTGTTGTTTTTTATTGGGGGGGGAGGGGGGGAATAGGTTTATTAGACAATAGGTGCAGGAGTAGGCCATTCGGCCCTTCGAGCCAGCACCGCCATTCAATGTGATCATGGCTGATCATTCTCAATCAGTACCCCGTTCCTGCCTTCTCCCCATACGCCCTGCCTCCGCTATCCTTAAGAGCTCTATCTAGGTCTCTCTTGAAAGCATTCAGAGAACTGGCCTCCACTGCCTTCTGAGGCAGTGAATTCCACAGATTTACAACTCTCTGACTGAAAAAGTTTTTCCTCATCTCTGTTCTAAATGGCCTACCCCTTATTCTTAAACTGTGGTCCCTTGTTCTGGACTCCCCCAACATTGGGAACATGTTTCCTGCCTCTAACGTGTCCAATCCCTTAATAATCTTATATGTTCCAATAAGATCCCCTCACAGTAGCGCAGCGTTAGAGTTACTGCCTTAGTGCGGCAGAGACCCGGGTTCAAATCTGAGTACGGGTGCTGTCTGTACGAAGTTTGTACATTCTCCTTATGACCGCTTGAGTTTTCTCTGGGTGCTCCAGTTTCCTCCCACATTCCAAAGACACGCAGGCTTGCAAGTTAATTGGCTTCTGTAAATTGTCCCCAGTGTGTAGGATCGGACGAGTGTACGGGTGATTGCTGATGAGCGCGCTGACGTAGTGGCCTTGAGGGCCCGTTTCTACGCTGCATCTCTAAACTAAGAATTCTTGAGTGTTTTCATTTGTGTTCTATTCATACAGATGTTTTTAATAGCTTATCTGCAAACAAAGATAATTCCTATTCAGGAAATTGAAGTTTCATGATATATGGCATCCAGATTCAAACCAGGGGTGCCCTGGCTTTGAAAAAAATGTGCTGTCTTTCAATTGTCGACATAAAAACAAATGTTTCACCATGATAACGGCAATATTTATTTCCTATGAGAGAGCATGCTTGAAGTACAGAGTTTAAATAAGTGGGGAATACATGAGATTTCTGAACATGGTGTGCTGATTATGGCCATAAATTCAGACCAAATACTAACAATAATGCTGTTACATTGGACATTACATGTTCACTTTTAGCATCGGAGTTGCATCCAAACCAACCCGCGGCTTTGTTGTGGGTGGGGATCTTAATGAATCTTCATTAAATCTGCGGATTTGGCTCAATTAAACAAAAAGAGAAACAAGTTAATACCTGAACCAGACATTACATAATCACAGCATGCACAATTAATATTTTCTGTCTATGTATCTAGTCCTAGACAAAGTCACATTTAACTTAATGGTTGCTAACTTTTGTGTCAATGGAAATATTTTCCCATATTTCATTTAACATAAACCTTTGTAATTTCGATCATCACTTCTGAACTTCTCTTTAACCTTGTTCATACGTTTCTCCAAACTCTCTCCATGCTGGCAATCATAACGTATGCCACAAAGCTCTGCGGGGAGGAATATCGGCAAGCTCTTCCTTTTCCCCTCTCCTCCAGAGTGAGCCCCACTCAGACTGGAAGAACACTGCCTCATATTCCGCTTGGGTGCCTTACAACCCAACCATGTGAACATTGACCACCGGTTTCAAGTAATACCCCCTACCTTTCCTCTGCCCCATCCACACCAGTGTGCACCTTCGCTCCACCATGCCAGGCACGCTGCTCCTTTCCCCCATGTATGTCACCTCATCCCCATTCCTATCTCTCATTTAAACCCCTCTTTCCCCTCCCCCCTGTTCTCCCACCCATATCCTTCCCTCCAGCATTAAATTGCTCTCCTTCTTTAACTAACACCCTTTTCTCTCCTTTTCACCTCTAGTCTTTGTCACCTCCAACCATCTGCCAATCACTCCCCCCCCCCCCCCCCATGCATATCTACCTATCACTTGCCAGGCTTTCCCTCCCTGCCCACTCCACTTCTCTTTTCCACCTTCTTCCCCCCTCATTTCAACAGTCTGACAAAGAGCCCTGACCCAAAACGTCGCCAGTCCATTCCCTCCGCAGATATTGCCCGAGCCTCTGATTTCCTCCAGCACTGTGTCTTTTCGTAGGATTGGGTAATGAAGAAATCGAGAGCATAGGTTTAAGGTAGGAGGGGAAATGTTTAATAGGAACCAGAAGGACAAGTATTTCACACGTAGGGTGGTACATATATGGAATAAGTTGCCAGAGGAAGTGGTTAAGGCAGGTACAATGACAAAAGATATTTGGACAGGTACATGGACAGGAGAGGGTGAAAGAAATATGGGTCAAATGCAGACAAATGGCACTAGCTTAGATGGGCATCTTGGGCAGCATTAATAAATTGGGTCTGTTTCCATGCTGTATGACTCTTATGTACGGCAAGGTGGTGCAGCGGTAGAGTTGCCGCCTTGCAGCGAATGCAGCACTGGAGATCCGGGTTCGATCCCGATTACGGGCGCTGTCTGTATGAAGTTTGTACGTTCTCCGCGTGACCTGCATGGGTTTTCTCCGAGATCTTCGGTTTCCTCCCACACTCCAAAGACGTACAGGTATGTAGGTTAATTGGTTTGGTAAATGTAAAAATTGTCCCTAGTGTGTGTAAGATAGTGTTAATGTGCGGGGATCGCTGGTCGGCACGACCCGGTGGGCCGAAGGGCCTGTTTCCGTGCTGTATCTCTAAACTAAACTTATGACCAAGTCTTCAATGCCAAAGTCATCCATTAAAGAACTCAAGAAGAATTGTTTCCTACTTCTTCCTGACTTCAATAAATTGTCCTCTAACTAAGGACAAGAACTAAGAATGCACAAGCTATTTCTAATTAATAAATTCTCCTCAGCAGTTAGCCCAGGTCAGATAGACATACAGTTCTAATTTAGTAAGTAAGCATCCCAACTGCCAGGTCACAGTCTGAGCAATGCCAAAGGAATCATACAACCGTAGCCATAGTCATACAGGACGGAAACAGATCCTTCAGCCCAACTTGCCCAAGATGCCCCATCTACACGAGAACCACCTGTTTGGATCACATCCCTCTGAATGATTCCTTTCCATATGTACCTGTCCAAATATTATTTTAATATTGTTATGATACGTGCCTCAACTACCTCCTCTGGTAGATCATATACCCACCACCCTCTGTACAAAGGCGGATCACCCTCTGAGTGAAAGGATTTATTCACAAAATGCTGGAGTAACTCAGCAGGTCAGGCAGCATCTCGGGAAAGAATGAATAGGTGATGTTTCGGGTCGAGACCCTTCTTCAAACCGAAGAAGGGTCTCGACCCGAAACATCACCCATTCCTTCTTTCCCGAGATGCTGCCTGACCTGCTGAGTTACTCCAGCATTTTGTGAATAAATACCTTCGATTTGTACCCTCATTTGCAGTTATTTTCTTATACTCTGAGTGAAAGGAGATCAGATAGTAGTTATAAACATTTGAAGAGCTCTGTCTGGAGATATTCTACTGCTTAAACAATTAGAGTTCTAATTGACAAGATTATTTTGTTGAAAAGATTTACTGTATTATACCTCTTGCTTTTTAGCAAATCCAAATCTGCAATCAATCTGACTATTAGTTCTTTCCAAGAGATCTCTGGTCATATCTGCATCCTATAAAATGAAAGAAATAAGGTAAAAGGATAGCACAATATATCAGAGTATATCAAATATCTAGGCACTGGCAAAAAAACTGAAAGCCAGAAAGATTAAATTGATTAGAATGTGTCAGAATAAATACAATGACCTTTTCCTCACCTTTAACAATTTTATCACTTTGTAACTTCCTACTATTGTGGACACAATGAATTGCAGATGCTGGTTTACAAAGAAAAGACACAAAGTGCTAGAGTAATTCAGTGGGTCAGGCAGACTCTCTGGAGAACATGGTTCGGATCCTATGTATGTTCTCCAGAGATGCTGCCTGACCTGCTAATTTACTCCAACACTGTAACTTTCTGCTAAATCTTCCTGCCTTAATATAAATCCCTTTCACTGCATCATCCTGCAGACTTGGCTGGCTTAAAGTCATCCATCTCCCGATGATAAATGCTGGAAGTTATTATGCCCTTCAGGCCTCCCTTCCCTTAACAATCTGCAGCCTCAATCACCCTGTGTTTTGTGATCCAATCCTCCTTTCCTACTTTCCAATGTTAGTCGTGTCCTCTAAAATTAATCTAGGCCCTTCACGTGGTTTGATCATATTTTCAAGAGATGTACGCATGTAGAAATACAATCCTAGCATTGGTTCAATGGTGCTTTATTGTCTCACGTGCGAAGTACAAACCCACAGTCAAATTATTTTCTTACAAACAGTCCAGTAGAGTATTGCAATACCATCCCTGATTAGCAATTGTATAGAAATAGTCCACTGATCCTGCGTGCTAGAGGGGCCATGTTTTAACGCCATTTTCCATGTCCTGTCCATGCTCCAGTTGTTAAGAGTGGGGCTTAATGCAGGCAGGCCCCAGGCTACAGCTGTTGTCTTCCTTGGTCGACCTGCAAACCAACATCGTCCCTTCGTCCAGCCGCATAATATAAATCACAGCAGTGCGTCCACTGCGTCTACATCCTGGGATCAAAATACAGCTGCTCCTCAGCTTCTGATGGGGTTCCGTTCTGAGAAATCCATCGGAAACCGAAAGCATTGTAAGTCGTAATGCATTGTAATACACGCGAGTATGTGGCCAGAAGCGAGCGGCGGCTCGCTACGGGTCACTGCCGTGTGCACCATCGCAAAGTCGGACTATCGCAAGTCGAAACATCGTAAGCCGGGGAGCTAGAAATCTAGGTACCTAGGTATCTAGAAATGGAGAGTTTAAAGTTTCATTCGCTCACTTATTCAAAGATTGCTTCAGCAAGGGTATTGATAAGTTTGCATCAGTCATTCTCCTTTACCAGTTGAAGCACAGAATATCAGAGTGGAGGGCATGGATCATACTAAACATGTTTAAATTACTAGTTACCACAGGTCTAGAACTACTGCATACAGTTCTGATTACTATATTACAAGGATAATGAAACCTCAAGAAGGTGTACCAGGTAGGTTTACGAAGACATTGCTGGGGCAAGATAACTTTTGCTATGAGGAAACATTGGGCAGAACGGATGAATTTTGTTTTGAACAATGACAGTTGAGATAGAAAGGACCTAATTTCCTTAAGAGAGAAATTAATAACCAAAGGTTACTGACCAAATGATTGGGAGAGGCATGAACAGGAGAATTCATGGCGGTGCAGCAGTAGAGTTGCTTCCTTTACAGCACCAGAGACCCAAGTTCGACCCTGACTATGGGTGCTATCTGTACGGAATTTGTACGTTCTCTCCGTGACTATGTGGGTTTTCTGTTTTCTCCCACACTTCAAAGACATGCAGGTTTGTAGGTTAATTTGGCTTCAGTAAAGTTGTGAATTGTGTGTAGGATAGTGTTAGTGTATGGGGATCATTGGTCGGCACGGTCTCGGTGGGGCGAAGATCCTGTTTCCGCACTGTATCTCTAAACTAAATTAAACTAAGCTAAACACTCCAAAAAGTGGTGGAGTTAAAGTACACAATGTCTGATAGCAAAGTAGAGGAGGAAAAATGACTGATGCATGGTCGGCCATTATCTTCTCTGACCAAGAACTGATAAGTGAAACACAATGGACCAAGAGAGCTTAATCTGTGAACTAAGTATCAACGATTCATTTTTGGATTGCAACCAGATTCTCACTCCAGATTCTGCTACACATTCTTTTAAGAAGGCATACATTACGTGTACACCCCAGTACACATTACATTACATGTACACCCCAGTACACATTGACAGCGCCAAGAGATGGTTGATAGCTTCAAGTTCTTAGGAGTAAGTATCACCAGCAACTTGTCCAGGACCAGCAATATCGAAGCAATGGCTAAGAAAGCACACCAACGCCTCTACTTCCTTAGAAAGTTTAGGAAATTCAGCATGTCCCCAACAACTCACACCAACTTCTAAGATGTGCCGCGGAAAGCATTTATTAGGATGTATCACAATATGGTTTGGGAAATGCTTAATCCAAGACTACAAGAAATTGCAGAGAGTTGTGGACGTAACCCAGACCATCATGCAAACCAATCTCCCTTCCATTGACTCCATCTACACCACGCTCTCATGGCAAGGCCATCGGCATAATCAAGGGCCAGTCTCACCCCGGTCACTCCCTCTTCTCCCATTAGGTAAGAGACACAGGAGTGTGCAAATGCATACCTCCAGATTCAGGGACAGTGTCTTCCCAGCTGTTATCAGGCAATTGAACCATCCTATCACCAACGACAGAGCAGTCCAGATCTACCTCAATGGAAACCCTCAGACTATCTTTAATTGGACTTTACCTTCCAATAAACGTTATTCCCCTTACCCTGTATCTGTACACTACGGATGGCTTGATTGTAATCATGTATAGTCTTTTCACTGACTGGATAGCATGCAACAGAACAGCTTTCCACTGTATCCAGTACGCGTGTCAATAATAAACTAAACTAAGACTCCAACGAAATAAAATACTGGGAACTCTCAAAGGAACAGGCAGCATCTGTGGAGAAAGAAACAGAGTTAACATTTCAAGTTAGTGGAAAGGTCAACTGCATGAAATGTTAACTTTGCTTCTCTTTGTCCACATGAGCAGCCTCACCTGAGAAGTATTTTCAACATTTTCTGCCTTGTTTTTCAGATTTCTAGTGGGTGGAATATTTTAAATTTAGATGATTAAACTACTATTACCTTACCTCCTGCAAGGTACATCTTTTGAGCCCATTAGCAATGGTACCTCTGGATTCCCTGTTGATGAAGCTTGTGACGCTGATATTTCTGCATACACGACGTCCAAATTTTACAAAGCTTTCCTGGGATTCTGAAGCATATCTCATAAGTGCGATCCGTGAGGTGTCAATGTGAAAGGGAAATCTTGCGTTTGTTTGGAATGGCCTGGTTAGAAACTGAACAAAATTTATATCAATGATAGAAATGAAATGAAAAAAATTAAATTAAATTAATAAGTTTATTGGCCAAGTATGTACACATACAAGGAATGTGCCTTGGCGCTCCGCTTGCAAGTAGCAACACGAACATAAAAATAGAAAATAGGTGCAGGAGGAGGCCATTCGGCCCTTTCAGCCAGCACCGCCGTTCATTGTGATCATGGCTGATCGTCCACAATCATCTGCGCCCAACTTCTCCCCATATCCCTTGAATCCGCTAGCCCCGAGAGGTCTATCTAACTCTCTCTTAAATTCATCCAGTGATTTGGCCTCCACTGCCCTCTGTGGCAGAGAATTCCACAAATTCACAACTCTCTGGGTGAAAAAGTTCCTTCTCACCTCGTTTTTAAATGGCCTCCCCTTTATTCTAAGACTGTGCCCCCTGGTTCTGGACTCGCCCAACATTGGGAACATGTTTCCTGCATCTAGCTTGTCCAGTCCTTTTAGAATTTTATATGTCTCTATAAGGTTCCCTCTCATCCTTCTAAACACCAGTGAATACAAGCCTAGTCTTTTCAATCTTTCCTCATATGACAGTTCTGCCATCCCAGGGATCAATCTCGTGAACCTACGCTGCACTGCCTCAATTACAAGGATGTCCTTCCTCAAATTAGGAGACCAAAACTGTACACAATACTCCAGATGTACATACAGTAAAACAAATAAGAATAAAGCATAAAACATTAAAATATTAAGAATACAACATTACAGTTTAAACATGTGAGTGAAATAAACCAGAGCAAAAAGAGACGACAGACTTTTGGTTATTGAGTAGAGCTATTACTCGTGGAAAAAAAGCTGTTTTTATGTCTGGCTGTGGCGGCTTTGACAGACCAGAGTCACCTTCCAGCGGGAAGTGCTTCAAAGAGTTTGTGGCCAGGGTGAGAGGAGTCAGAGATGATCTTGCCCACTCGCTTCCTGGCCCTTGCAATGTACAGTCGTCAATGGGAGGAAGGTTGCAGCCAACAACCTTCTCAGCTGATCGAACGATGCGTTGCAGCCTCCGGATGTCGTGCTTGGTGGCTGAGCCAAACCAAACTATGATGGAGAAGGTGAGGACAGACTCTACGATGGCAGCACAGAATTGGACCATCACCTCCTGTGGCAGATTGTGTTTCCTCAGTTGCCGCAGGAAGTACATCCTCTGTTGGGCCTTTTTGACTGTGGAGTTGATGGTGGCCCCCCATTTAAGGTCCTTGGAGATGATGGTTCCAAGGAACTTAAATTACTCCACAGATGTGACTGTGGTGTTGTTGATGGTGATTAGGGGGAGGGGAGGGGGAGCTCTCCTAAAGTCTACAATCAGTTCCACTGTCTTAAGAGCATTGAGCTCCAGGTTGTTACGAAGGCACTGGACTCCAGCTGTGTCACTTCCTGTCTGTAGGCAGATTCCTCCCCATCCTAGATCAGTCCAATCAGGGTAGTGTCATCCGCAAACTTGGGAAGCTTGACAGAGGAGTCTGTAGAGATGCAGTCGTTGGTGTAGACAGGGCCGTTTTTACAGCATTATGGGCCACCGGGCAAAGCAGTGTACTGGGGCCCCTACTGTTACTCTCCCCCACCCCACTTTCCCTACCAGCCCCCCCCCCTGTCGTGCCGGCGAAAAGCACTTACCGAAAAGCACTTAGCAATGGACTTAGGGTGCTACATTGTTGCGAAAAGCACTTACAGATCGCTGTGAGAAGCACTTAGGGACTGAAAATGTTGCGAAAAAAGCACTTATTGAACCTACATTTTTAAAGTAGTATTTATTTATTGCAAGTCACTTAACATACACAGATCAGCATGGGGCCCCTATGCTCGTGGGCCCCCGGGCAAGTGCCCATCAGGCCCATGCGTTAAGACGGCCCTGGGTGTAGAGAGAGCAAAGGAGAGGGGAGAGTACGCAGCCTTGCGGTGCTCCTATGCTGAGGGTCAGCAGGTCCGAGATGTGCTTTCCCAGCCTCACATGCTGCTTCCTGTCTGTCAGGAAGTTGATGGTCCACTGACAATACAATACAATACAATACAATACAATATATCTTTATTGTCATTGTACCCAGGGGTACAACGAGATTGGGAATGCGCCTCCCATACGATGCACTAATTTAGGTAATTTAGACAGCAGCAACCCAACGAAACGAACAGTTATAACAGTTTTGGACAGGGTAAAGTGCAAGTTGATCTATGCGTTGTGGCCATCCGGCTCAGCAGGACCGGTTCATAGCAGCTATGGCCCTGGGGATGAAGCTGTTCCTGAGTCTGGAGGTGCGGGCATAGAAGGCCTTGTATCGTCTGCCCGATGGAAGGAGTTCGAACAGACTGTTGCAGGGGTGTGAAGAGTCTTTGTGGATGCTGGTGGCTTTTCTGAGGCATCGTGTGTTGTAGATGCCCTCCAAGTCTGGTAGCTGTGTTCCGATGGCCCTCTGAGCTCTATGGACTACCCGCTGTAGAGCTTTCCTTTCTGCCTCCGTGCAGCTGAGGTACCACGTTCAGGCACAGTTTGGAAGAGTTTGGAGTGTAGTAGCTCTGGCATACTCTGTTCTACGTTCAAATACTGTATTAACTAAAACTACATGTGATTTGACAATTTTGAAAATCATGTCAATATTATGTAGCATAAATTGCTACTTTCTTTGCTACTTGATTTACATTTATTTAATAAACCACTGGTTAATTCAAACTGCTATATTTTATAAACATACAATAATCCAGGTGCAATCCTGTAACTCTTTTAGACTTCACTTTAGTCTTTAGAGAAACATCGCAGTAAACAGGCCCTTCAACCCACTGTGTCTGTGTTGACCAGCAATCATGCCATGCACTAGAACTATTCTACAGACCAGGGACAATTTCTAATTTTTTACCGAAGTCAATTAACCTACAAACCTGAACGTCTTTGGAATGTGGGAGGAACCAGAGCACACCGGAGAAAGCCCATGTGGTCACAGGGAGAACGTACAAACTCTGTGTAGACAGCACCCGTAGTCAGGATTGAACTCGGGTCTCCGGCGCTGTAAGGTACAACTCTACCACTGCGCCACCGTGTCTTCTTGAGTCTTCAACTGACCTGGAATCCCATATAACTGTGGTCTCTTTGACATTGCTTTTAACCCATTCTTGCTGGCTTGCCATGAGAAAGCAATGACTCCATGGCCAAAGTACGTTACAAGCATATATTTTCATTGCGAAAATTTACCGATTTATGTTCTTGCTAAGAATATTCTCAGGATATCAACATTTCAATTGTTTTTAAACCACAAAATGATAAAGTAGACCAAATGGTACTGTACTCGCTGGTGTTTAGAAAGATGAGGTGGGAATCCTATTGAAACCTAGCGAATAATGAAAGGCCTAGATGGAGTGGATAGAGACACATAATGTTGGAGTAACTCAGAGGGTCAGGGCAGCATCTCTGAATAAAAGGAATAGGTGACGTTTTGGGGTGAGACCCTTCTTCAGACTGGGAGAGACTGAGATAAAGTGAATGCAGAGAGGATGTTTTCTGTGGTGGGAGAGTCTTGGACCAGAGGGCACAGCCTCAGAAAGGCATGCCTTTCTAATGGAGATGAGAAGGAATTTCTTAAGCTGGAGGGTGGTGAATCTGTGGAATTCATTGCCACAGACGGCCAAGGAGCCCAGGTCATTGGGTATTTTTAAAGCGGAGATTGATATGTTCTTGATTAGTAAGGGTGTCAAAGGTTACGGGGGAGAACGCAGGGTAATGGGGTTGAGAGGGACAACTAGATTAGCCATGATCGAATGGCGGAGCAGGCTCAATGGGCCTAATTCTGCTCCTATTTTTTATGGTCTTATGAAATGCATATTAGTCCAGCACAATTAAGTTGCATTCAGCAGCGTAAATGTTTATAGCTCTTTACCTACCAACATCACAGCATAGACGTAGAATTTCAATAGCAGCAAAACTGTACTCATGACACGTTCACGTTTCCAGTTTGGAATCATAAATTGTCCAAAAAGGCTGCTAACAGGCACTGCAAAAAACCTTTCAGGAAGAGAATCAGACAAAGTAGGTGTACAAGTTTATCCAATTATAATTCACAGTGCAAAGTTAATTTAGGGAGAGAATTCCTGCATTTTGTTTTGGGACAAGCAGGCAGACCATCCTTAATTGTACCTGAGAAGGTGTGATGAGCCATCTAGATTCATACAGCACAGAAACAGGCCCTTTGGCCCAACTCTTCCATACCAACCAAGAAGCCCCATCTAAGCTCGTCCCATTAACCCGTGTTTGGCTCTCTAATGAAGATACTACCACAGCGCTGAGGGAGAGAGTTGCACAATTTACACCCTGCAACGATGAAGGACTGCCGAAATATTTCCAGGTCCGAGATGACATGTGAATTAAGAGTAACGTGCTGTGGGTGATGTTCCCCACACGTACTGTTGATGGTGGCAGAGTCGTGGGTTTGGGATCAGCTGTCAGAGTGGCCTAAGTGAATAACAGCCATGGATGACACACATCGCAGTCATAAAGGTTCAGTGTAATTACCTGTTAGGGTAACTTACCAAAAGGTGAATGCAGGGAAGAAGAGAAGGTAAAATGGCCGTTTCTCAGGATGCTCTTGCATGATTTTATATGTTGACTGTACAAACCAAAATGCTGCCAGAAGCTGTAAGGCGGTTACGGCATAGCCAACAGAGGATTCGAATAAACTCTGTATTCTTCCTGGGTCTATAAGCTGTACAAATCAAAATGTATTTCATATTAATACAGTATATAAATGCTGAAATTAGGCCTTTTATTTCATTTAGTCTTGTAGTTAAACTGCAGCATAAACAAATCTATTTACATTCAACACTAAATCTAGTTCCGATGCACATTCATCCAAAGGAGTGTTTAGGTTTCTTCCCTTTCTCAGTACTGGTCCACCCCTGATTTTCCGGCAGCCTTGGTTCCAGAGCCTTGCTGGATTTGCCGGACCAACAGAGGTCACAGCCTACGAGAGGAGTCAAATGGTACCGGAACGAACCGCCTAGGCCGCTGAGTTACCAGCCTGCAATGTTGGCCTCGGAAGTCAACTATGGGAATGGATCAGCCGGCTCCGACCAGGCCGGAGTTCCAGAGCCCCGGCGACAGAGGGAAAATTCGACCCACAGATCGATCATGGAGGTCGGCTGCGGGAACGGATCTGCCGGCTCTGGCCGGGGCAGAGTTTCACAGCCTTGGCCGCAGGGGGAAAATTCGGCCCGTCGATCGGCCACGGAGGACGAGGTCAAGCTTGGCTGCCTCACCCAGCCTGGGCACCACATTTTCAGGGGGATTTCCGGGGGGGATTTCCAGTGTGCTCTCATAATTTTAGAATTCTCTAAAAGCAGTAGAAGGGGATTTTCTTAATATGCAACTGAAAATTAGACTGGCTCTTTCAAAAATCATCAAACAGCCAACATATATTTGGTGTGTCAATGAAATAATATTGGCAATGGAGCTGGCAAGTTTTGTTATAGAGCAGAGTGATAATGACTGGGCTATCTGTTATCCTATCAACAATTCTTTCAACAACTGGAGAGCGGTCCCGAGTTATTATCTACCTCATTGGAGACCCGCGGATTATCTTTAATCGGACTTTAATGGATTTTATCTTGCGCTAAACATTATTCCCTTTATTATGTATCTGTATACTGTGGAATGCTCGATTGTAAACATGGATAGTCTTTCCGCTGACCGGTTAGCACGCAACCATAAAGCTTTTCACTGTACCTCGGTACATGGGACAATCAACTAAAGTAAAAATCTAATATAATATGATGCAGATTCAGTGCAGGTTACTCGACAGTTACTGCAGTACATTGTAGCTGCCGGCACTTGGGCCTAGCATCATCAACCTCACCAGTTAGTGCTTTACAGGAAACGTACCCTAATGCAAGTAGCACCCTTTCTGCCACTACTGCCATAATGGATGATGCACTAATTAGATCAGGAACGTATAATATTCCTGGGATTTGATCTAACAGGTGAGGAATGGTATTCACTGGAGGGTACTGTATCTGAGATGTTTTTCTAAGATGTATCCAAGTGTTTATTTATAGTGATACTTGTGCTGAACTGTATACAAATATGAATTTCACTGTACCTCGGTACATGTGCCGAATAAAGTACCATCGAACCATTGAGTTTTCATTGTGTAAGGATGACACGGAGATGCTCCAGAGCAACAACAAAGTGCATCTGTCAGGAAGGCTTGGGAAGGTTGCACAAGAGATTTATTACAATGATTCCAGGGATGAGGGATTTTAGTTACAAGTTGTTGAGAGAGGTTCTGATAGAGATAATTAAACTTATGAAGGATCACATTGTCCTTGCTGAACATGATGTCAGGTTAAATTAATCTCCTCTGCCAGCACGTTATCCCTTTATTCCCCGCATATCCATGTGCCTACCTAAAAGCCTCTTAAATGCCACTATCTATCTGCTTCCACCATTCTGTGTAAAAAAACTTACCCGCACAACTCCTTTAAACTTTCTCTCTCTCTCTCTCGCCTTAAAACTATGCTCTTTTGCTTTGACATTTACACCCCAGGAAAATAGTTCTGACAGTCTACCCTACCCTATGTCTCTTATAATTTTAAATACTTCTCCCCTCAGCCTCCGACACTATAAATGACATTGAGTACCCTAATGCTAAAAATGCTTAGTTAAAGTTCAAAGGACTCATCTGTAACTACTTACATGTTTCTCATCAATGAAAAACCAGGTGTACATAAGTGCAAAGGTGACCACCACCAAACAGAGAGCAACAGCACTAGAATGGCGAATCTTCGTCCTAGTTTCATGGAATAAAATATATTGTGTAATTTGATTAAACAAAATCCACCATATTTGTTTTAATGCAATTCCTAGTATTAAAGGTGATGTGTGCATGGAACGAGCTGCCAGAGGAAGTAGTTGAGGCAGGTACTGTCACAATGTTTAAGAAACATTTGGACAGGTACATGGATAGGATAGATTTAGAGGGTTATGGGCCAAATGTAGGCAGGTGGGACTCGTGTAGATGGGACATCGTGGTCGGTGTGGGCAAGATGGGACGAAATTCTACAACGCTAAATTCTTATTGGATAGGTGACGTTTCATATCTGAAGACTGAAGAAAGGTCACGACCCATAACGTCACCTATCCATGTTCTCCAAATATGCTGCCTGACCCGCTGAGTTACTTCAGCATTTTTTGTCTCTCTCTTTATTGATGCTGCCTGACCTGCCGAGTTTTCTGTCGGAATAAGGAGCTGCAGATGCTGCTTTACAAAAAAGGACACAAAGTGCTGGAGTAACTCGGAGAGATCCGATATGTTGCCTATCTATGTTCTCCAGAGACGCCTGCCTGACCTGTTGAGTTACTCCAGCACTTTGTGTTCTGCTGCGTTTTCTGGTTTTTATCATTTGGTGTGGAATGGCAGTTCAAAATTATTCGTAACTTTAAAATAAATTTACTAATCTTCAGCTGAACTTTAACATTTCTAACTAAATTGTATCTGAATGATTTTCACCTTGTAATTGTAAATCCATGGCTCATTAGAAGAAGCATTGGAACAAGCAGCAAATAGCTTATCACCAGCAACAAGCATCCTGTGGAAAAAATTAAATGAATAGAAGAAAAATTGGCACAGAAATGATAAAGGAAAGTTTTGAACAACATTAGCAGAAGAATAGTTACGATGTATATATAAGTTCATAAGTTCTAGAAGCAGATTTAGGATCAAATCTACTCCGCCATTCAATCATGGCTGATCTATCTTTCCCTCTCAACCCCATTCTCCTGCCTTCTCCCCATAACCCCTGACACCCGCACTAATCAAGAATCTCTCAATCTCCACCTTAAAAATATCCATTGACTTGGCAATAAATTCAACTTTCCACATATGTTTCCCTTATATTATTTTAATTACAACTATTAATAACATCAAATAAAATAATGATGATACATTATTGTCACGTGTACCTAGGTACTGTGAAATTCGTTGTTTTTGCATACAAAGAACACAAAAGACTCGCCACAAAGGCATCGACAAAGTTACAAAAAGTACTCTCTAAGTAATGTTGGTCCCTTCTTTGTCCCCCCCTCCTCCTCCGTGCCGAGTCTCTTAGTTCTCGACAGCACCCCCCTTAGTTCTCAGCGGAGGCCAAGGAAATGTAATAGAGTTTGCAATTGCATTCTGATACTGCACAATTCAATTTTATCGCCAGTTATATTATCATATTTGTAATGCAAAGTCGATGACTATTAATGTAATATCATTATGTTTACTAATAGATGCCCCGCTCTTTGACAGAGCTGGATAATGAAACTGATTTTTTTACATGGTGCCATTAATACTGCTTGCTTACCGATTATTTTGACAGACTCACAACCTACACCATTCTGTGCATAAATGCCAAAGTGAATGCCTAAGAAGAAATGACCTAGAACTAGAAAGATATGAAAAATAACAAATTATACATATCTCTCATTTTCAAACATTCACTTTTCTATCCATTACGGTCTTTATCCCTTACCACCAACTGTGCTGTTACAGATATATTTTCAAAGTAATTTATAGAAGACAAAATGATAACACTATCTTCGAAGTACTGAGCAGCTACAAAGAGTACAGCTAAGAAACATTTCAGTATTGTGTCTCTATCAAATTAAACTTTAATAGGCAAAAATAGTAAAATATACACATATCCTGTTTCAAGACTGGTAACATATAACATTCTCTTCAAGAAATTTGACCATGCATCGTCAGAATTGCAGACATTGCACAGATGAAAATAGTGTTCATGTGGGAAAAAAAGGGATGCAAAGTGCTGGAGTAACTCAGTAGTCAGGCAGCATCTCTGGAGAACTTGGATAGGTGGCATTTTGGGTCGGGTCCCTTCTTCAGACTGACTGTAGTGAGATTGGGGGACAGCGGGGAAGAAAAGGTGGTAGAGAGGAGAGGCAGGACAAAGCATGGAGGGCAATAGGTAAAAATATGTGATGTTGTTTTTTAATAGGCCTCTCGCTGGAACAAATGCCACAGATTAAAATAGAAGGTATGATTCAAAAGGATTGAAGAGTTGCACATGGTGAAGCTGGAACAAGGAGCATGGGTGGAGGGGAGAAATAGGTGCAAGTCCAGGTTGGGTACGGGGGGGGGGGGGGAGGGGCTGGGAGAGGGGGGGAGAAAGGGGAGGGGATGGATAGAGGTTACATAAAATTGGAGAATTCAATGTTCATACCATTGGGTTATAAGCTACCCAACGGTGAGATGCTATTCCTCCAGTTTTCATGTGGCCTCACTCTGGTAATGGATGAGGCCCAGGACAGAAAGGTCAGTATGGGCATGGGAAGAGGAGTTAGCACGGTTAGCAACCGGGAGATCCAGTAGGTCTTGTCAGACCGAGCGCAAGTGTTCGACAAAACTGTTGCCAAGTGTTCATGTGGTCTCGTCGACGTATAGGAGGCCACATGGGGAACACTGGATGGAGCAGATATGCAGTGTTAATATGATTCTGAGCAACTTTGCACTTTTCATTAATGTCAGTTCTCATCATCCTATGGTGGTGATATTGGTGTAAGATTTACTCATTTGCTAGGGTTGTTTAGGCTGGGAACTGACTCGTCCCAATGATGCTCACAACTGAGCATTGCCAAAATTTGAACTCAACTAGAGGGTCAGCCAGAAAATGAAAATGGTCAGTCACCAACTTCTCCAAGTAATTACTGACTTCATCATGGCAATTCCCTTGTTACAAACCTAGCGGCAAAGATAGAACATAAAACAGTACAGTACCGTACCGCCCACCATGTTCGTGCAGAACATGATGCCAAGTTAAACCGATCTACTCTGCCTGTACATGATCCATATCCCTCTGTTCCTTGCACTTCCATATGTCTATCTAAAAGCCTCTTAAACCCCACAATCGTATCTGCCTCCACCACCACCCCTGGCAATGCATTCCAGGCCCTCGCCTCTCTCTGAGTAGAAAACGTGCCAAGCACATCTCCATTAAAGATCCCCCCTCTCACCTGTCCAAATGCCTCTTGAATGTCACTATCGTATCTCCCTCAGTCATCATCCCCAGCAGCGTGTTCCAGGCCCCCACCACCCTCTGTGTAAAAAAAAACAACTTGCCCAGCACATCCCCTTTAAACTTTACCCCTCTCACCTTATACCCTCTAATGGTGGACATTTCCACCCTGGGGAAAAAAGGTACCGACTGTCTACCCTATCTATACTTCTCATAATTTTACATACTTCCGTCAAGTCTCCCCTCAACCTCCGATGTTCCAGAGAAAACATCAAACCCAATATCCCCACCACTGTCATTATTTGACTTGAAAGCAGCATCTCAACAAATCTGTGCATAACTTCTCATTTTTCTCTAATTTTGGGCCCCTTCATCATAAAAGGATTTAATAGATATCGCATAAAGCAAGTAAATAGATATTTTATTAATTATATCAATTATGCAAAAAATTATACATTGAAAATTAATTTATCTTTGCTGATTGACAGAGGCCTTACCTTCTGTTCCAATTGAGACCATTAGCATCTGATAGCTAGAATGTAGTAAATGTCTTCTCTTCAAATAATCTATTATAAAAATGAAAACTTGAAAAGGCTTCTTTTAAAACGATATCATTATAAAGTTATACCAGATACAACAGCTTGTAATTGTAGGTTACTTACAAGCAAAATATACACAAACTCCAAGTACAATTACGAATAACAACACTGAAAGAATGTGTACTTCAAGAATGCCTGTAAGAAGGAAGGATAGAGATTATCTTTAGTTTGACCACTTCCATAAAAACAAAACTAAAAATGATACTGAACATCCTTACCGATCTGGTTGGCAGAAAATTGTCTTCTCCACAATGAGTTCCCATTCAACATTTTAATTTTGTATTCCAAAGTTATTCCTCCACCCTAATTAAAATGCAAAGAGCATAAAAATCGAATGCAGATCATTGAAAATAAATGTGGCCAACTAATCTCATCAATTCACACGGTTTGCGATTGATATACGTATGACACAAAAAGACATCAATGTCATCTTTTCTATTGTAAAGGAGATTTGGATTTTACAAATTTAGTCACATATACATGCATACACACCCACAGAATAAAAGAAATTAAACTTAATTTGTATGCTTTGTAACACTACAAGCTGCTCAACAGACAAATAATTATCTTAAAGCTATGGTTATGATAAAAGTAACTGCTATCTTACGTAAGAAAATAGGAAATGGTGGAAAAGATCAGCAGGTCAGACAGCATCTGTGGAGGGAAATAGATAGTTGACAATTTGGGTGAGAGCCTTTTATTTGGACCGTCCAGAAATTTTTTCTCTTCTTAGATGCTCCCTAACCTGCTAAGTTCCTCCAGCAACTCATTTTTGCTCCAGGTTCCTGCATCTACAGTCTCTTGTGGCAACATGAGGGGTTTAGTTTAGTTTAGTTTAGAGATGCAGCATGGAAACAGGCCTTTTGTCCCACCGAGTTCATGCTGACCAATGTGCCCTAGTTCTATCGTACACATTAAAGAGAAGGTATTTATTCACAAAATGCTGGAGTAACTCAGCAGGTCAGGCAGCATCTCGGGAGAGAAGGAATGGGTGACGTTTCGAAACGTCACCCATTCCTTCTCTCCCGAGATGCTGCCTGACCTGCTGAGTTACTCCAGCATTTTGTGAATAAATACCTTCGATTTGTACCAGCATCTGCAGTTATTTTCTTGTACACATTAAAGAAGTCAATTACCCATACACCTGCACGTCCCTGGTATGTGGGAGGAAACCGGAGCACCCGGAGAAAACCCACACTATCACAGGGAGAACGTGCAGCACCCAAGGTCAGGATTGAACCCAGGTCTCTGGCGCTGTAAGGCAGTAACTCTACAGCTGCGCCACTGAGTTCTTCCTCGAGCCTGCGTTGAACTTTGTTGTAATAGAGCAGGAGGAGACGGACAGAGAGGTTAGAATCGGAATGGGAAGGGGAATTAAAGAGACAGACTCAGAGTCAGACCAGTGGTCTGAGTGCAGTTGCTCTGAAAAGTGATCATTCAAACAGCTGAGAGGATGTTTCTCTTGTTGGAGAATCTAGAACTGGAGGGCAGAGTTTCAGAATAAGGTGTTACAGATGTAAGAGAAGAAATGTTGTCCCTGCAGACTGTGATTCTTTGGAATTCTCTACAGCAGAGAGCATGATTGCAGTGTTTTATGAATATATGCAAGGCAGAGACGGAGAGGTATTTGAACTACAAGGGAATCAGGGAGTATGGAAAGAGAGCAGGGAGAGTTTTCAGGATGAGACTGAAAAGCCATGAAATTATTGAATGGCAGCACATCCTGAGGGGTAGAATGGCTTGTTCTTTTGTCTGTTCCTTACCAGAGGACATAGGTTTAAGGTGAGGGGGGAAAAGATTTGATAGGAATCTGAGGGGTAACTTTTTTACACAAAGGGTGGTGGGTGTATGAAATGAGCTGCCAGAGGAGATGGTTGAGGCAGGTACTATCGTTTAAGAAACATTTAGACAGGTACATGGATAGGATAGGTTTAGAGGGATATGGGCCAAACGCAGGCTGGTGGGACTAGTGTAGATCGGACATGTTGGCCGGTATGGACAAGTTGGGCCGAAGGGCCTGTTTCCACGCTGTAAGACTCTCTGACTCTATGTTCCAGTTCAGCGCAAAGAAGCAAATCATTCTTCCTATAATTACAGTGCAATGCTAAAAAAATGAAAACCAATGCCCAAGATGGGCAGAGGATAGACACAAAGTGTTCAAATAACTCAGCGGATTGGGCAGCAACTCTGGAGAAAAAGAATGGGTGACGTTTCGGGTCGAGATCCTTCTTCAGACTGAAAGTAGAGGGGAGGGAACGCAAGATGGGCTGTTCCACTTTAAAAATTATTTTCTTGCTGCCACATTGTGGGACAAAGGTACCCGATGACAAAGGACTCCCAGCCAATGAATACCCTTGGCAGTGTTTCAGGCTGGGGAAAGGTGGAGGTGCACAGATTTTCATCTGTCAAAACCATGAGAAAATTTAGTGATTATTATTTTGAAATTTTTTATGTTGAAAATTAGTTTTAAAAATTGAAATATTCAAATCCAATTAACTGAAACACTTACAAATAACAAAAAATATTAAACTAAAGCAAAATACTAAAGACATCTCTTCCCCAAAGCCCCGGGCATAGACCCCATTGAAATCAAACGGATCTCAGATGTGTGAGGCAATTCCACAGCACTATGCTATGAAATTCCACACTGGACAACTGTGGCATCGTCTGAGACTGTAAATCTTCAGTTTACACATTTGATAACACGTGGGTGAAGTCTGAGATTCACCAAGTTTCAACAACTGATTGTTGGTGCCACATGTCCCAAATACCCAACCAGCAAGACTCTCCCAAATATATCCCTCTGCTAGAAGTAATCTTCTCCCAAATAAGGCAATGTCGCCATCTTCATTTGAACCCCGTACTGAATCTGCTTCTCGTTGAAGCAGATTTTCTTCCATCAAAGGGTGGCAGTGGTGCAGCAGTAGAGCTGCACCCAGGTTGGATCCTGACCTCTGGTGCTGTCTGTGTGGAGTTTGTACGTTCTCCCTGTGACCACCTGGGTTTTCTCTGGGTGCTCTGGATTCCTCCCTCATTCCAAAGATATACAGATTTGGAGATTAATTGACTTCTGTAAATTTCCACTAGTCTGAAGAATGCAAAATGGAGATAACGCAGAACTAGTGTACAGGTGATCGATGGTCGGCGTGGGCTCGGTAGGCCCACACTGCATCTCTGATCTAAATTACCTATAACATATTTGCATTGTAATGTGAAGCAGCTTAGGTAAACCAGGTAGGGTAATACTATAAAAAATCTGAGCATACATTAGCTTATGATGCATTCACTGGAAGTGCAGAAGACCACACTGTGCAGCTACCAAAACATCCAGGAATCTGATCTCCCTATGTGAAGGACTTATAGTGTCTGAAAGTTTGCCATGTGTCACTTTGAACTGTTATCTTCTTCCTTACTGCTCTTGAATTATCTGTTTCTGTGGAAAGTTTATTATGTGTATACAGCAAAACACAAAATGCAGGAGGAAACAAAGGACACTGGATAGGCGATGTTTTGGATCTTCATAATGAACAAGGATCCCGAACCAAAACATCGCCTATCCATGTTCCGCAGAAATGCTGCCTGACCCGCTGAGTTACTTCAGCACTTTGTGTCTTTCTTTGCAAAGCAGCACCTGCAGATTCTTGTGTCTGCAGGCTTTCGAGGAACTCAGTGGATCAGGCAGCATTTGCAGAGGGAATGAACAGACGGGGTTTTGGGCCAGAACCCTTCACAGATTCCCTCCACAGATGATGTCTGAACTGCTGAGTTCCTCCGGCACCTTGTGTTTTGCTCAAAATTCCAGCATCTGCAGTTCCTTATGCCTTTATAATTTATGTACTTCAGTGAAGTTGGTCCATTTGCTTTCTTACCATGATGAACAGGCTGTTTTTTAATGTCGCTCAGTCTTCTAATGCCAGTCCCGCTGAGTTCCTCCAGAGCTTCCTTTTTGTTCAATGTTACAGCACCTACAATCTCGTGTGTTTCCATGACTTCATGTAACTTGGATTTTTTGACAATGCAGATCAGTGCTCCACTTATTTTTCACAGCATCACACCACCGACACTCTTGGATTTACTGATTTATTGATGCAAACCAACTAAATAAAAGCCCTCCTTTTTACACATGAATGCAAAGTACAAAGCAGAACAATGAAACAATGACTGATGTCATCGTATTTTTAAATAATCTTTGCGTCCTTTAATTTTCCACCATATACCTAGCTGCTTCATGAAGAGAAGCTGGTATCTTCACAGGCACACGGCAACGTGATCAGCTTACTCCAGTGACATCTGCTGGCATGTGCATAAGCATCGCCACCAGCTCTCGCCTGTAGAAGGAGCAAGTGCTTCGCTTCTAATTATTACCTTCCACAAAATCCCAGGTTTATTTGACATCAATGATTAGAACACTGTAATTAGCTCCACTATTCCTACATCTTTCCCCTCAATTATGGTTTCTTGAAGAAGACATTTAAAAACAAATTTGTTTAGAGATACAGCATGAAAACAGGCCCTTCTGCCCACCGACTCCGCGCCGACCAGCGATCCCCGCACACTAACACTATCCGACACACACGAGGGACAATTTACAATTTTACCAAGCCAATTGGCCTTCAAACCTGTACGTCTTTGGAATGGGGGAGAAAACTGAAGCACCTGGAGAAAACCCACACGGTCACAGGGAGAACATGCAAACTCCATACAGAAAGCAGCCATGGTCAGGATCGAACCCGGGACTCCGTCATTTAAGGCAGCTACTCTACCGCTGCGCCACCTTGCCGTCGTCTTTACGATTTTATGAAAGATCAATAATCTTGAATAAATGGTGCACTTGGAAATATCGAACTTTAAATAGATTATACAAACCAAACTCATCTCCATACTCTGGGGTTTAAGACGTAGCACATCCCTCTGCAAATCAATTTGTTGACTTCCTGACCTTTCGACCACAATCAGCAGGAATAGGCAACGACACCTCCCCACGATATTCCTCAGCACTGCTGTGCCCTGCAAGGCCGCGTCTTCCGCCCCTTAATAAACAGCCGATCCACTCATGATTCTGTGGCCAAATCCTACTCCAACCTACTCCATCTACATGTTTGCAGATGACACCACAGTGGTGCACCAGAGCTCAAACAATGACGAGGAAGACTTCAGGACGGAGATAGAGATCTCGGTGGCATGGTGTCTGGAAGCAACCTCACGTTCAAAGACAGCAAGGAGCTGGTCATCGACTTCGGGAAACAGGGTGAAGTACTCAACCGTGTCGGTATCAATAGTGCTGAGGTGAAGATGTCGAGTGCTTCAAGTTCATAGAGTCATAGAGTAATGCAGTGTGGAAACAGGCCCTTCAACCCAGCGTCCCCACCCTGGCCAACATGCTGCATCTACACCACCTGCCTGCTAAACCTATCCTATCCATGTACCTGCCTAAATGTTTCTTATATGTTGCAATAGTACCTGCCTCAACTACGTCCTCCAGCTGCTTGTTCCATACACCCACCAACCTTTGTGTTAAAAATGTTACCCCTCAGGTTCCCATTAAATCTTTCCCCCCTCACTTTGAACTGATGTGCTGAGGCTCTCGATACCCCTATTCTGAGCAAAATATTCTGTGCATTCACCCCATCTATTCCCCTCATGATTTTGTACACCTTACTAAGATCACCCCTCATCCTCCTGCGCTCCAAGAAATAAAGCCCTAGCCTGCTCAACCTCTCCCTATAGCTCAGTCCATCGAGCACTGGCAACATCCTGCTAAATCTTCTCTGAACCTTTTGAAGCTTGACAACATCTTTCCCATAACATGGTGACCAAAATTGAACACAATACTCTAAATGTGGCTGCACCAACTGTCTTATATAACTGTAACATGACCTCCCAATTCTACACTCAAGACAATGAAGTGATGAGTTCCTGAGTGTAAACATTGGCAAATTGTCCTGATTCAAGAAAATGCACCAATGCCTCTACTTTCTCAGTAGGCTGAGATGGGCATGAAGGCTGAAATATGGCGTGTTCCCAATGACTCATAGTCACAATGCACAGAAACTGGCCCCTCAACCCAACTCATCCATGCCAACCAAGATGCCCCATCTAAGCTAGTCCCATTTGCACATGCTGGGCCCATATCCCTTTAAACCTTTCCTATCCAATTGTTACTCTTACCACCTTTTACACAATAGAAATAATCCTATTCAGATGCGTCACAGCTTGCTACAGAAATTGCTCTGCCCTAAATGGCAAGAAATTGCAGAGAATTGTGAACACTGCCCAGTCCATCACGTAGACCAGCCTACTCTTCACTGACTCTGTCTACAATTCCCACTGCCTCTGCAAAGCAGCCAACATAATCAAGGAACCCTCCACTCCCTGGTCATACTCTTTTCTCCACTTTCCCATCGGGCAGAAGACCCAAAAGCTTGAAAGTACGTACCATCAGATTCAAGAACAGCTTCTTTCCCATTGTTATCAGACTCCCAAACAGTTTTCTCACATGACAAGATGAATTCTTGATCTCCCAACCTACCACGTTGAAGACTTTGCACTTTTTTATTTGCACTTTCTCTGTAGATGTAACACTATATATTACATTCTGGCCTATTTCTTTTTTTGCGCTACCTGATGTACGCATGTACTTGCATATGGTATATTTGCCTGGATGGATTGGGAAACAAGGTTTTCCACTGTATCTCGATACATGTGACAATAATAAACATAAACAATATTTCTTCGGTGGAAAAGCCTGATTTATGTTTGGTAATCAGTGAAGAAAATGAACTTCGTACCCTACAATTACTGGCTGCAAGGAACCACCATCTCTCCCTCGCTGAACGGAAGTTGAGTTTTCTTTGACAATCTGTGTAATTTATTCCATTCACATCCACCACCTGCAGATAGGGATAAATGATAAGCGCCATCAGTTGTTACTGAGACCTTTAACACACCTTTGGCAGTAGTTGTGGACTGCACACATGCACAAATGGCAGTGGCGTCAAATGGAAGAAAAGGTTGATGTTGCTGAGCAGGCTTACCTGTCGCACCCTTACAGGGGCTCATTATGAACTGTACCTCCAGGTAAATATTTCAAAATATAATATTTTTTTTAATATATTTTAGAAAAGCTTACAATTCTTTCGTCTCTAACACTAAACCTACATGCTAGTTCCAATCTCAATTTCAGAGTTTCTAAAATACTTTAAATGCATTTGTAATTTTCAATGTTTTCTTCTGAATTTGCCAACTGACTGGATTCTTTAGGATTGAGTACCTGGCCTGAAGTCCATATAACCATATAACCATATAACAACTACAGCACGGAAACAGGCCCGTTCGGCCCTACCAGTCCACGCCGACCACTCTCTCTGACCTAGTCTCATCTACCTGCACTCAGACCATAACCCTCTAATCCCCTCTTATCCATATACCTATCCAATTTACTCTTAAATAATAAAATCGAGCCTGCCTCCACCACTTCCACCGGAAGCCCATTCCATACAGCCACCACCCTCTGAGTAAAGAAGTTACCCCTCATGTTACCCCTAAACTTTTGTCCCTCAATTTTGATGCTATGTCCCCTTGTTGGAATCTTCCCCACTCTCAAAGGGAAAAGCCTACCCACGTCAACTCTGTCCGTCCCTCTCAAAATTTTAAAAACCTCTATCAAGTCCCCCCTCAACCTTCTACGCTCCAAAGAATAAAGACCCAACCTGTTCAACCTCTCTCTGTAGCTTAAGTGCTGAAACCCAGGCAACATTCTAGTAAATCTCCTCTGTACCCTCTCCAGTTTGTCGACATCCTTCCTATAATTTGGCGACCAGAACTGCACACCATACTCCAGATTCGGCCTCACCAATGCCCTGTACAATTTTAACATTACATCCCAACTTCTATACTCGATGCTCTGATTTATAAAGGCAAGCATACCAAATGCCTTCTTCACCACCCTATCCACATGAGATTCCACCTTCAGGGAACAATGCACAGTTATTCCCAGATCCCTCTGTTCCACTGCATTCCTCAATTCCCTACCATTTACCCTGTACGTCCTATTTTAATTTGTCCTACCAAAATGCAGCACCTCACACTTATCAGCATTAAACTCCATCTGCCATCTTTCAGCCCACCCTTCCAAAAGGCTCAAGTCTCTCTGTAGACTTTGAAACTCTACTTCATTATTAAATACACCACCTATCTTAGTATCATCTGCATATTTACTAATCCAATTTGCCACACCATCATCCAGATCATTAATGTAAATGACAAACAACAGTGGACCCAACACAGATCCTTGGGGTACTCCACTAGACACTGGCCTCCAACCTGACATACAATTGTCAACCATTACCCTCTGGTATCTCCCATTCAGCCATTGTTGAATCCATCTTGCAACCTCACTATTAATACCCAACGATTTAACCTTCTTAATCAACCTTCCATGTGGAACCTTGTCAAATGCCTTACTGAAGTCCATATAGACAACATCCACAGCCTTGCCCTTATCAATTTCCCTGGTAACCTCTTCAAAAAATTCAAGAAGATTAGTCAAACATGACCTTCCAGGCACAAATCCATGTTGACTGTTTCTAATCAGGCCTTGTTTATCCAAATAATTATATATATTGTCCCTAAGTATCTTTTCCATTAATTTTCCCACCGCAGACGTCAAACTAACAGGTCTATAATTGCTAGGTTTACTTTTAGAACCTTTTTTAAACAAAGGCCTTCTGAATAAGCCCTGGATAATAGCTAATGTCAGTAAAGGGAAGATAGCGCCATGGGAACTGCTAAATTTTTTGTGGTCGGTTTTCCTTGTGGTCACCTGTAAGTATCTTTCACATCTTAATCACAGCAACAGCAATCAGCAAATATTTCCACTGGTGGGAGAGTCAAGGACCAGAGGGCACAGCCTCAGAATAAAAGGATGGATCTCTAGATTGGAGATGAGGAGAAATTTCTTTAGCCAGAGGGTGGTGAATCTATGGAATTCATTGCCACAGACGGCAGTGGAGGCCAAGTCATTGGGTATTTTTAAAGCAGAGATTGATAGGTTCTTGATTAGTAAGGTTACGGGGAGAATGCAGGAGAATGGCATGGAGAGGGAGAAATAGATCAGCCAAGATCGAATGGCGGAGCAGACTCGATGGGCCGATGGTCTAATTTTGCTCTCATGTCTTATGAACTTATGAACCACAACCCAAATTCAACACTTTATCTAGAATAATGCGATTTCTAACAAAAAGTACACATTGTACACCTTTGGTAGGATTATCAACTAGTTCAAGTGCTCAGTTCCCAGACACAGCCATTGATCAAAACTCAAGTAAAAAACAAGAGGGATAGTGGCTGAGCAAAGTAGAAAATGGGCTTTCATACTCCAATCGAATTACATACCATTCCCTTTATCAACTAGAAAATAACTGCATTCTCAATTGGCAAATCTCATTATCTTACATCCATCTGATCTGACCCTAGCAAATTCTAAAGCTCAAATGGTTATTTAATATTTCTGCCATTTTGCTTTTACAGCCGCTGATTTAATCCTGTCCATTTCTTAATGGAATTATTCCCAAACCACTGTTCTCTTGTTATTATTGAAATGCATGTACAATAATGTATTGATGCTCCTGTGTGATTTCATTCCATTTTATTTTTGCCCTTGTCGTGCTCTCTGCAGTTCTCACTGTGCTCCACCTCCACAGCCTTGCTTTTCGGTCTTTATTTATCCATGATGTTTTTTGAGTACAGTTTTTTGGGGTACAATGTGTACACTGGGCTAAGTATTGCTTTAAAAAGTTTCATTTAGAGGTTAACATCATTTATGAAGTCTACAAATCTTCTCCATTACTAATAGAGTCATCGAGTTATACAGCGTGGAAATAGGCCCTTCAGCCCAACTTGCCCACACCAACCAACATAATCCATCTACACAAGTCCCACCTGCCTGTGTTTGGCCCACATTCCTCTAAACCTGTCCAATCCATGTTCCTGTCAAAATGCTTCTTAAACATTGCGATAGTACCTGCCTCAACTACCTCTTCTGGCAGCTCTTTCCATACACCCACCACCCTTTGTGTGGAAAAGATACCCCTCAGGTTCCTATTAAATCTTCACTTACCCCCCCACACCTTAACTTTATGTCCTTGGTTCTCGATTCCCCAACTCTGATCAAGAGACTCTATGTGTCAACCTGATCTATTCTCATGATTTTGTATGCCTCTATAAGATCACCACTCATCCTCCTGCATGCCAACAAATAAAGTCCAAGCCTGCTTAACCTCTCCTGATAGCTCAGGCCCTCCAGTCCAGCAACATACTAATTTTAAGTATATAATCATTATACACACTGTTGCCTAAATATTTCCTACTTGAATTTCTGATCAACTCCAATTTATCCACATTAGTGTTGTGTGAAAAGGATCCTGACCTGAAATGCCACCTTAAGCATGTCCTCCAGCGATGCTTCTTGCCCTGCTGAGCTACTCCAGCACTTTGCGTTTTACTAAAAATTCCAGCATCTGCAGTTCCTTGTGTCTGTAAGTGCTCCTTTGTTCAGCTTCATTGCAGACAACGATAAATCTCCAGTCCCTTATTCCCTTAATCTGTCACTTTGGGTCAGTTAATTTCTAGCTGGTTGAGATCACCCATGAATTGTTATTGTATATATATTTTACTCTTTCCTCTAATTTATTTGCATATTTCTTCTGCCCACTATTTCAGAGTCCACAGACTGTAACGGTGAGTGTGATCAATCTTGAACAGCTCTTGTTCTATTCTCATGGATTCTCGTCTACATTTGTAACCCATCACCCCCACCTTTTCCCAAATACGCCACCTGGTGTTCACAGAGAAGAAATGTTTGCTTCCTCTCATTTTAACGTTCCCACCACAAAGAGTATAAATACAGATTAATACTGAGTACATACCTGACAACCAGACAACGCAAAGCCATGCGTGAGGTTGAACAGCTGGTTGTTTCCATTTGCGGCCACTGCTTCTTTACTCCAGCAGTTCTAATGAAACATTTTTAGATTTAAGTGAGTTTGAATAGCAGGATCAAGCCAATAATAATATCAAAATTAAATACTGAAAATCAAAATCAGATCCAGAATCAATTTATTGGCCAAGTAGGTACACATACAAGGAATTTGACTTGGTGCTTAGCTCGCACGTTGTAAAGATACAATTTACAGCAGACAATTTAAAAAACCAATTATCATTAAAAAGTGTAAAAATAAAGTGCAAGAGTAAAAAGGGGCAGCCTTGCAATATATTGCACATATAGATATCTAAAGTGCACGTAGAGAGTTCCTAAGCGTTTGGCTTACAGACCAGAATGTAGTGGTGTATTGCGGCTGTTAAGTAGAGCTACCGCTCGTGGGAAGAAGCTGTTTTTGTGTCTGGATGTGGAGGTTTTGAGACAACATCTACACAGGGAAAGACAAACCCACATTTTCAGGTCAATGACCATGAATCAGCACCAAAAAAGTAAAACTATCCTAAGAGGCATAATAGTTGAAGAGGGCTGGAAAGAAAGTCTTATGCCTTATGTAGAGTGGAAAACTGGAGATGTTAAAAGGAATGGCAAATTGACTATCTTCTTAAAATTTGTTCCACCTTCAAGTTTTCCAGTTTTGATGAAAGATGTTAACTGTTTTGCTCTTTCCACACATGCTGACAGGCCAAATGAGCGTTCCATCAATTTCTGCATCAATTTTAAATGTTCAGCTTCTCTAATATTTAGCATGTTTTTGTTATCCCAGGACTAAGCAATTAAATTTAAGAATCCGTTCTGGGGTCTCAACTACATACTGATAGAACACAGAACAGTACAGCACATGAACGTCAGAACAGTACAGTACAGAACAGTACAGCTCACAATGTCTGTGCCAAACATAATGCTAAGACCATCACTTTTCGACCTGCACATTACCCATATCCCTCCATCCCCTGCATATCCATGTGCCGATCCAAAAGTTTTTAAAATGTTACTAACATATCTACTTTAACCACCACCCCAGGTAGCACATTCCAGGCATTCACCACGCTCTGTGTAAAAAAATTGCTGCTGCACATCTCCTTTAAACTTTGCCCCTCTCACCTTAAAGCTATGCCCTCCAGTATCTGACTTTTCCATCCTGGGAAAAAGATTCTGTCTACTCTATGCCTCTCATAATTTTATATACTTCTATCAGGTCACCCTGCAACCTCCTTAGAAGTGGTTTATGTGCTTGCATTGCCATCGCTTTTAACTTCTCCAGTTTTCCACGTTATATAAAGACTTTCTTCCCGCCCCTCTTCAACTACTTCTGCCTCTTAAGTTAGTTTTTAACATTCCTTTGGTGTTGAATATCATGATGTTTCATATTAATGACTTGGATGAAGGTACTATGTATATAAAAGTCTAATTTGCCAATGAAACAAACACGTGAGAAAGCAGATTGTAAGAAGGACATGCATGATGTTTTCAAAATAAAAAAACACCAGTTAAATTAGAGGGGGAAAAAAATGGTGTGGAATATCATGCTGGGATATGTGAGCTTATTAACTTTGATGGGAAGAACAGAATAGCAGAATTTTGTTAAAGGGGAGAAACATAACAGATCACCGATATACATAAGGGTCTGGGAATCCTCTAAAAAATAAAATTCAGAAAGTTATCGTTCAGCAAGTAGTTTCTAAATGGAAAGCAAATGGTGCATTCACCTTCATTTCAAAGGTAATAAAAGTAGTAAAGTCTTGCTGCAACTTTACAAGGTGGTGGCAAGACCACTCTTGCAGAACTGCAGAATTTTGGTTGCCTTGTTTAAGGATAGATATATCTACTCGCTTCGAAGGCAATTCAAAGAGAGTTTACTTGGTTGATTCCTGAGATACAGAAGTTGACTTCTGAGGAAAATCCTCACTTGAGTTTAGAAGAATGAAAATCTTATTAAAACATTTAACATTAACGAGAGGTTTGACAAGGGAGACTGTGAGAAGATGTTTCCTCTCGTGGAGGAATTCAGAACATGGAGACACAGTTTCAGGAGAAGGAGTGACCTATTTAGGTCAAGGTCATAAGTGATAGGAGCAGAATTAGGCCATTCAGCCTGTCAAGTCTACTCCGCCATTCAATCATGGCTGATCTATCTCTCCCTCCTAACCCTGTTCTCCTGCCTTCTCCCCATAACCCTTGACACCTGATGAAGTGGAATTTCTTCTGGATTCTACTGGAGTCTGGAATCTTTGGAATTCTCAATCCCAGAGTCTCGGGGACTTTGGCTTCATCCAAGGTTGAAATCAATTTTTGGTTGATTGGAGAGCCAAGGGCTACAGGGAACATGAGGAAAAGTGGAGCTACAGTCGAGACCAGATGAGTGTTGGTTTTATTTGCAGAGCTGGCTCAAGGGCCCATGAGTCATACTCCTGCTGCTAAATTTGATGTCCTTTATTCACATGATGACAATGCGCAGGCAGCTACAATCTGGGCAATCAACAAGCTTTGTGTGTAGTGAGAAAAATATAGTTCTAAAAGTCAACATCTTCCGCAATCCTTCCATTCTCTGGACAAAAACATGGAAGCTTCTTCAAGGCTTTGTAAACTCATGCTAGAATTCCAAACATTGTTGAAACAAAGTGCAACATTTTACACCTAGTGGTGGTAAATGTGTGTTGAATAAATATACAACAATGTGCACACTGCTCACAGTGCTTGCTTCTATTAGAAACGGTTACCCCAACAGTAAAATATTTGTGTTTTTATGAATATACGGCATTTATTTAAACTACACGTTGCCAGATCTACCTTTGAGCTATTCTTGTACACTGAAGGCCACTGATTCTTGTCATCATAGTAAAATAGCAAATTTACTTCATGTTTTTCCTTCAGAGAGAATATAAAAACACTTTAATACATAATAATAAATCTCAAAATATCTATTTTTAAAATTTCAATCGTATTTGAAATAAATTATTTAAGATGCATTAATATATAATGGATTGCAAGATATTCTACAAATATAAAACCTATTGCAAATTCGATTCTTCACAACTAATTTGCAAATTGTTGTTACTTAGAGAGAGATAAATTAAACAGAGTGCCTGAATTGTTCTGCTACATCTCCTACTGGTTCATATTTAATACTAGTGGCAAACTTTGAAGTTAGCAGTTTAATAATTATCACTCTCAGTGGAAAAAATGACTAGCATATGAATGACAATTTAAAATAAATTTACTTTGGATATCTATGGCCATCTAAATTTCTTAATACTAAAAATAAAACCACCGGCATTGCTTTAGTGTTTCATATACGTTACGCCAAAGTCCTTTTCAATTTTAATTTCATTCACCAGTCATGATTTCTGCCAGAAGTTCAAAACAAGTGGAACAACGAAAATAAATTCAGAATCGGAATCACCTAGCCTGAATACGTTTCTTTTCTCAGCAGATCCATCCTCAAAATAATTTTCTTCTAATGTAAAAGGTTGGACAGAATTGAAGAGACAAAAAGTGAGCTTGTACCAAACTAACACCTTGAAATAAGGGAGATTTTAACCTATCCCTTGGAATTGGCTATTTGTTTAACATCTGACCTACCGTTATGCCACTGTCGGCAACAGAGAGTCCCATTGAACAATGAGTAAAACCAGTGCTCCACCTAATTTCATGGGATTCAGCGAGTTGAGTTATACCCATTATTTTAGAGATCCCTTTAATTGGCATCATCTGTTTTTAAACGATGTTAAGATTTTGAAAATACAGTACCAACTATGTGTTGACACATTCCAGGCAATTCAGATAATTCCTGGAGAGGTACTAACCATTCAACATGTTATGTGTGAGAAGATTTGAGAATATTGCCAGGACTACCTATAGGGAGAAGCTGGCTAGGCCCGGACATTATTCCTTGGAGCGCAGGAGGCTGCGGAGTGATCTTATAGAGGTATATAAAATCATAAGGAGAATGGATAGGGTGAATGCACACATTTTCTTTCCATGGAGTTGGGGAATCAAGAACTAGAGGCCACAGTTTTAAGATAAGAGGGGAAGGATTTAATAGGATCTGGAGGGGTAACCTTTTCATACAGAGGGTGGTGGGTACAACAACATTGAAAGATATTTGGGCAGGTACATTTGAGGAGATATTAGGAAGGGTTCAGAGGGATATGGGCAAAAGGGACTAGCTTAGATGGGGCATCTTGGTCGGCAGAGACGAGTTAGGCCAAAGAGCTTGTTTTCACACTGTATCACATCACAGGATGACATTGAGTTGATTCTCCACAGATAGAGATATAAAGAAACAAGGAACCCAGGCAAATAATAGGCTAATTCACTAATAACACTCCTAAACAAATCTTAATATTTGATAATACTGGACCAAACATTAAATGAGTCAACAAAATACAAAGGTATATACATAAATAAGAGAATGTAAATCTCTTACAAGTTACATAGTACAGTACTATGTAAGAACAGTACTATATACAACCCTAACTACTCCCCACATCGGGGAGGCATCGAGTTAGGCAACCCTAACTACTCCCCACATCGGTCCTCATGCCCCCCTCTGCTCTGTTAACCCACCACCCCCTCACCATACATCCCCTCCACCTCCGCCTGCCCCCCTGCCTTCATCCGACCCCAACCCCCACACTTGCCGGGTGTTCACCATCCCCCCTGACCTCCCCCTTTCAGACACCGAACGGTCTGTCCTCAGCAGAGGCCTCACCTTTGTTCCCCTCCGCCCCCACATCAACGAGTTCCGGGTCTGCCATGACGTGGAGCTCTTCTTCCGTCGCCTCCGCCTCTGAGCCTTTTCCCATGGGAAGGAGTCCTCACCCCCCACTGATGACCCCTTCTTCCGTCTCCAGCGGACCCCCTTCTCTTGGACTCCCCCGGCTGGCCAACTACCCTCACTAGAACTTTTCATCTCCAACTGCCGGTGTGACATTAACTGCCTCACATTCTCCACTCCCCTGACTCACTCTAACCTCTCCCCTCCTGAGCGTGCAGCCCTCCACTCACTCTGCAACAACCCAGACTTAATCATCAAACCTGCTGACAAAGGAGGTGCTGTGGTAGTCTGGCGTGCTGACCTCTACCGGACCGAGGCCAGATGACACCTGCTCCTACTTATCCTTGGACCATGACCCCACCGACAAACACCAGACCTTAATCATCAACACCATCACGGACCTCACCATTTCCGGCGATCTACCCTCCAATGCCTCCAAACCTATCGTTCCCCAGCCCTGCACGGCCCGATTTTACCTTCTACCTAAAATCCATAAACAAAACTATCCCGGCAGACCCATTGTTTCTGCCTGTTCATGTCCCGCCGAACTTATTTCCACCTACCTCGACTCCATCCTATCCCCCCATGTCAAATCCCTCCCCACCTACATCCAAGACACCTCACATGCTCTCCATCTCTTTGATAACTTCCAGTTTCCAGGCCACCACTGTCTCATCTTTACCATGGATGTCCAGTCACTCTATACTTCCATCCCCCACAAGGATGGTCTTGAATCCCTCCGTTTCTTCCTCGACCATAGAACCAGGCAATCCCCATCTACTAACACTTTCCTCCGCCTAGCAGAGCTGGTTCTTACCCTTAACAACTTCTCCTTTGACTCCTTCCACTTCCTCCAAACCAGAGGCGTAACTATGGGCACTCGCATGGGCCCTAGCTACGCCTGCCTCTTTGTCGGGTACGTCGAAGAATCTGTTCCGGACGTATACTGGCCCCATCCCCGAACTCTACCTCCACTACATCGACGACTGCATTGGTGCTACCTCTTGTACCCATGCAGAACTCACTGACTTTATACACTTCACTACCAATTTCCATCCTGCTCTTAAATATACTTGGACTATCTCCGACATCTCCCTACTGCTTCTGGACCTCACCATCTCCATCACAGGAGACAGGCTAGTGACTGACATCTACTATAAACCCACTGACTCGCACAGCTATCTGGACTACACTTCTTCCCACCCTGTCTCCTGCAAACAGTCTATCCCCTACTCCCAATTCCTCCATCTATGCCGCATCTGCGCCCGGGATGAGATGTTTCACATTAGGGCATCAGAGATGTCCTCATTCTTCAGGAAACGGGGCTTCCCCTCTTCCATTATAGATGAGGCTCTCACTAGGGCCTCTTCTACATCCCGCAGCTCCGCTCTTGCTCCCCCACCCCCCATTCGTAACAAGGACTGAATCCCCCTCGTTCTCACCTTCCACCCCATCAGTCAGCGTATCCAACAAATCATCCTCCAACATTTCCGTCACCTCCAACGGGACCCCACCACTGGCCACATCTTCCCATCCCCTCCCCTCTCTGCGTTCCAGAGACCGTTCCCTCCATAACTCCCTGGTCCACTTGTCCCTTCCTACCCAAACCACCCCATCCCCGGGCACTTTCCCCTGCAACCGCAGGAGATGCAACACCTGTCCCTTTACCTCCCCCCTCAATTCCATCCAAGGACCCAAACATTCTTTCCAGGTGAATCAGAGGTTCACCTGCACCTCCTCCAACCTCATCTATTGTATCCACTGCTCTAGATGTCAACTTCTTTACATCGGCGAAACCAAATGCAGGCTCAGCGATCATTTCGCTCAACACCTTCGCTCAGTCCGCCTTAACCAACCTGATCTCCCGGTGGCTGAGCACTTCAACTCCCACTCTGACCTTTCTGTCATGGGCCTCCTCCAGTGCCATAGTGAGGCCCACCGGAAATTGGAGGAACAGCACATCATATTTCGCTTGGGCAGCTTGCAGCTCAGCGGTATGAATATTGACTTCTCCAACTTTAGATAGTTCCTCTGTCCCTCTTTCCCACCCCCCCCCCCCCCCCAGTTCTCCCTCTATCTTCCTGTCTCCACCTATAGCCTTCCTTTGTCCCACCCCCCTGACATCAGTCTGAAGAAGGGTCTCGACCCGAAACGTCACCCATTCCTTCTCTCCTGAGAAGCTGCTTGACCCGCTGAGTAACTCCAGCATTTTGTGAATAAATACCTTCGATTTTATTTTCCTATAGTACAGTACTAGATCGATTAATGTCCCTGTGGTTTATTGCTGTATCCATTAGTCAGTCAAGCATTTCACTGTATACCCGAAGTATTCCCGTCACCAATTTTCACAAATATCAGAAACTCAGACTGCTTTAATTTAATGCTTACCTTGGGGTATCTGATATGATAGCTGATCTGTCCTTTTTCAGGTAGGAAACAAAATTTAGTCAAAAATATCCAATTCTGAAACAAAAATAAAATAATAACATTTGTAAGAAGACAGATAAATGTTTGGAAAGGAATACTCCAGCACTTTGTGTTCTACCGAACCCTCTCCACCTCTCTTTTCCCCTCTTTCCGTATCTTAGTTTCCCTGCATCGTTTTAACCATACTTTGATAAGTATTGAGGGTTGATAAAAGAAGTATGAAGTACTTGATGAAGTTTTAACATATCACCAATTTGTGTACTGACAGGGAAAATTTATGAAAAGCTGACCACATGTTTCAGTGATGTAGAGCATAGAACAGCACAGGATCAGGCCCTTTGGCCCACAATGTCTGTTCTGAGTGTGATTCCAAGATAAACTAACCTCATCTGCCAGTACATGATCCATATACCTCCATACCCTGTGCTTATCCAAAAACCTCTTAAACGACGCTATCATATCTGCCTCCACCACCGTCCCAGTCAATGTGTTCCAGGCAGTTAACGGCAAGATCCTTAGCAACATTGATATGCAGAGGGATCTTGGGAGTCCAAGTTCATAGCTTACTGAAGATGGCAGCAGAAATAGGCCATGCCTGCCTCCATTGCTAGAGGCATTAAATATAAGAGACACAAAGTCATGATGCAGCTCTATAGGACTTTGATTAGGCACATTTGGAGTATTACGTGCTGCTCTGGTCACCCCATTACAGGAAAGATGTAGAGGTTTTGGAGAGGGGGCAGAGCAGGTTTACCAGAATGCTGCCTAGATTAGAGGGGTTCAGCTACATGGAGAGGTTGGATAGATTTGGACTGTTTTCTCTGCAACATTAGAGATTGAGGGGACACTTAATATCTATATACTAAAACTCTCGTTTGTTTGTTCCTGCCCTACAGCCAAAATGGTACACAATAGCGCGACAATTTTAGGCCCACCTAACTCACCGTCGTTCCTTTGGTGCTAATGGAAGAAGTTTCATTGAAATCGGTGTTATATTTTTTAAGTTATTCACATTCTAAAGTTTAAATCTATCTCCTAGGGGGATGGAGTGGGATAGAGGGGAAGGGGGAGGGGGGAAGGGGGAGAGGGGGAGGGAGGGGGGTGGAGGGAGGGAGGTAGGGGGAGGGCGAGGGGGGGAGTTGGGGAGGTGGAGAGGTGGGGAGGTGGGGAGAGGGGGAGAGGGGGAGAGAATGAGGATGGGGGAAGGGGGGATGGGGGAGGGGGGAGTTGGGAGGGGGGAGTTGGGAGGGGGGAGGGGGGAAAATATGCCTATGAGCTCCGAAATGAGAACACGGGGCAGCTCCGAAGCAGAGTCCATGGGGGAGCTCCAATGCGGAGACCACGGGGGAGCCAGATGGCTTAAAGAATTGCTCATGTAAGTGTGAGTTTACATAAGTCACCTATTGCTTAAGTCGGGGAGTTGACTGTATTCCTACGGGTATTTCTCACTGTTGCTACTTACATTTTTACATCTCCTGCACTGCCTCAGATTCATTTTCTCATCTTTGGCTCAACTCCAATAGAAACTGGACAAAACCATAAATCTTCTCTCAGGTAACAAGAAAATCCCTAAACTGCCTTCGGCGAGATAAACCAGTGTAACAACATTCAAGTCTTACAACAGACATGGCCAATATTCTTTTTCGCGGGGTGCCGTTCCTTAATAATTTCCACACAATCTCACGAAGCTGGAAGATCGGTTGCAAACCTACGAAGGAATCCACCCAAACCCCTAAACAAACTCAGTTCCAGTGCCTCCTACAGATGACCTTCTCAAACAGCTGACTATATCAAATCACTTATTGCAACTTATTGCCCATGCAACTGATTAACATTTCCTTGAAAAGCCAGGGAACACTTGAAGTGATGTGTGTCAGGGCAGGCAAGGTGAAATCTGACTGCAGCTGAGAACCTATTTCAAACAAATCAAATACAAAAGCAGATCACGAGGCAAGTCAAGAGTGTTTAATTTTCATAAGCACCGGCAGCAGAAAAATGAGATTCATACTGCAACTTAACAGACCCAATAATATAATAATACACAAAAACAGGTTAACCACCGATTTTCCAGCAAATGATGGTCCGGCACCTCCTTTAATCCAGTCAATATTACTTGAAATCGCTCCCCCCCACCCTCCCCCAGGTGCCCCCGAAAATGTGGCGCCGAGGCTGGGAAAGGCGACCAATTTCGACTTCATCGAGACTTCCGAGCCGATTGGCGGGCCAAATTACCTCCCCTGCAGCCGAGGCTCTGGAACTCCGGCACGGCCGCAGCTGGCAGATCTGTTCTCACAGCCGACTTTTGAGGCCGACTTTGTGGGCCGATATCTCGGCTTCTCGGTGGACCATTCCGGTACTCTCGGACTCCTCATCAGAGGACGAGACTTCTGATGGTCCGGCTAAACGGATGAACCAGAAAGGCTCTGGAACCAAGGATGCCGGAAAATCAGTGATGGACTTGTACATAATAATCAATAATACAATAAACTAATAACAGTTATACTAAGTAACATTAATCTGTAGTGCAACCAAAGACAGTCCACAGAGATCATAGTTGCTGAGGTAGTACTCAGCCTTGTGCAGTGTTCAAAGTCAATCATGCAATGATAATTTAATTGTCCCTCAGTAAGCTCGCCTCATTTAAATCAATACACAGAGACAAGGGACTTTGTTGTCAATCCAAAAAAATCTAATCAACAGGCACCCTTTTTAAAAGGAGTACAACTAAAAATAGAACATTACAGAAAACAAGGGTTTTACTTAAGATGCCTAATGTTCTGGTTTCCCACAAGAGGTCACATGATTCCACAATCTTTGCCAATATTTCAATTATGAACAAATATTCCCACCAATTTATCATTCTGCCTAACTGCGGAAACAAAGCATGACTGTCAAACAAGTCCAAGATAAGCAATCAGTTAGAAATCTGCTGTGGGTGAATGAACTAGAACTCTTTATTCCAGTAAATGATAACACGTGGATCACTGGATATTTGGATCAATGTGTAGACTTTAGAGATACAGTGCAGAACAGGCCCTTCCGCCCACCGACTCCACACCAACCAGTAACCTCCCTGCATACCAGCACTATCCTACACACGAGGGACAATTTTACAATTTTGACCTAAGGCAATTAACCCACAAACCTATACGTCTTTGGAGTGTGGGGGGAAATCGGAGCACCTGGAGAAAATCCACACGGTCACAGGGAGAATGTACAAACTCCATACAGACGACATCCGCAGTCAGGATCGAACCCGGGTCTCTGACGCTGTCAGGCAGCAACTCTACCACTGCGGCGCACAATCAATGGTTATTATTCTGTGTGATACTAAGATAACTGTCTCGACCCAAAATGTCACTCATTCCCTGTCTCCTAGATGCTGCCTGACCTGCTGAGTTACTCCAGCATTTTGTGATATCTAAGATAACTGTCAGTGCATTTTACAACACTGATCTTGAATCCTGTTATAATAAATTTTGAACCCCACAGTTTATAAACAAGTATTTAATTTCCATATTTTCTTAAAAAAAAGGAGATATTTTGGTCCATTGAGCCTACTGTATATTGGCTCACTAATTTTCTCTATGACCTATCTTCTCTACAATCTCAGTTAATCTATCACCACACAATACTGGGGGCAATTTACAGTGGTCAAATAATCTTCAAACCTGCATGTTTTAAGGAATGTGAGGGAAAACCAGAGCACCAGAGGGAATCCATCCAGAGAAAGAGAACGTGCAAACCCCACACAGGCAGCACCAGAGGCCAGAATTGAACCCGGGAGACTGGAGCTGAGGCAGCAGCTCTACAATATTGTTACCGTGCTGCCCACTGTGGTCCTGAACAGTGTTTTATTCAATTGTAATTCTACATGCTGGAGCCTGCTTAGGCAGCTGTTATCCCAGCGAGCAGCTGACAAGAGAAGGTACCGAAGTAAAAATAATGTACAGAGTGAAGACAGGGGTGGCATGGTGGCGCATGGAATGTCCTTCCTTCCCGCTGCTGTGAGACTGCACAACCAGCACTGCTCCCAGCAGACGAGTCAACAATAACCGCTAAGAACACACAGAAAACTGATGACAATTTATGTATCTTTTATTTATAATGAATGCTCTCTTGCTATCCACTTTGCTGCTGTAACACTGTAAATTTCCCCGGTGTGGGACGAATAAAGGAATATATTATTACAGCAGCCAACATACGTGTATATGTAATGTATACACACACTGAACTTTTTTTCTCTTTATTATTTTGTTTACAGTGTACTATATTTATATATTCTGTTGTGCTTCTGCAAGTAAGAATTTCATTGTTCTATCTAAGACATATGTCGATAAAACAGTCTTGACTCTTGACTCTGCAAAAGCGCTGAAGGAAGCATTTTATCAGGATGCATCATAGCCTGGATTGGTATAAGACAATAACTGCAGATGCTGGTACAAATCGAAGGTATTTATTCACAAAATGCTAGAGGTCAGGCAGCATCTCAGGAGAGAAGGAATGGGTGACGTTTCGGGTCGAGACCCTTCTTCAGACTGATGTCAGGGGGGGGGGGGGCGGGACAAAGGAAGGATATAGGTGGAGACAGGAAGATAGAGGGGGATCTGGGAAGGGGGAGAGGAAGAGAGGGACAGAGGAATTATCTAAAGTGGGAGAAGTCGATGTTCATACCACTGGGCTGCAAGCTGCCCAGGCGAAATATGAGGTGCTGTTCCTCCAATTTCCAGTGGGCCTCACTATGGCATTGGAGGAGGCCCATGACAGAAGTTGAAGTGCTCTGCCTAGGCCGAGCACTTCAACTCCCCCTCCCATTCCCAGTCTGACCTTTCTGTCATGGGCCTCCTCCTGAGTCTGGCCGAAGGGAGCAGGGAGAAGAAGGAATGACAGTATGCAACATCAGGCAAGAGGTACAGAGGTTTGAAAACGCATACCTCCAGATTCAGGTACAATTTCTTCCCAGCTATAATCAGGCAACTGATCAGCGAGAGTGTGGTCCTGACCTCCCATCAACCCAATTGGTGACCTTTGAACTAGCTTTAATTGGACTTTATCTTGACTAAATGTTTACCCTGCATCCTTCACCTGTACACCGTGGACGGCTTGATGGTAATCGTATAGTCTTTAAATAACTGGATATCACACAAACAAAAACTTTTCACTGTACCTCAGTACATGTAACAATAATAAACTAAAGCACAGAAAGGAAATTGAAGGTTTGAAGTTGATTTGTTATGAACTATATCCATTAACAAAACACAACGTGTTGGAGTGATTCAGCGAGTCAGGCAGCACCTATTGAGGGAATGGATAAGACAGCGTTTCATGTCAGACGGTTCTTCAAACTGATTTCTTGAGGGGTCCCAATCTGAAATGCTGCCTATCCATTCTCACCACATATGTGGCCTGACCTACTGAGTTACTCCGACACTTTGTGCTTTACTCAAGATGCCAATAACTGCAGTTCCTTGGGCTTCAAAATTAATTAACATTTCCTCAGTTACGTTTTACAGGTGCCACTGAATTAGAGTAACTGATTAATAATCAAACCTTTCATAGTCCCCTCGCATTCCAGTAAATAAATAGCTTCATTGATGATCTTTTTCACTCTCATTAGTTAGCATTGATTTTAACGTTGAATATGAAACCAGTGCCTGGAATTCCTTATGTTTTCATGTAGTTCCTGGGCTTCAAAATTAATTAACATTTCCTCAGTTACTCTGGGGAACATGGGGAGCATCTCTGGGGAACATCTCAGTTACTCTGGGGAGCATCTCTGGGGAACATGGATAGGCGACGTTTGCTGGGCTTGCGAGATGCCAAACGGAATAAAAGTTCAGTGGCACCTGTAAAAAGTAACTGAGGAAATGTTAATTAATTTTGAAGCCCAAGGAACTGCAGTTATTGGTATCTTGAGTCAAGCACAAAGTGTCAGAGTAACTCAGTAGGTCAGGCCACATATGTGGTGAGAATGGATAGGCAGCATTTCAGATTGGGACCCCTCAAGAAATCAGTTTGAAGAACCGTCTGACATGAAACGCTGTCTTAACCATTCCCTCAACAGGTGCTGCCTGACTCGCTGAATCACTCCAACACGTTGTGTTTTGTTAATGGATATAGTTCATAACAAATCAACTTCAAACCTTCAATTTCCTTTCTGTGCTTTAGTTTATAATTGTTACATGTACCGGGGTACAGCGAGAAGTTTTTGTTTGTGTGATATCCAGTCATTTAAAGAACTGACCTGCTGAGTTACTCTGCAGTTCCTTATAACCAAACTTCAATAACTATCAATATGGCCCATAAACACTCATTATGGGCATCAATACACTCCTCCAAATTGTACGCAAAAGCTGACAAGACAGGGAAGGAGGGCATTTTATAATTGTTATGGATAAATGAATGAAAGGAGCCAAACATGTGATTGCATATCCTTATACTGCCTCCAAATCGATCAGCTGTACTCTGGGAGGGGGGGGTGACCTTGTAGCAGGAATTTTGTTTGAGATGAATGTAAGTGGGACATTTGCCCTACATATGGGATGGAAGAGCTTTGCTTCTTAAGGCATCAGGTGACACTGGGGCTGGGCTCAACCTTACCCCAGTCTTGTTCAAATGTCAACAGTAGGACGTGCATTACCTGGTCTGTCTCTAACTTGCCGGCCTCGAACTTGCTGCAAACTACCCGCAGCCAGCAGAGGAGCAAAAGGCAGCAACAGCCACAGCGGCGGCCCCAAGCCCAGCCCCGCATCCCTCAGTCACAGCGTCGCTCCGCCCCGCAACCGCTCGGACGCCCCTGTATTGCATCACACGTGGGCGGGACCTCCGCGCCATTGGCTGATCGCGGCGACGATTGACAGCAGGATTACCCAATGTCACGCCTTGGGGTTGAAGCCCCGCCCAGATGACATCATGACGACTGGTCAAGAGTGTTTCATTATTATGTGTCCCAGACAGAACAATGACATTCTCACTTGCAGCAGCACAACACGATATGTAAACACATTTTGTGAATAAATCGATTTGTACCAGCATCTGCAGTTATTTTCTTATACGATATGTAAACACACTAGACACTAAATAAACAGCTGGAGTGAGAAAATAACTGCAGATGCTGGTACAAATCGAAGGTATTTATTTCACAAAATGCTGGAGTAACTCAGCAGGTCAGGCAGCATCTCAGGAGAGAAGGAATGGGTGACATTTCGGGTCGAGACCCTTCTTCAGACTGATGTCAGGGGGCGGGACAAAGGAAGGATATAGGTGGAGACAGGAAGATAGAGGGAGAACTGGGAAGGGGGAGGGGAAGAGAGGGTCAGAGGAACTATCTAAAGTTGGAGAAGTCAACGTTCATGCAGAAAGGGGGAGGGAATGGGTTTGACTGCAGGTGCTGGTTTACCCCGCAGATAGATACAAAATGCTGGAGTAACTGAGGGACATGATTCGTAAGTTCACAGATGATATCAATTAAGGCAGACACAAAATGCTGGAGTAACAATAAACAATAGACAATAGGTGCAGGAGTAGGCCATTCAGCCCTTCGAGCCAGCACCGCCATTCAATGCGATCATGGCTGATCACTCTCAATCAGTACCCCGTTCCTGCCTTCTCCCCATACCCCCTCACTCCGCTATCCTTAAGAGCTCTATCCAGCTCTCTCTTGAAAGCATCCAACGAACTGGCCTCCACTGCCTTCTGAGGCAGAGAATTCCACACCTTCACCACTCTCTGACTGAAAAAGTTCTTCCTCATCTCCGTTCTAAATGGCCTACCCCTTATTCTTAAACTGTGGCCCCTTGTTCTGGACTCCCCCAACATTGGGAACATGTTTCCTGCCTCTAATGTGTCCAATCCCCTAATTATCTTATATGTTTCAATAAGATCCCCCCTCATCCTTCTAAATTCCAGTGTATACAGTGTATAACTCAGCGGGTCAGGCAGCATCTCTGGAGAAAAGGACTAGGTGACGTTTCGGGTCGAGACCCTTCTTCAGACTGAAAGTCAGGAGAAAGGGAAACGAAAGATAGAGATGGAGATGTAGAAATATATAGAGCAAAATGAATGAAAGATATGCAAAAAAAGTAACGATGATAACGGAGACAGGCCATTGTTAGCAGTGGTGAGCTGAGGTGAAAACGAGTTACATGCAATGAGACTCAACAAGACAACTTTGAAGCTTGTACAATAACGTGTGGGGTAGGGAAGGAGAGAGGGTTGCAAGGGTTCCTTGAAGTTAGAGAAATCAATATATACACACATAAACACACATACATACACATAAAAACAATGCCCCCAAGTCTATGCTGTTCAGAGCTTATTTGGAGGTTGTAGCACCTGATAGCTGGAGGGAAGAAGCTGTTCCTGAACCTGGATGTTAGTTTCCTGGCTCCTACATCTTCTTCCCGATGGCAGGAGTGAAATATCTTCTTATATATGATTAATAATCAAACCTTTCGTAGTACCCTCGCTTTCCAGTAAATAAATAGCTCCATTGATGATCTTTTTCACTCATTAGTTACCACTGATTTTAACGTTGAATGTGAAACCAGTGCCTGCAATTTCTTATGTTTTCATGTAGTTCCTTGCCTCTTGATTGACCATAAGCACAGCCAATGACTAACAAGTGGTAACAAGGACTTGGTTGAACAGTTCTCATCACAAGATCTGCTTCATGTGATTTGTGAATGATTCTTAATGCATTTCATTTTTAATCCAATATTAGCTCCAATCCACTTAGAAAATTATTAACTGTGTGTTGTTAATCTACATTAAACAGTAACAATGTTTCAACCCCACCAAAAAGTGCTCACAAATGTTACAACCATGTCCCAGGCAAAAACATAACATTGACAAAGGCAAATGTTCATTGGAACCGGAGAGGTAACTTTTTCACACAAAGGCTGGGGAGCTGCTGGAGGAGGTAGTTGAGGCAAGTACTATTACAACATTTAAGAAAAATTTAGACAGGTACATGGACAGGATCGGTTTAGAGGGATATGGGCAAAACGCAGGCAGGTGGGACTAGTGTAGATGGGGCATGTTGGTCAGCGTGGGCAAGATGTATGACTCTATGGCTGTATGACTCTATGGCTCTAAATCCAACAGGTAATTAAAGGAGGTACAAGACACTGCAGATGTTGGAATCCTGAACAAAAAACAAACTGCTGAAAGAACTCAGCAGGTCAAGAAGCATCTGTGGAGGGACACAAAGTGCTGGAGTAACTCATGGATAGGTGATGTTTCGGGGCTAGGACACTTCTGCAGACTGATTGTAGGGGGTTCGGTGGAGATAGAAGAGGTGGGGGGGGGGGGGGGGGAAAGAGGATGTGTCGAGAGCAAATCCCAATTACACCTGATTTTGAGAACACGAAGTGCTGGAATAACTCAACAGGTCAGGCAGCATCTCTGAAGAACATGGATACGCAATGTTTCAGGTCAGGACTACTTCAGACTAATTGTGGGGGGGGGGGGGAGAGAGAAAGCTGGAAGGGAGAAGAAGCAGGATAAAGCAAGGCAGGTAACAGGTGGGCATAACGGGGGGAATGTCAGGAGGTTGGGATCTCCCTGTCGGTTTGCTCCTGGGCCTGGCCAAAATGGCCATCCACGGGTCCAGGCACCAGTCGTCGATGGTCACGCCAGAGTCGGCTGCCTGTCCCTCTTCCGGGCCTACGTCCATGTTCGCGTGTCCCTGGAGAGGGAATACGCTGTATCCACGGGGACTCTAGAGGCCTTCCGTGAACGCTGGTCGCCACGGGGGTCGAGTGCATTGTAGATACAGAAGCCACTATTGTATTATAATGATTGCCTGATGCAAGGTGTCATTTGAGTGTTTTTGCACCTTCTGGTACTCTGCAATATGCAATTATTGTATAAATCCTTGGAAGGAAAATAAAGAGGGGGGGGGGGGGGGGAGTTGATCAGCAGGTGGTTGGAATAAAGGCCAAAAATAAAAGCAGAAGGTGTGAGACAAAGGGATTGAAGAGTTGCACATTGAGAAGCCAGAGGAAGGAATGTGGGAGGGAGGAGGGGGGGAGGAGGGGAGGTGAAATGGGTGAGAGTCCTCGCAGGACACAGGGAAGGGTGAATGGTGGGAGGAGGGGAGAGGAGAAAGAGGGAGGGAGAAAGGGGGGAGGAGAGAGGGTGAAGAGGAGGGAGGGAGGGGGAGATTAAGGGGGGATTAAAGGGAGGGAGAGAGAAGGGGGGGGAGAGAGGGTGAAGAGGAGGGAGGGGGAGGAGATAAGGGGGGGTTAAAGGGAGGGGGAATAAAGGAAGAGGGGAGTAAAGGGAGGGAGAGAGAAGGGGGGAGGAGAGAGGGTCAAGAGGAGGGAGGGGGAGATTAAGGGGGGGTTAAAGGGAGGGGGAATAAAGGAAGAGGGGAGTAAAGGGAGGGAGAGAGAAGGGGGAGGAGAGAGGGTGAAGAGGAGGGAGGGAGGGGGAGATTAATGGGGGATTAAAGGGGGGGAATAAAGGAAGAGGGGAGAAAAGGGAGGGAGAGAGAAGGGGGGTGAAAAAGGGAGGTGTTAGAGAAAAGGGAAGGGGGAGATGATCGATTGTTAGGAAGTAAAGTAATCGGGGACACGGTGTTTCAGCGGCAACGAGAGGCTGTATTTGATGTTATTTGATCGCGTAAAGCCGAGTCGTTTGCTCTGGGATTTCGTTCTCGTGACAGATTAACCACCAGACCCCCGCAGGTCTCGTGTTTACTTTGTGAAAGTCATTGCCAAAGACCTCTGAATGCATCGGCCACCGCTGTTGGGAACGCACGCCAGCTCTCTCTGCTCTGCTCCAGTTGCAAGGGTCGTTCGTCCTGCATTGGTCAGTTACTTGGCCTAAAGCAAAGCTAAGCAGGTGGACGAAAACAAGGCGAGGTTGTCTCTGATGGTCTGGGGCTCTTGCTTGGGATAGGCTGCCCGCGTTGGATGTGACACAGCGGCTGGGCTGGGCTGGGCGGAGGCAGCAGCAGCAGACGCGGAAGCAGAAGCAGAAGCTGCAACAGCGCTGGGAGTTGCGATCATTCCCACAGCAAGAAGGGGTTTGTTTGGTGGACGGAGAGCAGGGGAAGGAAGCAAGCGATCGGTCGGAGCTACAGGCTCAGCGGTACAAATGCAGCAATGTGAACCCACAGCGAAACAACGGCCTGCAACCCGGTCAGTCGGGAATAAATTGTTTGCTTTTAAAATCAAAATCCAATCCAGCAGGTTTGACACAGTCACAGTGCAGATGTTAATGGGAGGGAGAAAGAGGGGGGGGGGGGGAGGAGAGAGGGTGAAGAGGAGGGAGGGAGGGGAGATTAAGAGGGGATTAAAGGGAGGGGGAGTAAAGGAAGAGGGGAGTAAAGGGAGGGAGAGAGAAGGGGGGAGGAGAGAGGGTGAAGAGGAGGGAGGGAGGGGAAGATTATAAGGGAGGGGGAATAAAGGAAGAGGGGAGTAAAGGGAGGGAGGAGAGAGGGTGAAGGGGAGGGAGGGAGGGGGAGATTAAGGGGGGATTAAAGGGAGGTCACGGAGATACGGAGGGATATGGGTCACATGCAGGCAGAGGAGATTAGTTTAATTTGACATGATGTTTGGCACAGACGTTGTGGGCCGAAGGGCCTGTGTAGTTCTCTGCAACGTCCTATTATGTTTAAGCGCTTTTAATTGCCATCAGTTATGAAAGTCGGATTGCCTGGTTGTTTGTTGTTCTGTGTGAGAGAGAGAGAGAGAGCAGACTTGTTTAATGTTGACGTTGCTCCTCGCCCCACTTGATCCCAGCAGGTTAATGGGCCGGCTGCCGTCCTTCGTCGCTCCCTCTGCACAGGACCTCGATGCGAGGCACCATTGGAGATGGTGCGTGTGTACGACTGCCACCCGTTCTCCTCCCAGCAGATCGTCCCGGCCGAACACGAGCCGGACTCTGTCTGCTGCGGGAGAGACACCCTCTTCGTCCTCTCCCCTGCGTGTAGGGTGGCGGCGTTCAGCGTTGCCCACAACGGATGCGAGCCGCTCTGCACCTTCTCCACTCTCGGGAAAGTCCAGAAAATCACATACAGCGACATAGGTAAATGTTGTTTCCGCATGACAGTTGTACTGGCACGGCGATGGAGTAAATACCACTGCTTATAAATATAGCACTCCGTGCAAAGTGTGGCCAAGCCCCGTTTGAAAGCTGAGTAGTTGTGACAAATGTAAATGTGAAAGTACAGAATTGTAATCGTGGGTTTGTTTTTAATTCGCTGACTATTGATCTGTTTCTCTGCAAACAAGATATCGAACAGATTGCGTATATGTATGCAACACACCCCTTCCCACCACCCACCAACACCCCCACCACCCACCAACACCCCCACCACCCATCTCTTCAAGACACGAAGTGCGGGCCAGGCAGCATCTGAGGAGGGAATGGACGGACAGTGTCAAGACTTTGATTCAGACTGGGTGTGGTAGGGGAGAGAAAGCTGGAAGAGGAGGGAGGGGGACAGGACAAAGCTTGGCAAGGAACTGCAGATGCTCGTGCACAAAAGAAGACACAAAGTGCAGGAGTAACTCCGCTGGTCAGGCAGCATCTCTGGAGATCATGGACATGTGATTGTTCAGGTCACTGCCCTTCAGAATAGACAATAGGTGCAGGAGGAGGCCATTCGGCCCTTCGAGTCAGCACCGCCATTCAATGTGATCATGGCTGATCATTCTCAATCAGTACCCCGTTCCTGCCTTCTCCCCATACCCCCTGACTCTGCTATCCTTAAGAGCTCTATCTAGCTCTCTCTTGAATGCATTCAGAGAATTGGCCTCCACTGCCTTCTGAGGCAGAGAATTCCACAGATTCACAACTCTCTGATTGAAAAAGTTTTTCCTCATCTCAGTTCTAAATGGCCTACCCCTTATTCTTAAACTGTGGCCCCTTGTTCTGGTCTCCCCCAACATTGGGAACATGTTTCCTGCCCCTAACGTGTCCAACCCCTTAATAATCTTATACGTTTCAATAAGATCTCCTCTCATCCTTCTAAATTCCAGTGTATACAAGCCTAGTCGCTATTCCAGTGTATACAAGCCTAGTCGCTATTCCAGTGTATACAAGCCTAGTCGCTATTCCAGTGTATACAAGCCTAGTCGCTATTCCAGTGTATACAAGCCTAGTCGCTATTCCAGTGTATACAAGCCTAGGTGCTGCATACAAGCCGAGAAGAGGGGTTCCGACATGAAACATCGCCTATCCATGCGTCGGGAAGGAACTGCAGCTGCGGATTCACACCGATGGTAGACACAAAGTGCTGGAATAACTCAGCGGGTCAGTCAGCATCTCTGGAGAAAAGGAATAGGTCACATTTTGGGTTGGAAGCCTTTCTCAGACTGCAGTCTGAATACGAGTCCCGACCCAAAAAGTCACCTATTACTTTTCTCCAGAGAGGCTGTCTGACCCGCTGAGTTACTCCTGCACTTTGTGTCTTGAAATGATAGGTGGGTACAGGTGACAGATGGGTGAAGTAAGTGACAAAGGCAAGAGATGAAAAGGCGACAAGAGGCCATGAGAGAAAGGGAGATGATGCATGAAATGCACAGAGGGAGGGAGGGGTATAGGTGGAAGGGGACAGGCGGAGGGGGGAAGAGTAATGGGGACTCCAGTATAGGAAGGAGGACAAAGGAGCAGGGGGAATATTCTTGTGAATATTTAATGTGATTTATTTGTCTTCACTGCATCTTCTCAGCTATTTTATGTGCCAGCTATTAACTCCTCCTCCTTCAAGTAGTCAGTATTTCTATAAAATGCCTTGTATGGGTTGTATATTTAATGATGTAGTTATAGATGCCAGGTATCATGTGTATAATGAATGCGAACTGCTGTATGTTAAATGGTATAGTTTTAAGCACATCATAGTAAACTATGAAGGTATTTATTTCACAAAATGCTGGAGTAACTCAGCAGGTCAGGAGAGAAGGAATGGGTGACGTTTCGGGTCGAGACCCTTCAGACTGAGGTCAGGGGGGTGGGACAAAGGAAGGATATCAGTGGAGACAGGAAGATAGAGGGAGAACTGGGAAGGGGAAGAGAGGGACAGAGGAATTATCTAAAGTTGGCGAAGTCAATGTTTATACCGCTGGGCTACAAGCTGCCCAAGCGAAATATGAGGTGCTGTTCCTCCAATTTCCGGTGGGCCTCACTATGGCACTGGAGGAGGCCCATGACAGAAAGGTCAGACTGGGAGTGGGAGGGGGAGTTGAAGTGCTCAGCCACCGGGAGATCAGGTTGGTTAAGGCGGACTGAGCGAAGGTGTTGAGCGAAGCGATCTCCGAGCCTGCGTTTGGTCTCACCGATGTAAAGAAGTTGACATCTAGAGCAGCGGATACAATAGATGAGGTTGGAGGAAGTGCAGGTGAACCTCTGTCTCACCTGGAAAGACTGTTTGGTTCCTTGGATGGAGTTGAGGGGGCAGGTAAAGGGACAGGTGTTGCATCTCCTGCGGTTTTAGGGGAAAGTGCCCTGTGATGGGGTAGTTTGGGTAGGAAGGAACGAGTGGACCAGGGAGTTACGGAGGGAACAGTCTCTGCAGAATGCAGAAAGTGGAGGGGGTGGGAAGAAGTGGCCAGTAGTGGGGTCCCGTTGTAGGTGACGAAAATGTTGGGGGATGATTTGTTGGATACGCTGGCTGGTGGGGTGGAAGGTGAGAATGAGGGGGATTCTGTCCTTGTTACGAATGGGGGGAGGGGGAGCAAGAGCGGAGCTGCGGGATGTAGAAGAGGCCCTAGTGAGAGCCTCATCTATAATGGAAGATTATACTATATCATATCATATTATATCATATTATATCATAGTAAACTACATTACTTTAGAGACACAATGTGGAAATAGGCCCTTCGGCCCATTGAGTCTGCGGTGACCAGTGATCTCCCCGTATACTAGCATCATCTTACACACTAGGGACAATTTACAATTGCCAGAGCACCCAGAGAAACCCATGCGGTCACAGGGAGAACGTACAAACTCCATACAGACAGCACCCATAGTCAGGATCGAACCTGAACTTGGATGAGAATCCCCTCTTCCATCAGGCAAGAGGTACAGAACTGTGAAAACACACACCTCCAGATTCAGGGACAGTTTCTTCCCAGCTGTTATCGGGCAACTGAATCATTCTATCAAGATCTAGAGAGCGGTCCTGAGCTACTATCTAATTCACTGGAGACACTCGGTCTATCTTTAATCGAACTTTACTGGACTTTCTCTTGGACCAAATGTTATTCCCTTTATCATATATCTGTACACTGTGGTTAGCTCGATCAATCATGTATAGTCTTTCCGTTGATTGGTTAGCATACAACAAAAGTTTTTCACTGTACCAGTGACAATAAACGAAACTAAATCCAGGTCTGTGGGGCTGCAGGGCAGCAACTCTACTGCTGCGCCACTGTGCCGCACAAAATGTGTGTGTTGCATTTTAAATTAGATTTGTAAGCGCTGAAATCAAATGAAATCAATTGTCAACCGTATTTTTTATTTTATGTCTGACCTTTTTATTGACCTCAGGAAATTACCTTGCGGCAATTGAAGAGAAGAGCAAGGTCCTCTCTCTCCGTGTCTACTTGAATTGGAGAAGATGCCAGGCGAGCGAGATCTCACGAGTCAGCATCCGAATAGTGGGGCATGCGCTGCAGGCTCCGTTTATCGGAGCCCCCAAGGATCGAATGGAAGTTATAGAGGTGCCACTATCGGAGCCTCCCGTCTCCATTGCCTGTTGCCCGGTGAAGGGGGATCTCATCGTCGGTTGTCAAAATAAGGTGGTGTTGTTCCGCTTGAAGGAAGGGCTGGCGGACGGCGAGAGCCCAGTGTTGGACTTTGAGCGATTCCTCATTGTGCACGTCGGTATGGAGCTGCTGGAAGTGGCCTTCTGTGATGGCTGCTTGGCTCTGGTGTCGGACCTGGAGGTGCTGGTGATGAAACTGCAGAATGCTCAAGACATGGAGAGCGACAGGCAGCCGCAGGTCCCTCCGAAAGTCTTGCCGCCCAACAAGGAAATGTACGGGGAACACAACAAACCTGCAGAAGGTTTGTAGCAAATTAATCAAATTACTGTGCGGGGATTGCTGGTCAGCGCGGACTGGATGGGCCAAAGGGCCTGTTTTTGCACTGTATCTCTAAACTAAACTAATCTAATAGAAATTATGCAGCTATTGTTTTGGTGTATTGCTATGGCCAGATTGTGCTCTATTATTGCAAAAGTGCCTTTAAAAGTATTTCATCAGTTCTAATCATTAAAAGGCATCTTGTGTTAGAAATTCAAAAGTGAGGCACAGTTTTTGTTTTTAGTACTGTCCTCGTGAAGCTCAATTATGTTTGGAGTGCAACTCGATGCCAATAATTTCCATATCACATCCCATCATTTGACACCAACATATCCTATCGGGTATCATTGCTTGCATTTATGACTAAGTTCTGGTCTAAACTGCAATATCTTGCCTTAACTGCAATGGACCAGTTTGCATGTTCTGCTTCCTGCTTCTAGGGTCTCTGAGCTCCCATCACTGTCTGCACCCTCTCCCCCTCCTTCATTTCCCAGTCTCCAGTAGAACCTGTAAATCAAAACAAAACAAATCACCTGCACATCAGTCTGAAGAGGGCGGTCCCGACCCGAAACGTCACCTATCCATGCTCTCCAGGGAAGCTGCCTGTTACTCCAACATTTTGTGCCTGTCTTTGGTATAAATTAGCATCTGCAGTTCCTTTTTTATTACAAATCAATCAACATCCTTAGATTGGATCAGTGAAATGTAGTGCAACAAGGAACCAGTATTGAGAAACAAAAAGGACAATCTATAAAATAAACAAATGTGATTCAAAGATATAACTCGTATAACTTCTGAACTCATAAACACATTTCACATCATATATGTTGATTATTTTAATATTGTCTTTTTATCTTACTAATGTCTTTTTTATCTTATTTATCCTTGGAATATTACTGCTGAGGTGACCCGTTGTCTTGCCAAATACATTTCATTGTACCGTTGACCCTGTGCCAACCTACATATGACAATTTAAATTAAATTAAATTAAATTAATGTAAACATTTGTAAAATATTAAAGACCTTTATACAATGTAAGCGATATATTCTGGAAAAGAGTCTACGTATAATTTGCACATTTGAAAGTATTACAAATAAAATATTACTTTTATGCAGTTTAGTTTAGTTTAGTTTAGAGATACAGCGTGGAAACAGGCTCTTCAACCCACCGAGTCCGCACTGACCATTGATTCCCGCACATTAACACACTATCCTACTCTGGGGACAATTTTTACATTTATACCAAGCCAATTAACTTACAAACCTGTACATCTTTGTAGCGTGGGAGGAAACCAAAGTTCTCGGAGAAATCCCACGCGGTCATGGGGAGAACGTACAAATTCCATGCAGACAGCACCCTTAGCCAGGATCGAACCCAGGTCTCTGGTGCAGTCAGCACTATAAGGCAGCAACTCTACCGCTGTGCCACCATGCCGCCCTGATTTTATTTGTCTTGTCTACATCTCATACACACACATACACATTTGTATTTAAATAATATATCCATGTAAAATATATTATATATATTTATTTTATTTATAATATAAAAAACATATACATATAAAATATATATAATATATATTTTTTCTGACACAAGAAACTGCAGATGCTGGACTCTTGTGTAAGACACAAACGTTGTGTATAAGGCGCTCGATGCCACAAACGTTGTTAACTGATCTATGGCTTTGTGCGTTTCATTCAGCAGATTCTCTGAGCCAAGAACAGGATGGCTTTGTCCTCTTTCAGGGCCCCTTGGAGCTACTTGGTGAAGAAGCGTCTGGATCTGGAGTGTTGATCAACTTAGAGTGCACGGGGACAGAGGGTTTGAATACTGAGCTGCAAGATTGTTTGCACTTCCAGCAGATTCTGTACAGGTAAGGCTAAATAGATAGATGGATAGATAGATGGATGGATGGATGATGGATGGATGGATAGATAGATAGATAGAGGCACAAGGAACTGCAGATGCTGGTTTAAAGAAAAAAAGACATAAAGTGCTGGAGTAACTCAACAGATCAGGCAGTATCTCTGGAGAATAGGAACAAGTGACGTTTCAGATCGGGACCCTTCTTCAGGCTGATTGTAATAGGCTTTCTCTCCCGTACAAAAGTCACCTTTCAAAGTTGCCCAGAGATGCTGCCTGACCTACTGAGTTACTCCAGCACTTTGTTCCTTTCTGATAGACAGACAGATAGGTAGAAAAACACAGCATGTCACAGAAACAGGCCCTTCCACCAAGTCCATGCTGACCTTCAATCACCCATTTACACTAATCCTGCACTAATCTAATCCAACGTTATTATTCTTTCCATATTGTTATAAATCTCCCCCCAAGATCAAACCTGGGTCTCTGGTTCTGTGAGGCAACAACTCTATCAGTTGTGCCACCTGATAATCTGCTGAATTGTGCAAAAGGTTTATTTTACCCCATTGTACAGGGGCCCGTTTATAGATGATTACATAGCTTTACCTCGTTTATTTGAATTCCAATACTTTGTTTGATTCATCGCTTCATGGCCTTGTGCTGCTTTCTTTCTGCAATGACACACAGCCCTCTGAACTGATCGCTACCGTTGGACCCTGTGTTGTCAGCCTGGTCATAGGTTTTGCAAATGCTTTCTTCATCTTTACACTTGATCTCGCTCTCCTTTCCTCCCTGCACGAACTATGGTGTGCAGTTTAGCTTGTTTTTTTCTAAGGCAGCAAGTCTACTGCTGCGCTACTGTGCCGCCCTCAGTGTTATCTGAGCAAGCAGGCTATGAGTAATGCTCTAAGTAGGCCCGGCTCCCCTCCTGTTGGCTATGTATGGTGTAGGAGGAAACCTACCCTGAAGGGAAGCCAATGAATAACCCAATCAACAATGCCACACTGCTGATTCTGACATAACTGTTGTATCTCCTTGATACAATCATACAGGAACTGGCAGGAATCACTTTCTGAGTCATCAACTTACCGCAGTAAGCTCATCGAGTCATAGAGTGATACAGTGTGGAAACAGGACTCTGGCCCAACTTCACCATGCCGGCCAACATGTCCCAGCTACACTAGTCCCACCTGCCTGCACGGTCCATATCCCTCCAAACCTGTGCTATTCATGTACCTGTCTAACTGTTTCTTAAACATTGGGACAGTCCCAGCCTCAACTACCTCCTCTGGCAGCTAGTTCCATACACCCACCATCCTTTGTGTGAAAAGGTTACCCCTCAGATTCCTATTAAATGTTTTCCCCTTCACCTTGAACCTATGTCCTCTGGTCCTCGATTCCCCTACTCTGGGCAAGAGACTGTGCATCTACCCGATCTATTCCTCTCATGATTTTATACTTCAAGATGCTGTGCTTGCAATCAAAACATAATCTGCCTCCTGTTAAAAAAAGAATAAAGATTTTAACAGGAGGCAGATTATGTTTTAATTGCAAGCACAGCATCTTGTGTATAAAATCATGAGAGGAATAGATCGGGTAGATGCACAGTCTCTTGCCCAGAGTAGGGGAATCGAGGACCAGAGGACATAGGTTCCTCTAATTTGCATTTGGCCTCACTTTGACAATGTCACAAGGCCATTAATTTATTCTTTGTACCTTTTCATACCTCTAATTTCCATCTCCCCTGATTCTCAGTCTGAAGAAGGGTCTCAAACTGAAATACTTCTGTTGTGTATTAACCAGCATCTGCAGTTCTTTGTTTTTCCATCTTCCCTGCAGTTATCTGACTCTTAAGCTTCTCTCATATCCTAGAGAGGAATTTCTGACCCACCTTGGACTTTACATTCTTCATTGTCTCTGAAACTGTAACACTATATTCTGCACCATATTGATTTTCTTTTTCGTACCACCTGATGTACTGCAACAACAACATTGAAAAGATATTTGGACGGGCATATGAATAGGAAGGATTTTGAGTGCTATGGGCCAAATGTGGGTGAATGAGTGGCTAGGAGGGGGCATCTTCGTCGGCATAGATTCATAGACAATAGGTGCAGGAGGAGGCCATTCGGCCCTTTGAGCCAGCACCGCCATTCAATGTGATCATGGCTGATCATCCATAATCAGTACCCCATTCCTGCCTTCTCCCCATATTCCTTGATTCCGTTAGCCCTAACAGCTCCATCTAACTCTCTTTTGAATGCATCCAGTGAATTGGCCTCCACGGCCTTCTGAAGCAAAGAATTCCACAAATTCACAACTCTCTGGGTGAAAAAGTTTTTCCTCATCTCAGTTGTAAATGGCCTCCCCCTTATTTTAAATATGGGTGAGTTGGGCCGTATGGCCTGTTTCTGTGCTGCATGACGCTATGACTCATGTATGGTTTGAATCACCTGGATATCATCACTGTATCTCAAACACATAACAATAATAGACCAACATCAATGTGGAAGACTACCATGCAGAAAATTGTTGTATTCTGGAACATACAAACCAAATGGACAGTGGAATTGATTCAGTGGTGATATTTGAGCGTCCTAAAATGCAAACGTTGTCAGCGCCGTGTGCTGCATGCTTTCATGATTTGATCATTTATCATTTTTTGAAGTATGTGTTTATATCTTCTCACTCCAACCCCTCCCACTGATTCACTGGGTTTCAGGCTTGGGATTGTTATCCATTTCACCCAATGGCAGCACGTGAGCACAGTGAGTGGGTGGAGCTGCTGCCTCACAGTGCCAGAGACCCGGGTTTGATCTGATTTTGGGGTTTGCACATCTTCCCTGTGACCGTATCGGTTTACTCCGGGATGCTCCAGTTTCTTCCATCGCTCCAAAGACATGTAGGTTTGTAGGTTAATTAGCCTGTAAATTGCACTTTGTGTGCAGGAATAGAACTAGTGTATGGGTGATCGTTGGTCTGCACGGGTTCAGTGGGCCAAAAGGCCTGTTTCCACACTGTATCCCTAAAAATCTTTTTTTTAAAGGTAGACACTAGGCAGAGCAACAAATTGTCTGTGCTCGTTTTCACTACCACACAGCTAACAATGATCTGAATCTGAATTACCTTTATTGTCATTCAAAATGAATTGAACGGAAATCATTTGCCACGCAGCCACAACAGAACAGAGTAAAAGACACAAGACACACAATTTTAACACAAACATCCATCACAGTGACTCCTCCAGACACCCCTTCACTGTGATGGAAGGCAGAAGGATGTTTCCTTTATCATCCTTATTTTTTTTAATAATAATAATAATAATGCATTTTATTTATATAGCGCTTTTCATATACTCAAAGACGCTTTACAGAGATTTTGAGAACATAGGGAAATTAATAAATAGATAAATAAGTAAATAAATAAATGAACAGAGAAAGGAGACAGAAGGTGAGGTGACCTTCAGTGGTTGAAGGCAGTACTGAACAGGTGAGACTTCAGTGATGTTTTGAATGTGGTGAGTGTGGAGGAGTCTCTAACGGTTTGGGGTAGTGAGTTCCATAGGGTGGGAGCAGCGATGGAGAAAGCCCTGTCCCCCCAGGATCTGAGTTTGGTCCGGATGTGGGGGGATAGGAGATGGCAGCGGCAGAGCGGAGGGTGCAGGTGGGAGTGTGCCTGTGGAGGAGGTCGGTCAGGTAGGATGGGGCCAGGTTATGGAGGGCTTTGTATGTTATGAGGAGGATTTTGTACTGGATTCTCTGGGGGATGGGGAGCCAGTGGAGTTTATAAAGGACGGGGGTGATATGGTCACGGATCGAGGTGTGTGTGAGTAGACGTGCAGCGGAGTTTTGAATGTATTGAAGTTTATTGATGATTTTTGAGGGTGCGTCATAGAGGAGGCTGTTGCAGTAGTCCAGACGGGAGGTGATGAAGGCGTGGATGAGGGTTTCTGCAGCTGTGGAGGAGAGGGATGGACGGAGACGGGCAATGTTTTTGAGGTGGAAGAAGGCTGTCTTTGTGATGTGTTTGATGTGTTTGTCTAAGGAGAGGGTTTGATCAAGGATGATTCCAAGATTCCGGATGTGAGGTGAGGTGGATACTGGGAGACCATCAATGTTGAGGATGAAGTTTTGGGTGGATTTGCATATCTTTCATTCATTTGTTGTATATGTCTCCACATCACCGTCTATATCTTCTCTCCTTTCCCTTTCCTCTGAATCTCAGTCTTAAAAAACATCACCTATCCCTTTTCTCCAGAGATGCTGTCTGACCCGCTGAGTTACTCCAGCTTTCTGTGTCTATCTTCAGTTTAAACCAGCATCTGCAGTTCCTTCCCCCATAACCATTCGACCACCCTGGAGATACCAGTTCTGTGGGTTTTGTGTTGAGTGCATGTCATATTGGAAGATAAATTGTAATTCGATTTGTTTTTTCTATTCCAAGGCGTTTCACACCAGATCTATCCCATATTTACTTAGACGAGAAAACATCGCTGCACTCTTTACAGCTCCTCCCAATATTCGCTGCAGGTACAGTAACATTCAGCGCACGAAATCCTGCCAAGCTGTATTTGTTTGCTTTCCTGCATTGCTTTAACCAGAACTTTGTTATTAAAAACTACAGCAGGCTCTTGGTCAGCTGGGGAAGTAGGTGGAGGAATGGCTAATGGAGTTTGATGCAGATGGGTGCGAGGTGATGTGTTTTGGGAAGTCAAACCAGGGCAGGACCTTCGCAGTGAATGGCACGGTCCTGGGGAGGGTTGTAGAGCAGTGGGAACTAGGAGTATGGGTACATAGTTCCCTGAAAGTGGCGTCCCTGGTAGATAGGGTGGTCAAGAAGGCTTTTGGTACATTGGCCTTCATCAAATAGCATTGAGCATAGAAGTTGGAATGTTATGTTACAGTTGTACAAGACGTTGGTGCGGCCAGACTTGGAGTACTCTGTTCAGTTTTGCTCACCCTGCTGTAGAAAGGATGCCATTAAGCTGGAATGAGCACAGAGAAGATTTACGAAGATGTTGCCAAGACATGAGGCCTGAGCTATAGGGAGAGATTGGGCAAGCTAGGACTTTATCACTTGCAGCACAGTAGACTGACTGGGTGATCATATAGAGGTGTTTAAAATCATGAGGGGAATAGATAGGGTGAATGCATAGGATATTTTACCCAGAGCAGGGAAAGAAAATAACAAAAACATTTCTGTTTAAGGTGAGAGGGGTTAGATTTAATCAATGCCTGAAGGGCAACTTTTTCACTAAGTGTGGTGGGTATATGGACCGAGTTGCCAGAGGAAGTAGTTGAGGCAGGTACTATAACAACATTTAAAAGACCCTTGGACAGGTATATGGATGGGAAAAGTTTTGAGGGAAACGTGCCAAATGTAAGCAAATGTGACCAGCGTAGATGGGGTCGGCTTGAACGAGTTGGGCCTAGGGTCGGTTCCTGTGCTGTTTGACTCTCTGACTTTCAGCCCGGAAACTGAAAGTCCAACTGATGGGGTTGGAGCCTGGGTTGGGGAACAAATCGACAGCCTTTTTCACTCTGGTGGAACTTTGATGAACTGAGGTGTGTGTGGTCGTGCCAAAAGGGGAAGGAAAAGAAGGAAGTAGTAGAAATGAAATATAGAGCGTACTAATTTGCTCATTGCCCTGTGCTCGTTACAACAGCACACGTCAAGCAGACCTGCAGCAATTGCCTGCAGAAGACTGCGATATCAGTCAATCCCAGCACTTACACTCTCTGACTTGTGGACAAAGTAACATGCACTCTATGGTAATGCGCCCATTCACTACTCCCTGGGTATGTAACCCAGGTGCCAGGCCTGTAACCCTGTCATCTAGGGCAGGTTTAGTGTACCCTTTTATATGACAACAAAAAAGCACATCACAAATGGGCAGCTTAAGGAAAGCAGCAAACTTTTAATGTCATAAGTAATACTGTAGGCCATTCGGCCCATCAAGTCTACTCCGCCATTCAATCATGGCTGATCTATCTTTCCCTCTCAACCCCATTCTCCTGCCTTCTCCTGTAACCTTTGACACTCGTACTAATCAAGAACCTGTCAATCTCCGCTTTGAAAATACCCAATGACTTGGCCTCCACAGCAGTCTGTGGCAATGACAGTGTCTTTGAAATCTTGTGCAGAATGGAAACTAAGACCCCTCTAATTGGACAAGTCCCCCAAATTTTGGGACCCTTTGTATCCTTTTGTGTAAACCAGCATCTACAGTTCCTTGTTTAGTACATTCTCCTAATAATTGAGCTTTGTGGCTTTAAAGTATGGATACAAGGAACTGCAAATGCTGGTTAACAAAAAAATGAGACAAACTCCTGGAGTAACTCAGCAGGCCAGGCAGCATCTCTGGAGTACACAGATAGGTGACGTTTTGGGGCATTACCCTTCTTTAGACAGCGAAAGAAGGGTCCCGATCCGAAACGTCATCTAACCTGTTCTCCAGGGATGCTGTTTGACCTGCTGAGGTACTCCAGTTTTGGGTCATTTTTTTGTGGCCTTAAAGGTACTTTTAAATACTTATGGCAACAGAGTAATACTTTCTGTGAAGTGTGAAGAATAAGCCTATCCTTTCAAAGCTGGGTGTGTCATCTAACCTTCTATGATACACCTGGAACCTTTAATACGGTTAATTCTGCTATGATGTACGTTTCCCTCGAGTGAATTGGATGTAACACAATTGATGAATTAGGGAACAAATTACCAGGCCAATTTGCTTTTAACACAATTTGATCAAGAAAACCACTTAAAAATTACTTTGGAAATTGACAAGCAGAACTCTATCTCTCATGTCATAACAATCTTGGGAGTGTAGGGGGCACCAGGAGAAAACCATAGGGAGAACGTACAAACTCCGAACAGACAGCACTCGTAGACAGGATTGAACCCGGGTCACTGGCACTGAAAGGCAGTAACTTCACCGATGCGCCACTGTGCTGCCTTAACACATGCAACTATCGCATTTTTGCAGAACTGCCTATGCATGGTATCCATATCCGCATTTTTTATTGCTGCTGGCTTGGGAGTCTGATTGGGTGCATATCTGTGTGTGTGTGTCTTTTGGTGTGGGGAGGGGGAATTATGAGCTGAAAACCAGGTGATTATAAAAGGCCAAATCGTGTTGTTTTCCACTCTGGTGTAGAGGACTCTGAATCAAGCAGTTCCCCAGGGAGGAAGAAGAAACGAACGAACAGCCTCTTCTGCTTCTTTTCATTGCCACACAAGGGCTACCTGTATTCCGTCGGCAACATGGTGCAGGAGCTCTCTGCCTACAGTTACCCGGAGAAGGCCAAACAAGCAGTGCTGAGTTCCCATCTCTTACACGTCATTACCAGGTACGACAAACGCCGCAGAGTATTCTGGCACCGCAGCCCAAGGGCATAGCGTCCAGACACTGCACTCCGTCTACAGTGACTTAAGGAGACTTGCATTTATATTAGTACTCTTGTGTGCAGTTCTGGTCGCCCCATTACAGACAAGTGTTGTGGCTTTGGAGCGGTTTACCAAAATGTTGTCTGGATTAGAGGGTTTCAGCTACAGGGAGAGTTTGGACAGACTTTGATTGTTTTTTCTGGAACGCCGGAGGTTGAGGGGAGACTAGATTTATGAGAGGCATAGATAGAGTAGACGGTCTAGAACCTTTTTCCCAGGGTGGACATGTCCAAGGGCAGAGCTGTAACGTGATACAAGGACAGTTTAATGGAGATGTGTGGAGCAAGTGTTTCTTTACACAGAGCAGTGGGGACCTGGAAAGCATTACTAGGGGTGGTGGTGAAGGCAGATATGATAGTGGTGTTCCAGAGGCTTTTAGAGAGACACATTGAAGTGCAGGGAACAGAGGGAGGTGGATCATGTATAGGCAGATGTGATCAATTTAACCAGTTTAGACCAAGCGCAGGCTCGGCGATCGTTTCGCTGAACACCTCCGCTCAGTCTGCCTAAAACTACCTGATCTCCCGGATCCTCAACACTTTAAGTCCCCCTCCCATTCCCACACTGACCTTTCTGTCCTGGGCCTCCTCCATTGTCAGAGTGAGGCCCTGCACAAATTGGAGGAACAGCACCTCATATTTCGCTTGGGTAGCTTACACCCCAGCAGCATGAACATTGACTTCTCTAACTTCAAGTAGCCCCTGCTTTCCCTCTCTCTCCATCCCCTCTCCCTTCCCAGTTCTCCCACCACGTCATACTGTCTCCGACTACATTGTATCTCTGTCCCGCCCACTCCCCTGACATCAGTCTGAAGAAGAGTCTCGACCTGAAACATCACCCATTCCTTCTCTCCAGAGATGCTGCCTGTCCCACTGAGTTACTCCAGCATTTTGTGTCTAGCCAGGCATCATGTTCAGCACAAACATTGTGGGCCAAAGGGCACCATTCCTGTGCTGTACTGTTCTATGATCTCTCCCTTTTAGAATCCCAAAATGTTCTGTTGACAATGAAGCACTTTTTAAATAATAAAGCATCTATAGAACAGCACAGGAACAGCCCCTTCAGCACACAATATCTGTGTTGAACCTAATGCCACGTTAAACTAATCTCCTCTGCCTGCATGTGAGACATATCGCCCCATTCCTTACAAATCCTTAAAAGCTTAAATACCATTATTGTATCTGCTTCCACCACCAAACCTGGCAGAACATTCCAGGCACCCACCACTATGAGTAAGACAGAAACGTGCCCCCCACATCTCCATTAAACATTCCTCCTCTGACCTTACAGCTATGCCCTCTGGTCATGCACATTTCCACCCTGGAAAAAAAAATTCTGACTGTCTCCCATCGCTATGTCTCTCACAATTTATAAACTTCTATCAGGTCTCCCCTCGGACTCCAACGTTCTGGAGAAAAAAATATAGTCACTTTTCTCCAGAGATGCTGCCTGACCCACTGAGTTACTCCAGCATTTTGTGCCTATCCTCTGTCAGATCGTTCCACAGACCCACCACCCTCTGTGTGAAAATGTCCTTTGTGTGAAATCTCCATGTGTACCCTCTCAGACCTGTGCTGGACACATAGTCTTGATTCTTTTGCACTGCTCTGGAACACATGTATTGCCATCTAAACTTCTGAAGATATCAATTTGCACTGACGTAAGCAACGTAGCATCATCCTATCACTACCAGAGAGCATTGCTGCATTACTACCAACCTCATTGGTGACCCTTGGACTATCCTTGATCAGACTTTGCTGACTTTACCTTGCACTAAACATTATTCCCTTATCATGTTTCTTCACACTGTAAGTTACTCAACTGTAATCATGTTTTGTCTTTCTGCTGACTGGTTAGCATGCAACAAAAGCTTTTCACTGGACCTCGGTACAAGTGACAACAAACTAAATTGACTGAATTGGCTATAGTTTAATTTATATGTAAAGTCACCAGTGTTACACTTGGTGAAAGGGTAGCAATGCAGTACTTTTTTACAGCAGGCTGCAGTTAAAACAAGCCTTTAATAAAACACTTAAGAACATGGTCCGTCAGTTTCACCGCATTTTAATATGAATCATCTGCTCACTTTGATATTATTCAGCTGATCACTTTAATCATCTGACATGAATGGTTAAAGACCCAGGGTTAGAATCAACTGCTGGCTCGATGTTGATGAATGGAGCTCTAAGTAATGCTTACATTCACTATGGAACAATGCTTTGATTCAAATAGGCAACGCATGAAGTAGGAGCCGACTTAGTTACGTGGCCTTTCGAGTCTGCTCTGCCATTCACTAACCCCACTTTAACCCCTTAGTTCCACATCTTTCACTCTCTGATTTGACTGCACAGTGAGAAGGCACCCACAATCCTCCAGGCAATAAACGTTCCCAATCAAAGAAATATGTCCTCCTCATTGTCATATAGCATGGAAGAGGCCCTTCAGCCCAACATGTCCATGCCAACCATTGATTGTATCTGTGTTCTCTACCTGGACTGGCCGTCCTCCTCCCATCCACATCTCCCAGTCATCGTAACAACATTTGGGGGGAGGGCAAACAATCTGACACGACAAAGTGAAAATCATTCAAGTGGGTATGACCCATTACAGATTACCAAGACTGGTTGGATGTTTGGATGTGGACACAAGGAATTGCAGATGCTGGTTTTCAAAATAAAATAAACAAAGTGCTGGAGTCAACTAGCGGGTCAGGCAGCATCTCCGGACAACATGGGTAGGTGGCGTTTCAGGTCAAGAACCTTCTTCAGACTCGTTGGTGTAATGACCAGTTGGTGTAAGGAGAAAGTAGCATCTCCTGGAGAGCGGTGTTAAGACCTGTACAATTTAACAGAACTTGAATGCACAGGGAAGTAGAAGGAAATGAATTAATCTGTTATACAAACTGTTCTGCGTAGCAAAGTGTTCTAGTTTGTCTGTTTCCCGTCATGTCTTACTTTGCCAAAACGATTCTCAGAGGATCACAGATAAGGTACATTGGTAGAGACGTGAATGACTAGCCATAGTGAACAAACATCTCATGTAACTCCTGTGGCAGAACTTGCTGATAAGGCAAAACATGCTTTAGTAGCTTCACTTTACTTTTAGTTTATTTTAGAGATACAAATCAGAAACGGGCCCTTCGGCCCACCAGGTCCACGCCGACCACCGACCATGCCATACACTAGCACTGTCCTACACTCTTGGGGCCATTTACCATTTACAGAAGCCAACTAACCTACAAACCTGTAGCTCTAGGGGCTAGTGGAATCAAGGGATATGGGGAGAAGGCAGGCACAGGTTACTGATTGTGGATGATCAGCCATGATCACAGTGAATGGCGGTGCTGGCTCGAAGGGCCCAATGGCCTCCTGCACCTATTTTCTATGTTTCTATGTCTTTGGAGTGTGGGCGGAAACAGGAGCACCCGGAGAAAACCCACACGGTTACAGGGAGAACGTGCAAACTCCAGACAGACTGCACCAGTAGTCAGGGTTGAATCCAGATCTCTGATGCTGTAAAGTAGCAACTCTACCGCTGCATCACTATGCCACCCATTGTCCACTATTCCATTGTTTCAGTGCAATCATGTTCACCAATCAGTCTTTGCAGGTTGGTTCCTGTCTGTAATACATGTTTCCTTATTCTGTGACAGGAATCACTTGCTGTGCTACAGTGTCAGATGCAGTGCTGTGGCTGCTCGAGATGTCGATCCAGAGATTGACACGAACAACAAGGTATTGCCTCAGTCTATAATTGTACAACTGTTACCTTTTCATTCTGCATAGTGGCCTTTAAATGCAAAATGAATTAAACGTTATCACAGTGTCTATTGAATCTATTATATTAATTGGCACTAAATTGCCACTTCAGGTTCCAGGGGAATTCAAAGACCTCTAAATGAAGAGACCTAGGCCTATCCTAGTGAAAATGGCAATAAGATTTTCTGAGATCCAATTTAGTTTAGAGATACAGAGTGGAAACAGGCTCTTCGGACCACCGAGTCCACGCTGAACAACGGCCATCCACACATTAGTTCCATGTTATCACAGTCTCTCATCCTACACACTAGGGGCAATTTGCAGAAGCCAATTAATCTACAAATCTGCAGTGTGGGAGGATGCTGGATCACACGTAGAAAGCCCACGTGGTCACAGGGAGAACATACAAACTCCGTTTGTATCTCTGGCACAGTAAGGCACCAACTCTACCGCTGCGCCACTGTGCCGCCCCTAGTGTGAAGTTGGGGAGGAATTTCATCGTGGAGCATAGCAAATCCCAGCGAAAGTACGTTTGTAGAGATGGAACCACAAAGTGTTCTCAAAGCTGTTTTACTATGGGGAATCGAGAGTTGTGGGCATTGGACTGGATAGTGCAATGATTGGCAACAATTGGATCAGCCAAGGTCTTGAGAATGTCAGATGGTGCCTGAGAGGCACTTTGACATACAGCTATTTCTAGCAGAATGATAACCAAAGGCTCAATATTTTGCGTGGGAGTGTCAGCCATGCACATCAATCCTAGGAATTCAAGCAAAAGTTTTTGTTTCGTAGACTAGACTATAAAAGTTTGAGAGGAACAGTTGAACTTGTTTTTACCAATGGAACATCCATCAAGATACTTTTCAGAGGTGGGAGGTGGGCCTTGGTGTTGGTTAGCAATGTATACTTCCACGATGATTGTCTTGTCTTTCCTTAGGAATGTCTCATATACTTTTCCTCTTGGTCTTTTCCGTGGTTAGGCTTGTCCACCTTTCTTCCTGCCCGTGTCTGCTCTGCGTATGCAACTCTTCATCGGGCTGAGAGCTGTATGTCATTCCAGGAACCACTTGATATTGCTGGCCAAGGCCGAGGTCAATGCTCCAGACAGACCTACTGAATCCAAAAAAGGATTGTAAGTAAAAGTGTTTTGGCCTAATTTAGTTGTTGAGAGACACGGCCTAATTTAGTTGCTGAGAACAGGAACTTCGGCCCACCGAATCCGCACCAACCAGCAATCCCCGAGGGACAATTTCTAATTTTACCAAAGCCAATTAACCTACAAACCTGTATGCCCTAGGAGTGTGGGAGAAAACTCGGGCAGTAACGGGGAGAATGTACAACTCCACACAGACAATACCTGTAATCAGTCTGAAGAAGGGTCTCGATCCGAAACGTCACCCATTCCTTCTCTCCTGAGATGCTGCCTGACCTGCTGAGTTACTTCAGCATTTTGTGAATAAATACCTTCGATTTGTACCAGCATCTGCAGTTATTTTCTTACAATACCTGTAATCAGGATCGAACCCAGCCTCTGGCGCTGTAAGGCAGCAACTCTACCACTGCGCCACTGTGTCGCTCCTATTATCCATCTGGCTTGGGTGCGGCGGCATTGCCTGGCGCATCCATTCCCAATAAGAGGTACTCCGACATTTTGTGTGTGTCTTCGGTGTAAACCAGATCTATATTTTGGCTGATGATCGGATGCATGTTTGGATCCATGTAGATTTTTATTACCTCCCTTTTAACAAGGAAAGTTTAAGGATAACTTAAAAACGGATGTAATGCTGAAGCTTTATAAGGTCATGACCAGTCTGCATTTGGAGTATCATGAGCAGTTTTGAGCCCCTCTCTGAGGAACGATGTGCTGGCGTTGGAGAGGGTCTAGAGGAGGTTTACGAGAATGATCCCGGGGATGACTGGGTTAACATATGATGAGCGTTTGATGGCACTGAGCTGGAGTTTGGAAGGATGAGAGGGGGGACCTCATTGAAACTTACCAAATAGTGAAAGGCCTGGATAGAATGGATGTGGAGAGGATGTTTCCATTAGTGGGAGAGTCTATCCAACTTCTCCCAGAGGCACAGAATAAAAGGGCATACTTTTAGAACGGAGATGAGGAGGAATTTCTTTAATCGGAGGATGGTGAATCTGTGGAATTCATTCCCACAGACAGCTGAGGAGGCCATGTTATTGGGGTTTTTAAGGTGGAGATTGACAGATACTTGATTGGAAAGGGTGTCAAGGGTTATGGGGAGAAGGCAGGAGAATGGGGTTGAGAGGGAAAGATAGATCAGCCATGATTGAATGGTGGAGCAGACTCAATGGGCCGAATGGCCTACTTCTGCTCCTTTGACTTATGAACTTACCACAGTTGAGTCCATGTCAATATCAGGCCCAAATTCCTGGACACCAAAATGAATGTGTGTTAAAAGTTGAAGGTATCCCTGGATTGTGATGGTCCAGTTGTCCCTCCATGTTCTGCAGGTACACACACCGCGCCTTAACATTTACCTATTTTTGAGCCATCATTTATTTGTAAAAAGGCAATTTGAACATTATGCAATACACACGCTGAGGGTGTGGGGGTGGACAGCACTCAAATTACAAGCAAAGTCATTACTATAGGACTAGTAATTTAGATAACAAGACTCATAATCCAGAGATACAAGGAACAGCAGGTGCTGGTTTAAAAAAATACACAAGCTGCTGGAGTAACTCAGTGAGTCACGCGGCATCTCTGGAGAACATGGATAGGTGACATTTCGGGTCGGGCTGCATCTTCAGAATGATTGTGGTGGGGGAGGGGGGGAAAGCTGGAAGGGAGATGGGGGCAAGACAAAGCTTGGTGGGTGATAGGTGGATACAAGCGAGGGGGTGGTTGACAGGGAAATGGTTGGATAAAGGCCAGAGATGGAAAGACAAAAGGCGCCAGATAAGGATAGAAGAGGTGTGAATTGTACAGCCGGAGGAAGGAATCTAGAGTCAGAGGCATAAAGCATGGTAACAGGCCCTTCGGCCCAACTTGGCCACGCCAACCAAGCTGCCCCATCTCTGCTTGTCCCACCTGCCTGCGTTTGGCCCATATCCCTGTTTGGTACATTTCCTGTCCATGTACCTTTCCAAATAGGTGGGAGGGTAGGGGGAAGGAGAGGAATGGGTGTAAGCCAGAGTCCTGGATTAGTGATCTTGAGATATGAGTTCCAATCCCACCATGATAATTGTGAATTTAAATCTAGTTAATCTGATGAAGCCACTGAACCATCATTTTTATAACTTCCATCTGGTTCAAGAACGGGCGGCACAGTGGTGCAGCGGTAGAGTTGCTGCCTTACAGCGCAAGAGACCCGAATTCGATCCTGGCTATGGGTACGGAGTTTGTACGTCTTCCCCATGACCGCGTGGGTTTTCTCTGGGTTTCTAGGTTAATTGGCTTCTGTAAAATAAATTGTAAATTGGCCCTGGTGTGTAGGATAGTGCTAGTGTATGAGTTGATCGCTGGTCGGCGTGGCCTCGATGGGCTGAAGGGCCTATTTCCACGCTCTATTTCATAAGTCTAAAGCATCAAGTTGGAGCTGAATGGAATTTTATTATTTTTGCAGACCTCAAAAGCCAAGAACTGTTAATAATGCACTTCCAGCTCCTGCAAATTCCGGGTGGAATTTATACTGCCTGCAAGTGATTCCAACAGTACAGCTGTGCAGAGAGATGGTTAGTAGCTGACTTTTGCAGCTGGTATTGAGCTACTAAGTGGGCTCTGTTCTGACCTTTTCGATTTGAACCCTGCTACAGGTGGAGTACAGCCTGAAGTACAAGACCTGCAGTCCGCAGAGTTACGTCCACTTGCTGAGTGAGGCGCACCTCATTCTAAAGGCTGCTCTTTTGGATCCTGACCTGGGCCAGAGCGACAGCAAGGAATTACTATCGGCATTCAGGGAGAACTGCTTGCAACTGGGTGACTGCTTCAGTCAGTATGTGCTCTCACTTCTATGGAGTATCCCCATTTACCCTGAAATGAGTTCTGGTCACTATGTTGTACGAAAGATGTCAAGCTGAAAAGGGTGCGGAGAAGGTTTTCGAAGATGTTGCCAGGACCTGAGGGCCTGAGTTGTAGGGAGCAGTTCTCAGTCCTGACCTTTCCTGTGAACAGGGTGCAAAGGTCACCTTGACCCTCACCACAGGAGGTCACAACAGCTCCCTCACTGGACTCGATATGTTGTCAAGCTGGAAAGGGTGCAGATAAGATTTAGCATGATGTTGCCTGGACTCGAGGGCCTAAACTGTAGGGAGAGGTACGGCAGGCTAGGACTATTTCTTGCAGCGCAGGAGGACGTGGGGTGATCTTATACAGGTGTACAAAATCATGGGAGGAATAGTTCAGGTAAATTCACAGAGTCTTTTGCCTAAAGTAGGGGAATCAAGAACCAGAAGATATAGGTTTAAGGTGAGGGGGGAAAGATTTAATGGCCAAACGCTGGCAGGTGGGACTAGTGCAGTTGGGGCATGTCGGTTCTCACAGGTTCTCATCTTATGCTCTTACTTAAGACTGTGCAACTTGAATCTTAAACATGCACATATTCTTTAACAAAGCGTCATCAATATTCCATGAACTGCTAGTTAGCACTATGGTTAGCACTATAGTTAGCACCTCCTTAGCACTAAGGAGGTGAGCTTGTAAGGATGTTGCCAGGACTAGAGGGCCTGAGCTATAGGGAGAGGTTGGGCAGGCTAGGACTGTATTCCTTGGAGTGCAGGAGATTGAGAGGTGATTTTATAGAGGTGTATAAAATCATATGGGGAATAGGTAGGGTGAATGCACAGAGTCCTTTACCCAGGGTAGGTGAATCGATAACCAGAGGACACAGGTTTAAGGTAGGAGGGGAAAGATTTAATAGGAACCCATGGGGCAACTTTTTCAATAAGATGGTGATGGCTACATGGAATGAGCTGCCAGAGGAGACAGTGGAGCCAGGTACTATTGGCAGTATTTAACCGACACTTAGACAGGTACATGGATAGGAAAGGTTTAGAGGGAAAGTAGGGGTCTCGACCCGAAACGTCACCCATTCCTTCTCTCCAGAGATGCTGCCTGTACCGCTGAGTTACTCCAGTATTTTGTGTACATCTGAGGTTTCGAGGGACATGGTCCAATGCAGGCAAATGGGAAGAAGCTTAGATGGGACATCTTGGTTGGCATGGACAGTAGTGTTGAAGGGTTAGTTTCCGTGTTGTATGACTCTATGAATCTCCTTGACGACAAGTTTATAATTTGAATGCTGTTTTAACTGATGGGTGGACATATTTTGACACTAGGTTTGAGGTGGACGATTTTCACTTCACTCTCCCCTACTATAAGATGTCAGGCAAATCGCTCAGTGACCTCATCAGCCGAATACCTTTATGGGAAAATGAACCTCAGAAATTTGGAAAAGGATTTATGTACTTCTTGAAGCACTTAGTCTATGAAGAGATTGAAGATCCACTTAGTGCAGTAAGTAGTTTTAATTTTAGCCTTTTTTTCAATCTGACGTAATTCAGAATATTCCATGAGGCACTGCCTAACGTCGCCCAGATGTCACGGTCTCAGCTGGTCCAGGATGTGTCTACCCATCAATCTGCCACGTAAAGGGAACAATTCAGACTATGAAGCTACACTGAGCTTTGTAGATTGCCAAATCTACAAACCTACCTAAACATATCAGACAACGTTATTTTACCCATCCAGTGAGATAGGCACTTGTTTAATATAGTTTAGAGATACAATGCAGAAACAAGTCCATCGGCCCACCGACTTCACGCCAACCAGCATTCCCGCACACTAACTATCCTACGCAGTCGGGACAAGTTACAATTTTTACCGGAGCCAAATTAACTTACAAACCTGCACATCTTTGGTGCGTGGGAGGAAACCGGAGCATCCAACCAAAACCCACGCGGTCACAGGGAGAACGTACAAACGCCTTACAGACAGCACAAGTAGTCAGATCGAACCCGGGTCTCTGGTATTGTAAGGCAGCAATTCTACCGCTGCGCCACTGTGCCACCCCAAAACCTGTGTCCTCCTTCATCTGCCCATACTCTCAACTACGTCAACCTCAATCCTTAACCCTCCCCATAACTCTCTGCCGCTTTTCAACTTTTAGACATTTATTTAGACTTTTAGAAGTTTATTTACCTGAAATTTGGGTAATTTCAGTGCGGCCTGATGTCAGATTTTGTTCATTATTCTTCTTTGAGACATTTTCATAAGTTCGATCATAAGTCAGAGGAGCAGAAGTTGGCCATTCAGCCCATCGAGGCTACTACGCCATTCAATCATGGCTGATCCACCTTTCCCTCTCAACTCCAGTCTCTTGCCTTCTCCCCATAACCCCTGACACTCTTACTAATCAAGTATCTGTCAATCTCTGCCTTAAAAATGCCCAATGCCGGCATCCTCAGCCATCTGTGGCAGTTAATTCCACAGAATCAACACCCTCTTGCTAAATAAACCCTTCCTCATCTCCTTTTTGAAGGTATGTCCTTTTAATCTGAGGATGTGCCCTCTGGTTCTGGACTCTCCCACTACTGGAAACATCCTCTCCTCATCCACTCTATTCAGGCCTACTCTTTTATTAAAGCACAGGTACTTTATAATTAGCCATTCTAATAATTACTTATAACAATTTGGCATTCTAATAATTAATTATAATAATCGGCCATTCTTCACAGATTAACCACTTGTTTTGTTTAATAAGAGTGAAAAAAATCTTTTTTGCAAAAAGCAGGATCTCAGTTTTGTAACTATGTGAAGTGGTGTTTGTTGCTTGCATTTGGTGGAGCAGTGACATTATTTTTAATTCTGTAGGAAATGGCAAACCAGGTTTTGCAAGTATTCAAGCTGACGGAACCAACCCAAATTCCTCATGCCCTGTGCAGCCCCTGCATGAGAAACGTGTGCCTGAGAACAGCCTGGGACCATCTGGAGAGGCTGGACTCCATCAGGCAGTCTCCCCTGGTGTCACTTACCAAAGCATCGGTGGCGCTAAGAATTGAAGACCAGCACAAATACCAGACGGCCATGAAGCGATACCCAGAGGTAAAGTCCAAGGCAGAGTCTTCGCTGCCCACTTTGAAATTCTTTCTCGAGTAAATCTTGCCTTTCAGAGTGTCCCAAACACTTTGCAGTCATGAGTTTGTCATTGTATTAATGGACTAGTCTTGCTCACAAGAAGCTCTGACACAATCAGTAATAGCTGGGGGCAGAAGGTGCAGTGGTAGAGTTGCTGCCTCACAGCGCCAGAGACTCGGGATCGATCCTGACTACGGGTGCTGTCTGTGCGGAGTTTGTACGTTTTCACCTTGACCACGTGGATTTTCCCCGGAGGCTCTGGTTTCCTCCCACATTCCATGACGTACAGGTTTGCAGGTTAATTGGCTACAGTAAAAATTGTAAATTTACCCTAGTGTGTAGGATAATGTTAGTGTACGGGGATCGCTGGTCGGCCGGTGGATCTCTAAACTAAACTGATCCATTCGAGTGCGGAATAAATGTCTGAAGAAGGATCCCAACTCGAAACATCGCTTATCCGTGTTCTCCAAGGATGCTGCTCCTGTCTTTACTATTTGCGTTTTAGTTTTAGTTTAGACATACAGCGTGGAAACAGGCCCGTCGGCCCACCAGGTCTGCATCCACCACTACACCCGTGCACTTGTCCTTTCCTACACACTAGGCACAGTTTACAGAAGCCAATTAACCCACAAATGTGCATGTCCTCGGAACGTGCGAGGAAACGACAGCACCCGGAGAAAATCCCCATGATCACAGAGTGAACGTGCAAGCTCAGTACAGACAGCACCTGTAATCAGGATCGAACCTGTGTGTCTGGCGATGTAAGGCAGCAACTCAACCACGGGGCCACTGTGCCTCCCTTTAGAGTCAGGTGTTAAGTTTGAAAATGGGAAGTTGTGAATTGAAATATCACACAGACAAGCCCCCGACCATAGACTCCATCTACACTTCATGCTGCCTCAGAAAAGCAGCCAACATAATCAAAAACCTGTACCACCCCAGTCATTCCTTTTCCCCAGTCCCGTTGAGCTGAAGGATTAGAAATGTGAAAGCGCACATCGTCAGACTAAGGAACAGCATCTTCCCCTCAGTTATCAGGCTTCTGAACAGTCATTCCATAAGTTGGGGTACTGTCTGATTCACCTCTACCCCATTGTGGACATTGGACTTTGTCTCTGGAACTGGTGCAGCTACAATGCTGAGAACTATATTCTGCACTTTGTATCTCCACCATAATTCTACCTATTGTACATAGAACAGTACAGCACAGGAACGGGCCCTTCGGCCCACAATGTTTGTGCCCAACATGATGCCAATTTATACTGATCACATCTGATCAGTATAATTTATACTGATCACATCTGTCTGTACATGATCCATATCCCTCTATTCTCTCCACTTCCATTTCTGAACACTTAGCTCAGTCCGCCTTAGCCTTGACGATATCCCGATTGCCGACCATTCACATTCCCATACTGACCTTTCTGTCCTGGGCCTCCTCCACTGTCAGAGTGAGGCCAAACGCATTTGGAGGAACAGCAACATATATTTCACTTGGGCAGCTTACAACTCAGTGGTATGAATGTTGATTTCTCCAATTTCAAGTAATTCCCACGTTCCATTCCCCCCTCTCTCCCCCCCACCCTAGTTGTTCTACTAGTTCTACTGTTCGCATCCTTGGATCTCTGTTGTTAGCACATCTTCCCCACCCACAATAGACCGTTCCTGAAGTCATCTCCACCCTTCCTGAGGTCATCTATTGCCGGCCCTGTTTTGTTTCTGGTCTCGACCAGAACATTCACCTATTCCTTTTCTCCAGAGGTGCAGCCTGACCCGCTGGGTTACTCCAGCATTTTGTGTCTATCTTTGTGTTGTACTCGAGTTTGGCTTAATTGTATCTATGTAGTCTCATCTTGATAGGATAGCATGCAAAGGAAAGCCTTACCTATGACTAAACGTTATTCCCATTATCCTGTAACTGTACATTGTGGACGGCTGGATTGTAATCATGTATAGTCTTTTTGTTGGCTGGATAACATGCAACAAAAAAACATTTCACTGTACTTCGGTACACATGACAGTAATAAACCTAAACGAGAAGCCCTGGGTTTCTGGCAGTTTCATTAACTTCCTGCTTGCTTTTGGTAGATGAGATTGGTTAGTGGATTTGTGGAAGAACCCAATCTCGTGCGACATCATGGAGTCGTGGCAACGGACCTGTCGCACAAGCTGGAGAGAACGCAGCCGGGCCTCTTGGTGGTTGCGTTCGTAGCTCTACTGAAGAGTGACAAAACCACCCTTGAGGAGGCTGACTTGTTCTTTAAGGTATTTTTGAGCAGTTTTCTTTATGTCTGCCGGAATTACTGTGGCGTCATCTATTCATCAGCTGCAAAGAATCTGGATCATTGAAACAGGCAAATAACCAACTAAGATAGACACAAAAAGCCGGAGTAACTCACCAGGTCAGGCAGTATCTCTGGAGAAAAGGAATAGGTGGCATTTCCGGCCGAGAGCTTATTCAGACTGAGAGTCAGGGGAGAGAGTAACTAGAGGTATGAAAAGGTTCAGAACACATCAGAGCCAGCACTGATGACCCTCTCTCTCCATCGCTCCCCCACCCTAGTCATCCTACTAGTTTCACTGTCATCCTACTAGTTTCACCGTCATCCTACTAGTTTCACTGTCATCCTACTAGTTTCACTGTATATATTAATTTGTTCTTTGTACCTTTTCAACAAAACGTCACCTATCCATGTTCTCTGGTGGAGGACACCACGGCTACGCTTTGCCAGGCCGACTTCGCAAAGTTGCCATGCCAACAGGCCTTCACGGTCAGGTCAAGAACCCTGCACTTACAAACTGGGACCTGAAAATGGCGCCACGAACTGGCGAATCTGTTTACTGTGTAGGAATGAACTGCAGATGCCGGTTTACACTGAAGATAGACAGAAACTGCTGGAGTAACTCAGCGGAACAGGCAGTATCTCTGGAGAGAATGAATGGGTGGCGTTTCAGGTCTCGACCCGAAACGTCACCCATTCCTTCTCTCTAGGGATGCTGCCTGTCCCGCTGAGTTACTCCAGCATTTTGTGTCTGACTCTGTTTACTGTCTCTGTATACGATTACTCTACACTTTAACTGCACCTGAGATGCTTATCTAAGATGTACCTATGTGCTGATGTATAGTGATACTTGTACTGAACTGAATACAAAAATGAATTTCACAAATAAACATACCATTGAGATGCTGCCTGACCCGCTAAGTTACTCCAGCACTCTGTGTCCTGTTGCACTTCATGAATAATGGCAACAGTTTAGAAGAATTAGTGGTGAATAGAGTGTTTGGAAGTTGTGCTAGTTCCAATTTCCCAGTGTGAAAAGTGTTGGCTTTTACACTGTTTTGTAGAGATGTTTTTAGAGAAATTGAGTAAATATAAATGTCACCACCCGGAGGAGCTAATGTTCTTTATTTGTTAATATCTTTGCTGGAAAAGGGCTTGATGCTGAACAAAGATAACAGAGCAGAGCAAGATAGACCACTCGACCCTAAAAACCGTAGTTTGTCATGGTGCCATTTTAGTAGGCAGAAACTTGCAGAAACATTAAAAAGAAAAATAACAAAAATCCGTGAATTGTTAGATGTGTTATATTCTGCATTTTTATGGTATCATGCACACATACTGTTTCCCAAAACACTGATTACACTGCGAGAGGCATAGTGAACGGCGGGTTTTGCTTACCAAAATGGCGGACGTTACGCTCCTTTGCGTACTACACCTCAGGTATAGGCGATTTCAACCGAGTGGTTCATCTTGCTCCTCTAGTATCTTTGATGCTGAATAAGGTCAGAGGTATTGTATCGGAGGCCATTTGGCCAATTTTCTGTGCTAGTCCTCTCCAGTGAATCCAACTTCTCTCTCCTATCCCTGGTTTTACTTTGGCTCTTCCTTGTTCAATTTGTTGGAATTAATTTTGAATAGGTAAAAACAGACGGGCAGATTGCAACCAAACATCTCACATTTACACAGTCAGCTGCAAACCTTGGGTAAAAATAAACATCTAATTCAGTGCACGGTGGCACAGCTGGTAGAGCCACTGCCTCACAGCATCAGAGACCCGGGTTTGATCCTGACCTCGGGTGCTGTGTGTGTGGAGTTTCCATACTCCCCCTGTGACTGCGTGGGTTTCCTCTGGGTGCTCCAGTTTCTTCCCACATCCCAAAGACCTGTGAGTTTGTAGTTTAATTGGCCCTCTGTAAATTGCCCCTAATGTGTAGAGGGAGTGGTTGTGAAGGTGGGATAACATAGAACTAGTGTGAACAGGTGCTTGATGGTTGGCATGGATTTGGTGGGCCAAAAGGCCAGTTTCCATGCTGCATCTCTAAACCTAAACTAAACTAACTCGAATCCCTTTGTGTGAAATATGTCCTCTTGCTGATAACGTGGCTTTTACCAGCCTGAACACGTCAGAGCACAAAGTGCTGGAGGAAGTCAGCGGATCAGGCAGCATCCCTGGAGAAAAAGAACAGGTGACGTTTCAGTTCGAGACCCTTCTTCTGACTGAGAGTCAGGGAAAAAGAAAAGAGAAATATAGACGGAATGATCCTCTGGGTTTGCCTTTCTGAATTGTTGCATGGTCTTTTCCTGTCCTCGCCTGTTTCCCCTTTTGAAATTCCACTTCAGTCTGAAGAAGGGTCTCGACCCGAAACGCCACCCATTCCTTCTCTCCAGAGATGCTGCCTGTCCCACGTGTCACTCCAGCATTTTGTGTCTGTCTACGGTGTAAACCAGTATCTGCAGTTCCTTCCTCCACTTTTGAAGTGTTTGCAAGCTGGAGTTCAGAGTGTGGTAAGAAGCTGATGGTGGGAGTGGTCAGGGTAACCACTGAGTGATTGTCTTTTTGTTGTTGGCAGGGTCTCTGTGGTAGAGGCAACAAAGTTGACGAGGCAGAGACTCCACAGGTGCTGGTCGACTTCTGGGAAGCCACGTTGATATCCTTCACTGAGGAAGTGGTGATCAAGCGCCTCCTGATGAAACTGGTGTCGGTGTACCTCCAGAGGACAGCCCGGAAACTAAATCTTGACCAGAAACCACTCAAGACAGTGGAGGAACTGGTATGTCTCTGCCCTCCAGACCCTTCATCTCCAAGGGCACAACTAAGTGGTAGTGGTGTTGATCACAGTCCGTGAACCCAGGGTACATTGGACCAACGAAGCTTCTCTACTGGGTGCAGTCTGTAGCCTTAGTCCCACAGTTATGAACCCACATGAAGCTAATTATATGGGAAGTTTGTTCTTTAGAGATACAGCTTGGGAACAGGCCCTTTGGCCCACCGAGTCCGCGCCAACCAACAATCACCTTGTACACTTGTTCTATCCTATTTACACTAGGGACAATTTTACAGAAGCCAATTAACCTACAAACCTGCACGTCTTTGGAATGTGAGAGGAAACCGGAGCACCCGGAGAAATTCCACACAGTCACAGCGGAACATGCAAACTCCATACAGACAGCACCTATAGTTAGGATCAAATCTGGGTCTCTAAAGTTGCAAGGAACCAAATCTCTTCTGGAAAATGCCTATAGGTCTAACTCACCCACTCCAATGCTATGGCAACTCTATTGCTGTGCCACTGTGTCGCCCCCTACAGTTTTTACTTTAAACTATGGTTGTTCAAAGAGTGACCATGAGAATAGCAACAACTTCAAGGTTATGTGAGGAGATAAAGCTTTAGCATTGGAGTGGGTGTGTTGGACATATAGGTATTTTCCAAAAGAAATTTGGTCAATTACGCAGGGTAGGGAAATCTCGAACCAGATGTCATAGGTTTCAGGTGAGAGGGAAAGATTTAATAGGAGCCTGAGTGGCAACTTTTTCACTCAGAGAGTAACGGGTATATGTAACGAGCTGTCAGAGAAGGTAATTCAGCGTAACATTGAAAAGACACTTGGACAGGTACATGGATAGGATTTACCTACAGAAAGGAGATGAGGAGGAATTTCTTTAGTCAGAGGATGGTGAGTCTGTGGAATTCTTTGCCACAGATAGCTGTCGCTGGGTATTTATTTATAAAGCGGAGATTGACAGGTTTGTGATTAGTAAGGGCGTTAAAGCTTATGGGGGAGGAGGCAGGAGAATGGGGTTGACAGGGAAAGGTATATCAACCATGATTGTATGGGGGAGTAGATGATGGGCCGAATGGCCTAATTTCTCTCCTATTACTTATGAACATGAACTCGTGAAAGGTTTAGAGGGATACGAACCAAAAGCGAACAAACGGGACTAACTTGAATAGGGTATTGGACAGTTGGGCAGAAGGTCCTGTTTCCGTGCTGTACGAGTCTCTGGCGCTATGAAATGACCTGGTGCTCATGAACCAAATTTTGCAGAGATAATCTGTCCTTGCTCCCAATTCCAATTTTCCAGTGGAAAGTTGGCACTTTGTAATGGTGCCTTGGCAACCTGTAGCAGCAGGATGAGGTGTTGTGGGCTAATAGCTGGCCGAGGCATGAGCGTGGGGTTGGTAAGAAATGTCACGGAGTTTTTAGTGTATTTTTTAGTATAAAGATCAGGTCCTTGGCGTGGTGATGAAGGCAAAGCTACCAGCGCTCACCATTATTACACTTGATTGTTCCTTTGTACGTGTTCATTGGGTGGAATCCTGACATTTCCTTCAGTGATTCCGCACCCCACAGACTGCTACTGACCGTACTGTTTGCAAACCGCGAACAGAGTTCAGCGCAGTGGTGAAGTGGGATTAATTGTCCACCCACAACAAAGCTTACTCCCCATTAGATGTTATACCAGGCCTAAGGGAATCCTTCTTCCATGTTAAAGGGGCGGCACGGTGGCGCAGCGGTAGAGTTGCTGCCTTACAGCGAATGCAGCGCCGGAGACTCAGATTCGATCCTGACTACGGGTGCTGTACTGTAAGGAGTTTGTACGTTCTCCCGTGACCTGCGTGGGTTTTCTCCGAGATCTTCGGTTTCCTCCCACACTCCAAAAACGTACAGGTATGTAGGTTAATTGGCTTGGTAAAAATGTAAAAATTGTCCCTAGTGTGTGTAGGATAGTGTTAGTGTGCGGGGATCGCTGGGCGGCGCGGACTTGGTGGGCCGAAAAGGCCTGTTTCCGCGCTGTATCTGAAATAATTTTTAAAAAATAATAAAAAATAAAAGAAACCTCAATGGGGTATAGTCACAGTAAGAGCCGTAAGAGATCTAGATATCAGATTTTAAAATGGCTTGTTAATTTTTCTTAAAAGTGACCAAAAAAGCTGTATCTCTAAACTCCAATCTTTTTCTCCGGATATACTGGCTGAGCTGCTGAGTTACTGCAGCATTTTGTGTCTATTGGTTGGTAGCTGGACAGTTTAGAGGGATATGAGCCAAAACACAGCCAGGTGGGATTAGTGCGGATGAGGCATCTTGGTCGGCGGGGACAAGTTGGGATGAAGTATTACTCAATTACTCTAATCATTTTTTTTTTTCAAACAGATCAATTCGTGTGGTCATTTCAAGAAGATTTATCCATGGATCCATATCATCAATGCATCCAGTTCCCAACTACCGGGTCCATCTGAAGATCTGCAGAAATTGCAGGTTGGTGCTGGCTTTCTTTTCTGAGAGGCCCAATACAATGATCACGGTGCATGACACCATCCATGGTTGGAGAGACATAGAGTTATACAGTGTAGAGACAGGAGCTTCAGCCCAACTTGCCCACGCCGACCAACGCGCCCCATCTGCACTAGTCCCACCTGCCAGTGTTTGGCCCATGTCCTTCTAAACCTACCCTATCCACGTACCTGTCTAAATGTTTCTTCAACATTGTGACAATGCCTGTCACAGGTTAGAGTGAAGTGATTTAAAAGGGAACTGTGATGTTTCTGGTCAGGACCCTTCTTCATGCCCAGAACTTCTTCAATGTAGGCAAACCTTGAGGAGATTTCACAGTGGAGCAGTTAAAATGTAGAAATAAGGAACTGCAGATGCTGTCTTACAAAAAAAGGACACAAAATGCTGCCATCATCTCTGGAGTCTTAGAGTCATACAGCAAGGAAACAGGCCCTTCAGCCCATCGTGCCCACACCGACCAACATGCCCCATCTACACTCATCTCACCTGCCTGTCTTTGGCCCATATCGCCCTAAACCTATCCAATCCACGTACCTGTCTAAACGTTTCTGCACACCCTCACGGCTAACTAAACGCTGACTATTTTTCTTCTTCCCACTCAGCCCTGACCTGAAGCATTGATTTGCACCTTTTGTGTCTTTTTGTAAGGGCAGCATAGTGGCAGGGCAGGTAAAGCTGCTGCCTCACAGCACCGGACACCTGGGTTCAATGCTGAGCTAGGAATTTGTCAGTGCGGCGTTTGCACGTTCTCCCTGTGTCCACATGGGTTTCCTCTGGGTGCTGCGGTCTCCTCCCAGATCCCAAAGACATGCAGGTTTGCAGGTTAGTTAGCCTCTGTGAATTGTTCTCGAGTGTGTAGTGAGTGGATGAGAAAGTGGGATAACACAGAGCTAGTGAACGGGTGATGGGTGGTCAGTGCAGACTTGGTGGACTTGTAAAGGAAAAAAGGGGATTTAAGGGTTAAGGTGTATGTGACCAAATGCTACATGAAGATGAACTGTCACTAAATTAAAATGCATACCTCAGATGCCGGCAAGTCTACCTCTGTGTAGATGCTGGCTTGAGATTGCAGAAGGGGTGTTGTAATCTTACAAAGGGACAGGATACGGATACTGAAGAGCACCAGTAGACTTGAGCCTCTTAACAATTACCACAAGGTTGAGCCCCAGGAAGATGTGTTTATGTTAATAGACTGAGCCTCGTTACAATTACTCTAAAGTTGAGCACCAGGAAGATGCGTTTATGTTAATATACTCGATTGTTAACCTCGGACAATGGCCAGTGATAGTGGGTGATGATTCATTGAACTCCTATCCTCTTGCAAGACCACCTGTGTGGGGTGTCTGGTTCTGTTATCACTTCTAAAAAGCCATTGTATTTGGTGCATAAAAAGGTTGCTGAAACACTCTGTAAGTGAGTGGGGTCTTCGAGTGGCTGCTAGTATGCGAGCATACTAAACATAGCACAAAAAGTAAGGAAATTTGTGTTTGGTAGATTATTTCTTTGTTGTAACAATGCTTCTTGGCAATAAATCTTATACCGTTGGAAAGCCTGTTTATTTCCCTTTTAAATGATGCCACATTTGTAAGGAACATGCATTTGTGGGATGAGCAGCAGAGCTGAGTATGTGGGTTGCGCCCATGAAAAATCTGCCAAATCTTCTCTGCCAATGCCAAACAGCTTATTCTGCCATTGACTCTTGTTCGGTGTTGTTTGGTGGATTGGATGATTGAAGTCTGAAGAAACAAGACATATTGGCAATTTAACAATTTATTCATTTAATAAACAGGAGCTTCAGTAGCGCGTGGAAGAACCATACACAGCCACAACAGCCTGGCACCTCCTCCTCATGCTGGTCACCAGCCTGGTCACACACTGTTGTGGGATGGCATCCCATTCTTCAACCAGCATTTGTCGCAAGTCAGCCAACGTGGTTGTGTTGGTCACTCTGGCACGAACAGCACGCCCAAGCTGATCCTACAAGTGTTCAATGGGGTTGAGGTCAGGACTGCTGGCAGGCCATTCCATCCTCTCCACTCCCAAATTCTGGAGGTAGTCTCTGAGAAACCCTGCTCTGTGGGGGCGAGCATTGTCATCTTGGAGGATAGAGTTCGGTCCCAGACTGTGGAGATATGGGATTGCCACTGGTTGCAGAATCTCATCTCGATATCTCTCTGCATTGAGATTTCCTCCAATGATGACAAGCCTCGTTTTTCCAGTGAGGGAGATGCCGCCCCACACCATCACACTGCCTCCACCAAAAGATGTTACTCTATCGGTGCAGCAATCAGCATAGCGTTCTCCGCGTCTTCTCCACACTTTGACCCTATGATCCAACTGCCGTAGGCAGAATCTGGACTCATCGCTGAACATAACGTTCCTCCACATGTTCAGGTTCCAGTGCACGTGCTGCCGACACTAGCGCAAACAGGCCTGGCGGTGAAGGGCAGTCATGGCAGGCCTCCTGGCAGCCCGATGAGACCGGAGATCGGCTGCGTGCAGTCTGTTCCGAATTGTCTGGGCAGGGAGCCGTCAGCCATATCGTCCTGCAAACCTTGACTGCAAATCTGTAGAAGACAGCCTACGGTTCCTAAGTGCTGACAGGGTGAGGAAACAGTCTTCTTCGGGTGTCGTCTTCTTGGCACGCCCACTTCGCGGCCTGTCTCTGACATCCCCCGTTATATGGAACTTGGCCTTCACTTTGGAGATGGTACTAGGGCTCACTCCAAATAATGCCGCAACTTGGTTTTGCGGAACACCAGCTTGAAGTTGCCCTATCGCACGGGCCCTATCCAGATCAGTCAAACGTGGCATGCCGATTCTTGGAGCAGACACCTACTGACCACTGTAGCAGGGTCCATGCTCACAGATGCTGCCAATCAGGTGCCAATCAGGCACCTGATTGTCAGCACCTGGGGGTACCAGAAGCTCAAAACAAGAGTCAATAGCAACAGCAGAATAAGCTGTTTGGCATTGGCAGAGAAGATTTGGCAAATTTTTCATGGGCGCAACTAATATACTCAGCTCTGCTGCTCATCCCACAAATGCATGTTCCTTACAAATGTGGCACCATTTAAAAGGGAAATAAACAGGCTTTCCAACGGTGTAAGATTTATTGTCAAGAAGCATTGTTACAACAAAAAAATAATCTACCAAACACAAATTTCCTTACTTTTTGTGCTATGTTTTTTAGTTGCAGCTCTCCCACTCCCGCTGGCGTAATAAAGACTAATGTTTTACCACTTTATGGTATTGTTGTCTGTCTATTAGAATCGAACTTTAACAGACTGGTGGACTTGTTTCCATGCTGTTTCTCTATACTATCTAAAAGATACTGCCTGACCTTGAGAGTTATTTCAGCATTCTGTTTTTTGTTCTTTATTCTTTGTTAGTTTAGTTTAGTTTAGAGATACAGTGCGGAAACAGGCCCTTCGGCCCACCAGGTCCGCGCCGACCAGCGATCCCCGCACATTAACACTATCCTACACTCACTAGGCACAATTTTTACATTTACCAAACCAATTAACCAACAAACCTGTGCGTCTTTGGAGTGTGGGAGGAAACCAAAGATCTCGGAGAAACCCCACACAGGTCACGGGGAGAACGTACAAACTCCGTACAGACAGCAGCCGTAATCGGGATGGAACCCGGGTCTCCGGCGCTGCATGGCAACAACTCTACCGCTGCCCTTGAGATAAAAACACTTCACGCTGCTTCTTGGATTCAGCCCAACACCATATCAAGTATTGTGCATGTCTTGCTGTCAATGCCCAAAGCCATCCTCGAGTCATCATTTTCGGCAGCACAGTGGCGCAGAGTAGAGTTGCTGCCTTAAAGCACCAGAGATCCAGGTCCAATCCTGACTATGGGTGCTGTCTGGATGAAGTTTGTACGTTTCCCCCTGTGACTGCTTGGGTTTTCTCTGGGTGCTCCGGTTTCCGCCCACATTGCAAAATCGTGCAGGTTTATTGGTTAATTGTCTTCTGTATTCTGTCCGTAGTGTGTAGGATAGACTAGTGTACAGGGGTGATCATTGGTCAGCGTGGACTCGTTGGGCCGAAGGGCCTGATTCCACGCTGTATCTCTGAACTAAAGCTAAAACTAATAACGATCTTCTTAAGGCCTTGCCTCCACTATGTTCAAGAACAATTGAGAGGTGACTGTAAGGGTCTCGAGAGGGTATGAGTGAGTCTGATACTTTGCACGCCGATTGGTTTCTTATGAGCTTTTTGTTTTATTCACAGTCCATTTTGTGCGGTTCTTCGATCGACATAACATCAGTTCTTCATCTTCTACAACAACTCCCCGATGGCGATGCTGCTGGTCTAAGCATCCGTGCACTGTGTGACACCAGGCTGGGTAAATGTGAGCAAGTAACCGACCTGCTCCTCGACCGATGTCCAGAAGCACTTCTATCATTTGCCTCTTGTGAGATGCAGCAGGGAAACCAGGTTTGCCTCAATCTCTTTCTCCAGGCGTTTAACCTTCCGATTTGAGGGCAATCAATGTATTGGATACAGAAATAGAATCTAGAAACGTATAGGCCACAGACTTTAGAGATACAGTGCAAAAACAGGCCCTTCAGCCCACCAAGTCCGCACCAACCAGCGATCCCACCAACCAACCAGTGTACACTAGCACTATCCTACACGCGTGGGACAATTTACAATTTTACCAAAGCCAATTAACCTACAAACCTGTACGTCTTTGGAGTGTGGGAGGAAACTGGAGCACCTGAAAAAAAATCAAGTGGTCACCGGGCGAATGTTCAAACTCCGCACAAATAGCACCCATAGTCAGGGTCGACCTTGGGTCTCTGGCCATTCAATCAAGGAAGAGCGAATCCTACATTCCATCACCAGACCATGGCTCTACCATGCAAGTATGCAGCGTGGTGGCGCAGCGGTAGAGTTGCTGCCTTACAGTGCCAGACACCCAGGTTCGATCGTGACCTCAGCTGCTCTCTGTGAAGAGTTTGCACGTTCTCCCTGTGACCGCGTGGTTTTCCTCCAGGTGCTCCGGTTTCCTCCCACATGCCAAAGGTATGCGGGTTTGTACGTTGATTGGCCTCTGTAAATTGCTCCTGTGTGTAGGGAGTGGATGCGAAAGTGGGGCAACATAGTCTGAAGCTAATGATTAAAGATCCCATGAAGGTGAATGAAGGAAGGGAGAGCATTCTCTACTTCAATTTCTTCCTGCTCTCTGAGGAATAGAGAGCAGGAGGAAATTGAAGTAGAGAATGCTCAGGGGAGTGGCACATTTGGTTTCCAATTCTTGCTCCATCACTCAGTAAGATAAAGGCCGATCTTCTGTTTTCGATACCACTTTCATAGAATTATTCAATGTGGATACAGACTCTTCAGCCCAACCTGTCCACACCAGCCAACATGTCCCATCTACACTACTCCTACCTGCGTGTTTGGCCCATATCCCTCTAAACCCGTCCGATCCATGTGCCTGTCTAAATGTTCCTTAAACGTTTCGATTGTACCTGCCTCAACTACCTCTTCTGGCAGCTCATTCCGTACACCCACCACTCTTTGTGTGTAAAAGGTTACCCCTCTGGTTCCCATTAAATATTTCCCCCCTCACCTTAAACCTATGCCCTCTAGTTCTCGATGCCCCTACTCTGTGCGTTTACCTGATCTATTCATCTCATGCCTGAATTAATTCCACATCCCTCGAGATCCACAAATCTATCTCGCCATGGCTGAGTGTCCACAATTGCGCTGGAGAAAGGATTTCTAAAATTTGCAACCCTCTAGGTAAAGATATTTCTGAAGAGGGGGTCCAACGCAAAACATTGCCTGTTCCTGTCCTGCGGAGATGCTGGCAAATCCGTTGAGTTACTCCAGCACTTTGATTTTATTTTCTTCTCACTTGTGCCCTGGATGGTCCACTCTTTATTTTGAGCCGCTGAGGACAAGCACCAACATTTCTCTCATCTCTCTCTTTCGTCGGAGGTTGAGGGGAGAATTGGTAGAATTGGTAGAATTATTTAAAAGTATATAAAAGTATTTATCTCACAGAGATTGGTGAGTCTGTGGAATTCTCTGCCACAGAAGGTAGTTGAGGCCAGTTCATTGGCTATATTTAAGAGGGATTTAGATGTGGCCCTTTTTGCTAAAAGGATCAGGGGGTATGGAGAGAAGGCAGGTACAGGCTACTGAGCTGAATGATCAGCCATGATCATATTGAATGGCGGTGCAGGCTCGAAGGGCCGAATGGCCTACTCCTGCACTTATTTTCTATGTTTCTATGTTTCTATGCAAGGAACACATAGCGTAGACGGAATCTATTTCCCAGGGTAGACAGTCGGAACCTTTTTACCCAGGGTGGGAATACCCAACACTGGGGTGCATAGCTTTAAGGTGAGCATGGGAAAGTGCAATGGAGATGTGTGGGGCAAGTCTTTTTACACAGAGTGGTGGGGGCCTGGAACGCATTGTCAGGGGTGGTGGTGGAGGAAGATACGATAGTTGCGGTTAAGAGCTTTTGAGATAGGCACATGGAAGTGCAAGGAATAGAGGAAGGTGGATCGTGTAAAGGCAGATGAGATCAGTTTAACTCACCATCATGTGCAGCACAAACACTGCGGGTCGAAGGACCGGTTCCATGTCTTATTGCATCACCCGTTTTAATATCCATGATAATTTAGTGCATTGCAATGATTAGATATTTGCTCACGCCTTTTTGTGCAAGTGGCTGGTGAGTTGATCTTGCATGGTTCCATCAAAGATTGTCAACTTATATAAAATTAGGTGTGAGCCATGACACGGGAGCGCAGTGCACTGACTGACCCAGTAATTTGTTCCTACCCTTGTCCCTGCTGAATGGTTGCCCTTCATTCTGTGTGGAGGCTCCCCGGACTGCATTTGGCTCCATTCCTACATCTCAGGATGCCCTGCACCAATGTACAGAATGGGAATTTCTCCATCGCTCTGCTTTCGAACTTGATTAAAGCCTTGGGCCAAAGTTCTCCCCACTTACGTACCCTCTGTGTTTTGCTGCTTTCAGCCTCTATGGTGGAAGAAGCTTTTGCCTGAACTTTGTGAAAGGACAAGAGGAGTTGGAGGAGAGAATCAAATCCTGGTGTCTTCACTGCAAGGTATGTACTTGTGCCTCTCACTCTTCAGTAATGGATTTGGTTCTGATCATATCCCCGCCACTAGCTAGCTGCACTCTATTAAGGCTTATCTTGAAGATGCGTGAAATCAGCCACGAGATGGCAAATCCTCTTCCCACGCCCACACTGACCTTACTGACCTGCGTCTCCTCCATTGCCAGAGTGAAACCACACGTAAACTGGAGGAACAGCACCTCCTACTCTGCTTGGGGTAGTTTACAACCCAACGGTATGAACGTTGGCAAAATGTGTAGGAAGGAACTGCAGTTACAGGTTTACACCGAAGATAGACACAAAGTGCAGGAGTAATGCAGTAGATTAGGCAGCATCTCTGGAGAAAAGAGACGCGTGATGTTTTGGATCAAAACCTTTCTTCAGACTCTAGTCTGAAGACTTCAATCTGATAGTCCAGTCTGAAGAGTCCAGTTCAAACTACTCCGAAGAACTAGTCCGACCCGAATCATCACCCATCCTTTTTCTCCAGAGATGCTGCCTGACCCACTGAGTTACTCCAGCACCATGTGTCTGTCTCTGGTAAGAAAGTTGATTTCTCTAATTTTAGGTAACTTGCCCTCCCCCCCATCCCCCCAATCTTCCTCCGCTTACTTTTTTTTTCACCCCCTCCTTCCCTGTGCCCTACCTGGACTCGCATCTATTTCTCCCCTTTCACCTACATTCTTTCTTCTGGCTTCACAATTGAGTTGACCCACTGAATTACTTCAGCGCTTTGCATCTTTTTTAAGCATTTTTATTGTTTTTTCAACAAACCACTTCCTGAGGAGAAGTTTTTCCTTTGAAGCTCTGGTGATTTTATCTTTTCAAATAAACAATTTAACCTGCATTAGATCCTGTGCCTATTCAACTGCCTGTCTAAGTCTCAGGCATGTGAATTTTCCGCAGATTTACGCATTTTAAAAATCAATTTCCCGCACTTTTTGAATGATTTCCGCGTTTTTCACTTTGCCAAATAAACGGAAAAATCAGATCGAAAAAAAGAAAGAAAAAAAATGACGTGTAGACTTGTAATGAACACTAGGGTTCCGCTAGAGGTCGCTAGGGGTTCCGCAAGAAATCTCCCGTGCCCTGGAAGTCTCCCCGAAAATGTAGCACCTAGGCTGGGCAAAGCAGCCAATCTCAACCTCATCGGGACTTCCATGGCCGATCGGTGGGTTGAATTTGCAACCTGCGGCCGGGGCTCTGGAACTCCAGCCCAGCTGGAGCCAGCGCATCTATCCCCATAGCCGACTTCCATGGCCTGCTGGATAAACCAGCAAAGCTCTGGAACCAAGAGTGCCAGAAAATCAGTGGTGGGACTGATGAGTAAATATTAAATTTAGGTGCAAGATTGTATAACTAAATTAATTAAGACAGGGTTAAAATATAAAACACAGCAGAAAAGCCAATTACCACCTTTTTGGGTTGATTATCAATTAATGTGCGAATTTACTTCAAAATGTTATTAGTGTACCGTGACATATTCACATTATTTTGTAATGTCTGTTTTTACTTTGAAACGTACTAAAAGAGGCTTGAAACTGGTAATTTTGTGTGTAAATGTTCAAAAGTTTTCCTATTTTTTGACCCCCGTTGTACACCTAGCTCAAGTGCTCGGCTCTTTCCCTCTTTTTGTTTTACCTCACTCACATGCCTGAAGTCTCTGAAGCAAAGTGATTGTGTCTGACTCCATCACCTCTCCTGGCTGTAAGTTCCAGATGGCAACCAACACCTGGGCAGCATAGTGGCACAGCAGCACTTTCCCTATAAACCTCTTTAAATCTCCATCCTCTAGTTCAATGCTAGGCTCTCTTGTTTTTGATACTCCTATCATGTGAAAGATTCTAACTATCCTATCTATGCCGCTTGGAGATTTTTATACCTCTATCAGGTCACCCCTCTGCCTCCATCACTCAATGGAAAACAAACCCAGCCTATCCAATCTCTTCTTCTTAGCTAAAGGCCTCTAATTCAGGCAACGTTCCGGTGAAGTCAGTCTGAAGAAGGGTCCTGTCCCGAAATATCTCCTGTCTGGGTTCGATCCTGACTACGGGTGCTGTCTGTACGGAGTTTGTACGCTCTCCCTGTGACCACATGTATCTTCTCTGGGTGCTCCGATTTCCTCCCACGTCCCAAAGACGTACAAGTTTTCTAGGTTAATTGGTTTCTGTAAATTGTCCCTCATGTGTAGGATAGTGCTAGTGTATTGGATGATCGCTGTTCAACGCGGACTCAGTGGGCCGAAGGGCCTGTTTCCACTCTGTTTCTCTAAAAAAGATAGAGTGTTGGAGTAACTCAGCAGGTCAGGAAACATCTCTGGAGAACATGGACACGTGGCGTTTCAATTCGGGAGCCTTCCTCGGACTGAACATGGATAGGCGCCATTTCGGGTCGAGACCCTTCTTCAGATGCTGCCAGACCGGCTAAGTTACTCCAGCACTTCGTGAACTCTCTGATGAATCTCCTTTGCGACTCATGTTCTCTCTATGGTGTGGTGATCAGAGCTGCATGCAGGACTCCAGGTGAAGTCTCGCCAGTGTTGAGTGAAGTAGTGTGTTGCTGACGTTGTGCGTTTCTGAAGTTGTGCGTTTCTTCCTCCAGAGACCCTGGCAGTGGTGGCTAGCATTCTCCCTCCGCTGGATTTCCTGAGGCTGCTGCCAGATGACGGCACTGCATCATTTTTCCTACCTCACCTCCTGGAGTGCAGCAGGAAGAATTCAATCAGCTGACCCATGGCCCACGCTGGGCCGGGCGAGGATGTGCCGTGGTCTGACCTCGGGAGCTCTGGAAGGAAGGGCGTGATTTTGCCTCCATTCTGGCACTGGGGATAACAGCAGGCTGGAGGGTGCAGACTTGCAGACTGGAGCTGTGAGAATCAGCCCAACACCATCGCTGGCAAACGTAGAAAGCCTCGCTGCAAACGTAGTCGTGTGAAGTTGCTGCCGCGCTCCCTGATCACATCACATGTCGGAGTAGAAATCCACACCTTCGTGGCAGTGTTCACGGTCTGCGCTACCACACTCTTGTGACAATCCACGCCTTTCAAACAGCAGTATTAATGAACACTCGAGCAAGGATAGTGCGCCAGTGGGTGAGGGAATCGATTGCAAAACTTTGCTGGAGTCTCTATTTTTAGCCAATCTGAATGCTGAATATATCGCCAAATGCCACACAATGCCATTGGCGGCACAGCTGGTAGAGCTGCTGCCTCACATCACGGGAAACCCGGGTTCGATCCTGACCTCAGGTGCCGTGCCGTCTATGTAGTTTGCACCTTCTCCCTATATCTGCGTGGGTTTGCCCCAGGTGCTCCGGTTTCCACTCACATCCCAAAGGCATGCAGGTTTCTATGCTAATTGGCCTCTGGATATTCACCTTGGTGTGTTGGGAATGGATGCGAAAGGTGGATGATATAGAATTAGTGTGGACAGATGATCGATGGTCAGCATGGACTCGGTGGGTTGAAGGGCCTGTTTCCATGACGTGTATCTTTTAATCAATCTGCTGATAAAAGCCACAAAGTGCTGGATTAACTCAGCGGGTTAGGCAGCATCTCTGGAGAACATGGATAGGTAGCCATGTTCCATATTCTTCAGAAATGTTGCCTGGCCCACTGAGTTACTACAGTTACTCCAGTACCTTGTGTCCCTTTTTTGTAAACCAGCATCTGCAGTTCCTTGTGTCTACAATCAATCTGCTCACTCCTTTCTCTGGAGTAAGTTATTTTTTTTAAAATTGTCCAATAAGCCACTATCACGACATTCCCTTCCTTGAAGTCAACCCAATGTTGAAACCCAAACGGGTCATTGTAAGACACTTTCCTTTAGGCTCTGTCTGAAGGACTGGGTGATAAACATGGAACGTACAACACAGGAACAGGCCCTTCGGCCCACGATGTCTGTGCTGACCCTAATGCCAATTCAAATCAGTCCTATCTGCCTGCACATGCTGCCACTTTGCTGCAGAGTGCTATGGATCGCTGAAGATTATTATCTCACTCCTCCCTGGACCAACCTCGTTTAGTCTCTGCCTGGAAGGGTTAATTGTGTTCCAGTGACCTTGCAGTTAACTGAACCATTGAGTCTCTTCATCATTTTGTGTATTTAACCTGTTATTTATTTAAGCTGTTGATATTTCATCATGTTTCTGTTCGTTCCAGCGATAAACCTTATTTGAAGCCAATAACCTTTTAACAAGAAAGCAAAAAACATATTTTTTAGATTAGTAAAGTCATACTGCATATATAATACTAGTAAAGTATTAATACTGTTACATTTTACTGGTGTTACTCATGTAATTCTGGTGGACTAATTAGTTCACAAACCTGTTGCTAGGTGGACGTTGAGAAAAGTGTGCAATAAAATTCAACAACCAAAAACCTCGGCCACGTCTCGTGCACTTCAGCTAAGTATCATAGTGTAACAAGCTTAAGAATTAAGCGAAAATACTGAGTACCGAGGGATTGCTGCATTTTGAAAGATGCGGCCTTTAAGGTTAAATATGAGGGTGAGATTCTGACTGAGCTTTTAGTTAGATCAGAGAGATCCTCTGACACTATTTTGAAAAGAGCAGACGAATCAACAACAGGGTCTCGGCCAATATTTAGTCCTCAGTCAGATCATGACAAGTCATAGTCATACGGCATGGAAACAGACCCTTTGACCCAACTTGCCCATGCTGACCTAGATGCCTCATCTACACTAGTCAATAGACAATAGACAATAGGTGCAGGAGTAGGCCATTCAGCCCTTCGAGCCAGCACCGCCATTCAATGCGATCATGGCTGATCACTCTCAATCAGTACCCCGTTCCTGCCTTCTCCCCATACTCCCTCACTCCGCTATCCTTAAGAGCTCTATCCAGCTCTCTCTTGAAAACATCCAACGAACTGGCCTCCACTGCCTTCTGAGGCAGAGAATTCCACACCTTCACCACTCTCTGACTGAAAAAGTTCTTCCTCATCTCCGTTCTACCTGCTTAAATTATCTTCATAGGTTCATAAGTTATAGGAGCAGAATTAGGCCATTTGGCCCATCAAATCTATTCCGACATTCAACCATGGCTGATCTATCTTTCCCTCTCAACCCCATGCTCCTGCCTTCTCCCTATAACCTCTGACACCCGTATTATTCAAGAGTCTATAAATCTCCAACTTAAAAATATCCACTGGCTTGCCCACCACAGACTTCTGCGGCAATGAATTCCACAGATTCACCACCCTGTAACTAACAAAATTCCTCCTCATCTCCTTTCCAAAGGTATGTCCCTTTATTCTGAGATTATGGTGTCAGAGTCTCCCACAAGTGGTAACATCCTTTCCACGTTCATTCTATCCAGGCCTTTCACTATTTGGTAAGTTTCCATGAGGTCCTCCCCTCATCCTTCTAAACCTTTAGCTCCTATATCCCTCTAAACCTTTCCAATCCAGGCTGGATGTAATAACTCATTGCAAAGCACAGTAAAATAGATTTTACAAGGTGTATTTTGTCTGATCAGCATGGGGAATATTGGCACCTGAAGTGAGCCACATTTGTGTAAATAGATGTGCGGCACGATGGCGCAGCGGTAGAGTTTCTGCCTTACAGCGCTTGCAGTGCCGGAGTCCCGGGTTCGATCCCGACTACGGGTGCTTGTCTCCACGGAGTTTTACGTTCTCCCCGTGACCGCGTGGGTTTTCTCTGAGGTCTTCAGTTTCCTCTCACATTCCAAAGACGTCCAGGTTTGTAGGTTGATTGGCTTGGTGCATGTGTGTACAATTATCCCCAGTGTGTGGGAATCACTGGTCGGTGCGGACTCGGTGGGCCAGTGGGCTGTATTTCTAAACTAAACCAAACTAAGATGACAATATCGAAGATCTCTACAGCTTGTTTACCCACAGTGGCCACAATGCCCATTCCGAATGAGTGCAACAATTGGCAACCTCAGAATCCTCCCCTGAGCTGTTCTGGTGTGCTCTCACGTACTAGCTCCCTAAACTTACCCGTCAATACCTGCTGCGTTTCCACTTGTTGGTGTGCACAGTACGGAATCTTCACAGAATGGCAGTAGCGTGGATAGTGGCCATTCAGCCTGACAATTCCATTCCTGCCCTCAGACAGGTTGTGCATGCCCAACCCTAACCAGTCAGTATGTGAATTGCTTTGCCTCGTGTCACTTTGGGTTATTATGCAGGTTATCTCCACTCGATGTTCCTAAGTCATGAAACCAGCAGTCATTGTTGTAAATTTCTCCTGGTATTAGTTCATTCCATTGTACCCTCGATATCACGAACCAGGTGGCATCCGTTATTGCCGATTGTCCACTATAACTGAGTGAGGGGGGAAGGTAAAATTTAACCCAGGGCTGGGAGAGAGGAATCTGTGGAATTCATTGCCACAGAAGGCTGTGGAGGCCAAGTCAATGGATATTTTAAAGTTGGGTAACTGGCAGAAGTGGGAGGTGGTGTAATGAGAGCCTCTGTCTGAAATCCGCTATATAGAGGTCTGTATATCGAGGTGCAAGGGTTTACTGTATTGCCACATGTACTGAGAAACCATGGAAAACGGCGTTTTGCATGGCTTCCAGACAAATCACACCATCCATGAGTTCAACAGTTAGTGCAGAGAGAGAAAAGAAGCAAAGTGCAGAATATAGTATTTTGCCCACAGAGAAAGTGTTGATAAAAGAAAGTACAAGGGCTTCAACGAGGAAGATTGGAAGATCAAGACCATACCCGCAGTGCATGAGAGATCTGTTCAATAGTCTGATAACAGCAGGGAAGATCATCAGACATAGGAGCAGAATTAGGCCGTTTGGCCCATCGTCTGCTCTGCCATTTGATCGTGGATGATCTATTTTTCACTCTCAACCCCATTCACCTGCCTTCTCACCGTAACCTTTGACACCCTTACTAATGAAGAACCTATCAATCTCCGCTTTAAAAATACCGCTGCTCTTGAATCTGGCGGTACATTTTTTCACCCTTTCTGCCAAATGGGAGAGGGGAGAAGAGGGAATGAATGGTCTTTGATTATATTGGCAGTATGTGGTGTAGATGTAGTCAATGGGCAGGAGGCTGGTTTGTGTGACCGTCCGGGCTGCGTCCACAACTCTGCAATTTGTAGCGGTCTTGAGCAGAACAATTGCCAAACAAAGTTGTGGTGCAGCTTTTCATTAAAGTCTTCAGCGCGGTGTCTGGAACTGGACTTAATACTCCAGCTGTGGCCAATCCTGTGTTCTATAAAGGTGGTTCACGATTTCATGTCCATAAGTTATAGGAGCAGAATTAGGCCATTCAGCCCATAATGTCTACTCTGCCATTCGATCATGGCTAAGCTACCTTTCCCCATAACCCCCTTACACCCTTACTAATCAAGAATCTGTCAATCTCCAATATTACCCAATATTATGGCCTCCACAGCTGTCTGTGGCAATGAATTCCAAAGATTTCACCATCCTCCGATTAAAGAAATTCCTCCTCGTCTCCTCACTAAAAATACATCCTTTTATTCTGAGTCTCTGGGAGAGGTTGGATAGACTCTCCCACTAGTGGAAACATCCTCTCCATGTCCATTCTATCCAGGCCTTTCACTGTTCGAGACCATTGAGAGTCAAGGAGGGTGAAACTAGAGGTATGAGAACGTACAGAACGAAGCAACTTGTACGGAGTTTGTATATTCTCCCTGTGACTGTGTGGGCTTTCTCTGGGTGTTCTGGTTTCCCCCCACATTCCAAAGGCCTGCAGGTTTGTAGGTTAATTGGCTTAGGTGAAATTTGTTCATTGTTCCGAGTGTTAGATAGTGCTAGTGTTCGGGGCGATCAATGGTTGGCGTGGACTCGGTGGGCTGAAAGGCCCGTTTCCACGCTCGATCTCTTTAAAAAGAAGCAACTTGATTAACAGTAAAACTAGGTCTTTATTATAGAATAGAGGTTACAGAAAGAGTTAATTAGGTGACAAACTAGGTCTTGATTACAGAATAAAATGATTGGCCACAAGTCTAACTTATTTGATTGTAGATCCAATTTTCTGTTACAAAGATAGGTGCATGCTGTATCACAATGGAGTTCCTGAAACTTGGGTGTCATCACTGCATTCCATGTCTCTACCTTCAGGCTTTGTCTGCGGTTCCCTGTGACCACATTCACACAATCCACACCCCTATGCCCACGCTATCCCTTTCCCCCAGAACAGTGCCACACACAGGTAGATAGATGTGCACTCTTCAGCCAACATGCTCAGCAGTAAGACTGGCCAGCTGCTTTACATTTGTCTTGCAATCACCGTAACAGAAAACCAGTGGACTCAAAACGTTTATTAGGCACTTGTTGACAAAAGGGTCCACGTAACAATCTCGACAACACTTCCAATTAAACAAACCTGTGCATGAGATTGAAGACATTAGCTGGAGTTAGAGCTGTGAAGGATATCTGTACAAACTTCAACCAATCCGAATTAGTTGGAAACGAAGAACCTCCCGAAGATGCTGCTCTTTTTTTCTGGGTGGGTGAAGAGAGAAAATTAATATTAGATAAAAGATTCAAGAATTTGTGAAAAATCTGGGTTTAAGCAAATGTATGAAGTGATACAAATATTGTTAGATCTTCTCTGCTGTGGGTTAAAGGCTACAGGGAGGTCAGATCAAAAACACAAAGTGCTGGAGGAGCTCAGTGTAAGAAGTGTAGATTTCCACAAATCGTTTAACTCCTATATAAGCGTTTTATTACAAATACAATGCAGAGAGCAAGTGAGAAAACCTCTGCATGGTGCTGTGGCGATCCCTGGGGATCAGGCCACTCCTTGGGTCAGCCCCCTCGTCACTTGACGGACAGGAGTAAGGGGTTAAAGGTCAGCCCGTTGGGAGGTGTGGTTCATCCCTAGGTGGACTATGCTGTGAGCAGGAGCTCACAGCCTAATAAAGACCGTTAACTAAACCTGCCTGGCGTCCTGCCTTTTCTCTGGTCTCCGCCAGGCCACTACAGTACGCCTCATGGTTACAAAGTGATACGAATTTAATCAGCAGCATAATACAGGTAACACTACCAAAACCAGGCATGGATCAGAGATCAGGTCAGCAATACGAAAGTCAGCCATGGATCAATCCGCCTAGGGGATTGATCTACACTCAGTGGGTCAGGCAGCATCTGTTGAGGGAAATGGATGACATCGTGGGTCGGGACCCTTCTTCAGTCTGACCCACTGAGATTCTCCAGCGGTTTGTTTTTTTGCTTAGGATTCCAGCATCTGCAGCCTCTTGTGTCTCCTGCAAGGTCATGTCTGTGAGTGCTGTCATATTAAGGTACCAACTCCATTACAAGGAAGTATAACCATGAAAGTGACCTCCCATGTTGGTTTATATGACCATGCAGCAGAGGGTCTAAAGATGAAAGGGGAAGAAGAAACTGTGGCTACAAAATTAAAATCAAACGGATGTGACCAAAAATGACACTTCAGAGCATCCAAAGGATTTTCATGGCCCCAGCATCTGCAGATGTTTGAGAGAATCCTCCTGGACATGCTTAAGAAAGTAAATACAATGATGTGCCTTCTTGGTCACTGCATCTGTGTGAAGGAACTAGGTTGGGTTGCTGGTGCTATGGACCACATCACCCCGATTCTGGCCTCTCTCCACTGGCTCCCAGTACAGTACAGAATCAACTTCAAGCTCCTCCTATTCACAAACAAAGCCCTAAACGGGCTTCCCCCACCCCCGATATTAAAAATCTTCTAACCTACCACTCTATCTCCAGGTCCCTCAGGTCGGCCGACTTGGGGCTACTCACTATCCCGCAGTCTAGGCTTAAGCTCAGGGGTGACCGCGCTTTTGCGATTGCAGCTCCTAGACTGTGGAACAGCATCCCTCTCCCCATCAGAACTGCCCCCTCCATCGACTCCTTTAAGTCCAGGCTCAAAACCTATTTCTACTCCCTAGCGTTTGAGGCCCTATGAGGGGGCGCTGTGAACTGTTTATGTATGTGCTGTTATGTTTGTGTGCCATCGTATGTTCGTTCTTTGTACCTGAACTGATGTACAGCACTTTGGTCAACATGGGTTGTTTTTAAATGTGCTATACAAATAAAATTGACTTGACTTGACTATCTGGTGTGCAATGAATGGCCTATATACAACAACAATCTCCATCTGTATTGGTCTTTGAAGTAGCAAATATTTCTTGAGTATTTGACAGCACTGGGTCTGTACACAGGCTTCAGAGTTTTAAATTACAAGGTGCCAATAATTAGGACATGGAACACTACAACACAAGAACAGACCCTTCTGCCCACAATGTCTGTGTCGAACATGATGCCAAGACCAAATCTTATCTGCCTGCACATAATCCCATATCCATCCATATCCCTCCATGTCAACATGCCTATCCATGCCTTAAATGCCACTATTGTGTCTGCCTCCACCAACACCCCTGGCAGCGTGTTCCAGGCATTCACCACCCTCTGTGTAAAAATAATCTTGCCCTGCATATCACCTTTCAACTTTGCCCCCCTCACCTTAAAGCTATGCCCTCCTGCAGGGGAAAACATTCTAACTCTCCATCTATTTATGCCTCATCGTTTTATAAACCTCTATTGGGTCTCCCTGCAACCTTGGATGTAACTGTGCAGGATTTACTCGATGCCAACACCATTTCACTGTAATTTCCCAAATTCTCTCTGTTCCCACCAAGCTGATCGTAGCCGAGCTCCACACAGAAACTCTGTAGATGTGCAGCATGCAAAGTAACTAGGAAACATGAATATGGGGCACTTTGTATCTATAATCGAGACACAAGGAACTGCAGATGCTGGCATCTTGAGCAAAACACAAAGTGCTGAAGGAACTCAAATCAGCTAGCAATTGACGGGTGACGTTTCAGGCCAGGGACCCCTTTTCAGAGATTATAAACCCTTCTTCAGACTCTTTTTGTGGATGGGTCCTGATTTACATTAGATTTGAGACTTTAGAGATACAACGTGAAAAAAAGGTTCTTCGGCCCACCCAGTCCACGCCGACCAGCGATCCCTGTACACTAGCACTATCTTGAACACCAGGGACAATTTATAATTTTACAGAAGCCAATTAAGCTACAAACCTGCCTGTCTGTGGAATGTGGGAGGAAACCGGAGCACCAGGAGAAAACCCACGTGGTCACAGGAAGAACGTACAAACTCCGTACAGAAAGCACCCATAGTCAGGATCGAATCCGGGTCACTGGCGGCTGTCTGGCAGCAAATCTACCGCTGCGCCACAGTACTACCCATTTCCCTCCACGGATGCTGCCTGACCCGCTGAGCTCCTCCAGCAGTTTGTGATTTGCGAAGCTATAATCATTTAATATCCCTTAACCTTTGCTTTGCTTTGTATACAAACCGGTGAAATCATAGAGCAGACCTCACCAAGGCATGTATCTGGCGCTATCAACATTTCATAAGTGTGGACATGGACGTTATGGTTCTTTAGAGTTAACACCCACTCATTTCTCTGCATGGTTACGAAAGCCACTGCTATATTTTGGACTATTTCGCAGTCCCACTTTGACTTTTACCTGGTTTTTTGTGGACTGTATATGTTGTTTCCATGCCCCCGTGGATGTGATCTGTTACGTGACAGTGGAGAAGCCAAGTGCCTGGATGTTGTGGAAGCATTTCCACAGTCTGGAACGTTCCTGGGAAGAGATCATAAACATCTCCATGGTAGACTCCATTCATCTGTGGGGAAGTAACCACAGACATGTTCAGAGATGCTTTCCAACACAAGATTCAGAAACATCAAGGGAGGTATAAAGGCAACATACATATCAAAATGTGTTCCATTTCAAAGGGTTGTATATTATAGCCAAACGAACAAAAGGCTTAAATACTGAATAATCCCCAGGACAATAGACAATAGACAATAGACAATAGGTGCAGGAGGAGGTCATTCGGCCCTTCGAGCCAGCACCGCCATTCAATGTGATCATGGCTGATCATTTTTAATCAGTACCCCGTTCCTGCCTTCTCCCCATACCCCCTGACTCCGCTATCCTTAAGAGCTCTATCCAGCTCTCTCTTGAATGCATTCAGAGAATTGGCCTCCACTGCCTTCTGAGGCAGAGAATTCCACAGATTCACAACTCTCTGACTGAAAAGGTTTTTCCTCATCTCAGTTCTAAATGGCCTACCCCTTATTCTTAAACTGTGGCCCTTTGTTCTGGACTCCCCCAACATTGGGAACATGTTTCCTGCCTCTAACGTGTTGGCTAAGACTCAGATGATCAATGCCGTGCCCTTATAACTTATAACTATCAAAGCCCTTTGAACTCTTTAATCGGACTTTACTGAACTTTACCTTGCACTAAACATAATTCCCTTTATCCTGTATCTGTACACTGAGGACAGCTTGATTGTAATCATGTATAGTCTTTCTGCTGATTGGATAGCATGCAACAAAAAAGTTTTTCACTCGGTACGCCTAAACTAAATTAACTAACTAATAATCAAAGGCATTACAAATTGATCAATTGGCATTCTTTAAATAGAAAATACTTTGAAAGTTAGAAAATGATTAAAGAAAAGTGTCTCAAAACACACTAGAATAAAGCATAATACAATAGTTGAAGCACAACACAATAATTAAACCCTTTGTTGCATTTGTTTACTTTGGGCTCTCAACCTTATCCAAATACATGGGATTGTACAATTTACAACAGTTCTCCCTCGCATAAAACAGAGGAGCCAGATGTGAGGTGCATCCTGATTTCCTGCATTAAACTCAAGGCGAGGCCACTAGCATAATCTAAGATGAGTCTCACTCCCTCTTCTCCCCTCTCCCAACAGGCAAGAGGTACAGAAGTGTGAAAACGCACACCTCCAGATTCAGGGACAGTTTCTTCCCAGCTGTTATTAGGCAACTGAACCATTCTATCAATAGCTAGAGAGCGGTCCTGAGCTGCCATCTACCCCATAGGTAACCCTTGGACTATCTTTAATCGAACTTTACTGGACTTTATCTTGCACAAAACGTTATTCCCTTTATCATGTGTCTGTACACTGTGGATGTGTCGATTGTCATCATGTATAGCCTTTCCACTGACTGGTTAGCAAGCAACAACAACAAAGAAGCTTTTCACTGTATCTCGGTACACGTGACAATAAACTAAACTAATACTAAAGTGTACAATAAAACACTTACCTTATATTCAAAGCTGTGTCCATGGAAATGAGCTGTGTGCATGTCCACCTCATTGCCCATCCCAGTGAGATACCAAACTACTTTGTCACCCACGTACATATCCAATCCAAGCAAGTTTCCATAGAGCCTCCCATTAATAGCTGGAATCATGAAGGAAAACGTAAAGTAGACCCAAGCCATGACCGTATAGCAGGAATGTTATACAGTGCAGGTCCACCACTGATTTTCCGGCACCTTTGGTTCCAGAACCTTACTGGATAATCCATTTTGCCGGACCAACAGAGGTCACGTGATAATAATTCAACAATACTCCTCTGACCCAATAACTGTTCCCCTCCCATGCCTCTGAATCACCATGGACTGCCTGAAACTTAAATAATGCAAATATTCAATGTAAGTTAAATTAACAGCGAATCTTGCTTTTCTTGCCCGGGCGCCGGTTAACCAGTTGCCCTCGGATGTTCTGATGAGGGTCGGATCGGCGGCCTCCCGTGGGGCCGAGGTGCCGTTTCTCGGCAGGACTACCGTGCTGATCCGAGATTTGCCGAATCTGCCAAAAATATGCTAGGACAAGCACGCCCACCATCCGACGAGGGACTCCAACAGGAGTCCAACCGTACCAGAACCAGAACGTGCCAGGGGGCCAAGATACCAGCAATGGGTATGTATCCGCCGGCTCAGGAAGGGCAGGAGTTCCAGAGCCCCGGCCTCAGGGGGCAAATTCGACCCGCCGATCGGAAGTCTGGCTGTGGAAGTCCCAATGAGGTCGAGATCGGCCGCCTCACCCGGCCTAGGTGCCACATTTTCGGTGGGAATTCTGGGGTGGGGGGTGGGTGGGTGGGGGGGTGTCAAGTGCGCTCTCGTACATTTTTTCCGGATTAAAGGAGGCGCCAGACTACCAGTTGCCGGAAAATCAGTGGTGGACCTGTATAAAGTACACCATGACTGAATGGGCTGCAGTATCCGAAGAAGGATTCAGTAAGAAGCACTTGTACAACAGACATGTTCTCCACTTCGTGTGCATGGCTCAGCTAATGGTAATCTAAGAATCAAGGAAGCTTAAGATGCCAAGGAGGCCATTTGGCCCTTCATGTGCATGCTGCCCAAAATATAGTTACATGAATGAATGAATGCTTTATTGTCACACGTGACAAGTCACAGTGAAATAGCCGCCAATTAAGTTGCAAAGTAGGGTTAATCCTACTTCTGAGTTGATGCTGTGTAAGATTATACCACAGAAAGCGACCTGTGGACACGTTTTAACTGCAATGTGGAATTGACTATCCCTTATTTGGAAAATGGGTTTCAGATTCTGCCGTGCAAAGTTTTGGTCAAAACATATTTTCATCTTTTCCCTAATTCATCCATCCATTCCCCTAACTCATTTCCTTCTGGTTTCTGCTAAGAGAAGGGGATTGTTACTTTGAATACCATAAGGTCACGGGTTGCACAGTGGCACAGCTGGTACAGCTGTTGTCTCACAGTGCCAGAGACCTGGGTTCGATCCGAGTGCTGTCTGTGTGGAGTTTGCACGTTCTCCCTGTGAGCGTGTGGGTTTCCAATGGGTGCTCCGGTTTCCTCCCACATCCCAGACATCGTGTGGGTTTGTAGGTTAATTGGCCTCTTGTAAAAACTGCCCCTAGTGCGCAGGGAGTGGATGAAAAAGTGGGATAACATAGAACTAGCGAGAACGGGTGATCGAAGGTTTGCATGGTCTTGGTGGGCTGACGGTCTGTTTCCAGGCTGCCTTTCTATACTAAACTCAACCATGTCCATGGATCCCATGACCAAATGCTAACGGAGATAGTAGATGTGAAGAATGAGGTTCCAGACCACCATAGGTCTCGTGAATATCCGCCACTCGTCCCTTAATGTAGACCACAGAGCTCTGAACATACCGTGTTTTTTGTTGCTCTCAATAAAGTCATCGTTTGCTTTGTCAACTTGCTTCGGCGTGGAGCAGTAGTTTTTAATATTTTCGTCCAAATACCATGACTCATTCTCATCAAACACCAGGAAGAGAAGGGCAAACTCCCTGTACTCTGATTTCTTCAAACCAATTTTTTCAAGGAAGCTCTTCCGACAGGTGACCATAGTCCCTATCAGGCCGCTGTATAAATCCTGCAACAGGCAGAGAAAAGGATTGAAAAATCATAAAACGATACGCATCTGAAGCCTTTGGGTCTAACGTGCTCTTCAGTACAGCTTTATATTGAGTTCCTCCCCTTTTCCTTTCACCTTGTCAACGTTTTCCCTTTGTAAATTTATACAACGACCTTTGCAGGTACTATCACAATGTTTACGGAGTAGATTCGTTTATTGTCACATGTACCGAAGTACAGTGAAAAGTTGTTGTTGCGTGCTATCCAGCCAGCAGAAAGACAATACATGATTACAATCGAGACATTTACAGTGGAAAAATACATGATAAGGGACAGGAAACTTGATTTGGACAGATACATAGATAGGACGGGTTTAGACCAATGGGTCAAACGGAGGCTGGTGGGACTGGTGTAGATGGGACATGTTGGTCGGTGTGGGCAAGTTGGGCCAAAGAGCATGTTTCCACGTTGTGTGACCCTATGTGACCTTTCAAAGGTTACTATTGAATCTTTTTCCACCACCTCTTCAGGCAAAATGTTCCAGACCACTGTACCTCAACAGGTAACAAGATGTTTCCTCATGTAGGAAGGAACTGCAGATGCTGGTTTACACCAAAGATAGACAAAAAATGCTGGAGTACCTCAGCGAGTCAGGCTCAATCTATGGAGAAAATGAATAGGTGTCGTTTCAGGTCGAGACCCTTCCTCATACACCTAGTGACACCTCTGGTTCTTCTGACAAGCAGGTTGAAGGAAGTGCAAGGAAACTACCCATTTTATTAAAAAAATAATTGTCTTTCAATATGTTAATCCATTTACGATACACAGAGAGAGATTAAACAAAGCAAATCTGTCCATGGAGGGTTAGCGCTGGAATCTCATGAACTAAAACCAAATGCATCAGTTGTCATGGAGACCACAAGGAACTGCAGATGCTGGAGTCTTGAGTAGAACACAAAGTGCTGGAGTAACAATATCTCGGGAAAACATGAATTTGGGTCGGGACCCTTTAGACTTTAGAGATACAGTGTGAAAACAGGCCCTTCAGCCCACCAAGTCCACACCGACCAGCGATCACCCCACACACTAGCACTATCCTAGGGACACAATGGACAATTTACAATTTACAGAAGCCTATTAACCTATCTTTGGAGTGTGGGCGGAAACCGGAGCACCTGGTGAAAGCCCACGTGGTCACAGGGAGAATGTACAAATTCCATACAGACAGCACCTGTAGTCAGGATTGAACCCGGGTCTCTGGAGCTGTAAGGCAGCAACTCTACTGCTGCACCACTGTGCTGCCCCACTTCACAGAGGCAGTAGGCAAAGAATAACCATGGCGCCAACTTGTGGAACATTGGGAGTGCTGGTGAAGAAGGGTCTCGACCAGAAACGTCACCCATTCCTTCTCTCCTGAGATGCTGCCTGACCTGCTGAGTTACTCCAGCATTTTGTGAAATAAATACCTTCGATTTGTACCAGCACCTGCAGTTATTTTCTTACACTACCTGTTGCTCCACTGCGATTTCTCCTCAAGGTATGTCTACTTTGAAGAAGTTCTCCTCCTCTCTTCGAGGAGAGTTTAGCAACATGCTCTCTCGCTGCTCCCCCTCTGTGATTTCTCCTGCCCTCCTGCTCTACGATTCAGTCTGAAGAAGGGTCTCGACCCAAAACGTCACCCATTTCTTCTCTCCTGAGATGCTGCCTGACCTGCTGAGTTACTCCAGCATTTTGTGAAATAAATACTGGATTTAAATGATGGATGCCCAAAGTGAGAAGAGGAAATGTAAGTAGAAAAAGGAGAATGGAGGATGAGGAATGAGGAGAGGGACAGCAAGGGAGGAGAGGAAGTGGAAAGGGGAAAGAGGAGGTATGTTGATAGAAAGCAAGAGGACAATTGATTGTTGTAAAAACCTACATCGATTGCAGAAGGAGGGAGCATGAAGGAGTTTGGCTTTAAGATCAGGGAAGGATTGAAGAATTGCTGGTACAAACCTTATCTTCAAAGTTTGAAGAAAGACAAACCTGTAGAATTGTGAATGATAACTTCAAAGGGACTTTGCCAATAGTCTACTCGAGAGGCTCAGCTTTAAGATAATAGGGGCAAAGTTGAAAAGGGATGTGCGGGGCAAGTTTATTTTTACACAGCGTGTGGAAGGTGCCTGGGATGTGCTGCCAGGGGTGGTGGAGGAGGCAGATACGATAGTGGAGTTCAAAAGGCTGTTAGATAGACACATGGATATGCAGAGAAGGGAGGAATATGTATCACGTGCAGGCAGAGGAGATTTGTTTATTATGTTCGACATTGTGGACCAAAGAGCCTATACCTGTGCTGTACTGTTCTAAGTTCTATACTCTATGACAATTCTTGTTGGTCAGCTTTTTTCTGGACCAACAGAGATGACGTGATAATGAAACGATAATACACCCCTGCCCCGCTAATGACACCCCTCTAAAGCACAATGGAGTGACAGAAATTTAAATAAAACCAGTATGAAATGTAAACTGAATGCGAATGGAACGAACTGCCGACCCATCCCCGGATCCCACCCTCTCCCCGGCCATTTAGAGCCCCAGCTTCCACACCCATTCCCGACTTGCAAAGTGCTCCAGTGAACCCTTCTTTACCCACCACACAGTACGGTGACATGGCTGTTGTTTCGGCTCACGTAGTAGCCCCTGGGGTCAGCGCTTACTTTGGGTCCCCCCCCACCTCACCCCCCCCCCCACCTCACCCCCCCCCCCCCCCCGCCCACCTCAACCCTCCAGACCTCCCCTCACCCCTCCTCCTCCTTCAGTTGCCAGAAAATTGGTGCTCAACTTGTATTAACCTGCAGTACCTTAATTGGATCTACAGTTGAGTAGTAAGCCCATGGAATGCACTGGGATTCCCCAATTGCAGGGCCAGATCGAGCGGGAATCTTCCAAATATACGTTTCTGTCTCACCTGCAAGTAAGATAAGTTTCATCAGACACTGATTCACCTGACAGGCCACATACGAATCCTTCTTTGTTAGTGCCATCGTCCAGACACTTCCAGCTACAAATGGGCACTTGTTCATTACTTTGGCTGCTCTCACTTGCCCTGTTGTAAACAGTGCAATGTCCAGGATACTGAAGAGGGATCTCCGGAGCTCACTTTGTAAAGGTCAACCCTTAGTTAGGTTTTAGCTTTAGTTTTAGAAATACAGCACAGGAGCCGAGCCTTCTGCCCACAAAGTCCATGCCTACCATCAATCACCCTATCGCCAGTTCATAAGTTATAGCAGCCGAATTAGGCTATTCGGCCCATCAAATCTACTCCGCCATTCAATCATGGCTGATCCTAATTTTCCTCTCATCTCCATTCTCCTGCCTTCTTCCCATAACCCAGACACCCGTATTAATCAAGAATATTTTAAAATATCCATTGATTTGGCCTCCACAACCGTCTGTGGCAATGAATTCCATAGATTCACCACCCTCTGACTAAAGAAATTCCTCCTCATCTTTCTAAAGGTACATGCTTTGATTCCGAGGCTGTACCCTCTGGTCCTAGACTCTACCACTAGTGGAAACATCCTCTCCAGATTCACTCTATCTCGGCCTTTCACTATTCGGTCTCATCCTTCTAAACTCCAGTGAGTACAGGCTCAGTGTTCAAACACTCATCATATGTGAACCCAATCATTCCTAGGATCATTCTCGTAAACAAAGTTCAATGTTATCCCATTTTCTCATCCACTCCCTACACACTAAGGGCGATTTACAATTAACCTACAAACCTGCACGTCTTTGGGTTGTGGGAAAAAACCGAAGCACCCGGGGAAAACCCACGCGGTCGCAGGGAGAACGTGCAAACTCTGTACAAGCAGCACCCACAGTCAGGATCTAACCCAGGTCTCTTGCGCTGTAAGGCAGCAACTCTACTACTGCACCACCGTGTCACCTCTTCTGCTGAAGTTTACTGGAACCTGGGAAATGAGGAAAACCAACAACCAAAGATCCCACACATGTTTAGCACAAGCAAGTAAAACTGTTAAACACAAAGCATTTATCGTATGGGTTGATGTCCTGTCTCATGATCAATGGCTCTCTTTGACCTTGCAGCATTAATTAGTATTGAACCTGTCTTCCTGCCTCTGTGGAAAACCACAGGAAGAACATTCCCTGACATGGGAAGCTTGGTTTCTAAATACCCTTGTGTTGGAAGGAACTGCAGATGCTGCTTTAAATTAAAGATAGACCCACGATGCTTGATTACTTGAAGTTAGAGAAGTCAATGTTCATACCCCTGGGTTGTAAGTTACCCAATTTCTATCTTCTAAATACCCTTGCCACCAGTTTTGAATTACCAGCTATTTTCCAGCACCTTAGGGACGATATTGAGTTAGCCCTTTTTTAATTCCTCCCTATTTACATTTGGTGAACTTCTAACATCTTAACTCCCAACGAAAGTTCCAAGTGTAATCAACATTAGAGCCAGAAACAACCGAGAGTGCAGATGCCGTGATTTTTGCGACATTAGATCAGGTTTAGTCTTTCCAGGAAGCTCGAGCATGGCAGTAAATGAGATGTGGAGGAAGGAACTGCAGATGCTGGTTTACATCGAAGATAGACACAAAATGCTGGAGTAACTCAGTGGGACAGGGAGCCTTTCTGGATAGAAGGAATGGGTGATGTTTCGGGTCGAGACCCTTCTTCAGACGGGGAGTCAGGGGAGAGGGAAACAAGAGACATGGAAGGGTAAGATGTGAAAACGAGAGATCAAAGGGGGCAAAGGTCAAGGAAAATGTAGAATAGATCATTGTTAGTTAGGGGAAGGTGACAATAAAACATACAATGTAAATTTAATCAGGACAGTCAAACTAGTTTGAGAACTAGGGTGGGGGAAATCACAGTGAGGAGGGACTGGAGGAGACTCACTGTGATGGATGTTTCTTTTGTTTGGTGTTAGTTTATGATTGTATGTGTTATTGCATTTTTATTGATTATTCTTATTGGTCTTATTGTTGAACTGCGGGTAATGTTTCATTTCACTACACATTTATGTGTATGTGACAAATAAACGACTATTGACTATTGACTATTGACCAAGGGTTACTTGAAGTTAAAGTCAATATTCATACCGCTGAGTTGTCAGCTGCCCAGGCGAAATATGAGGTGCTGTTCCTCCAATTTGCATTGGGCCTCATTTGGTGCCTTAGACCTCAAACTTGAAGAAGGAGATCTGACCACAGAACAAACCATAACCATGGTATAAGACTTTTACCTGGAAGAGTGGGTTTAACCATTGGGCTTTCTTCCTTCACTCCTTGTGAATGAATAGAATAGGGCCTTGAAGCGAGGTTTTTGAACACAATTTTGACCTTATCATCCACGTTTGCATGAAGTAAAGGACCTGTGGGTGGAGAGAACAAACCTGTAAGGCAGCAACTATATCGCTGCACCACTGTGCCGCCCCTGACAACACACTGAACATTAGTATCTAGCAGATAAGGACTATTATTTCTACCAGTTTCCATTGCAAATACCATTTGCCATGTTTTCCTACTTACACATCACTATGATTGGAGCTTTTCATTAGAAAGCTAATTAAATGTATCAATAAACTAATGACACAGAACATACAGATTCTTAAAATAAAAAGCAATAACTCAGCAACAAAAGGTATTAAATAAACATGCAGAATACCTAGAATTCCCAGGTGTTGCTCCTCTTTAGTTCTTTCCTTTTGTTTGGTAAATGTCTTATCAGTATATTCCCGATAAACTACTTTCTTATACTTGGAACCAATTGTCACATTTCCTTGAACTACAAAAACCTCGCCGGGACTAAAGATGTAAAGTTGTAAGCACAAAAATATACGTTAATAGAAGCAAATAATATGTTCCAAGTTGATAAAACTGGGAGAATTGGATTAAATCTTAGAAACATAAAAAACATAGAAAATAGGTGCAGAAGTAGGCCATTCAGCCCTTCGAGCCAGCACCACCATTCACTATGATCATGGCTGATCATCCAAAATCAGTAGCCCGTTCCTGCTTTCTCCCCATATCCCTTGATTCCGCTAGCCCTAAGAGCTCTATCTAACTCTCTCTTGAATGCATAGGATAAAGAAAGACTCAAATGTTGGATCCACTAAGGCTATGAACAGCTCCATTCAATACCACAAGAAATTGAAGAGAGTTGTGGATGTAGCCCAGACCATCACACAAATCAACCTCCCTTCATTGACTCCATCTACATTTCACGCTACCTCGGCAAGACCACCAGCATAATGACAGACCATTCACTCCCTCTTCTCCCCTCTCACATCAGGCAAGAGGTAGAGAACTTTTAAAAACGTACACCTCCAGATTCAGGGACTGTTTCTTCCCAGCTGTTTTCTGGCAACTGAACCATCCTCTCATCAACTAGCGTGCGGTCCTGACCTCCCATCTGCCTCACTGGAGACCTTTGAACTTTGATCTCTAATTGCACTTTGTTGGACTTCAATGTTATATCTTTGCACTAATTGTTGTACACTTTATCTGTGCACTAACTGTGGATGGCCTGATTAGATTCATGTGTAGTCTTTTCTTTGACTGGATAGCATGCCACCAAAAGCTTTTCACTGTACCTCGATGCACTTGACAATAATAAACTAAACTAAACTAAACAATGATCAGGACATCCTGATCAGTGAATGGGGTAGAAGGAAAATGAGAGCAGAGGTACATGGATAGGAAATATTTGGAGAGATAGGGGCATGGCACAGGGAAATGGACCTAGCTTGGATAGGGCGTCTTGGTAGGCATGGATGGGTTGGGCCATCTGCCCACATATTGTCTAAGAGCTTCTTTTGTCGGAAATGTTGAAACTTTAAAGGAAGATGAGTGGTTTGCAATGTGTTTAACCCGAGAGCTTACATACTGGGGAAGCATGATGGGGGAAATGGTCAACATAGGGAACTTAAGGATGTTAATAAGACAATAAATAGATGTGTCATGGTGCCTATGTTCCCCAGCACAGCTAGTTTGTTAAAATAAACATTGGAGGTTGAAAACAGCTGAAGGTAATAAAATTGCACAGGAAATGGGTCGTTTGTCCATTTGTTAGATCTATTAGAAGAGATGTTTTCAAAATACAGGAAACACAAGGTTAAAGATAAATCTAAAGAAAGATAAGGATGAGACATTGATCAATAATGATCTATTTCAAAGATGTCAAATTCACAAGTAATCATTGTGTCGTGAGAATATAAAAATGCTGTGGGTACAGTGAATATTTGAAACACTTTGGGTTCTTTCTGTGTGCACTGTTAAGGCCTTCAATAAACTGACTAGTTTGATACACTCACCGCTGATCTAGGATATGTTTTATTTTGTGTCTGTACCTATCTGAGCTGGGCCCCAAGTAAAGCCGGATTCAGGGTAGGGTTATAACACAAAATTCCCTCCGACAGTTACCTTTCTTCATGAAATATATGCCGTTGCAGTTCCCAATTCCTTGAAGGTGAATAATCCCATTCGATCTCAATCGCTGCAACGTAGTACGTCTTTTCATGGTGATAATATGAAGGGAAGCTTAACAGGGTGCACTTATCCACCTTATAAAACTGTTTCATTCCTCCGGCGAAGTGATCTGTAGTCTTGCAGGAAATTTCAAATGTGCCTGCATAAGACAATGTCACAAAGTATAGATCAAACCGTTCCAAGGGTTGAGTCTTGGAATTTTACAGCACAGCAACAGCTCCAGCCCACCAGCCATCAAGTACAGTAAAGGTCCATTACTGATATTCCCACACACTTGGCTCCAAAGCCTTGTTGGATTATCCACTTTGGACTAACAGAGATCACATAATAATGATTCGACAATACGCCTCTGGCCCACTAACTATCCCCCTCCCATGGGTCAACAGTTCTATCATGTCTAGTTTGGGCCAATTAGAGATAAGGGGGGGGGGGGGAACAGGCCCTTCGGCCCACCGAGTCCACGCCGACCAGCGATCATCATACACTAGCACTATGATACACACAAGGGGCAATTTACAATGCTTACTGGAGCCGATTAACCTACAAATCTGTACGTCTTTGGAGTGTGGGAGAAAACCGGAGCACCCGGAGAAAACCCACACGGTCACGGGGAAAACTCCGTACAGACAGCACCCGTAGTCAGGATTGAACTGGGCACTGGCACTGTAAGGCAGTAACTCTACCGCTGCGCCACCATGCCGTCTTGCGTCGATATGTTCTTGTGCTAATGCTTAACACCATGACTGTCACTTGGACTTTGCTTAGAACCCATAGATAGAGTTAAATGTAAGCGATAAAACTGAGGAATCACCACCAACAACTACAGATGTAAACAAGTAACTTTTTCCAGACAGAGGCGCACATCCCGATTGCAGTGCTCTCGTAATTTTGTCCGGATTACAGGAGGTGCCGGACCATCAGTTGCTGGAAATTTGGCGGTAGACCTGTAGATGTTTATATTGATTCCGTTTTAAACCCCCCCTCTCTACCCCACCTCTGTATTTCCATCAACTCTGTTAGTATAAAATCATGAGGGGAAAGGATAGGGTGAATGCACAGAGTCTTTTACCCAGAGTAGGGAAATCAAGAGCCAGAGGGCAGAGGTTTAAGGTGAGACGGGGGAAGATTTAATAGGAACCTGAAGGGCAACCTTTTACTTAGAGGGTGGTGGGTGTATGGAACAAGCCGCCAGAGGTAGTTGAGGCAAGTACAATTACAGCAACTCAAAGATGCTTGGACATGTACAAGGAGAGGAAGGGTTTAGTGGGAAATGTGGACAAATGGGAGCAGCTCAGATGGGGCATCTTGGTTGGGGTGGGCGAGTTGGACTGAAGGGTTTGTTTTATGTGTTGTATGATTCCATGACTCCATGCCTCCATAACTCCCCCCAAATTCCATCACTCACCTACACAATGTGAGCATTTATTCACAAAATGCTCTGAAGAAGGGTCTCAGCCCAAAACGTCACCCATTCCTTCTCTCCTGAGATGCCGCCTGACCTGCTGAGTTACTCCAGCATTTTGTGAATAAATACCTTCGATTTGTACCAGTATCTGCAGTTATTTTCCTACACAATGTGAGCAAGTAGGGGTGTGGGAGGAAACCAGAACACCCAGAGGAAACTCAGGCAGCCACAGGAAGAATGTGCAAACACCACACAGACTGGACTGGAGGCCAAGTTTGAACCTGGGTCACTGGAGCTGTGAGACGGCAGTTCTACTAACTGTGCCACTGTGCTGCCCTGTTGGCATTTGGCATGGATTAAGAAGGGGTAGAATGAACATTGTTATCGAGGGATGGAGAATTGAGGCGGGAGATGTTGGGAGAGCGGGCAGAAATGGTGACCATCAAGAAAACCAACCTCCCTTCCTTTGACTCCATCCACACTTCGTGCTGTCTCGGCAAGGCCACCAGCATAATCAAGGACAAGTCTCACTCAGCCTGGTCACTCCCTCTTCTCCCCTGTCCCATCAGGCAAGAGGTACAGAAGTATGAATACATCCAGGTTCAGGGACAGTTTCGTCCCAGCTGTTATCAGGCAACTGAACCATCCTATCACCAACTAGAGAGCAATCCTGACCGACCATCGACCTCATTGGAGACCCTCGGACTATCTTTCATCAGACTTTATCTTGCACTAAATGTTATTCCCTTTATCTGTACACCGTAGACGGCTCGATAGTAATCATGTATAGTTGACTCGATAGCAGGGGACAATAAAGCTTTTCACTGTACATCAGTACAATTACAATATACTAATCCAAACGAAACATAACTAGAATGATGTACTGAAGTTAAGACAGCTCCTGCAGTCCAGGGACAGGATTATCTAGGTTAGTAAACGGCGACTGTTTCCACAACCACCCGTCCAAAGAAGTAGAGAATGAGCGGCAACAGAACTAAAGGAACTGAGGAGCAAGTAGCGAGAAAAAAAAGGCAGAAACAGCTGAAAGATAGAGAGAGCACAACAATATGATCAAAACAGACAGGCAGTGCTTTTTCGTGACAGTACATGACAGTACAATGTACTGTCACCCCTATAAAGCTAAACGTCATTATTTTGTTTCTCGGCCACCAGCCACATATGTTTATTAATCATGCATACCAACGCCTTAAGAGTCATAGAATCATAGAGTCATAGAGTCATACAGCGTGGAAACAAGCCCTTCAGCCCAACTTGCACACATCAACCAACATGTCCCATCTACACTAGTCCCATATGCCTGCGTTTGGCCCAGATCCCTCTAAACCTAACCTATGTATGTACCTGTCTAAATGTTTCTTAAACGTCGCCATAGTAACTGCCTCAACTACCTCCTCTGGCAACTCGTTCCATACACCCACCACCCTTTCTGTGAAAAAGTTACACCTCAGATTCCTTTAAATCTATCCTCCCCTCACCTTAAACCCATGTCCACTGGTTCTCGATTCCCAACTCCGGGCACAAGACCCTGTCCCTCTCTTGATTTTGTGCACCTTCATAAAATGACCCCTCGTCCTCATGCAGGAGGATGTTGAGTACATCTAAAGCACTGCAGACAGGTAAGAGATAGATGATCCATAGAAACTGCCCGACCCACCGAGTTACTCCAGCACTTTGTGGTTTGCTCAAGATTCCAGCACCTGGAATTCCTCACATCTCCAGGAGTGGGCAGAAGATTTGTTAATGGATCACTGGAGTGCGAGAAGCAATATAATAGGCAGAGGTAAAAGATATTGTAATGGTGAGACTGCTTCATTCGAGCACTTGGATTTGCTCTGCATTAGATAGAGGTATAGATCTTCCACACCGGACCAGCCACAATTTCTATTTAGTTTAGCATTAGTACAAATATCACCTGCAAAATATCACCTGGCCATCTCTACCTGAACTATCTGGCTGCATGGCGACGGTGGCTGAGATGTGTGGAAACAGATTCATTGTGTCTCTGTGCGTCCCTTGGCTTGTGAAGGTGTTGCCCTGGAAGTAAATCCCATGGATGTCGACCTCCGAGCCCAGGCCCATCAGATGCCAGTTCACTCTGTTCCCCTTGCACATCACCAGTCCCGGTTGGTTGCCGTACATGTATCCATTGATTGCTAAAAATCACATTCCAAAGAAAAGGTGAAAAAAAGGTTATAAATTTTAAAGCATTAATGCACTCACAATTTACTCCAAATCACGGGCGGCACGGCGACGCAGCGATAGAACTTACAGCACCAGAGGCCCGGGCTCGATCCTGACCACAGGTGCTGTCTGTACGGAGTTTGTACATTCTCCATGTGACCGCATGGGATTTCTCCAGGTGCTCATAGAGCAATCTCCTTCTCCCTCCAATTTTGCCTGTAACTTATTCTCTCCATATTCTCATCAACTCATTGTGAATTCCCCAACTAAACCGTTGAAACTTAAAACTGCAACCAATGGCTAAATGCTATTTTGTACAAACCTTTTTGATTTCAAATCAGAAATTCAAATCACACCGTTAACTTCATCTACACTTCACGCTGCCTCAGAAAAGCAGCCAACTTAATCAAAGACTTGTCCCACCCGTCATTTCTTCTTCTCCCTGCTCCTGTCCAGCAGAAGATACAGAAGCTGGAAAGTGTGTTCCACTGGACTCAGGAACAGCTTCTTCACCTCTGTTATCAGGCTTCTGAACAGTCCTTCCATAAGCTAGAGTCCTGTCTGATTCACCTCTATCCCATTGAGGACACTTGTCTAATGAACTGATGCAGCACAATGCTGAGAGCTGTATTCTTTCTATTTGTACTTGGGTTTGAATAGATTGAATCGATGTACGGTATATCTAATCTGATCCGATAGCATGAAAAACAAGGCTTTTCATGGTTCTCGGTACATGTGGTACATGTGACAATAATAAACCTAAACATATGCCTTTAGACTTTAAGACTTTCGAGATACAGCATGGACACAGGCCTCTTGGCCCATCGAGTCCGCGTCGACCAGCGATCATCCCGTACACTAGCTCTGTCCAACACACTAGGGACAATTTACAATTTTACCGAAGCAAATTAACCTACAAATCCGTACGTCTTTGGAGTGTGGGAGGAAACCGGAGCACCTGGAGAAAACCCACGTGGTCACAGGGAGAATGTACAGACTATGTACAGCTAACATCCGTAGTCAGGATTGAACCTGGGTCTCTGGTGCTGTAAGGCAGCAACTCTACCACTGCGCCACTATGCCGCCCTCAATTAAACCTAAAGTAAGAATATTTCATCTCTTTGTGGGGATGTCAGCAGGTGTGTCCATTATGATCGTCTTAAAGACTCACAGTGCATTTTGTTTGATTCTTGGAAGTCTTCGTCCTCTTTATCTACAGCTTTGGGTTTAGTTGTAAATCTCTTGATGTTACTGTCTAAATACCAGCTTAGGTTTTCATCAAATACTGTCGCCATCAGATAGAATTCCTTGTCCACATTTTTCTGAGAAACAAAACAAAAGATTTCAAGCTGGATGAATGAAATGAGAAACAATCTTGAAACTTCCCCCTCTTTAAAAATAACAACTTTCCAGCACACGTCATACAAACATTTTACACATATTCATGCTCAGAGGTGTCATTGGTGAGGTCATGATTTATTACCCAATCCTTAATTGTGCATGAACTAAATGACTCGCTAAACCTTTCCAATGGACAGTTACTGTGCACACACACACGCGCACACACACGCACACACACACGCACACACACACACACGCACACACGCACACACGCACACACGCACACACGTACACACGCACACACACGACAGGGTGTAAGGACAAGAAAGATAGACGTACAGTGTCTTGCCCAGAGTGAGGAATTGCGAACCAGAGGGCAATGGTTTAAGGGGAAGGGGGAAAGATTTTATAGGAATCTGAAGGGTAACTTTTTCACACAAAGGGTGGTGGGTTTATGGAACATGTTGCTAGTTGAGGCTGGGACTATCGCAACATTTAAGAAACAATTGTACAGGTACATGGATAGGATAGGTTTAGAGGAATATGGACCAAATGCAGGCAAGTGGAACTAGTGTAGATGGGACATGTTGGTCGGTGAGGGCGTGTTGGGCTGGATGGCCTGTTTCCACATGACTCTATGACATTATCACTCGAAATGAACTTGAAGGACATCAGGGAAGCGAGTAAATTTTTTGTTTATTCTTTGTCTCGATCTTTGGTGTAAACCAGCATCAGCAGTTCTTTATTTCTACGGTCTTTAACCCTTATCTGGTATCATTGCTGATGCCAGCATTATATTCCAGATATATTCAATAAGTTGGGTTTACACCCTAACCCCTAACGGAAGGCTCGTCAGGAACCTGCCAATGTAGAGCACTGGAGGATTATAAACCTTCTAGGGAGTTCAAGCCATCTCCAATCTCTTGGTACGAAATATATACAGTATCCCCAACTGCTTGAGAAGGACTTGAGGATTGAATGTTGACCATGTTCCATTGATGGAGAGATGTATATGTGGAGTCTGCACATTCTCCCTGTGATAATGTGATTTTCCTCTGGGTGCTCCAGTTTGCACGCACATCCCAAAAATGTACATGTCAGTCGGTTAATTAACTGCTGCAAATCGTTCCTGGCTTCTCTCTGGGTAGTTGATGGAAATGTGGGGAGAATAAAGTGGGGCACGGTACGTTTCACGTGACCTGGTGCTTGATAGTCAACATGGACTTGGTGGGCTGAAGGGCCTGTTTCTGTATTGGTTCTCTTATATGAATCTGTGACTATTTCTCTGATCACCCTGTGTATTTATATGGCAACTTATCATGTCAAAACTGTCATCATTTCTTTAGTCGGAGGGTGGTGAATCTGTGGAATTCATTGCCACAGATGGCTGTGGAGGCCAAGTCAATGGATATTTTTTAGGCGGAGATTGAGAGATTCGTGATTATTAAGGGCGTCAGGGGTAATGGGGAGAAGGCAGGAGAATGGGGTTGCGGGGCAAAGATAGGTCAACCACACTTGAATGGTGGAGTAGACTCAATGGGCCGAATGGCCTAATTCTGTTCCTATGTCTTATAAACATGAATTTATGATGTGAAACGTGCCTTTGTATTATTTAGGAATGAAGCAATTTTGCAAAATACAATTTGCAGTATCTCTGTTAATAATGTGAGGAAAGCATTTCATTTCAATGGATTCAATCTCAGCTTGGTCATCAGTATTGGGGTAAAATCTGCTTGTATTTCTAACTGGAGGTCATCCACAAGCTGACATTACCTGTTTTCCCCGTGTGTCCAGTGCGTTCTTCCTGCACACTATGAGAGGTCCGACCAGACCTGAGCTACTGTCCTTGATGGGGTCCACAGCTGAGTAATAGAGCCGGGTCTGGCAGTCGGGGTCACCTTTGCCAGGCCCATACTCGCTTGGGACACTCCACTGATAAATGAACGTCTGACCAGGCATCACATGAGGAGATCGAGGTGGTTGCCCCACAAATTCTGCAAAGTAGATGTGGACATCAACGCCATTAAAATTAATTCTCAACTCTTCAAGAGAGCCAGTAAAATTGTGATGGGCTGAATGTCCAGATCCTGTGCTGCACAGTTGTGTGATTCTGCAAGGTCAGGGCCAGGTGAGCTCAGACACAGGTAAGGTCAGGACTAGGTGAGGTCAGGGTTTGGTAGGTCAGGGCCAAGTGTGATCAGGGCCAGGTAGGTCAGGGCCAAGTGTGATCAGGGCCAGGTAGGTCAGGGCCAAGTGTGATCAGGGCCAGGTAGGTCAGGGCCAAGTGTGATCCGGGCCAGGTATGTCAGGGTCAGATGACATCAGGGTCAGGTAGGTCAGGGCCAGGCAGGTCAGGGTCTGGTAGGTCAGGGCCAAGTGTGATCAGGGCCAGGTAGGTCAGAGTCAGATGACATCAGGGTCAGATGACATCAGGGCCAGGCAGGTCAAGGTCAGGCAGGTCAGGGCTAGGTGAGGCCAGGACCAATTGAGGTCAAGGCAGGTGAGGTCAAGGTCAGGTGAGATCAAGGTCAGGTGAGGCCACGGTCAGGTGACCTTGAACGTTACTGATCTGATCCAAAGAAAGATGAGCAAGGATAGTTTATACATTTTAACCAACAAAAGGAATAAAATGGAAACCTGAAATTTCCCTAATTTAAAGGGGAAAATTAGGTTTCCATGCCAGGAGTTCATGTTAAACTGGCTTAATTTGAGACAGTTTTTAAAATGATATGTTTCCATTATTCTGGGTGAGGTCCAGGGTTCCATTTTATTCCTTCAACTTCAATGACTTTTATTGGTTAAAATTTATAAACTATCCTTGCTCATAGAAACATAGAAACATAGAAGTAACATTCTGGAGGTTAAAGTTGACTAAATATTTTTGGAGGATGAAGGTGTGCGGTCTAAATTACCTGTGGTGTTGGTCTGATATTTGGCTCCTTCAACATCTTTCCCGTAGAATACTCCATGAGGTTGCATGCTGTAGGTCTGGCTGGCGTTATTCCAGAAGGTCACCTTGATGTTATCTCCAACCTGTGCCTTAATGATGGGTCCTGCACAACAAAGGCGATTGCCAGTTATTGTAGAGATTACATAATAACAACAAATTTCATTGATGCAATGTAGCAAGTTGCCCGTAGGTCGATGCACAGAGCAGCACGAGAGAAGATTTGACACCGGTTAGGTTTCTACAGGTGTACGGTAGACAGCATATTGACTGGGTGCGTCACAGCCTGGTTCGGCAACTCCAAAGCCTAGGAACAAAGAAGACTGTAAAAAGTGGTGAACACTGCCCAGTCCATCACGGGTACTGACCTCCCCACCGTCGATGGGATCTACAACAGTCGCTGCCTCAAAAAGGCAGCCAGCATCATCAGAGACCCACACCACTCTGGCCACACTTTCATTTCATTCCTGCCATCAGGAAGAAGGTATAGGAGCTGGAAACTGTAACGTCCAGGTTCAGGAACAGCTTCTTCCCTACACCCACCAGGTTATTAAATACTGCAACCTCCAAATAAGCTCTGAACTACATAGACTTGGGGGCATTATTTTAGTCTTTGCACTATTTAAAAATATATATATTCTGAAATGTTTTTGTTGTTTATTATAGTGTTTATAGAGTACCATGTTTATATATCTGTTGAGCTGCTGCAAGTAAGAATTTATTGTTCCGATTTGGGACATATAACAATAAAGACCTCTTGACTCTTGATACCAGACTGCTGGGCCTCCTATACTAAGTTAAAGGTCTACGGGAGAGGTCACATTAACTCCCTGATCTAACATGAGGCCTTCAGTCTGTGTCATTGACTCTGTTTTTTGCTCAGGGGATGCTGCATGAAGGATCCTTTCTGAGGGATCTTCTCTGAACCAATTCCTACGCACGTATACACCTCCTTGAATAAGGTGAGCAAAGCCAAACACAGTCCTCCAGGTGTGGTCTTTATCCTCCAGACCGCGCCTGGGGCTCACATGGTGGAGGTGTGCCTGTCGACCTCTGGATAGGTCCCAGGCCCAGTAACCTGGGGTGGTGCACCCACCCATAGTCATGTCCACTACCTGCCCCCTGTCCTAGCACTAAGTGGTGCAAATTCTACCTCTCAAACAATACTCTCAACATTGAAGGAGGCTGTTCTGCCCATCAGGTTCCATGCTGGCACTCAGGGAAGAACCCGCAGACTCCCATTCCCCTTCTCATTTTGCTGCATCCCAGCATCTTATTCTCTGTCACAGATTCTCATCAAGACACCTTCAATTATTTTTGCCATTCCCTTCACTAAAGGACGATTTATGGCCGTCAATGAATCCACCCGCAAGTATTTGGATGCAGGAGGAAACCAGAGCACCAAATGGAAATCTGTGTGGTCTTGAGGAGAGCGCCCGTACTCCACACAGACAGCAGCCGAGGTCAGGATCGAACCCACATTGTGAGACAACTGCACGAAACTGCCAAGCCACCATGACATGTCATTGCCCATTAAGCGTTGCTGTCTTACACCAAAACATACAATTACGACATTTGGACAGATGTATGGATAGGAAAGGTATAGAGTGATATGGGTCAAATGCAGGCAAATGGGACTAGCCCAGAATGACAATTTGGTCGGCATGTGCTAGTTGGGGTGAAGGGCTTGTTTCCAGCTCTATGATTCCATGATATGACTTGAGTAGGGGACTAGATCTTGGCTTTGTGCAGTTGTGTAAAGTAAGTTAGTGCTGGTTTCACATCTCTATCTCAGCTTTAATTGCACTGATTTGAACAAAAATAAAAATTGGTGAATTGTAAACAAACCGTTCTTTCCATAGAGAAAAATGTTGCTCATTCTGTTTCCTCATTCCATGGGTGAAAGAAATCATGTGTTATGCAACTAAATATATAACTTTTTATGTAGAGTGCCGAATATAACTAAAAGTGTTGAAGAAACTTCCTAATTTATTCCCTACCAAGTATTCCAAGATGTTCCTCATCAGGTGTCCTGGGCTTGAGCGTTTTAAAAGTGTCATCTGTGTATTCTCTGTAAACTGCCTTAATGTATTTTCCTCCAATTCTTGTTTCTCCTTTTTCAAAGAACACCACAGCATCTCTAAAGGTGCAAGAAGACATAGCAATTAGTAATAGTAATTAGTAATTGGTAATAGTTTTATACCTGAGAGGCCAAGCGTGCGGGTTGGACGCGGCCTGCAACGGCAAGGAGGGGCAGAGTGGCAATGGAGGACATTCACAGCATCGCCTGGCCAGGCTGAACCCTTCAACTGTGACCCAGTGCCGTTGCCAGGACAACGGGCCTTATGGCCAAATTAAGACTACATTTTAACTCTACAATTCACACTTGACTATCTTTAACCGGACTTTACTGGACTTTATCTTGCAGTAAACATTATTCCCTTTCTCCTGCATCTGTAACACTGTGGACGGCTTTATTGTAATCATGTATAGTCTTTTCGCTGACTTGATAGCGCACAACAATAAAACTTTTCACTGTACCTCGGTACAAGTACAATATACTAATCCAAACTAAACTTAACTGGAATGATGTACTGAAGTGGAGACAGCTCCTGCAGTCCAGGGACAAGACTATCTAGATTAGTAAACAGCGTGGACGGCTCGATTGTAATCATGTTGCTGTTAATTACTTAAATTATTGCATCGTATGGGAGGCGCATTCCCAATCTCGTTGTACCCCTGGGTACAATGACAATAAAGATATATTGTATTGTATTGTATTGTATTGTATGTATAATTTGTCCGCTGACTGGATTGCACGCAACAAAAAAAGCTTTTCAGTGTATCTCGATACATGTGACAAAAAATTAAACTAAAACTAAACCAAACGAAAACTAAACAAAACTAATGTGAATGCATTGGTGAGATATACCCATGTTGATTGTCCAGAGGCTTTGCTGTGAATTGGTCAATGCCTGAAGGTCCATAATCCCATACTATTTCTTCTGCAGCAATGTAATATTGTCTTTCCTTTCCTTTACTTGCTGGCTTTTTGGTTTTCTTCTCGTGGTCAACAACTTCAAACAAGGCCTGCATTCCAGCTGTAATCATAAAAAGAAACAAAGACACTTGGTTTTTCATCAGGTAATGCATTTGTGTGGTGAGCCTTTGATCTGGTTGAAATATTCTCCGCCTGGAGTCACCGTCAGCTTTCCCTCGCTCTCCCTACTCTCCATCTGCCCATAAGTCATAGGGTTAAGATACAGCTCTATATTGTGAGCAGTTCTGGCCACCATCTTTTAGGATTGGTGTGATTAAGCTAGAGGGGTGGGGGGGGGGGGCACGGTGGGGGGGCACAGCGGTACATGCACTGCCTTACAGCACCAGAGATGTCGGTTTGATCCTGTCTATGGGTGCTGCCTGTTACGGAAATTATACATTCCCTCCGTGATCGTGTGGGTTTTCTCCGGGAGCACCGGTTTCCTCCCACAATCCATTCTATAGATGAACAGGTTAAAATCGACAAAAATTGTGCTAGTGTGTGGGGATCATTGGTCGGCACGGACTCAGTGGGCTGAAGGGCTTGTTTCTATGTTGTATCTCTAAAACTAAAAACAAAAAGATTTGCTGGGATGTTGCCAGGACTGGCAGGCTCAAGTTATGAGGAGAGACTGGATAGATGGGACCTTTTTAATCGAGAGTGTAGGGGTGACCTTATAAACATTTATAAAATCATAAGGTGGATGGTCACAGTTTTTCCCAGACTAGGGGAATCTAAAACTACAGGGCAGGGGCTCAAGGTGTGAGGGGAAGAATTTAAAGGGGCAAGTTGTTACGCAGAAGGATGTGGGTACATGGAACGTGCTGCCGGTTGAAGTGGTAGAGGTGGGTATAATTACAATGTTTAAAAGACATTTGGACAGGGTTCATGGATAGGAAAGGTTTAGAAGCTTTTAGGCCAAATGCAGGCAAATTGGACTAGGCCAGGAAGGCATGTTGGTTGGAATAGATGATTAGAGCTGAAGGATCTGTTTCCATACTGTTTCCATACTGTTTCCATACTGTTTCCATACTGTATAACTCTTTGACCATAATAGTGCAAGACGATTTGAGTGATGGTTTTCCAGTGAATGTCCTAATCATTTTTTTACAGGTGACTGATCTCTCAACACCGAACGTGTTGATATTGTGTGCTGAGGTGTCTTGTTGGCCATCTGTGACAGAGAATAAGATGCAGGGGTACAAGGAACTGGAGCTGTACGGCTTCTTCCCTGAGAGACAGCACGGACCTAATGGGCAGAACAGCCTCTTTCAGATGAGTTTTCAACACCAAGGACGACACGGGGGCACAGCAGTAAAGTTGTTGCCTTACAGCGCCAGAGACCCGGGTTCGATCCTGACTACGTGGGCTGTCCGTACGGAGTTTGTACGTTCTCCCTGTGACCACATGGGTTTTCTCTGGTTGTTCCAGTTTCCTCCCTCACTTCAAAGACGTACAGGTTTGTAGGTTAATTGGCTTTGGTAAAATTGTGAAATTCTAGTGCGTAGGATAAACGGGGTGATCGCAGGTCAGCCTGAACACGAAGGGCCGAACGGCCTGTTTCCACACTGAACCTTTGAAGTCTAAAGCCTAAAGTAATGTCTAAAGTGTAAACCACAGCCCAGCGCTGAGACTCTTCATGTGGCCAAACACAGACAGAGCTACCATTAAAGTAAAGGTGCAGAGAACGAAAAGGAAGCCTCCACACCTTCAACGTGGTCATTGACTTGACAACTGAGGAGCCACTTTCCGGGATTGTTGGGCACCATTAGAGCAGTGACGAATGTGGCAGGGAATAGACTGATGGTGTCAGTGTGGTGGTCTGCAGTAGTCAGCATCTGCCCATGGAAGTATGCTGAGTGGATATCCACCTCGTTCCCCATCCCAAAGAGATACCAAACCACTTTATCCCCTATGAACATCGATAGATGAGGCAGGTTCCCATAGACGTATCCATTAATGGCTGAAAAATATAAAGATATGGTCAGGTCATTAGCAATCATTGACTGAGGTGTTATCCCATTGTGTATCAGGCAATGACCATGTTTTGATGTTCTCTCCCTGACCCCCACCTCCACGCAAATTATCTATTGTTCTTCCCTCTCATTTCTTTCCTTTGGCCTCCCCCAACAGACTCAGTGTTCTCTTCCCCTCGCTCCCCACTCTTTGCCCATTAGCCATAGAGTCATAGATCTGTACACCACGGAAACAGGCTCTTCACACCAACTTGTCCATGTCCACCATAATGCATATCTACACTAATCCCACTCACCCTATCTCTCTGTTCCTTTCCTATCCAAGTAACTTCCCAAATTCCTTTTAATTTCTATAATTATAACTGCCTCTACCACCTTCTCTGGCAGCTTAGACACAAAACGCTGGAGTAACTCAGCGGGACAGGCAGCATCTCTGGAGAGAAGGAATGGGTGATGGGTCGAGACCCTTCTTCAGTCTCTGGCAGCTTGTTCCATATAACCACCACCCTTAGTAAAACCTGCCCCTGAACTCTCCTTTAAAATTCTCCTCTCTCGCATTAAACCTGTGCACTCTAGTTCTGGACTCCTCGATCCTGGAAAAAGAGACTGACAATCTGTCGATGCCCCTCATAATCTTATAAACCTTTACAAAGTCACTTTACAAAGCCTCAGCCTCCCATGCCCCAGTGACAATAAATCCAGCCTATCTAATCTCACTTTATAACTCCATTCCTCCATTCCAGGCAACGTTCTGGTGAAGAGAGGCACATAATTCTGGAGCAATTTAGTGGATCAGGCAGCAGTTCTGGAAAAAACAACATTTCAGGTCAGAACCCGTATTCAGACTTCTTGAAGAAGGGTTTTGGCCCGAAACGTCACCTATTCTTTCCCTCCGGAGATGCTGTCTGACCCGCTGAGTTACTCCAGCATTTTGTGTCTATTTTCGGTATACACCAGTATTTGTATACCCTTCCTACACAAAAGCTCTGGTGAATCTCTTCTGCACCCTGTCTATTGCAACCATATCCCAGTGGCAAATGGAACTGTACACAATACTCCAAGTGCGGCCTAACCAGTGGTTTGTAGAGCTACAACATGACATCCCAACCATTGTACTCAATGCCTTGGTCTTTGTTGGCAAGCATGCCAAATTCCTTTTCACCACCTTCCCCTCCCTTCCCCCCTTCCCCTCCCCCCTCCCTCCTCCCTCCTCCCTCCTCCCTCCTCCTCCCTCCTCCTCCCCCTCCCTCCCTCCTCCCCTCCCCTCCCCCCCTCCCTCCTCCCCCTCCCTCCTCCCCCTCTCCTCCTCCTCCCTCCCCTCCCCCCTCCCCTCCCCCTCCCTCCACCCCATCCTCTCCCCCCTACTCCCCCTCCCTCCTCCCCCCTCTCCCCCTCCCTCTCCCCCTCCCTCCCTCCTCCCCTCCCTCCTCCCCATCCCTCTCAACCCCCCTTATCCATCCTCCCCCTCCCCCCTCCCTCCCCCCTCTCTCCCCAGGAGATAGATATAAACTTTAAAATGTGAATAACTTTAAAAATATAACACCGATTTCAATGAAACTTCTTCCATTAGCACCAAAGGGATGACGGTGAGTAAGGTGGGCCTAAAATTGTCGTGCTATCGTGTACCGTTTTGGCTGTAGTTCAGGAACAAACAAACAAACAAGCGAGATTTTTTGTATATAGACATACAGTTAATATTTGATGCCTCAACCCACATTACCGCACACTTGTTTGGATTAAATTCCATTCGCCAGCACTCCATGTACTGGAGTGGGTACTTTTACTGGGATGTACTGGGATGTATTACCTGGGATGAGTACTTTTTGTAACTTTGTTGGTGCCTTTGTGGCGAATCATTTATGTACTTTGTTTGAAAAAACAAAGCATTTGACTGAACCTAGCCAGGTACAAGTGACAGTAAAGTATCATCATCACCATCATCATCCAGAGTGTCAGGGGTTTATGGGAAGAAGGCAGGAGAATAGGGTTGAGCGGGAAAGATAGGTTAGCTATGATTGAATGGCAGAGTAGACTTGATGGGCTGAAGGGCCTAATTCTGCTCCTCGAACTTATGAACTTCCAGCTGATCTATGTCCTTGTGCAACCCTCGCCACCTATGGGTCCACCTATGGGTCCACCTATTTTCTTGTCTTCTGCAAACTTACTAAACAGTTCACCTGAATTCACCTTCAATTGATGGCACAGTGACACAGCTTGTAAAGCTGCTGCCTCACAACACCAGTGACCCCAGGTTCGATCCTGACTTCAGGTGCTGCCTGTGTGGAGTTTGCATGTTACCCCTTAGACAGAGTGGGTTGCCTCCAGGTATTCCAGTTTCCTCAGACATCCCAAAGACATGGGCTTGTAGGTTAATTGCCCTCTGTAAATTGCCCCAAGTTTGTAGGGAGTGGATAAGAAAGTGGGATTATATTGAAGTAGTGTGAATGGTTGATTGATGGTTGGCGTGGACTCGGTGGGCCGAAGGGCCTCTTAGGGCCGCACTGTGGAGCAGCTGTAGTTTTGCTGCCTTACAACGCCAGAGACCTGGGTTGGATCCTGACTACAGGTGCTGTCTGTATGGAGTTTGCACGTTCTCCCCATGACCTCGTGGGTTGTCTCCGGGTGCTCCGGTTTCCTCCGTCCCGCCAAAGACGTGCAAGTTTGCAGGTTAATTGGCTTCTGTAAATTGTCCCGGGCACTAGGATAGAACTAGTGTATGGTTGCTTGCTGGTCAGCCCAGACTTGGTGGGACTATTCCCATGCTCTATCTCTAATCTAAAGGTCTGACAGACCATGGGAAGGAGGGAACTGGAGGACGATGATCTGCGATCGCTCTAATTTGAAGTATCACCTGCCCTTGAGGGTAAAATACCCGAGGATGATGGTGTACAGTGTGCCAGACAGCTCTGTGTGAGTGGGAGAACGAGATTCATAGCACAGGTGGTGGTGGGGGTACAGTGAGGTTGGAGAATAGAGGAGTAGACTTGATAGGCTGAATGGTCTAATTCTGCTCCAACAACCTTTGAACTTATGAATTTATGAGATTCTATTTACACATTTCCCTGAAAGCTCAGCTTTGCCATTGGACAGAATTTAACAGGTGTCTTACAGTGCATTTTGTTACTTTCTATAAAATCCTCATCATTTATGTCCACGTTATTTGGGGTGGTGCAGTAGTGTTTGATATTGTAATCCAGGTACCAGCTGTCATTTTCATCAATTACAGAGAACAGCAAGGCAAACTCTTCATTCGCCAATGGTTTCTTCTTGCCGGTTAAAACACCTGGAAGTGAAACAAGAAATAATTAACGATATCATTGATGTTATTTGATGGCACGGCACGGTGGCGCAGCGGTAGAGTTGCTGCCTTTGCAGTGCACGAGACCCAGGTTCAATCTTGACTATGGGTACTGTCTGTTCGGAGTATGTACATTCTCCCTGTGACCACGTGGGTTTTCTCCAGGTGCTCCTGTTTCCTCCCACATTTTAAAGACTTGCAGGTTTGCAGGTTAACTCGCTTCTGTAAATTGTCCCCAGTGTGTAGGATAGAACTAGTGTACGGATGATCACTGGTTGGCATGGACTCGGTGGGCCGAAGGGCCTGTTTCCAATTTGTATCTCTAAACTAAAGTAAATTAAACTAAATGTTATTCTACAGGTGGTGTCAAGGGATTTTTCAGCTACACCAAGAAAGGGAGAGAGGCCCTCACTTTATCATCTCACCTTAGGTAATGGTGCCTTCCTGTGGTGTTTCTGCCATGTATGGTGTTTACACCCAAGCACCCCCTGCCTTATCATTAGTGGCCTGGCTTGCACCAGGGGATAGCAGTGAAGAGCAGGCCATAGCTTGAAGTCTCCTCCAGTATTTGATAACATAGTTGATCTGAATGTAACCATGATTCCCTATTCCCATCAAATAACCTTTCAGCCCTTTGCTTCTCTCTACCGCTTCCTTCAAAATGTTCAAAGACTCCGTTTCCACTGTTCTTTGGGAAAGAATGTTCTAATCATTCTCTACCCTGTCTCTAAATGGATATTCCCTTCTTTTTAAATAGTGACCAACTCACATACAGAGTTCTAGATTCGATTCAAGTTTTACCTGTCCAATCTTTGCTCCTGCTTCAATCCACCTGTTCCATGTATCAATCTAGTTTAGGAAGTTTGGCATGTTCCCCAACAACCCTTACCACCTCTACAGATGCGCTGTGGAACATATTTTACCGGGATGCATCACAGCATGGTTTGGGAACAGCTCCATCCAAAACCGCAAGAGATTGCAGAGTCGTGGACGCAGCCCTGTCCATCACACAACCAACCTTCCTTCCAATGACTCCATCTACACTTCACGCTGCCTCGGCAAGGGCACCAGCATAATCAATGACATCTCACCCTGGACACTCCCTCTTCTCCCCTCTCCCATCAGGCAAGAGGTACAGAAGTTTAAAATGGAACACCTGCAGATTCAGGGACAGTTTCTTCCCAGCTGTAATCAGGCAACTGAACCATCCTATCACCAAACATGAGAGCGGTCCTGATCTCCCGTCTGCCCCATTGGAGACCTTCGAACTATCTTTAATCGGACTTTATTGGACATTATCTTGCACTAAACTTTATACCCTTTATCCTGTATCTGTACACTGTAAAGGGCTTGATTGTAATCACATATTGTCTTCTCAATGCACGCATTAAAAAAGCTTTTTGCTGTACCTCAGTATATGTGATAATAAAAACTAAAGTAAACTTCTTCTGAACAGTTTCCAACTCATCTTTCCTTAAACAAGGAGGCCGAAAGGTAAGTACATATGCTTGCTGATAATTGCACAGTCAAAGTGTGGGGTGTTGCAGGCTAACATTTTTGCCATTTAACCTTGAAGCAACGGATTTAATCATTACCTGCTTTACAAATGATCAATGGTCCAATTAGTCCACTTGAAATATCCTTGGGAGCATCGATGTGTGAGTGATAGATTCTTGACAAACAATCAAAGTCATCTTTTGCTGGGCTTTGATCTTCTGTTAAATCCCAGTGGTAGGTATAATTTTTTCCCGGGTTTACAATATCATCCCGTTGCTCCAGATTCGTGGAGTTGTCAGGATAAAATGCACCTGGGAGAATAAAAAAAGAAGACAATAATTACTGATGAAAACTACATGTTGAAATTGTGGACAAACAGACCAAACCATCATGATTTTAGTGTTTGGTCAAGTTGCCAATCATGGGCTTCTGTAAACAACAACAGCAAAACAGATTGAGTCATAGAGTCGCACAGCGTGGAAACATACCCTTTGATCCAACTTGCCCACGCCGACCAACATGTCGCATCTACACTCATCCCACCTGCCTGCGTGTGGCCCATATCCCTCTAAACCTGTCCTATCCATGTACCTGCCTATATATTTTTTAAACATTGTGATAATACCCACCTCAACTGCCTCCTCGAGCAGCTCATTCCATACACCTACCACCCTTTGTATAAAATAGTTGCTCCTCGGGTTCCTATTAAATCTTTCCCCCTCAATTTAAACCTATGTCCTCTGGTTCCCGATTTTCCTGCTCTGGGTAAAAGACTTTGTGCATTTACCTTTTCTATTCCTCTCATTCCTCTCTTGTACGCCTGTATAACATCACCCCTCATCTTCCTGTGCTCCAAGGAATAAAGACCCAGCCTGCTTAACCTCTCCCGATAGCTGCCATCAAGTTCTGGAAACATTGTTGTAAATCTTCTCTGCACCCTTTCCAGTTTAACGACATTTGTCCTATAACAGGGTGACCAAAACAGAACACAATATTCTAAATGTGGCCTCACCAATGTCTTGTACAACTGCAACATGACCTCCCAAACCTTCTACTCAATAGTTTGACTGATGAAGGCCAAAGTGCCTAAAGTATTTTCAACCCCATCCCATCTATCTGCGACATTGCTTTCAAGAATCATCTCATGACTTCTGCATTGATAATGACTTTAATTACTTATTCTTATACAGAGGGAGGACATTCAGCTCATCAAGTCCATGCCAGCTCAAAAGAGAACAATCCCATCCAACATATTTCCCTCACCCTTGGTTTCTCGTAGCCGTTCAAACTTATTCCTTCTCAAAGATGTATGAGTTTGTAGGTCAATTGCCCCTAGTGTGTAGGGAGTGGATGCGAAGTTAGGAAAAGGGGACGTACAATGAGATTTGGGTGTCCTAGTGCATCAGTCACTGAAAGGAAGCATGCAGGTACAGCAGGCAGTGAAGAAAGCCAATGGAATGTTGGCCTTCATAACAAGAGGAGTTGAGTATAGGAGCAAAGAGGTCCTTCTGCAGTTGTACAGGGCCCTAGTGAGACCGCACCTGGAGTACTGTGTGCAGTTTTGGTCTCCAAATTTGAGGAAGGATATTCTTGCTATTGAGGGCGTGCAGCGTAGGTTTACTAGGTTAATTCCTGGAATGGCGGGACTGTCATATGTTGAAAGCCTGGAGCAACTAGGCTTGTATACACTGGAATTTAGAAGGATGAGAGGAGATCTTATCGAAACGTATAAGATTATTAAGGGGTTGGACACGTTAGAGGCAGGAAACATGTTCCCAATGTTGGGGGAGTCCAGAACCAGGGGCCACAGTTTAAGAATAAGGGGTAGGCCATTTAGAACTGAGATGAGGAAAAACTTTTTCAGTCAGAGAGTTGTGAATCTGTGGAATTCTATGCCTCAGAAGGCAGTGGAGGCCAATTCTCTGAATGCATTCAAGAGAGAGCTAGATAGAGCTCTTAAGGATAGCGGAGTCAGGGGGTATGGGGAGAAGGCAGGAACGGGGTACTGATTGTGAATGATCAGCCATGATCAAATTGGATGGCGGTGCTGGCTCGAAGGACAGAATGGCCTCCTCCTGCACCTATTGTCTATTGAAAGTGGGATAACATAAAACCTTTGTGAATGGGTGCTTGATGGTTGGCGTGGACTCGGTAGGCCGAAGGGTTTGTTTCCATGCTGTGTCTTTCAGTCAATCATAGGGCAAAAGTCTTTTCAATGCCACACTTGTATCTGGCTTCACCATCATCAATCAATCAAATTGTCATCAACCTCTAGTAATGAGTAATTCACAGCTGCAATGGAAGATAGAGATACACTACAGCACAAAGAGGAAAGAATGTATAAACTCCACATAGACATCAGGGGTGGCACGTTGGCACTGCTGGTAAAGCTCCTGCCTCACGACACCAGAGACCCAGGTTCGATCCTGACCCCGGTGCTGTCTGTGTGGAGTTTGCACGTTCTCCCTGTGGCTGTGCGGGTTTCCTCCGGGCGCTCCGGTTTCCCCCCACATCCCAAAGACGTGAAGGTTTGTAGGTTAATTGGATCCTGCAAATTGCACCTAGTGTGTAGGGAGTGGATGTGAAAGTGGGATCATTTAGAACGAGTGTGAGTGGGTGATCGATGTTCGACGTGGACTTCGTACACATTGGAGGTAATTTACAGAGGGCCAATTAACCTTTAAACACACATGTCTTTGAGATGTGGGTGGAAACTGGACCACCCGGAGGAAACTCACGCAGTCACAGGGAGAACGGGGAGAAACTGCACCCAGATAGCGCCCGAGGTTGGGATCGAACCTGGTCTCTGGCGCTGTGAAGAAGTGGCTCTATGAGCTGCGCCACTGTGCCATCCCCTTATGGTCACACGATGTAGACATTAAGGGAACAACCAGCATAAACATTACCTTCATTGCTTTTTGTGTAGGTGACACCATGAGGATGAAGTGAATAAGGCCGAAGAGCAAAATTCTTCAGGTGAACAATGATGGTGTCTCCTTGCTCTGCCTTAATAATGGGTCCCAGAAATCCAAGCCAATCCGGTTTTGCAACCTCCTTGGTGTAATTTCCATCAGTGTACTCCAGATACACGGCTTTCTTGTACACACTTCCTATCCTGGTCGGACCACGTTTCAGGAACACAGATGCATGCCTAAAAATGACACAATGTCAAGCCGTTATCAGTAGGTGGCAAGAAGGAGGGCATTGGCAATTGTAGAGAGCCTCTTTGAGCGAGCTCCCGGCCATTGCAAAACCACTTCGCTTCATTGGTGACCCATTGGACTAACATTAATCAGACTTTTCTGGACTTTATCTTGCATTAAACATTATTCCCTGTAGCCTGTGGGTGGCTTGATTGTAATCATGTATAGTCTTTCTGCCAACTGGATAACATGGAACACAGGGCAGCACAGTGACGCAGAGGTAGAGTTGCTGCCTCACAGCACAAGAGACCCGGGTTCAATCCTGACTACGGGTGCTGTCAGTATGGAGTTTGCACGCTTTCCCCGTGACTGCTTAGGTTTTCTCTGGGTGCTCTGGTTTCCTCCCACACTCCAAAGATGTATAGGTTAGTAAGTTAATTTGCTTCAGTAAAAAATGTAAATTGTCCGTATTGTGTAGGATAGTGCTAGTGTTTGGGGTGATTGTTGTTTTCCTTAATTCCATACTGCAAAGTCTTTCCGGGCTTTATTATGGTCTGTGTCTCAGAACAAAAGAGTTGAGCAAAGAATTGCACAAGGGAATGATATTGTTTATCAATGGGAGGTTTTGCACTTGTCAATGAGTAAATGATCTCCTGTGGAGCCACAGGTGATGGGTGAGATGGTTCATGAATATTTCTCAACAGTTTTTACTGTAACGTAGATCAGAGAAACTGAGCAATTGAGGCAAATGAGTTGTGATATCTTGGGCCATATACGGATTACCAAAGAGGAATTGTTGGGGGTTTTAAAGCACGGTAAAGTGGATAAATCTCCTGGGTTTAACCAACTGCATCCTTAGACCTCATGGCAAGCTCTTGCAGAGGCCCTTGCGGAGATGTTTGCTTCATCTTTAACGATAGGCCAAGATCTGGAAGACTGGAGTGTGGCTAATGTTGTATCATTATTTAAGAAGGGCAGCAAGGAGAGAAGTTGAAGACCTGCAAACAGGTGATATTAGTGACGGGTAAGTTACTGGAGGTGATTCTGGGGGATCAGGATTCAGAGAAACTGTCATTTAGATAGGCAAGGTCTGATTAAGGATAATTAGCATGATTTGTGCATTAGAAATCATGTCTTACAAACCTGGTAGAGTTTTTTTTGAGAGGCAACTAAGAGGATTGATGCGGGCAGGAAGGTAGACATTCCTGGTGTGGACTTTAGCAAGACCTCTGATGAGGTCACCCGTGGTGGGCCTGACTGGAAAGTGCTGAAGGCTAGATCACATGGGATCCAGGGAGAGCTTGCAAATTGGATATTCCATTGGCTCGAAGGAAGAAAGCAGCTGATTTTTAGTTTAGTTTGGTTTGGAGATACAGCACAGAAACAGGCCCACCAAATCCACGCCAACCAGTGATCCCTGCACTATCCTACACACAAGGGACAATTTGCAATATTTTACCAAAGCCAAGTTAACCTACAAACCTGTACGTCTTTGGAGTGTGGGAGGAAACCAGAGCACCCTGGGAATACCAATGCAGTCACGGGGAGAACGTACTAACTCCGTATAGACAGCACCCGTAGTCAGGATCAAACCCGGGTCTCTGGCGCTGTAAGACAGCAACTCTATCACTGCGCCACCGTGCCGCCTCATTCAGTGTCCTGACTGATGATGGTGGAAGGTTGTTTTTCAGATTTCAGACCTGTTTTTCAGACTGGAGTAATGAACCACAGGAATTGGTGTTAGGCCCATTGCTGTTGATCATTTATGATCATGTTGATCATTTATTAAAAAGATTTGGATGAGAATGTGCAAGACATGTTTAGTAAGTTTGCAGATGAGACTGAAGTGAAGAAGGTCGCCAAAAACTACAGTGAGATCTTGAACAGTTGGGTAACTGGGGCGAGGAATAGCAAATGGCATTCAATTCAGAAAAGGGCAAGGTATGCCGTGAAAGGGAAGTCAAACCAGGGGTAGGACTTTCGCAGTGAAGGGTAGGGCTCTGGGGAGTGTTGTAGAGCAGAGGGACCTAGCAGTGCAAGTACGTCGTTTCCTAAAGGTGGATACACAGGTAAACAGGGTGGAGAAGAAAGCTTTAGGCATAAAGTCCTTCATCATTCAGGGCACAGAATACAGCAGCTGGGATGTCTAGCAAGGAACTGCAGATGCTGGTTTAAACTGAAGATAGTCACAAAATGCAGGCAGCATCTCTGGAGAGAAGGAATGGGTGATGTTTTCAGGTCGAGACCCTTCTTCAGACAAGAGTTGGGATGTTATGTTACAGTTTTATACTGTGTTGGTCAAGCTGCACTTGGACTATTGTGTTCAGTTTTGATTACCCTGCTATAGGAAAGATGTCAATAAGCTGGAAAGGGTGCAAAAAGGATTTACAAGAATGTTGCCAGGGACCGAGGGCCTGAATTATAGGGAGAGGTTGGGCAGCCTAGGACTTTATTTGTTGGGGCGCAGGAGGCTGAGAGGTTATCTTATAGAGGTGTAGAAAATCATGAGGGGAATAGGTGGGATGAAGGCACAGAATCTTTCAGTCGATGTAGGAGACATAGGGGTGGCGTTGTGGAGATGTATAAAATCATAAAGGGCAGGATAAGGTGAATCCACACAGACATTTTCCCTGTGAGGAGTAATTAAAGGGCATAGATTGAAGGTGAGAGGGAAAAAGATCTAAGGGACAATTTAATCATACAGAGGGTGGTTGGAATATATGCAACGAGCTTCCAGAAAAAGTGGTTGAGATTGAAGAGACATTTGTACAGGAACATGGAAAAGAAAGGTTTAGAAGGATATGGGCCTATTGTGTGCTAATGGGATGGGCTTAGAAGGGGTATCTTGGTGAGCATGAACATGTTGGGCTGAAGGGCCTGTTTTGACACTGTGTTACAATACATGTTGTATTTAGCCAACGTAACCTCAGAAAACCAACCTGCCCACCGAGATGATGAAAATCACTCCCTGACCCGTTTTTTCCTGACTTACTCTCAACTTCAGTTGTTGAACTAACTCTTCGGACTGACCCATCTTCAGAGGAGTGTAGTGACTATTGCAATAACATGCGATTCTGATCAACTGCACAACAAACCCATGCGGTCATAGGGAGGACGTGCAAACTCCGCACAGGCAGCGCCCGTAGTCAGGATCGAACCCGGGTCTCTGGCGCTGCGAGGCAGCAGATTTACCTCCGCACCACTGTGCCGCCCTCAACCCGCATTAATCTGACAGATATAAAACATCAGTCGATGTTCTCTCATTGCTGTTACTTCTACTCACTCGTCCTTGTCGATCTTAGTGCCAGCAATGATGTTTTTGCCGCTGGGAGCGTAATTCCATTCGACTTCCCTGATGCCAATGTAGTACTCACGGGTGAGAGCCAGTGAGACGGCACTGAGGCACAGCAAGGAGAAGCAAACACTTAGCACCGCCCTCATGTCTTGGTTGGACTGGAAGTCCACAGTGGAGAGGAGACAGCAGAGACTCCTTTAAACTGTTCGGTATGACCGCATTTATATGGCAAGGGTGGAACCGTCTGCACTATTGGGTTGATCTGACCAATTAGAATAGGGTGAATTGCTAAATAATCTTGTGGGCTTTGTAATCTGGTTTGTTGTTCCTCCAATACGCATGCATTCCGATAGATTCGGATCATCTACTAATGATTTCTCTCTGCTCCAGAGCACATTGGTCTCTGGATCTGCACATCAGTCACTGAATTGCCAACATCCAAAACATTCCCTGAGCAATCTTTAGAGCAATATTTGCTTTTTCAGCAACATGAAGAGCTGGCATAGGCTTTATAAGTCTATAGGTTCTTGGAGCAGAATTAAGCCATCAGCCCATCAAGTCTACTCCGCCATTCAATCACGGCTGGTCTATCTTTCCCTCTCAACCCCATTCTCCTGCCTTCAACCCATAACCCCTGACACTCGTACTAATCAAGAATCTATCAATCTCTGCCTTAAAAATATCTATTGACTTGGCCTCCACAGCCTTCTGTTGCAATAAATTCCACAGTTTCATCACCCTCTGACTAAAGAAATTCCTCCTCGTCTCCTTCCTAAAGGTACGTCCTTTTATTCTGAGGCTATGGCTCTCCCACTAGTGGAAACATCCTCCCCACATCCACTCTATCCAGGCCTTTTATTATTTGGTAGGTTTCAATGAGATCCCCCCCCCCCCCCCCCCCCCCCCCTCATCCTTCTAAACTCCAGCGAGTACAGGTCCAGTGCCATCAAACGCACATCATACCTTAACCCAATCAACGCTGGGATCATTCTCGTAAACCTCCTCTGGACCCTCTCCAACGTCAGCACATCCTTCTTCAGATAGGGGCCCCAAACTGCTCACCATACTCCAAATGCAATCTGACCAGTGCCTTATAAAGCCTCAGCATTATAATCCCTGCTTTTATATTTTAGTCCTCTCAAAATGAATGCTAAAATTACATTTACCTTATTTACTACCAGTTCAACTTACGAATATCCCTTTGGGGATTCTGCACCAGCACTCCCAAGTTCCTTTGCACCTTCGATTTCTGAATACTCTCCCTATTCATAAAATAGTCTACTGGTGGCTTAAAGTTATATTTTAATAGCATCTGCAGCTGTCTGCAGAAATAGATTGTGTACCTTGCTTGCATGACTTGTGCAATGACAAATGATATCCAAGGTGTAGGAGGAACATGGTGTACAATGAAAATGTTGGCCCTAAGTCTCAAACTGCAGCGGTTGGAGGATGCTGAGCATTGAAGTCTCTGTACAGAGCTGTTTGTAATGCCAATGGAACAAAAGCTCTCCCACACAAACGCCAGTTAGAACACAGAGTTCAGAATTCAGCCATTTGGCCCACGATGACAGGGCCAACATTCAGCTGAAGCTACCAGTGGAGGAAACGTAAGGTTCAAGCTTGGTCCAGTAGTATAACAACATTTAAAAGACATTTGGACAGATACAGGAATAGGAAAGGTTTTGGGGGATATTGGGCCATACGTGGGCAGGCGGGACATGCCTAGATGGGAGCATCCTGGTCGGCATGGGCAAGTGGGGCCGAAGGACCTGTTTCCGTGCCATATGACTCTGACTTTAGGCGTAAAATACCAAATTTTGAGAGATTGTTCCTCAAGTTCCCACTGCATCACCGTCCAAAATAGCTGAAGCTACCAATGGAGGAATCGCAAAACAAAAGTCCGACTCCTTCTTGCCTGGGTAATGTGGTTCAATTGTGCTTTGTTCTGGCCTTGCGCAAACAGTCTTGGTATGTCTTCAAATGAGACTATCCCAGATAAGACCACACTGGTGGCACGAGCTCGATTGACTGTCTTATCTGTGAATATCATGAGTTCAGGGACAACATAACATTGTTACTGGGCTCTCCCTTTCCTTTATCTGCTTTTCCAGTTACTGTGGTATGTTTATGGTCTTTTAGAAGAATGTGGCCTAACCCTGCTTTATTGAAAATTACCTTTTGAAACTTTAAAGTTATAGAACAGTGTCTCTGCCTTCTTCTTATATTTTGGTTTCTATATTTTAAAATCAGTTTATTGTCACCTGAAAAGCTTTCTTTGATGCGTGCTAACCTGTTAACGAAATGACTATACATGAGTACAATCAAGCAGTCCACAGTGTAGAGATACAGGATAAAGGGATTAACGTTTAGTGCAAGATAAAGTTCAGTAAAGTCTCAGTGTCCCCAATGAAGTAGATGGTAGATCAGGACTGCTCTCTAGTTGGTGATAGGATGGTTCAATTGCCTGATAACAACTGGGAAGAAACTGTCCCTGAATCTGGAGGTGTGCGCTTTCAAACTTCTGATGGGAGAGGGGAGATGGGTTTTCACTCAGCCCATAATACTTCAATGTGACCGGTACATTGTACGATTCATGATATCGTGCAATAAATGAGGCAATCTTTCTAACTATGCTCCTATTGATTAACTCTGTAATTCTTGTTTCTAACTTTCCACATCTTCATGGTGACAAGACCTTGATGTACTTCGGATCCACAACCCTCTACTTCTTGCATGTCCGCGTGCCTATCTAAAACCTTCTGGTAAAAGAGGGGGTAGCACAGTGGCGCAGCGGTAGAGTTGCTGCCTTACAGCTCCAGAGACCCAGGTTCAATTCTGACAATGGATGCAGTCTGTGCAGAATTTATACGTTCACGCCGTGACCGCGTGGGTTTTCTGCGGGTGCTCCGGTTTCCTCCCACGCTCCAAGGAAGTATAGGTTTGTAGGTTAATTGGCTTCAGTAAAGATTGTAAATTGTCCCTAGTGTGTAGGATAGCGCTACAGTGCGGGGTCCACTGGTCGGTGCGGACCCGGTGGACAGAAGGTCCTGTGTACGTGCTGTTTCTCTAAACTAAGCTAAAGTAAACTAGACCTTTTTAATACTGGCTGTACATCAAAGGATGTAGAGCAGACAAGTAAATACAATGGACAGGGAGACAAGCAATGACCTAATAGAATGGAGCAACTACGTATGAGGGGTTGAAGTAAGTGCTGCTGTTGGAGAGGGTCCAGAGGAGGTTTACACGAATGATCCCTGGAACGATTGCGTTAACATATGATGAGTAGAGTGGACTTGATGGGCCAAATGGACCCTTCCCCACCCACTCCTCCCCAATCACCACTTCACACCCACTTACAGCCTGACTCCAGTCTGCAAAGACTGGACCCTCGTCCACCACCCACCCCCTCCTTACTACCCAGCATCAGTCTGGCCACTTCTCCATCACTAACAATAGCAACTGAGGAGGTGGGGAAGCTATTCAGGAGACAGAAAAGCCGGAAATCTCCAGGACCGGACAATGTTTCCCCCTCTACCCTCAAGCTGCCGGATCTGAACGTGCGCAGTGGATTTTCTATGATGTGTTTCCTTTGTTCCATTCACTGCCCTCCCCACCTTCTCCGTTCTCTCGACAACCTTTTTCTCTATCCCTCTCTCTCAGTTCTGATGATGAGTTTCCAGATCTGAGACATTAACTCATTTTCCAGTTGCTGCCTGAACTGCTGAGTGTTTTTGATACATTTTCAGTTTTTAAGTCAGTTTACACTTTTTTTTATTTAGAAAGAAATACCATGGAAACAGACCCTCGGGCCCACTGAGTCCACGTCGACCATCGATCACCCATTCACGCTAGTTCTATGTTATCCCATTTTCTCATCCACTCCCTACACACTAGCGCCATTTTTTTTAACAGAGGCCAAATAACCTACAAATCCCCACGTCTTTAGGATGTGGGATGAAACCGGAGCACCTGGCGGGAACCCACAAGGTCACGGGGAGAATGTGCTCAGACAGGACCCATTACCTCGGGTCTCAGGCGCTGTGAGGCAGCAGTTCTACCAGCTGCACCACTATGCTGCAATCTTTGAATGGTTAAGTAAGATTACTCAATTCAAAGAGACTGAATATGAAACTAATTCCAAAAGATTGTGTACTGTGAGTACAAAGACCTTCGCAATCTGCCGTTGCACCAGAGATTCCCATCAGTCAGTGGTTACAGAAATAGGGTTGTGAGTGGATCATTTACCATTGTTCAAACAGCCTCTTTCCCATGGCAAGGAACAACTGATTCAATGTTGAGTTGAGTTTAGTTTATTGTCACGTGTACTGAGGTGCAGTGAAAAGCTTTTGTTGTGTGCTAACCAGGCAGCGGAGAGACATTACATGATTAAAATCCAGCCATCCCTCGTGTACAGAAACATGATGAGGGGAATAACGCGGATAACGTTTAGTGCGAGATAAAGTCCAGTAAAGTCCGATCAAAGATAGTCCGAGGGTCTCCAATGAGGTAGATAGTAGTTCTGGACCGCTGTCTACTTGTTTGCAGGATGGTTCAGTTGACTGATAACTTCTGGGAAGAAACTGTCCCTGAATCTGGAGGTGTGCGTTTTCATACTTCTATAACTTTTGTCCGATGGGAGAGGGGAGAAGAGGGAGTGACCGGGGTGCAACTGGTCCTTGATTATGCTGGTGGTCTTGCTGAGGCAGCGTGACGTGTAAATGGAGTCGAGGGAAGGGAGGTTGGTTTGTTTGATGCTCTGAGCTGTGTCCACAATTAAACCATTCCAGGATAAACTGATATAGATACAAGGAACAGGAGATGCTCGTTTACAAAAAAGGACACAAAGTGCTGGAGTAACTCAGAAGGTAAGGCAGCATTCTTGCAGAACATGGACAGTTGATGTTCTGGGTTGAGACGCTTCTTCATATCGATAATTATCCAGATACTCTGGGATACTACCGGCTTCCCGTCAATAAATCATTGTCTCACTTTTCTCCTCCTAAAGGACGTATATATTTACATAACCCTTGATGGTTTTACACAAAGACACAGTGGTGTAGCGGTAGAGTTGCTGCCTTGAAGCACCACAGACCCGGGTTCAATCCTGAGCCCAGGTGCTGCCCGTATGGAGTTTGTACATTCTCCCTGTGACGGCGTGCGGTTTTTCTGGCTGCTCCGGTTTCCTCTCACATTCCAAAGACGTACAGGTTTGTAGGTTAATTGGCTTTGGTAGAAATTGTAACTTGTCCCTAGTATGTAGGTTAGTGCTAGTGTAATCGCTGGTCGGTGTGGACTCAGTGGGCTGAAAGGCCTGTTTCTATGATGTGTCTCTAAAGTCTAAAGAAAATTGATTGGTTTGAACAAGTGAGTCTACTTGAAGGTAAATAGATATATGACACAAAAACGCAGCAGATGTTTTTGGTGTTTGTTTAGGTTTATCATTGCCATGTGTGCTGAGTTGCAGTGAAAACATTGGTTTTGCGTACTCTCCAGGCAAATTACACCATGTATGTGGACAAAAGGAACTGCAGATTCTGCTTTACAAAAAAAGACACAACATGCTAGTGTAACCCAGCGGGTCTGGCAGCATCTCTGGAGAACATGGATAGGTGACACTTCAGGTTGGGACACAACCCCAGACTGATCTATCTTCATCTACTTATCTCGCACTTTGTGTCTTATCATTTCCGGCTTTTGTTCAACCATCTGCCAATCAATCCCCCACACCTGGATCCACCTATCACTTGTAGGAACAAGGAACTGCAGATGCTGGCTTATACCAAAGAGAGACACAAAGTGCTGGAGTAACTCAGAGGGTCAGGCAAATTGAAGAAGGATCCTCACCCGAATCGTCACCCATCCCTTTTCTCCAGAGATGCTGCCTGACCCGCTGAGTTACTGCAGTGCTTTGTGTCTATCCACCTATCACCTGCCGGACTCTGTCCCGCCCTCACCTCCCTTCCAGTGTTCTCCCACCTGCCAGCACAATCAGCTTGAGGGAAAGGTCCGGACCTGAAACGTCACCTATCCATGTTCTCCAGAGATTACACCAGCTGGAAAAGAGAGGTCGGGGGTTAGAGGTCAAAGCCTGGCAAGTGATAGGTGGATACCAGTGATGGGGCGTTTTATTGGCAGGTGGGTGGAGTTGGGGACACATTTGCAGGATAAGGTGTAGGCCTCAGATGAGGTGGCATGGTGGCACAGCAGTAGTGTTGCTACTTTAATGTAGCAGTTTGGAATTTGGTCAATTCTTCAAAGATGGCAGAAAGTTAACACTGTGAATCCTCGTTTTTACGGACCTCTTTATATTTTGGTGATAGCGGACGGTCCAACTGACTTTTACCACCAGGCCGGTTCGCTGACGCCACCCCCGACCGCACCACCACCCGTCCACTTCCATGCTGGACCTACTGCTGCCACTGTGACATTGGAAACTGTGCTCCTACAAAAAACAGAAGTTCGAAGTTGGGCGGCGGTAGAGTTGCTGCCTTAAAGCATCAGAGATCCAGGTTCGATCCTGACTACGGGCGCTGTCTGTACGGAGTTTGTACGTTCTCCTCGTGGGTTTTCTCCCACTCTCCAAATGCAAGCATGTTTGCAGGTAAATTGGCTTCGGTAAAAACTGTAAGTTGTCCCTGGTGTGTAGGATCGTGTTGGTGTACGGGGTGATTGCTGGTTGGTGCAGATTCAGTGGGCCGAAGGGCCTGTTTCCACGCTGTATCTCTAAAGTAGCCTAAAAGTAAAGGAGAAAACTCCTCACTCAGAGAGTGGTGACTCTGGAATTCTCTCAGTATGCTGAAGGGTCTCGACCCTAAGTGTCACCTATTCCCTTTCTCCAGAGACGCTGCCTGACCTGCTGAGTTACTCCAGCACTTCGTGCCTATCTCTGGAATTATCTAACCTGGAGGTTGTGGGGATTCAATTATTGTGTTCATTGAATACAGAGATTGAGGGATTTCTGGTCATTAATAGAATCAAGGGATACGGTGCTGAGGCTGGGGACAGGCCACGACCTCAATAAATGACAGCACAGGCTCGATGGGCCGAGTGGCCTATTCCCGATCCCCTCTCTAACGTTCCTTCAAAAATTGAAATTAATAAGCAAAAACTACACGTGCACATTTAATGTCAATCCAGTTTATTAAATGTTATCACTTGTGGCCAAGTTGTCATCATTGTGCCAGTAGTAGGCACATCCGACAAGTAGTTTGGAATTTAGAAGCTACGTATGGTATTCTTACTTCCCTATTACTAAATAGGAGGACAATCAACCTAAAGAAAGACCGAAAATGCTGGAGCCAGAACAAATCAGGGCCTGCAACAGATGACCACAGGAAGGATGGAGCCCACAATGGCCCATTGTTGGCAAGAAGGGTGGAGCCCACAATGGCCCATTGTTGGCAGGAAGGGTGGAGCCCACAATGACCCATTGTTGGCATGAAGGGTGGAGCCCACAATGGCCCATTGTTGGCTGGAAGGGTGGAGCCCACAATGGCCCATTGGTGGCAGGAAGGGTGGAGCCCATAATGGCCCATTGGTGGCAGGAAGGGTGGAGCCCACAATGGCCCATTGGTGGCAGGAAGGGTGGAGCCCACAATGGCCCATTGTTGGCAGGAAGGGTGAAGCCCACAATGGCCCATTGTTGGCAGGAAGGGTCTTTGTTGGCCCATTGTGGGCTGGGGAAGGTGTGCTAATTACAGGGATACAAGGATGCGAACAGTGGAACTAGTAGGACGTCTAGGGTGGGAGAGGTCTAGTCCCACTGTTCGCATCCTTGAATCCCTGGTGTTACATCTTCTCCAGCCAGCAATGGGCCACTATGGGCTCCACCCTTCCTGAGGTCATCTGTTGCCGGCCCTGTTCTGTTCTGGCAATCTCTATCTTTCAGTCTGAAGAAGTGTTCCAACCCGAAACGTCACCTATTCCTTTCCTCCAGCGATGCTGCCTGACCCGCTGAGCTACTCCAGCACTTTGTGTCTATCTTCAGCATTAAACCACCATCTGTAGCGCGTCCTACGCACACAGGCCAATCAGCCCATCAGGTCAATGTTGGCTCCCAGCAGAACAATCCCATCTCCCCTCCCCTTATTTTCCCTGTAGCTCCAGCAATGTCCCCTCCCTCACGCTCAGCTCACCTCCCTGTTCATTCCTTTGTCATGTCCCCACGCATGAGTGCAGTAATCCAGTAACCTACCTGCACACCTCTGGGATGTGGGAGGAAACTGGAGCACCGGAGGAAATCCAAATGGTCACAGGGAGCGGTGGAGCAGCGGTGGAGGACGGCTACAGCTTCACCTGGCCAGACCCACAGTGCTACGTCGCCAGGACAACGGGCCTTTATGGCCAACTGCACTTAAAGCAACTTGGACTGAGCGACTGACTGGGTGGTGAATCTGTGGAATTCTTTGCCACAGAAGGCTGTGGAGGCAAAGTCAGTGGATATTTTTAAGGCAGAGATAGATTCTTGATTAGTACAGGTGTCAGAGGTTATGGGGAGAAGGCAGGAGAATGGGGTTAGGAGGGAGAGATAGATCAGCCATGACTGAATGGCGGATTAGACTTGATGGGCCGAATGGCCTAATTCTACTCCTAATTCTACTCCTTGTGACCTTATGAACTTATGACAATAATGAGGCAATCTCAATGTACATTTGACTAATGTTGTAAATCACATAATTGTTCTATGCATTGATTAATGCGATTCATTAAAAGTCCGGGGGCTTTGTTATTGCAATAGCTTTTAGCTTTGACACTGCCTTGTGTATGGTTGAATGATCCTATATACAGTTCACACACATCAGTGCCTAATGATAATGGCATTGAAAATATCACATGGGCTCTGAATTTCCTCTGACTTTACCCCGAATCCCGATAGAACCCTGTATAACACCGCGTGCGAAGTGTCTGAGGAAATTCAGAGGCTTGATTTCAGAGCAGCAGATGACAGTAGCAAGGACCTCCAGCGCAGAGAGACGGAAGCTTCCAGACTCTTCCATTCTGGCACCGAGTGACTGCCCCTCAAACATCATTCTGGCAGGAGAGAGCAGAGGGACATTTTAGCAGGTGGTTAGAGCAATGTCCATGAAACTAATGCTAACTGGGTCAGAGCCCAGCAGTGCATGGCCTTTGTAGTTCATGGCATTGCTAAATATTGCACAATGTCCTAAATTACCCCACTGAGTATAGATATAACCTTAACCAGGCAAAGCCCCCACCGCAGGTTCAGTTTAGTTATGGTTTAGAGATACAGTGCTGATATAGGCCCTTCAGCCCATCAAGTCTACGCCGACCATCGATCACCCTCCACGCTAGTTCTATGTTATCCCACTGTCTCATCCACTTTCAGCGCTGTATCTCTAAAGTCTAAACCATTACCTCTCACCTCGTGTCCCAAGTGTATCGGGATACTCCAGGAAGCATCCCTGTCCTATCAACCGCCCACTTATTCTCTTCTCAGGGCTGCTCTAACTTCCCATCGGTTCCCCCCCCCCCCCCCCCCCCCACTGGTCTCCCCCCCATCGGTCTCTCCTTCCTGCCCAGTGCATTCCCTTGCTTTCTCGTCCTCTCCCAGACACCCACCGGATCTCAACACCCACCTGTGACCTCGTACACGTCGACCTCAAACTCGTTGCACCTCCCGAGCTTTAAAACAAAAGTCAGAGTTAGACGCTGCAAACACAGATTTAGGTTTCGCTTTAGCTTTGGGTTTCTTATGGTGTGAGGCCTGAGAGATAGTGGGCATGAGGGAAGCCCACCACTGAAACTCTAGCAGACCCCTACCCCAGCTTTGCCCACTCCTGATGCTCCAAATCTATTGTCAGCAATGTTTCACTTATTCTTCCCTTTGCTCCTGAGTCATGAGAAATATTACTGTCTTTTGCAAGCTGTCAACCGCATTGCATGCCAACAGAATCCATGAACAAAGAACAAAAGATGAAACATATCTAGGAAGGAACTGCAGACGCTGGTTTACAGCTGATAGCAAAATGTTGGAGTAACTCAACGAGTCAGGCAGCGTCTCTGGAGAAAAAGAAGCAGGTGACATTTCGAGTTGAGACCCTTCTTCAGACAGAGTCAGGGGAGAGGGAAACTCGAGGTATGAAAAAGTTCAGAATACATCAGAGTTGGCACTGATGACCAAGGAAAGGTGGAGCCCACAATGGCCCATTGTTGGCTATGGAAGAGGCGACGAAGGGATATATGGATGCGAACAGTGGATGCGAACTAGCAGGATGACTAGAGTGGGAAAGGGGCGGAAAGAGAGGGAATTCAGGGGTTACCTAAATTAGAGAAATCAATATTCATACCGCTGGGTTGTAAGCTGCCCAAGCGTAATATAAGGTACTGTTCCGCCAATTTGCATGTGGCCTCACTCTGACAGTGAAGGAGGCCCAGGTCAGTGTGGGAATGGGAAGGGGAGTTTAAATGTTTAGCAACCGGGAGATTGGGTAGGCCAGGGCAGACTGAGCGGAGGTGTTCAGTGAAACGATTGCCCAGTCTGTGCTTGGTCTCGTCCACACCGAGAACAACGGACACAGTAGATGAGGTTAGAGGAGATGCGTGAACCTCTGCCTCACCCGAAAGGACTGTCGGGGACCCTGGATGGAGTTGAGGGAGGAGGTCTCGGGACAGGTGTTGCATCCTCTGCGGTTGCAGGGGAACGTTCCTGGGGAGGGGGTGGTTTGGGTGGGAAGGGACGAGTTAACCAGGGAGTCGCGGAGGGAACGGTCTCTGTGGAAAGCGGAAAGGGGTGGAGATGGTGGGTTATGATTCTCACTTTGATCCTACGATGATCTGAGTTTCAATTATTCCATTTGGAAAAATGTCTTGTTTTACCTCAAGTTTCTGCAAAAGCGAGTTTGCAAGATCTGCCCGGAGACAATGCAATTGGTCATTATTCATTGAAAAATAATTGCTCTCGGAGGCACTCCCTGATAGATGGAATGGTGGACCTGACCCAACTTCAGTCTGTGCCTTCAGTCTTTCAGCTAATCCAATTTTAAATTAATCAAATGCCGTAATAAAACATTCTCCTGTATTTCTCTGAAGTATATTGAGGTACAGTTGTCACATTGTGATATACATTTCAATCAAAACATTTAAAAACGTTTCACCCATATCTTGCAAGTGAAGGTTCCCATTAAATTTTGGACCCTCCTTCGATAGTTCCAAGTCACCACAGTGACTAATTCATTATGGGGGAGAGGCCAACTGTGGGCAAAGTATGTTTCTTACACAGTGGTAAGTTGGTCCCTACAATACCCCTCTTCACAAGAGCCCAAATAGTCTACATAAATGCAATCAGATATCAGCCTCCCAACCCAAGTTCTCCAAAATCTCAGATATTAGGGTGGCAGAGTAGCGTAGCAAAGGAGTTGCTGCCTTACAGCGCACGGGTGTGATCCTGACCACTGGTGCTGTCTGTACAGAGTTTGTACGTTCTCCCTGTGACCGCGTGGGATTTCTCCGGTGCTCCTGTTTTCCCACACTCCAAGGATGTGCAGGTTTGTAGGTGAATTGGCTTCTGTAAATTGTCCCTCGTGTGACAGGATAGTGCTTGTGCACGGGGCGATCATTGGTTGGAGGGGACTCAGTGGGCCGGACATCAAACCATTGCAACAATTTGACTGATGGTGAAGGTAATTTGCATTTAAATTATTGCGAACTGGTTTCAGGCAAATTGCTCTGAGAAAATGTTACAGGAAAGACGTTGTCAAGCTGGAAAGTGTACAGAGAAGAATTACAAGGATGTTACCAGGACTTGAGGGTCTGAGCGATAGGGAGAGGTTGAGCAGGCTGGGATCCTATTCCTTGGAGCGCAGGAGGATGAGGGGTGATGTTATAGAGGTATACGAAGTCATGAGAAGAATAAAATGTGGAGATGCACAGAGTCTCTTCCCCACTGTAGGGAAATCAGGAACCAGAGACATAGGTTTAAGGTGAAGGGAGAAAGATTTAATAGGAATCTGAAGGGTAACTTTTCACACAGAGGGTGGTGGGTGTATGGAACGAGCTGCCAGTGGAGGTAGTTGAGGCTGGGACTATCGCAACATTTAAGAAACAATTAGACAGGTCGATGGATAGGACAGGTTTAGAGGGATAAGAGCCAAATGCAGGCAGTGTAGATGGGGCACGTTGGTCGACGTGGGCAAGTTGGGCCGATGGGCCTGTTCCCACATTGTATGAACAATGACTCTATGACTCTAAAATGCCGCACATTCAAGTGAAAATTCCACCCCAAAGAGTTGAGAACGAGGAACTAAATATACGTGGGATTACCTGTCGGCAATGACGGCAGCTTCCAACAATCCCACCGACCAAGCCGTTTATTAACTGAACCAAACACAAGATGATCTCGACCCCACTGAGTGCCAGAAGGATGGAGAATAAAGTCACGTTCCACGTCACAACATGTTTCGGTTCAATGCACTGGCTCCAGCTGGTGTAGTTGGAGAGGTACCTGTGCAGGGAAATATGAACCAGTCACTCCTTGCTCTGGGACCACTCCACAGCCCACGTCTAGATGTCCCTGCCCCAGACCCTGGCCATCAATAGCTCGCCCTCATCCCCAGGACATTCCCCAGGACAGAAGCAGATTGTTCAGCTGCTAGAGTCATGGGGCGGCACAATGGCGCACTGCTAGAGTTGCTGTCTTACAGTGCCAGAGACCCGGGTCCGATCCTGACTATGGACTCTGTACGCTGTCCGTACGGAGTTTACGCGCTCTCCCTGTGACTGCGTGGGTTTTCGCCAGGTGTTCCAGTTTCCTCCCACATTCCTAAGACGTTCCGGTTTGTAGGTTAATTGGCTTCTGGAAATTGTCTCTAGCGTGTAAGAACGCTGGCCGGGATGGCATGGAATTAGTGGGCCGAAGGACCTATTTCCACGCTGTATCGCTAAAAGTAAAACGAAAGAATCATTTGGCCCAATCCCTTCAAACCTTTCCTATATATGTACAAGAGTTTATTAAATCTAGTTTAGTTTATTATTGTCACATGTACTGAGTGAGGTACAGTGAAAAGCTTCTTGTTACGTGATATCCAGTCAAAGAAAAGACTGTACATGATCACAATCATGCAGCCCACTGTGTACAGATGAAGGAGAAAGGGCACAGCATTTAGTGCAAGATAAAGACCGATTAAAGATAGTTCAAAGATCTGCAATGAGGTAGATGGGAGGTCAGGACCGCACTCTAGCTGGTTACCTTGGGCATACAAGCAAAGAATTTCACCATGACTTGTGACATGTGACTATAAAGTATTCCATTCAATTCAATTCAACGGTCGGACGGTTCAGTTGCCTGACAACAGCTGGGAGAGGGCGGGTGCAAAGAAAGCCGGAGGAGAGGAGGGGCAAGACAAAGTGTGGCAGGTAATTGGTGAACACAGGCGAGGGGGGGGGGGGGGGGCTTGATAGGCAGATGTTTGGACAAAGGCCAGAGATGAAGAAACAGCAGGTGTGAGACAAAAGGATTGAAGAGTTGCAAATTGTGAAGCCAGAGGAAATAATGTCTGCATGTGGTATCTTTCAATCAGTCACAGTGGGATAGAATCGTGCAGCAGGGAAAAACCTTCCGGCCAACTCATCCATGCCAATCAACATGCCCCCGTTTAAGCTAGTCGTATTTGCCCGCATTTGACCCTCATCCCTTTAAATCCTTCCCATCCATGTAAAGACATAGTGGTTTTGTTGACCTTCCATTGGTGTCGTTGAAAGGGTATTGCCATCCCAGGTCTGTGAGGCAGTACGGGCCTTGTGTCAACCCCAGAGTGGAGACAATGAGGCAGTATCCAGAGCCGGCCATCCCCACCAGAGCCACCACGGCCGACGCCAGCATCTGATTGCAAGAGAACAGGCAGCATCAGTAATCTGGATGAGAAAGACCCTGCGGGCAGCGGCCTGCAGTGGGAAGCTGCCCTTTGCTCGTCCCCTGAAGACCAGAGACCAGAGAGGAGAGAGCCGGAGAGGCGGACGTGAGGAGCAAGCCCAGTAGGAGAGTGAACCGTGGTCTTGCCTACTGCACCTTCAAGGTCAGCTGCAGGAGCCCCCCCGCACAAAGGTGGATGGGCGAGGAGAGGGATGTCATTTCGCTCCATGATCGGATGAAGGGGACGGCTGGAGGCTTTGCAGACTGGGGTTCGCTTGGATCAGGCTCCGTTCCATAACACCTAGGGCACGCCCGGGTGGGGCGCTGGTTGGGGCTCCTCATCCTACTGGGGCAGGGTGATGGTCATTAACCAACTAGTGGCCTCCATGCTCTGGTACCGGTTGATCACCATGGTCCCATCAGCCACCTTTGCTGGGATCATCCAGAAGAAGTTGGTGGATTCTGCCCCTCTCCATCGGGGACCTGGGGTGGAGGGTACTGCACCGAGGAGTCCCCTGCAACCTGTTTCTCTCGCGGTTCACAGACTCGCCAGCCGTCTGACACTTTTGCGGGCTGGAAGAGTCTGTGTACCATGTGTATATGGAGTGTGTGAGGTTGCAGCCCCTGTTCCAATATCTAATGGGGCTGCTCCTTGCCTTCTGGCTGCACTTCTCACTCACCATCCTCAACTTTGGGCACCCTGTGCGTAGGGGAGAGCCGAAGATGTCCTAGTTGGTTTGATCCTAGGCCTGGCCAAGCTGGCCATCCGCGAGTCACGGCGCTAGGCAGAAGAGGGCTCTACCAGAGCCAGCTGCCTGCCCCCTTTCTGGGGTTACGTCCGCGCCCATGTGGATTTGGAAAGGGACTATGCGCTGTCCACGGGCACTCTGGGGGATTTCCGGGACCGCTGGGCACCGTGTGAGGTAGAGGGTATCCTCAATAAGGATGGGGAAATAGTTATATAATATTTAAGAATATTTGTTTATTTTGTATTATGGTGCTGGGTTTGTTTGTATTTTTGTGTGTATTTTTTGTAAATAGTTAATTTAAATTATTTTTTTGGTAAAAAAAAGACCAGACTTTGGAAATGATGCCAAAACCTGCCGACTCCTGCATGTAGTCTCAGTGGACTATTTCACCACACACTTTGCTAATCGGGGATTGTGCTTAGATATGGCAATATTTGACTTAACTGTATGCAACAACAAAAAATGTCACTGTGCATTTGCACTTGTAACAATAATGGTCCTCTTTGACCATTGACTTAACATGTCCGACAATAACACAACAGTATAACAGTACATTGGTGGTTTCTTACTGCACAGTTCTTCCCACAGGCCTGGTTCCCACAACAACCACAACAATCATCGTGTTCAAGGCAAATAAACACCACAATTGGCAAAATCATCTGCAATTTAAAAAAGAAAGCATGAAATGAATAGACATGGAATAAAAGATGTCCCATTTTAGTCGCGCAACACTACCCTCTGCTGGACTCCAGCTAGAATTACACACCCTTGCACCAGTCCCCCTCCTCATGGACAAGATCATATCATATCATATCATATCATATCATATATATACAGCCGGAAACAGGCCTTTTCGGCCCACCAAGTCCGTGCCGCCCAGCGATCCCCGTACATTAACACTATCCTACACCCACTAGGGACAATTTTTACATTTACCCAGCCAATTAACCTACATACCTGTACGTCTTTGGAGTGTGGGAGGAAACCGAAGATCTCGGAGAAAACCCACGCAGGTCACGGGGAGAACGTACAAACTCCTTACAGTGCAGCACCCGTAGTCAGGATCGAACCTGAGTCTCCGGCGCTGCATTCGCTGTAAAGCAGCAACTCTACCGCTGCGCTACCGTGCCGCCCCTTTGAGGTGACCTGCCGTTTTTCCAGTGTATCAGACCTTCCTAAAGTCCTCTAACATCATTGTCCACATGGTGTTGTCTGTAACAATGTTTGGAGACCAACAAGATTTAGTTTAGTTTAGTTTATTATTGTCACGTGTACAATGAAACATTTCTTTGTTACGTGCTGTCCAGTCAACAAGACGACTATATATGTTTACAATCAAGCCGTTCACAGTGCACAGATACAGGATAAAGGGTATATTAGTTAGGTCAAGATTAGGTCAGATAAAGACCGATTAAAGAGAGTTCAAAGGTCTGTAATGAGGTTCAGTTGCCCGATAAGAGCTGGGAAGAAACTGTCCTTGAATCTGGAGCTGTGCGTTTTCAAACTTCTGTACCTCTTGCCTGGTGGGAGTGGGGAGAAGTGGGAGTGACTGGTGTGAGACTCGTCCTTGATCATGCTGGTGACCTTGCCGAGGCAGCGCGGACTCAATGGAAGGGAGGTTGGTTTGAGTGATGGTCTGAGCTCCGTCCACAACTCTCTGCAATTTGTTGTAGTCTCGGATGGAACTGTTCCCAACCCACTGATGCTGTGCAGCAGCAGCACTATCTGCCGGGCCACCGTGCCACCTGTCATGAAGTTTTCATGATAGCCGCAACATGTATTAAATGTGTTGAAACATTCCCATTCCCACACTGACCTTTCTGTCCTGGGCCTCCTCCACTGTCAGAGTGAGGCCACACACAAGTTGGAGGAACAGCACCTCATATTTCGCTTGGGCAGCTTACACCCCAGCTGTATGAATATTAATTTTTCTAATTTGAAGTTACCCCAGCATTTGCTCCCTCTGTCCCTCCCCCACCCGAGTGGACCTGCTAGTTTCACTGTTTGTATCCCTTTCTTATCACCTCTTCCTCAGCCATTGCGGGCTCCACCTTTCCTTGGTCATCGGTGCCGGCTCTGATATGTTCTGAACCTTTTCATACCTCTAGCTTTCCTCTCTCCTGACTCTCAGTCTGACCCGAAATATCACCTATTCCTTTTCTGCCTGACCCGCTGAGTTACTCCAGCATTTTGTGCCTCTCTTTGGTATAAACCAGCGTCTGCAGTTCCTTCCCACACATTAAGTTTTCTTTTTTTTATTCTCAAATTTGTTGCGTCTCCCACAAATGCGTTCAAAATGCACAGCAATGTCCTTCAGGAGTTTTTATACCTCAATTATACCTCAATTATCAACATCAAAGTCACAGTGGACCCTGCCAAAATTCTCCGACTGTAAATGTCTGGCACCATGTAGGACCCTGGCACCCATTTGTAAATAGTGGTACAATATATTTATAGGTCTATGACCTAAACGCACACATTGGGAAGTTAGTGCGTTGGGAGTAGCCTACACACTCTGATTTAGCTGAAAGGACAAATTCTGGAGATAGACACAAAGTGCTGGAGTAACTCAGCGGGTCAGGCACCATCACTGGATGAAAAGGGATGGGTGACGTATCATGTTGGGACCCTTCCTCAGACCAAATTCTGGCGTGCAGCCAAACACAACTTTGCCACCTTGGACCCCACCTCTCAGACAGAAGTTAGCACCTTCAGGGAGACAGAGGACAACGTTACTCAGCAGGAGAAAAAGCATCATAGCAAACCATTCATGGAAGGTACTTGTGATTTTAGTCCAATGTTAAACAGGATACAGAAGTCACATTGCACAGAGTACCAACACAGGGGCAACAATCTGAATGGGGTATCTAATGCACAGACTGTTTGCAACATCAAGTAATGGCTGCACTTTTAGTTTGGTTTACTTTAATTTAGCTTAGTTTAGAGATACTGCGAAGAAACAGGCCCTTCAGCCCATCGAGACCGTGCCGACCAGCGATCCTGGCACATTAACACTATCCTACATACACTAGGGAAAATTTACAACTTTACCGAAGTCAATTAACCTACAAACCTTTACATCTTTGGAGCGTGGGAGGAAACTGGAGCACCTGGAGAAAACCCATGCAGGTCAAGGGGAGAACGTTCAAACTCCGTACAGATGCGTCCGTAGTAGGATGGAACCCGGGTCTCTGGTGCTGTAAGGTAGCAACTCTACCGCTGCGCCACCATGCCGTCCCATTAGTTTAGTTTAGTTTAGATACAGCGCGGAAACAGGCCTTTCAGCCCACCGGGTCCACAGCAAACAGCGATCCCTGTACACTAGCACTATCCTTCTTTCACTAATAAGTCTGGAAATGTGACAGATTATACTTCAAGTGGTGGGCATCAAGTCTACACTACCATTCTATCATGGCTGATCTATCGTTCCCTTTCAACCCCATTCTCCTGCTTTCTTACCATAACCCCTGACATCCTTACTAATCAAGAATCTGTCAAGTCCATCTGAGGCAATGAATTCCACAGATTCACCACTCTCTGACTAAAGAAATTCCTTCTCATCTCCTTTCTGAAGACGTATCCTTTTTTTCTGAGTCTATGGCCTCTGGCCCTAGACTCTCCAACTAGTGGAAACATCCTCTCCACATCCACTCTATCCAGGCTTTTCACTATTCCCTGGCAGCTCATTCCAGGCACCCACCACCCTCTGTGTAAAAAACATGTCCTGCACATCTCCTTTAAACTTTGCCCCTCTCATCTTAGAAGGACATTCCAATGGAAAACCCAGAGCCCTTCTTATCTGAAACATGAAACTCTCCTTCTATTAATTATTTCACCTTAAGTCTTTTTTATCTTGGCTATCAGACTATCGGTCTCAGATTGAGAGAACATACCCACCAATATGCCCGCTCCAATGATTCCTTCAAAATGCCACACCAATATGGTGAGCTCGTCCCTCTCTGCGTACTTTGTCTCACCGTTGGGGAAATAGAGCAAAATATTAGCGACAATAGCCAAAGCAGCCAAGGGTATCAGTGTAACGCCAATGCACCGCGCACATTTTCCAAAGCGCATCCTGGCTGTCGTCTTCGTTCTTAACGCAGGCCCTGGAGAAGTCAGCTGGAATGGAGAGGCGACCTTGCTGTGCTGAGGGATGGCGTTTCGGGTCGGCTTGCCGGCAGCTAAACACAGAGCAGTGCTGGGCTACGCAGGCGTGTTGCTGCTAGAATAAACCTTCCAGCTGTGTTGCTGAAAACAGTTCTCCTGATAACGCGTCTGATGTCGCAACTGGTCGCAGCTCCTAATCTGTGGAGCCGCAAGGTTCAAACAAAATGGGAAAGGCCAAGCTCTCTGAGATTAGTGTAGGGATACAGCGTGGAAACAGGGCCTTCGGCCCACCGAGACCACGCCGACCAACCTGTTCACACTAGTTCTAAGTTATCCCACTTCCTCACCCACACTCCACGCATTAGGGGGAATTTACAGAGACCATTTAACCTACAAACCCGCACATCCATTGTGGCACCCATCGTGAAGGTAAAGTGGGTTGTTTAGTTTAGTTTAGTTTAAAGATACAGCATGGAAACAGGCCTTTTGGCCTGACGAGTCCTCACCAGCCATCAATCATGTTCACACTAGTTCTATGTTATCCCACTTTCACATCCACTCCCAACACACTAGGGGCATTTTACAGGGGCCAATTAAGCTACAAACTCGCATGTCTTTGGCTGTGGGAGGAAACCAGAGTACCCGGAGGAAGCCCACGTGGTCATCGGGAGAACGTGCAAACTCCACACAGGCAGTACCCAAGGTCATGGTTGAACCCGGATATTTGGCGCTGCAAGGGAGCAGCCTACCACTGCACTACTGTGCCACTCTATGTTATCCCACTTCCTCATTTATTTCCTACACATTAAGGGCAATTTTGCAGAGGCCAATTAACCTGCAAACCTGCACTTCTTTGGGATGTGGGAGGAATCCGAAGCACCCGGATGATCCCAGGAATGATTGGGTTAACATATGAGCGTTTGACGGCACTGGGCCTGTACTCGCTGGAATTTAGGATGAGAGGGGAACCTCATTGAAACTTACCGAATAGTGAAAGGTCTGGATAAAGTGGATGTGGAGAGAATGATAACAGCTGGGAAGAAACTGTCCCTGAATCCGGAGATGTGCGTTTTCACATTTCCATACCTTTTGCCCAATGCGAGAGGGGAGAAGAGGGAGTGGTTGGGGTGCAACTCATCCTTGACTATGCTGCTGGCCTTGCCGAGGCAGCGTGAGGTGTAGATGGAGCCAATGGAAGGGAGGTTGGTTTTGTGGTGGTCTGCGCTGCGTCCACAATTCTCTGCAATTTCCTGCTGTCTTGGACGGAGTTATTCCCAAACCACGCTGTGATGCATCCCGATAAAATGCTTTCTACGGCGCATCTGTAGAAGTTGGTGAGAGTTGCTGGGGACATGCTGTGAAACGAAGATGTTTAAGATTGGGGCAGGCTTGGACTAAGTGGATAGATCCAATCTATCTCCAGTGATTGAGAAGATGGAGCCTTGGATGGAAAGAGTAAATAGGATGGACGTTGTTTCCAAGCAAAGCGTGTGATGTTTCAGAAAAGCAAATGACCAAGGACAGAGATAACATTAGGAATTAATTATGATTTGGACAAGAATAGGAATAAAGAGGATTCAGTGACAGTCATGTGACATCACTTTTATGAAACGCAAACATCGATGAGGACTCTGAAGAGAGGTCCTGATCCGGAACGTCACCTGTCCATGTCTTCCAGAGGTGCTGCCTGGCCCGCTGTGTTACTGCAACACTGTGCACTCAGAATCAGGCAGAATTGCACTTTGCTCTCGACACATCATCTATTCCCCCACCTCTCTTCCAGCTCCACCTCCCTCCCTCCCTCCCTCCCCACCCCACCACTACAATCAGTCTGAAGAAGGGTCTCAAACCAGAAAGTCACCTATCCACGTCTTCCAGAGATGCTGCCTGACCCACTGAGTTAGGATATCACTTTGTGTTCTAATCAACAAGGACTCCATGGGCTGAATAACTGGCAGCCATTTGGACTTTCTATATAATTTCACTTTAATTATGTAATTTTTCCTCCAATTATAAGAGCAGCAGGGAGAGGCATGTTCCTAGTGACCTTGGTTTACATACTACAACGCACAATAATCTGATAGTTTTGTTTAGTTTAGAGATACAGCACAGAAACAGCCCACCGAGTCCACACCGACCAGCAATCCCCATGCACCAACACTATCCTACACACTAGGGACAGTTCACAGAGTTAAATAAGAGTGAAATAATGAACAGACTGCTGTCAGGCTGTGGGCTCTATGTTTTGTTCCTTTTATTTCACCTTATTAGCATTGGTTAAACACAGGGCTTGACGAATCACACATCAGCCACTCTCTGCAGGTAGACGTGCTGTTCTGTGCCAACACTCACACCGTGAAGGCATTGTGAAAGGTACATTGAAGTCATGATTAAGTCTGAATGGTGACCTCAAGAAGTTTCTACCAAGTTAACCAAGTTACCAAGCTGACTCAAGAGGCACATGCTATCTGCCACATGTTTAGTTTGGTTTAGAGATACAGCACGGGAACGGGCCCTTCAGCCCACCGGGCCTGTGCTGACCATTAATCACCCGTACACTAGTTCTATCCTACACACTGGGGACAATTTACAGAAGCCAGTTAACCTACAAACCCACAAGTCTTTAGAATGTGGGAGGAAATCGGAGCACCTGGTGAAAACCGGCAGTGTTAATCATTCCCAGCCACATAGTCAAGGTCTTTGTGTAGTTTAGTTTAGAGATACGCATGGAAACAGCCCCTCGGCCCACTGAATCCATCGCCCCTACACACTAGTTCTATGTCATGTCGACATCCTACGCACTAGGGACAATTTCACAGAAGCCAATTAACCTCAAACCCACACGTCTTTGGATTGTGGGAGAAAACCGGAGCACCCGGTGAAAACCCATGTGGTCACTGGGAGAACATACAAACTCCACACAGACAGCACCCATAGTCAGGATCGAACCCGGATCTCTGGCACTTTGAGGCAACAGCTCTACCGCTGCGCCACCGTGCAGCCCAATGTCATAACCCAATTAGTTCACTTCCTAAACTGTTTACACTAGAGTCTGAAACATATTTATAGTTATTTAAAGATTGCACTGCGTGGAATATTTACACACCCACTGATTATTCATGCGTTGCTAGGTTTCACAAACCCTTCTCAAAACTTCAGTGAGAAAGCTGCAGGTTATCAGTTTGATAGTTCACATGTTTTTTTTAAATTCTTGATCATGGTCAGGTCTTCGTTTCCCATGTGTGTTCAAACAATGGACTGCTATCAGACATTTTCTGCCTCGGGTGGAGGGAGGAGGTGGGTGGAGGGAGGAGGTGGGTGGAGGGAAGTCAGGTTAGGTAAGTATTTGCAAAAACAAGGGACTGCTGATGCTGATTTACAAAAAAGGACACAAAGTGCTGGAGTAAATCAGCAGGTCAGTCAACATCTCTGGCGGACATGGACAGTTGACGTTTCAGGTCGGTATCCTTGGAGTCATAGTCATACAGCATGGAAACAGGCCCTTCGGCCCAAAGTACCCATGCCGACCCACATGTCCCACCCACACTCGTCCCTCCTGCCTGTGTTTGGCCCAAAGAATGAATGAATCAATTCATTCATTCATTCATTCATTGATTAATGATACTTTATTTTCACATGTACCTTGGTATTGTTGCATACAACTTAGGTAGTAAACAGTGTCGCCATGTGTTGGCTCTGACAAAAGTACAAAAAGTTACAAAAGTACAAAACAGTCCTATCTACTGTCTGTTGCCACACGAGTCAGCAGCCCCACACCCCACCTCACCTTCACTCTCACCCCACCTCCAACCCAGCCTCACCCCACACTACCCCCAGAATATCCATTCACACGGCCTCCACAGCCTTCTGTGGCAATGAATTCCACAGATTCACCACCCTCTGACTAAAGCTTATGGGGAGAAGGCAGGAGAATGGGGTTGAGAGGGGAAGACAGATGAGTCATGATTAAATGGCAGAGTAGACTCAATGGGCCGAATTGACTTATTCAGCTCCTATAACTTAAGAACTAGTATCCAAATGCACACCCATCAGCCCGAGGGTCAGATCCAGCCCATAATACGTCTGCGTCATCCTCCCCGGCTGCCACAGGGCCCAACCTCCACCAGGTTCCCTTGGTGATAATCTGGCCGCGGCCAAAGAGACTCCGGCTGTGTCCACTGACCGGCCAGCTGACCTTGTGTCCTCGTGTTATCAGGTCCTGTACAGCAAGCTGAGAGATTCCTTCCTCCAAAGAGACCTTCCAGACCTCATCTGCAGGGAAAGAGATATTAGATTCAAAGACGTACAGGTATGTAAGTTAAATGGCTTGGTAAATGTAAAATTGTCCCTAGTGTGTGTGGGATAGTGTTTACTATGCGGGGATTGTTGGTTGGCGCGGACCTGGTGGGCCGAAGGGCCTGTTTTCATGCTGTATTTGTAAAACTAAAAACTAAGCTGCCTTTTGTTCTTCAGTCAAGACTTATAACCGCTATAATGCATCACAAGCACAATCTCCACTTTTTAATTTGTTGCGTTTCCCACTAGGAGAAAAAACAAAAAGCATTAGTCTGCATTATTGCCTTCCACCAGAATATCAGGGAGACTCTTAAGAGTTGGCAAAAACTGTAGAGAGCAAGTTAGACTGAAGTGGATACCATCTACTGCCTAGAAGACTAGGCAAATTTGGCATGTCTCAAATGACACTACTGATGTACCATAGAAAGCATCTCATTTGGTTGGAAACTGTTCTGACCAAGACCACAAGAAAATTTGCTGAGTTGTGGGCGCAGCCCAGTCCATCACAGAATCCAGGCTCCCATTCTTTGCCAAAATCTATGCTCCATGCAGCCTCGGCACAGCAGCCAACAATACCAAGGACCACTCACACCCCAGTCATTCCCTCTTCTCCCCTCTCCCATGGGGCAGAAAATACAAAAGCTTGAAAGCAAGCACCACCAGATTCAGGAACGGTCTCTTCCCTGTTATTATCACATTACTGAACAGAACTCTCATAAACTATAAATGTATTCCTGATCTCTCAGTCTGCCTTGTTGTGGCCCTGGTACTTTTTTCCCTGCATTTTCTCTGTAGCTGTAACACTAAACAATAAACCCTCATTTTAATGGACCTCTATAATGGAGTTTGGTTATCACGGACGGAGCTACGGACGGATGCCGATGCCACCCCTGGCTCACTGTTCCTTTGTGTGCGTGACATTTATAAAGCAACTAGCTGGGCGTGGATCCGTTGGGTTCAATACTCTCCTATGGCAACCCTCTGTGCAAACCTCTCCTGCGGGCGCGGCAACCCCCCGTTGGGTGCAAACCTCTCCTGCAGGCCCAGCAACCCTCTCCCAACTGACGATCCGTGGACCCGTTGCCGGCTGGGGAGTGTCCCCTGGGGCCAAGTCTCTCCTGCGGGCGCGGCAACCCTCGTTGGGTGGAAGCCTCCCCTGTAGGCCCGGCAATCCTCCCCCAACTGATGATCCGTGAACCCGTTGCCAGCCGGGGAGTGTCCACCAGGGCCGTGGGCGGGCGAGGGGGGAGAGGAAAGGGGAGAGGGAGCCACTCACCTCGGCCCTGGGCGGCCAGAACGAGCCATGGACCCGTCGGGTGGAAAACTCCCCTGTAGCGGCAGCGACGGCCATCTTGTTTGACCCTCTGCCACTGCGCTGCACCACGGGAGGAAGGTCAGGAGCGGGGCATGGCAGGATGGACGCCAGTCCTCCCGGCAGGGGTGGGGGGGGGGGGGGGGGTTCGAGGGCATTTATTAAAGTTTATTAAGTTAATTGTTTTTTAAATGTAACCAAACTTGATCAATTGAGATCACAAGGGAATGGTGAGTAGGGTGGGCCTAAAATTGTTGCGCTATCGTGTACCGTTTTGCCTGTATTTCGGGAACAAATCTATCCACAAACATACAAGATGAGAGTTTTAGTAAAATAACAATAGATACCACAACAAAACTTCTAATGGAAGGGCATTTCATGATTGCATTTATGCCACTGGAATGAATTTGGAATTTAAAATACAAAGCTGATTTCTGTAATGGTAAAGGTTGATGACTGCCAGACAGCATCAATTGGAGATGTCAACGGATGATCGATGGTCGGCGTGGACTCGGTGAGCTGAAGAACCTGTTTCCATGCAACATCTCTAAACTCTGGAGAGAGCTACTGTTTCAGACATTGTTTTTGTTTAGTTCAAAAATACAGCTTGGAAACAGGCCATTCAGCCCACCAGGTTCACACTGACCATCTATCACCAATTCACACTAATACTATGTTATCCTATTTTCTCATCCACTCCCTACACACTAGGGGCAATTTATAGAGGCCGATTAGCCTACAAACCCGCACGTCTTTGGAATATGGGAAGAAACTGGAGCACCCGGAGGAAACCCACATGGTCACCGGGTGTTGGTTTGTCATTGTCACACGAGATGAAATACAGTGAAAAACTGTTGTGTGTTAGTAAGGCCGATCATACCAGACACAAAAACATAAGTGCCCACGGCCACAGTTTTGTGAACACACGCTGAATGTTAAAGGCTTATCAATAGTCAATAAAAAGAGATACCTGGCTTCACATATTCCACATGAAATCGCGGAGCATCCAGAGCTCCTTGTGGATTCATCCCAAACTCCATCATGTTCAGCAATACCTTGGTGATAGAAGACAGAAAAGAGAGAGAACACTTTCTTTCCAGCTATTTTCAGGCAACTGAGTCGTCCTCCCACCAGCTCGAGTGCAGACCTGACCTCCCATCTACCTCGTCGGAGACCTTCGAACTATCTTTAATTGGACTTTATCTTGCACTAAATCTAATACCCATTATCCTGTATCTGTACGGAGATGGGGAAGAACTTTTTCAGTCAGAGGGTGGTGAAGGTGTGGAATTCTCTGCCTCAGAAGGCAGTGGAGGCCAGTTCGTTGGATGCTTTCAAGAGAGAGCTGGATAGAGCTCTTAAGGATAGCGGAGTGAGGGGGTATGGGGAGAAGGCAGGAACGGGGTACTGATTGAGAGTGATCAGCCATGATCGCATTGAATGGCGGTGCTGGCTCGAAGAGCTGAATGGCCTACTCCTGCACCTATTGTCTATTGTCTATTGTCTATTGTCTATTGTACACTGTGGACGGCTTGACTGTAATCATGTATAGACTTTTCGTTAACTGGACAGCACGCAACTAAAAAGCTTTTCATTGTATCTCGACACATCATCTATTCCCCCACCAATAATAAACCGATCTAAACTAAGAGTTTGATTAAAGTAAATCAGATCAACACTTCTTGCCTTCATTTTCCAACTGGAAGCAGCATTCTGTCCAGTCCCTTGAGCACTTCTGGCCCATGGATTGCCACTGCGAGTTTAAAGATAGTAGAACTAAAGATAGTAGCACCTGTTGGACAAGTCACCTTTACCTGAACTTGGCCTTGAGGTTGCATGATGCCACCCATCACTCCAAAGCTGCACAGCAGTTGCCCAGTCGCAGCAGACGTGGCAAGGGCAGGGATGATGCTGTGGCACGGTCGCTTTCCTGGTGCCAGGCAGTTTGGGTGGTCAACTCTCAGCGAAAACTGGGAGCCTCGGTTCTAAAACGAGATTTCAGAACAATTATCACAATATTTCGCCATTGGAAGAGTCAATCTTAACTTCAAATGCGGATGTAGTAGGGGATTATAGATCAGTATGTGTAGGAAAGAACTGCAGATGCTGGTTTACACCAAAGATAGACACAAAACGCTGGAGTCAGGTCAGGCAGCATCTCCGGGGTAAAGGAATAGATGACGTTTCAGGTCAAAAACCTTCTTCAGACGTCAGGGAGAGTAGGAGAACTTCTTCAAAGTAGGCATGTCTTGAGGAGATTTCCCACTAGTGGTCAGACAGCATCTCTGGAGAGAAGGAAGATGTGATGTTTCGGGTCAAGTTTATTTGTGTCTATTTAGGATATATCAGTACAGGTACACCACTGATTTCCCAGCATGCTTTGGTTCCAGAGCCTTGCCGGATTATCCAATTTGCCAGACCAACTGAGGTCAGGTAATAATAATTCAACAATACACCTCTAACCCGCTTATTACACCCCTCCGTTGTCTCTAAAGCACGCACCATAGACTGTTAAATAAAAAGAGTTAATAAGTCACAAAGGAGTAGACAATGAACTCTTTCAGGATGGAGGCACATATCTCAGAAGTGCCACACGCAATGCTCTCATAATTTTGTCCGGATTAAAGGAGGTGCCAGACTATCAGTTGCCAGAAAATGTGTGGTGGACCTGTAACACAGATGGGCAGAGAAATGGCAGATGGAGTTCAATCCAGCAAAGTGATAATCGTTGCACTTTGGGAAGTCAAATGTAAGTGGAACGTATAGAGTTAATGGCAGGACCCTTAACCCATGCATTGATATAGAGAGAGATATTGGGGAACAAGTCAATAGCTCCCTGACAGTGGCAATACAAGTACTTAGAGTGGTAAACAAGATGCAAAATGCTTGCCTTCAATGGTCAGGGCACTGAGTATAAGAGTCGGGAAATTATGTTGCGGCTTTGTAAAACTTTAGTTAGGCCACATTTGGACTATCGTGTGCGATTTTGAGTTTAGAGATACAGACCGGAAACAAGCCCTGTCAGTCCACTGAGTCCACGCCGATAAGTCCAGCGATCCTCCATAATCTAACGCTACCCTACACAAGAGGGACAATTTTACCGAAGACAATTAACCTAAAAACCTGTAGGTCTTTGGCGTGTGGGAGGAAACCAGAGTACACGGAGAGTCCGTGTCCCACCAAGTCCATGCCGACCAGTGATCACCCCGTACACTCTCACTATCCTACGCACTAGAGCCCACTAGAGCCTACACACTCGAGCCCACACACTAGAGCCTAGCGCAGATTCCGAGCCTCCTTGATAAATATCCAGATGTGAAAAATGTCATTATCCATGTGGGCACAAATGACACATCCCAGGAACAATTCGAGGAGCTGAAACGCGATTTTGTCTCCATTTTAAACTCATTGAAGGACTCAGAGAAATGTAATTTTGTCTCGGGACCAATTGAAACTGTGCTCACTCTAACATTGTACAGACCACCCAGACAGCTGTCCTTATTCCATTTTGAATTCTCTGCATTGATCTCACTGGTCATAATGAAATATGACAGAGTGATTTTAAATGGAGATTTTAACATTCTTGTAAACAACAGCACAGACCGCAAGGCGACAGAGTTTCTGGGCTCACTTGACACCCTCAACTTTACTCAACATGTAAATGAGGCCATTCACAAACATGGAATTACACTGGACCTGGTGATATCCCGAGGGTTAAAAGTTGATAACATCCTGGTGTCTGATTGTACTGTTTCTGACCATTACTGTGTGTTTTTCGATGTGTTTGTAAAGTTGTTTAGGCTCCCTTTGGAGTCTACATGTAAAAAGGCGCTTTTTAAGATCCAGCAGCAGAACTCAAATTTTCTGAGCTTGTAAATACATTCGCTCTTCTCACCCAGGGAGATTCTGTTGAGGAAATGATAAAAGCTTTCAACAGTAACCTAGCTACGACACTTGATAAAGTTGCACCTCTCAAGATTAATAGGAAAGTAAGGGTTAAAACATCTCCATGGTTAAATAACTGTTTATACGTTTTAAAAAGTCATGTAGAGTAGCCGAAAGGAAGTGGGGAGAAACAGGACTAAGAAGTGCATCTTGGCATCTATAAAGAAACCATTGCTACTTATAATAAATGCTGTAAGATTTGCAAGGAGGACCCATTTTTCTCAAATTATCGCAGAAAGTGGAAGGAAGTACTTTGTTAGCCTTGGGAACGATATGTCACACAGCTAGCTGCATGATATACCCTTTGGTGTAGCACAAGGTAGCTAGCTGCCTTGGGCCTTTACTCTTTTCCTTGTATACGCTGCCACTAGGAGGAGTTATCAGACAGCATCATGTAAATTTTCTAAGTTGTGCCGAGACACTCAGTTAAGTCTCTGTCGAACCCACTGATGCAAATGCCTTGTTCTTTGACCTTCTGTCTATTTTCCATTAAAAAATGGATGAATGTTAACTTTCTTAAACTCAACAATGACAAGACAGAAGTTCTATTACTTGCGTCAGAACCCAAGAGAGAGATGCTAGTCGGTAAACTGGGAAATTTGACTGCCTATGTCAAACAAGAAGTCACAAGCCTGGGGGTAAAAATTGACAATGATCTTAATTTTAAATCTCACATAAATAGGGTAACAAAGTGTGCTTTCTATCACCTCAGAAATATTGCTAAAGAATGGCCTTTCTTAACTCAACACGAGTGTAAAAAAACTCACACATGCTTTCATATCAAGCAGACTTGATTACTGTAATGCCTTATTGACCGGTCTGCCTTCAAAATCCACCGACAAGTTACAGCTCATTCAAAATGCCGCAGCCCGACGTTTAACAAATACCAAGATATCACCCCAGTATTATACTCCTTTCATTGGCTCCCTGTGAGATCCAGGGTAGACTATAAAGTCCTTCTTCTTGTCTATAAAGCCCTAAATGGCTTAGGAGCAGGATATTTTGCAGAGCCCCTCCTTCCCTATGCCCCTTCTCCAGCGCTCAGGTCTTCTGATGCCTGTTAGGCCTGTTAGCCTCTCAATGCCGCAGCAATAAGAAATTTGGTGAAGCAGCCTTTTTCAATTACCCCTCCAAGCTGTGGAATGCCCTACCCAGGGCTGTGAGAGACGTTCACTCAGTTGACATTTTTAAACGGCAGTTAAAAACTTATCTTTTCAATCAAGCTTTTAACTGACTTTACTTCTTCTGATGACATTGTACAAATTCCCTTTATTCTCTTGTATTTATCTCAGCATACCATTCAGCAGCTTGTGTGCTCATATAGTATATGGGACTCTGTATTTGACCTTAGTGTTTTTGTTTTTTGTCCTTTTACCCTCTCAATTTTTTATTTTTTTATTTATATTTTTATATAAATCTGTGCGTTTTATGCTATTAATTGTCTATGTCCTTACTGTTTTAAATTGTATTTTTGTTTAGACCTGTGTGTTTGTGGAAAGCACTTTGGGTTGGATTCAATTGTATGAAAAGTGCTATAAAGTTATTATTATTATTATTATTAGAGACAATTTACAATTTACTGAAGCCAGTAAACCTGCAAACCAGTATGTCTTTGGAGTGTGGGAAGAAACCAGAGCATCCAAAGAAAACCCAAGTGATCACAAGCCCCACCACTCCCCCACCCCAATCTTTCTTATCAGCTCTCTCCACCCCTACACTACCTGTCCAAAAAAGGAAACATCACCTGCCCGTCCGTACCCTCCACAGATGCTGCCCGACCAAAAGGCCTGTTCCATTGCTCTACTGTTCTATGTTCTCTGTGATCTTTGACCCGCTGAGTTCCTCCAGCCTCTTGTGTTTCTGTTTCTCATAGCAAGGTAAAAAAGTCATGGAGACTATACTGCACAGATAGTACTGACAGTAAGGTGCTGGGAATAGGAGAACTGCAGGTACAGCAGGCAGTGAAGAAAGCTAATGGCATGTTGGCCTTTATGACAAGAGGAGTTGAGTATAGGAGCAAAGAGGTCCTTCTGCCGTTGTACAGGGCCCTAGTGAGACTGCACCTGGAGTACTGTGTGCAGTTCTGGTCTCCAAATTTGAGGAAGGACATTCTTGCTATTGAGGGCGTGCAGCGTAGGTTCACTAGGTTAATTCCCGGAATGGCGGGACTGTCGTATGTTGAAAGACTGGAGCGACTAGGCTTGTATACACTGGAATTTAGAAGGATGAGAGAGGATCTTATTGAAACATATAAGATTATTAAGGGGTTGGACACGCTAGAGGCAGGAGACATGTTCCCAATGTTGGGGGAGTCCAGAACCAGGGGCCACAGTTTAAGAATAAGGGGGAGGCCATTTAGAATGGAGATGAGGAAAAACTTTTTCACTCAGAGAGTTGTAAATCTGTGGAATTCTCTGCCTCAGAAGGCAGTGGAGGCCAATTCTCTGAATGCATTCAAGAGAGCTAGATAGAGCTCTTAATGATAGCAGAGTCAGGGGATATGGGGAGAAGGCAGAAACGGGGTGCTGATTGAGAATGATCAGCCATGATCACATTGAATGACGGTGCTGGCTCGAAGGGCCGAATGGCCTCCTCCTGCACCTATTGTCTAACTTACATGGATAAAACTGTGCGTTTCTTTACTGTTTAGTTTAGTTTAGAGACACAGCGTGGGAAACAGGCCCTTCAACTGACCAAGTCCGTGCCAACCACAATTACCTGTACACTAGCTCTATCCTACACTTTAGGGACAATTTACAGAAGCCAACAAACCTACAAATCTGCACGTCTTTGGAAACCAGTGCACCCGGAGAAGACCAATGCGTCACAGGGAGAACATACAAACTCCATTCAGACAGCACCGGCAGTCAGGATCGAATCTGGGTCTCTGGCACTGGAAGGCAGCAACTCTACCGCTGCGCCACCGTGGTTGTTCCTGTTGATTCCAATGGTCCATTTAGGTTCTGGTGTAAGATTCAGACTCAAGCCCAAGTTATCCTCGCTGACGTTTCCAGCGGGTTTATCAGATCATGGGTCAATTTCTGAGCCTATTAATCACTACAACACACTCTTGGGTTATTGTGCACACCGCATTTCCCAGTAGCTGATAGCTACCTACTATATGTGCTGGGTATTGAAGGGTTTAACGCTCACATGCAACGTAAATCCACAACCTTCTGGTACGAGTCCGGTGCCAAAGGCCAGGCAGTTGCTGTTTATGAAGGAGCAGGCATTTCCATCCTTGTCCACCACCGTGAAGTAGACTGTGTCACCACAGGCCCCACTCGGGTTGCCAGGGAGGCACTGACTGCTCGACCTGGTCAAGGGAAGAGAAAACAAGTTGCACGTGAGAAGCCCTGAGGTGAAAGAGGAATTTCTTGTTGTAACATCAATGTTTGTTAACCAGAGTCAGAGGAGAATCGAACGTTGCCCTCCTCCTCACAGAGTGTGCATTTGCCAGGAGGGTCTGAGGAAGGATATTCTTGCTATTGAGGGCGTGCAGCGTAGGTTTACTAGGTTAATTTCCGGAATGGCGGGACTTCATATGTTGAAAGACTGGAGCGACTAGGCTTGTATACACTGGAATTTAGAAGGATGAGAGGAGATCTTATCGAAACGTATAAGATTATTAAGGGGTTGGACACGTTAGAGGCAGGAAACATGTTCCCAATGTTGGGGGAGTCCAGAACAAGGGGCCACAATTTAAGAATAAGGGGTAGGCCATTTAGAACTGAGGTTAGGAAAAACTTTTTCAGTCAGAGTTGTGAATCTGTGGAATTCTCTGCCTCAGAAGGCAGTGGAGGCCAATTCTCTGAATGCATTCAAGAGAGAGCTGGATAGAGCTCTTAAGGATAGCGGAGTCAGGGGGTATGGGGAGAAGGCAGGAACGGGATACTGATTGAGAATGATCAGACATGATCACATTGAATGGCGATGCTGGCTCGAAGGGCCGAATGGCTTCCTCCTGCACCTATTGTCTATTGTCTGGAGAACGATGCAGGGGTCCTTGTTACAGTTCATCCAGAACAGATCCGAAACAGAGAACTCCCATCTCCAGCCTGTTCCCAGGGACACATTCGGAGACGGACATCAAGTGCTGCTAGGTAGTCATTAACTCGGTGAAAGACGCTCTTTGGTCTGCCCGAAACCTGTTGACCTCCCAGCCGAGCGAGATGTTCGTCTGGGAATGTTGCCGACTGGCCCGCTCCAGATTGGAGGAGTACGTGCTGAGGAACGCACTGAAGCTCGGCTCAACCAACGCCAAGGCTCTGTGGGGGAGGACCACAGTATAGGGTCCTTCCGCTGCTGGACATTGGGGGGGCAGAGTCTGGTGGAGACATCCCTCAAACAAGGGAAGGGATATCACACTAGGGGCCCAGCTGAGTGGCAGGGGTGGTGTGTTTAAAGATATGTGCGGACCCTACTGAGTATGATGTTATTGAATGTATAAACATGGAGAATATCTGAAGAGTTTTTGCACAGTCTTTGTTTTGTATATTTTTTATTCTGAATAAACTTCATGTTTTGGAAAAAGAGCATCAGGACAAACGCCAAATTATGATTGACTTTAACAATAGGCTAATTACATAAAGAACAGCTTGATCAGAATGCTCCAGCAAATTCAAAGCATAAGATCACACTTCTAATGTCATACAACATTCCCACCTTCCTGAATATTAACAGAAAACGTCAGATGCTGGAAATTTGAAATAAAAATAGAAATTACTGGAAACACTCAGACAGTCAGGCAGCATAAGTGGAGAACATGGAGAGGTGACATTTTGGGTCGCCTAGAGCAAACTAGTCACTTAGGTTCAATCCATTGGCCATTGAGGCAAGTCCATAGATAGACACAAATGCTGGAGTAACTCAGCGGAACAGGCAGAATCTCCGGAGAAAAGGAATGGGTGATGTTTTGGGTCGAGACCCTTGTTCAGAAGCGTCTCGACCCGAAATGTCACCCGTTCCTTCTCTCCAGAGATGCTGCCTGTCCAGCAGAGGTACTCCAGCATTTTGTGTCTATCTTCAGTGTAAACCAGCATCTGCAGTTCCTTCACACACAATGAGGCAAGTCCATCCCATTTGTGAAACCCCTTGGAGGTCAGGGTCCGGGCCTCACCTCTGCAGGCTGATGAGCTCAGAGCGTTGGCGGCAGTATTGCTTGGAGAGCAGCTCGTTCACAGGCACGTGGACCTTAGTGGGATCAGCGCAGAACCAAGAACTGTCGGCCAAACTGAGCTTGATGGTCTCCGTCAGCAGGTGAAGGTAGTCGGCACTGTTGTGGCCCATTTCTGGAAACACGGGAAGGCAGGAGGTGAACTCCATAGAAATATCTTCACCTTGGGCAATAGCCCCAGTTTGGCTGCACAATGGGATTGGGAGGGTCAGGTGATGGGGTTGGTGGGGGGCAGAGGAGAACTATCAAGCAACTGAACTATCCTATTACCAACTAGAGTGTGGTCCTGACCTAACATCTACCTCATTGGAGACCCTGAGACTATCTTTAATCAGACTTTACTGGATTCTATCTTGCACTAAATCTGCTGTCAGCGCATTGGCCTTCATCAATATTGAGTATGGAAGTCGGGAGGTCATGTTACAGTTATACAAGACATTGATGAGGCCACATTTAGAGTATTGTGTTCAGTTTTCATACCATGTTACAGGAAAGATGTTGCCAAGTTTCAAAGGGTTCAGGGAAGATTTACAAGAATGTTGCCAGAGCTTGAGGGACTGAGCTAGAGGGAAAGGTTGAGCAGACTAGGGCTTTATTCCTTGGAGCGCAGGAGGATATGGGGTGATCTTGTAGGGGTGTCCAAAATCACGAGAGGATTAGATCGGGTAAACGCCCAGTCTTTTGTCCAGAGTTGGGAATCTAGAACCAGAGGACATAGGTTTAAGGTTAGGGGAGAAAGAATTAATGAGAACCTGAGAGGTAACTTTTTTTAAACAAAGGTGTATTAAACAAGCTGCTGAAGGAGGTAGTTGAGGCAAGTACTATCATAATGTTTAGGAAACATTTAGACAGGTATGTGGCTAGGATAGGATTAGTGGGATATGGGCCAAAAGCAGGCAGATGGGACTAGTGTAGATGGGGCATGTTGGCCGGTGTGGGCTACTTGGGCTGAAGGGCCTGTTTCCACGCTGTATGCCTCTATGACTCCGTGACTAAACATTATTGCCTTTATTGTGTATCTGTGCGCCGTGGACAGCTTGTTTGTAATCACGTACAGTCTTTCCGCTGACTGGATATCATGCAACAAAAAACTTTTCACTGTACCTCGGTACACGTGACAATAAACAAAACAAAACTAAAACAAACCAAAGCAAAGGCATCTTCCCCTCATCGACATGCTGAGCACTCTAAAAATTCTGCACGTTTCATTGAGGTCACCTCTCATTCTTCAAACCTTACAGAATAGAGCTGAGTTTTGGTTTATGTAATCTCTTTGAGGAGAGATTACATAACCTAAGACCCAATTCCCTGTAGTTGAGAACTGGCTCAGTCTCACCCTTACTTGCCAGACTGAGCCAGTTCCTTCACGATAAGCACAACGTACAAGTACTTGAGAAACTTGCAGCAGCGTGCAAATACTCAATAAGAACCAGTAGATGGGGACTATTGTAAATGGTGGGACTATTGTAGATGGCCGAAGGGCCTGTTTCCACACTGTGTGACTCTATGACTATAACATTTTTAAAAGCAGTGAACCCAAGGGGTGGCTCTAGAGGGGAGTGGAGAAAGGGAGAAAAGCAACGAGCAGTATTGCAGCTGCACTCAGTCATTCTCCTACCTTGGATGTTAAATCTCTCCAGCATGTTCAAGGCCATTAGTGCAATGATACCCTGTCCATTTGGAGGAAGCTCCCAGATCCTCACGCCCTAAAGTCACAGCAGCATTGAAGGTGATAACATAAATGAAAGAATGAGTTAAACCTGATTATCACATGTGACATGCTCTTTGTTTTGCATAGCATACACAAGGTATGCAAATAGTCGCCACGTATAGGGTGCCAACAAAGGTACAAATGTTCTATATGGTCGCAATGGTCCCTCTTTGTTCTTGCCCCCCCCCCCCCCCCTCGGTCCCTCATTGTTATCGATTTAAAACTAGTCAAGTAAATCTCTTATTCAATTCAATTAATTTTCTTTAAAATTACACCCAATAACAAGCCCAGTGTCTAGATGTCAGAGATACAGCATGGAAAAAGGCCCTTCAGCCCACCCAGTCCACACTGACCGTCACATTTGTTCTGTCTAGGAACTGTTATCTCATGCGCACTCACTTCCCCTCTCCACAGAAGGTGCCTGAGCCACTCAATGTTCCAACGTGGACTGGTTTTATCCTAATTGTTCATGTGGTCAATATTAAAGTGTAAATTTCCCCGGTGTGGGACAAATAAAGGAATATATATTATAACTGACCTGACGCAGGGTCATTCGTCATTCAAGCTCCCAACGAACAAACCACAATTTGAACTTCACTTTGTGGGCGGCACAGTGGTAGAGTTGCTGCCTCATATCACCAGAGACCCGGGTTCAATCCTGACTACTGTTGCTGTCTGTATGGAGTTTGTGCATTCTCCCTGTGACCACGCAAATATCCTCCAGGTGTTCCGGTTTCTTCCCACTTTCCAAAGACCTGCGGGTTTGTGGGTTAATTGGCTTCTATAATAGCTCCTAGTGTGTAGGACAGAACTAGTGTATGGTGTGATTGTTGGTCAGCGACGGCTCTGTGGGCACAAGGAGCTGCTTCCACACTGTATCTCTATACTAATAGTATCGACACTATTATACTAATAATTCTACAGTATCACACAGCTGTACAGTATGGAAATAGGCCCTTCAATCCACCTTTTCCATGCCAACCAAGTTGGCATTCTGGGCTGGTGCCACTTGCCTGCATTTGAACTATATTCTCCTTATCCACATCTTTGTACAAATTAATTTTTTTCCTTATTTTCCCAACACTTTTCATCAGCCTCTCCCCCTTGTATTCCGCCACTCACCAACACATCTGGGGTATTTCATTGCAGCCAATTCACCCGCAGGTCTTTGTGTGGGAACCAGGAGCACCACGCGGTCATGGGGAGTGCGTGCAAACTCCACATAGTTGGCACCCGTGGTCAATCAAGGCAAGGTGTAACATGGATCAAGGCCTACCTTATAATCGGTGAAGGTTGGTTTCACCTCGGTGCTGGTGTGCTCCCTCAGGTCCCCCAGACTCAGAACGCCACCGTTCTTCTGAACGACATCCACAATGGCTCTGGCTATTCTCCCCTCATAGAACCCTTCCTTGCCAGACTGAGCCAGTTCCTTCACGATAAGCATAACGTACAAGTACTTGAGAAACTTGCAGCAGCGTGCAAATACTTAATAAGAAAACCGAGCGGTTTCTGATTCAACAGGTCAAGTCTTTGTCCAAGGGCACGTCACCGAATGCTCTTCCAAACTCCCACAGGTGTACAGTGATGGGCTGCATCGCCAACTAACGTGAACCTCACCCAAAAATAAAGGAGGCTGCAAAGAGGTGGACATTATTCACAAAATGCTGGAGTAACTCAGCAGGTCAGGCAGCATCTCGGGAGAGAAGGAATGGGTGACGTTTCGGGTCGAGACCCTTCTTCAGACTGATGTCGGGGGTGGGACAAAGGAAGGATATAGGTGGAGACAGGAAGATAGAGGGAGATCTGGGAAGGAGGAGGGGAAGGGAGGGACAGAGGAGCTATCTGAAGTTGGAGAAGTCGACGTTCATACCACCGGGCCGCAAACTGCCCAGGCGAAATATGAGGTGCTGCTCCTCCAATTTCCGGCGGGCCTCACTATGGCACTGGAGGAGGCCCATGACAGAGAGGTCAGACTGGGAATGGGAGGGGGAGTTAAAGTGCTGGGCCACCGGGAGATCAGTTGCGTTAATGCGGACCGAGGTGGACATTGCCTGGTTCATCCTGGGTATTGACCTCCCCACCATTGAAGGGATCAACAGGGAGCGGTGTCACAAGAAGGCAGCGAATATCATCACTCCTCTCACTTTACAGCCAACAGGCTATTAAACACTACAATCTCCAACAAGCACTGAACTACATAAACTATTATTGTTATGATTGCACTGTTATCATTTGTTTGCCTTCCATGTGTACGTATATGTGCATTTGATAGACGTGTGTGTGTGTGTGTGTGTGTGTGTGTGTGCATGTGGTGTATACAGTATACACACACAGAACTTTTTTTCTCATTTATTACACTGTTTCCAGTGTACTATGTTTACACATTCCATTGTGCTGCTGCTGCAAGTAGTAAGAATGTCATTGTTCTATCTGGGACATATGACAATAAAACACTCTTGACTCTGCCTTTATCATGTGTCTGTGCCCTGTAATGGCTCGATTTTAATCATGTATCGTCTTTCCGCTGACTGCTTAGCACACAGCAAAAGCTTTTCACTGTACCTCTTCACCAGTGACAATAAACTAAACTAACTAACTAACTAGTCACGGGCACTCACATGGGCCCCAGCTATGCCTGCCTTTTTCTTGCTTAGCCGAACAGTCTTTGTTCCGGGCATACACTGGCACTATCCCCAATTCTTTCTCTACTACATCAATGGACTGCATCTCGGCTGCCTCCTGCACCCGTGCAGATCTTGTGATAATATCCTGCGAGCCCAACCAACCTAGTCGTTCGCTCATCTTGCTGCTACCAACAGGAAGGCTCAGGAGCCTGAGAGCAGAGAACTCCTGGTTCAAGAACAACTTCCCCACATCAACCATCAGGCACTTGAACCACCCTGCACAACCCTTACCACAACTGCACCTCAGCAACGAACCACTAGAGACTTAGTATAGGTTGCACAACCTCCTTAGGTTTAGTTTAGCGAAACAGCGAGGAAACAGCCTCTTCGGCCCACCAAGTCCATGCTGACCAACGATCACCCATACCCCAGTTCTATCCGACACTCGAGGGATAATTTACAGAAGCCATTTAACCTACACGCCCGCACATCGTTAGAATGTAGGAGGAAACCGGAGCACCCGGAGAAAACCCACGTGGTCACAGGGAGAACGTACAAACTCCGTACAGACAGCCCCCTTAGGCAGGATCGAACCCAGGTGCCTAGCGCTGCAATGCAGCAACTCTACTGCTGTGCCACTGTGCCACCCATTAAGCTTGCACTATTATTGTCTGGTTACCTAGTAGAACTGATAATTGATTGTATTATTGCTTATTGGATATTTATTTGCTGCGTCGTTGCATTCAGGTGCTTGTGAAGCTGCAGCAAGTAGGGGTGGTACAGTTGTGCAGTGGTAGAGTTGCCGCCTTACAACGCCAGAGACCCGAGTTTGATCCTGACCACGGGTGCTGTCTGTACGGTGTTTGTACGTTCTCCTTGTGACCGCGTGGATTTTCTCTGGATGCTCTGATTTCGTCCCACACTCCAAAGATGTGCAGTTTTGTAGGTTAATTGGCTTCTGTAAATTGTCCCTAGTGTGTAGGATTGTGCGGAGTGGACGGGTATGTCGCTGGTCAGTGTTTACTCCGTAGGCCAAAGGCCCTGTTTCCGAGCTGTATCTCTACTACTACAAAAAAGTAACAATTTCATTGTTCCCTTCCCAGCACATGGCCCTCGCTCCCTGGGGAATGGATGGGACTTTCTAAGACCTATTCTTAGAGGCTTTACTGTCAGAGGGATCAGAGTGCAAAACATTCCTTCAGTCTCAGCCCCGGACTGGAAAAGGCACGTCATAGGAACGCCCAGTCTCTTTGTTTTCAAATACATTTCCAATTAGTTGCTAGAATTATGAAACACGAGCAATGAGGTAACCCTGTTAGGGCCAACGACATTGATAGTGATATGTTACAGGCTGGTACCACCAATGAATAAAAGGTTAATCATTGTCAAATCATTGCTGTGGTGTAGTTTCAGCATCTGTAAATGATGTTGTAAAATTAAATATCATAAAGATTATTCTGGATAATGAGTGTCAGCTGCCAAACCTCCCTTCATCTGCAACTATTGACAATTGCAATCCCTCAGATCCTTCAAACTCTGTCAAAACACACCTGTACTTGGGATTCCTGCAAACCCACTGAAATGTTGAACACATCGGTGCTTTATCCACAAAGGACAATTAGAGATACAGTGAGGAAACAGGTCCTTCGGCCCACCGAGTTCACGCCAATCAAGGATCACCCAGACACCAGTTCTATGTTCTCCCAGTTTCGCAACCTACACATTAGTGGCAATTTACTGAAGTCAATCAGCCTACAAACTGCACGCCTTGGGAATGTGGAGGAAACCGGAGCACCTGGAGAAAACCCACTCTGTCACAAGGAGAATGTACAAACTCGATATAAACGTGGCGATCACCGGTCGGCACAGACTCAGTGGGCCGAAGGGCCTGTTCCCGCACTATATCTCTAAACTCAAAACTAAACTAAACTCTTCACTTATTGGAGCTTACACTCCACAAGTCGGTTGCAACTAAAATTCACAAAGTACTTCATTGGCCATAAATTGCTTTCAACATCCGGAGCTTATATTTGTCCCGTTCTTCCCACCGTACATCAGTTATGTTTTCTCACTCACAACACAGGGGGAACCACAGGGAAAAATCAGAAGGAAATCACCTTGAAAGTCTGAGCTAAATGCGCGTTCTTGAATATCTGCCCACTTTTCGGACTTCTACCCTGGATCAGGAGGCCTTCTCCATGTGGGTTTCCTGGGCTCAGCAAGGTGCTAGCACCTTTCTCCCAGTGAAATGCAGTTACTTCAGTGACGGGGAAGCCTCTTTCTGCCAAGTCGATGGCTGGCTGCAGGATCTCAGCCAGAGAGAGCTGGTGCAGAGAATGAAACAGCGTTAGAAAATTCAACACCACATTTAGCCACATTTAGCCTACAAATGGCACCACAGAGGGACTGGACCAAACCTCCAACCCAAACTCTAGAGAAAGTCAGCATCAGTCAGGGAATTGAGCATAAGAGACAGGGAATCTTGTTGCAGGACTTTGGTTTGGATGCATTTGGAATACTGTGTGCAGTTCCAGGCACTCCCATTACTGGAAGGATGTGGAGACTTTGAAAATGTTGCCTGGGTAGCTTACAACCCAGCGGTATAAACGTTGAATTTTCTAATTTTAAGTAACTTCTAATAACACTCTCCCCCCCTCCCCCCCTTCATCCACCCTAGTCATTTAACCACTTCCACAGTTCACCACATCGTACACCTCTTGAGATCACACCTTCCCCAGCCAACAATGGGCCCGCAGCGAGCACCCGGAGAAAACCCACATGGTCACAGGGAGAATGCACAAACTCCACGCAGACGTCAGGATCGAACCTGGGTCTCTGACGCTGTGAGGCAGCGGCTCAACCACCACGCACTGTGCTGCCGCAAGGTGACAAGGATGACCATTTCAAGGGGTTACAGAGCCATGCTGGAGGTAAGTAGGTCAGTGATTAAAGATTCACCTGCACCACAACTCACCTTCTTACTTCCAAAGAGAGAGACGGCATCACACCAGCCAGCAGCAGCACCAGGCACCGTGACCAGGTGGGCATGGGCTGGCGGGAGAGGGCTCTTTTCATCAAAGCCGCCCTCTCTCAGCAGGTCAAGGGTCAACGATTGCGGACTCCTGCCACTGCAAAGAAAAGAAGCTTGTACACAGGACATCCACTCTGCGGATAACTTTGGGAAAGAGGCAATGTTAATCATTCCCCATCACGTGATCGAAGTCTTTGTTTAGTGTAGTTTAGAGATACAGCATGGAACAGGCGCTTTGGCCTTCGGAGTCCATATCGACCATTGATCACCCGTTCATACCTGTTCTATGTTGTCCCACTATCACATCCATTCCCTGCACACTGAGGGCAATTTTACAGGGCGACAATTACCCTACAAACCCACACATCTTGGGGACGTGGGAGAAAACCGGAGCACCCGGAGAAAACCCACGCATTCACAGGGGGAACATGCAAACTCCACACAAACAGCACCCAAAGTGAGGATTGAACCCGGGTCTCTGGCGCCGTGAGGCAGCGGCTCTACCTGCTTTGTCACTCTGCCACCCGACATTGTATACATAGTTCTTTGGGTTCCTTGGGGTGCATAAGATACACGAGTTCAAATCCCACCACAGTAGCATGGAGATTTAAACTCATGTACATCTATAACAAAAATCTTATTGTAGAGGTGATATTGAAATTATCAGATTATTATAAAAGACCATCTGAATTAGACAATAGACAATAGGTGCAGGAGTAGGCCATTCAGCCCTTCGAGCCAGCACCGCCATTCAATGCGATCATGGCTGATCACTCTCAATCAGTACCCCGTTCCTGCCTTCTCCCCATACCCCCTAACTCCGCTATCCTTAAGAGCTCTATCCAGCTCTCTCTTGAAAGCATCCAACGAACTGGCCTCCACTGCCTTCTGAGGCAGAGAATTCCACACCTTCACCACCCTCTGACTGAAAAAGTTCTTCCTCATCTCCGTTCTAAATGGCCTACCCCTTATTCTTAAACTGTGGCCCCTTGTTCTGGACTCCCCCAACATTGGGAACATGTTATCTGCCTCTAATGTGTCCAATCCCCTAATTATCTTATATGTTTCAATAAGATCCCCCCTCATCCTTCTAAATTCCAGTGTATACAAGCCCAATCGCTCCAGCCTTTCAACATACGACAGTCCCGCCATTCCGGGAATTAACCTAGTGAACCTACGCTGCATGCCCTCCATAGCAAGAATATCCTTCCTCAAATTTGGAGACCTAAACTGCACACAGTACTCCAGGTGCGGTCTCACCAGGGCCCGGTACTACTGTAGAAGGACCTCTTTGCTCCTTCAAAGGAAGGACATTTTCCTCCCTTATCCCGGCCAGCCCAAATGCAATTCTAGACAATTACCCTATAAACCTGTACGTCTTTGAAGTGTGGGAGGAAATCGGAGCGCCCGGAGAAAACCCTCGCGGGTCACAAGGAGAACGTGCAAACTCTGTAAAGACACCACCCGTAGTCATGACCGAACTCGGGTCTCAGGCGTTATGAGGCAGCCACTATGCCACCCCGCGGTTCAAAGATCATCTTGGAAGCTCCAAGTTCAATTGGAAGTTGAACCACTGTTTCCTACCTTCCATTTAGTCCAAGGACGCTGTGAGTTTTAGCATCATAAAACAGGCAATTGCAGTCGCCCCCAAGGCCAGTACTGAATGGTTCGGTAAGATTCAGGACAGCAGCTGTAGCAACAGCAGCATCCGCTGCATTGCCACCTTTTTTCAGGATATCTGCAAACATCAACAAAACATCAACGCTGTGTGTTCACAACCATTCCACTGAATTTGACAAGTTTGATATTTTAGCTCTTGGTTTTTGTATGTGCATTGTGCTCTTTCATAAGTTCACAAGATCTAGGAGAAGAATTAGGCCATTCGGCCCATCACGTCTACTCTGCCACTCTATCATGGCTGATCTATCTTTCCCTCTCAACCCCATTCTCCTTCCTTCTCCCCATAGCCCCTGACACCCGTACTAATCAAGAATCTATCAATCTCCGCCTTAACGCACAAAGTGATACCAGTTGTTTAGAGCATTGCACTGTGACTCGGCTTCCACAGCCGTCTGTGGCAATGCATTCCACAGATTCACCACCCTCTGACTAAAGAAATTCCTCCTCATCTCCTTTCTAAAGGTACGTTCTTTTATTCAGAGGCGGTGCTCCTTCAGTTCCCTAAGTTACCCCTCAGACTCCTATTAAATCTTTCCCCCTTCACCTTGAACCCATGTCCTCTGGTATTCGATTCCCCTACTCTGGGCAAGAAACTGTGCGTCTACCTGATCTATTCCTCTCGTGATTTTATACACCTCTATGACTGTGCTTATCTGTAGCATGATTTTACTGGATTGTATGCAAGAGAATTTCACTTGGTACCTAGATATGTGCCTCGGTACATGTGATAATGAAGTATCATTATCATTAAGTCAAATTATCAAAGTCTGGAGTCTCTTTTTAGCTCTGGTTTATTTTCACCCACATGTTTAGACCATAATGTTGTATCCTTATTGATTTGATGTGTTTATGCTTTATTCTTAATTGTTAACTGTATGTTTGTGGTGTCATTTGTGAGCGGAGCACCAAGGCACATTCCTTGTATATGCACATACCTGGCCAATAAACTTATTAATTCATTCATTCATTCCTTACCAAGTTCGCCCACTTCCCAGCGGCTGCCAACTGATGGGATTGAGTGTCAAACTGACCATGTCCCATACAATGAGTGCTGTGTATTTCCAGGCTCAGGAGAGAGATGATCCTTACCAAGTCCAGCGCCTGTGGCTAGTGGCTGACTGCTTGCAACACAACCTCCAGTGCACACCACAGGTGATCGACGAGAAACAAACGGAAGCATTTCCACCCTCGGCACCCTGTCAGTAAAATACACACCAGTCATTTCACCACAAACTCCAGAGGATGCCGGCGATTTCAACGAGCACGACAACGCCCACTCTGCCTTGCAACCTTGCAATAATATTCCACAGGCAGGTTTAGTTTTAGTTTATGGGAGATCGTCACATTCCCAGCCTGTACTTTTCCAGTTTTTTAAATGGTCGGAAAATTACAAGGGTGAACGAGTGTGCAGCAGAACCAAGAATGATCTGCTCCCCTTTTTCTTTTATAGAGAACAGACAGAAAGACATAGATACAGCTTGGAATCAAGTCCTTAGGCCTGTCACCCGTTAACAAACCATTTATATTAATCCTACATTAACCAACATCTTTAATTCTTCCCACACTTTCAAATACTCCTCCTGGAATCTTACATTCGCCTATCCACCAGAATCAAATTACGTGGGCAATTAACTTACTAACCTATGTATTATAAGAAAATAACTGCAGATGCTGGTACAAATCGAAGGTATTTATTCATAAAATGCTGGAGTAACTCAGCAGGTCAGGCAGCATCTCAGGATAACCTATGTATTATGTATGTTTGGGGTGTGGGATTTAGCGGGCGGACCACCAGAGATTCGGGTTCGATCCTGACCTCGGGTGCTGCCTGCATGGTTTGTTTTTTTCTGGGACCACGTGGGCTTCCTCCGGGTGCTCGTGTTTCCTCCCACATCCCCCAAAGGTTTGTAGGTTAATTGGCCCCTAGTGTGCGGGGAGGGGAGGGGGAAATGGAATAACAGAGAACTAGGCACAGGACAGAGAGGTATGGAGAAAGTACAGGACAAATCAGAGCCAGCACTGATGACCAAGGTGGAGCCCACAATGGTCCATTGTTGGCTGTGGAAGAAGTGTTTATGCAGAGATACAACGAGCAGAATGACGAAGGTGGGGGGGAGGCAGAGGGAATGCAGGGGTTCATCATGCCTTTTCATACCTCTACTTTCCCCTCTCCCCGACTCAGTCTCAAGAAGGGTCTTCTCGACCCCAACAAACGTCACCTGTTCCTTTGCTCCAGAGATGCTGCCCGACCCGCTGAGTTACTCCAGCACTTTGTGTCTGTGTTGCGTGAGGAGATGTTTCCCCTCGGTTTCCCCAGTGTGGGCGGAGGGTCCAGGCAGAGTCGCTGCCTTGACCCACTGAGTTACTGCAGCAGCCCTCTCTCTGCGTCTCTCTCACGCTTATAAATCACACAGTGAGTGCGGTGCGGTGCGGTGCGGTGCACACGGATGAGTCCACGGCAGAGGCGCATTACGGGAATCTGATTGCAGTCCAGTTGCAATGCAAGCAGTTAATGTGGTGCATGTGGATTTTACTTTGCACCAACTCATGGCGGCTCGGATGGGGATCCAGGAAGTATTTAGCACATGCTAGACCTTCCAGGTCAGGAGCAGAGAGCTGGGTGTCTGGACTGACACAGAGCGACGCTAGTTGTCCAGGGCACTGCGCTGGGGAGAGTGAAACAGTAGTCAGTGTCTCTCCCAGTGTCTGCACAGCACTAGTGTACAACCAGCAATCATCAGCCTTTCCACCTTTCTCCCCGTACTGCCAATCTGTCTGCAGAAGGGTCCCCCGACCCGAAACGTCACCTACCCATGTGTAGGAAGGAACAGCAGATGTCTATCTGGTTTACACCGAAGATAGACATGAAATGCTGGAGTAACTCAGCATCAGGTCGAGCAGCATCTCTGGAGAAAATGAATGGGCGACGTTTCTTCTTCAGACTGAGAGTCGGGGGTTAACTGTTTATTTTCTATTGCAGTCTATTAGTTGAATTTAAAGGGAATTTAAAGTAACGGTGGCACACTGGCGCAGCTAGTAGGGCTGCTGCCTCACAGCGCCTGAGACTCCGGTTCGATCCTGACCTTGGGTGCTGTCTGTGTGTGGAGTTTGCATGTTCTCCCTGTGACCATGTGGGTTTCCTCCGGGTGCTCCGGTTTCCGCCCACATTCCGAAGACGTGCAGGTCTTTTGTAGGTTCATTGGTCTCTGTAAATTGCCTCTGGTGTATAGGATGCAAAAGTGGGATAACATAGAACTAGTGTACGAGGAAGCTAGAGGTGTGAAAAGACACAGAACGAATCAGAGCAGGCTCAAGAAAGGTGGAGCCCACAATGGCCCATTGTTGGCTGTGCAAGGGGTGGTAACGAAGGGATAGTAACTATGACTAGGATGGGGGGTGGGATGGAGAGAGAGAGAGGGAATGCAAGGGTTACTTGAAATGAGACAAATCAATATTCAGACTGAAGAAGGGTCTCGACCCGAAACGTCACCCATTCCTTCTCTCCCGAGATGCTGCCTGACCTGCTGAGTTACTCCAGCATTTTGCGTATAAATACCTTCGATTTGTACCAGCATCTGCAGTTATTTTCTTATACTCAATATTCATGCCGCTGGCCTGTGAGCTGCCCAAGAGAAATATGAGGTGCTGACACACCAATTTGTGTGGGCCTCAGTCTGACAGTGGGGAAGGCCCAGGACAGAAAGGTCGGTGTGGGAACGGGAAGGAGAGTTGATATGTTTGGCAACCGGGAGATCGCGAAAGCCAAGGTGGACTGAGCGTAGGTGTTCAGCGAAACGATCACCCAGTCTGCGCTTGGTCTTGGTATCCATGTTCTCCAGAGTTGCTGCCTGACCCGCTGAGTTACTCCAGCACTTTGTGTCTAACAATGGTATCAGAGTAGGATTAGCGTAAATGGTGCTTGATGGTTAGCGTCGACTTGGTGGGCCAAAGGAGACTATTAGTAAGGATGTCAAAGGCTACGGGGAGAAGGCAGGAGAATGGGGTTCAAGGAACGATGTTCAGCCATGATTGAATGGTGGAGTAAACTTGATGGGCCAAGAGGCATAATTCTGCTCCAATAACCTATGAACTTATTTCTGGAATGTACGACTCATTTATTGTCTCTTGCTCAACCATTTAAAGGCAGTTGCAAATCAACTCACCTTCCAGTGTATCTGGAGACATGTGGATCAGGCAGGAATGGATCATTTCCATTCGTAATGAAGATCACTAACAATCCAGTAGTTAACTGTTTATTTTCTATTGCAGTCTATTAGTTGAATTTAAAGTAACGGTGGCACACTGGCGCAGCTAGTAGAGCTGCTGCCTCACAGCGCCTGAGACTCCGGTTCGATCCTGACCTTGGCTGCTGTCTGTGTGTGGGGTTTGCATGTTCTCCCTGTGACCATGTGGGTTTCCTCCGGGTGCTCCGGTTTCCCCCCGCATTCCGAAGACGTGCAAGTTGTTGTAGGTTAATTGGTCTCTAAATTGTCTCTAGTGTATAGGATGCAAAAGTGGGATAACATAGAACTAGTGTGTGGGCTTTCTTTGATCACCGTGGACTCGGTGGGCCGAAGGGCCTGTTTCTACGCTGTGTCTAAACTAAAACTAAACTAAACATGGCGGCACGGTAGCGCAGCGGTAGAGTTGCTGCTTTACAGCGAATGCAGCGCCGGAGACTCAGGTTCGATCCTGACTACGGGTGCTGTACTGTAAGGAGTTTGTACGTTCTCCCCGTGACCTGCGTGGGTTTTCTCCGAGATCTTCGGTTTCCTCCCATACTCCAAAGACGTACAGGTATGTAGGTTAATTGACTGGGTAAATGTAAAAAATGTCCCTAGTGTGTATAGGATAGTGTTAGTGTGCGGGGATCACTGGGCGGTGCGGACTTGGTGGGCCGAAAAGGCCTGTTTCCGCGCTGTATCTGAAATATGAAAAAAAATAATAATGGCAGGAGCTGTGCCTTGTTCTCCCATTTGGTGCCTTGGTTCCTCTGTGTGCTCCAGTTTCCCCCCACATCCTCCCACTTTCTCTCAGAGAAACTCTGCCATATTTTTTAAAGGTATCCAATTGTCCCAGCAAGGCCACGTGCAAACTGGAAGAAGCTGTTTCAGTGAAGACCTGCGTCCTGTTTACCAAGGCCTGCTGGATCTCCCGGTTGCTAACTCTCCTTCCCTTTCCTATACTTATTTCCCATCCCATCCATTGCTAGAGTGAGGCCACAAGCAAACTGGAAGACCAACAGCTCGTATTCCACTTGGGTAGCTTCTAACACAATGGTACGAGCATTGAAATCTCCAATTTCAAGTAACATCCACCCTTTTCCACCTTTTTTTGCTGGTGGAGTAACTCAACGGGTCAGCCAGAATCTCTGGAGAAAAAGGATGGGTAATGTTTTGAGTCACAAGATCGTAAGAGCATAAGCGATAGGTGTAGAATTAGGCCATTCAGCCCATCAAGTCTACTCCGCCATTCAATCATGGCTGATCCATCTCTCCCTCCTAAACCCATTCTCCCGCCTTCTCCCTATAACCTCTGACACACGTACTAATCAAAAATCTGTCTATCTCTGCCTTAAATATATCCACTGACTTTGCCTCCACAGCCTTGTGTGGCAAAGAATTCCACAGATTCACCATCTTCTGACTAAAGAAAATCCTCCTCATCTCCTTCCTAAAAGAACATCATGTAATTCTGAGGCTATGATCTCTAGTCCTACACTCTCCCACTAATGGAAATATCCTCTCCAAATCCACTTTATCCAAGCCTTTCACTATTCTGTACGTTTCAATGAGGTCCCCCCTCATTCTTCTAAACTCCAGCGAATATAGGCCCAGTGCCGACAAACGCTCATCATATGTTAACCTACTAATTCCAGGGATCATTCTTGTAAACCTCCTCTGGACCCTCTCCAGAGCCAGCACATCCTTCCTCAGATAAGGTGCCCAAAATTGCTCGCAATATTCCAAATGTGGCCTGACCTGCACCTTCTAGAGTCGGAACCCTGCTTTAGAGCCTCTAATCATTCTGGCAGCATTCTGGTAAACCTCTTCTGCACCCTCTCCAACATTGTTGCCCACATTGATTGGCCCCCTGCCCGTACGTAAATATAAAAATATTTGAAGAACCTTTTTGTTTACTCGGGAAGGGAAGGGAGCAGGTGAGGTGTTCGTGAACTGCATTGTGGTGATGTCACAACCAGGTGTAGTGGCACTGTGCTCCGAAATATCTTACATCACCGATTCATTTAATGAATAAAGGAGAACAGTTTTCTGAAATAACTTCTCGAAGAATACACCAAGAATGGCATTCGGCACCTTATTACCGCCACACCTCACACTTTCGGCACATTGGGCTTCTTAAGACAAAAGTATTGAGTATCGAGGTCGGGTGCTCATATTACAGTTATATAAGACATCTGCAAGGCCACATTTAGAGTATTGTGTGCAGTTGTGGTCGCCGTGATATAGGAAAGATGTCAAGCTAGAAAGGGTTCAGAGAAGATTTACCAGGATGTTGCCAGGACTCAAGGGACAGAGCTATAGGGAGAGATGAGCAAGCCAGGGCTTTATTCCTTGGAGAACAGAAGGATGAGGGGTGATCTTATAGTTTAGGTTAGATAAGTTTAGACATACAGCGCGGAAACAGGCCCTTCAGTCCGCCGAGTCCACGCCGACCAGCGATCCCCCCCGCACACACACTATCCTGCACACTAGGGACATTAAACAATTTTTACCAAAGCCATTTAACCTACGAACCTGTACTTCTTTGGAGTATGGGAGAAAAACAGAGCACCCGGGAAAAACCCATGTGGGTCACGGGGAGAACGTACAAACTCCATTGTCAACACCCGTAGTCAGGATTGAACCTGGGTCTCTACCGCTGCGCCACCGTGCGCGCCATGTACAAAGAGGGTACAGTAATAGAGGTCGACAAAATCATGAGAGAAATAGATTAGGTAAATGCTCAGTCTTTTGCCCAAACTAGGGGAATTGAGAACCAGAGTGACATAGGTTTAAGATGAGGTGGGAAAGATTTAATGGGAACCTGATGGGTAATTTTTTTTTACACAAAAGGGTGGTGGGTGTATGGAACGAGCTGCCGAAGAAGGAAGTTGAGACAGGTACTATCGCAACACTTAAGAAACATTTAGACAGGTACATGGATAGGACAGGTTTAGAAGGCCAAAAGCAGGCTGGTGGGACGTGTAGATGGGGCATATTGGTCGGCATGGGCAAGTTGGGCCGAAGGGCCTGTTTCCACGCTGTGTGGCTCTATGACTCTATGACTCTATGACTTGAGGTTAAAGGTACTTTATGATGTCGAGGAGTTGCTGTGATGTCAGAGATTTTTCTGTGGTGTCATAAAGAAGTCAGTGCGCACACTGGGGCCAGCCTGCTTCAGTTTATTCACTAAGCAAAGGTCACCACAGTCACGATCATGGTGTGCAAAGAAGTCTCCTTTGGCTAGACCCTGCATCATGAAGACCCCTCCCTACAAAAGCTTCGCCAAACTGGAGTGAGAGGTTGAACACAACACAACAGCCACCACGGACTGTGTGGTGGGAGTTCTGGAGCTGAGATTGACTGGAAATCATGTTTCTATGCTCTGGGAGGACTGCAAGATGTCTCGGTATAATACTCCTTGCTTTGGCCATTCTCGGTTTCTGCGTGAATGTATTGCTCTTTTTCCCAAACGGCGACACAAGATATGCCACAAAAAACGTTTCTTCCACCGTGTGGTATCTAGGAGGGATCATTGGCTCTGGGATTTTGGTAAGTACAGCTCACTCATTTTGAAAATTGCAAAAGTTAAAAAACAAACAAACATTTGAGTATAGAAGATAAATACAAAAAGCTGGTATGAACGTCGACTTCTCCAACTTCAGATAGCTCCTCTGTCCCTCCCTTCCCCTCCTCCTTCCCAGATCTCCCTCTATCTTCCTGTCTCCACCTATATCCTTCCTTTGTCCCACCCCCGACATCAGTCTGAAGAAGGGTCTCGACCCGAAACGTCACCCATTCCTTCTCTCCCGAGATGCTGCCTGACCTGCTGAGTTACTCCAGCATTTTGTGAATAAATCGATTTGTACCAGCATCTGCAGTTATTTTCTTATAATACAAAAAGCTGGAGTAACTCAGTGGGACAGGCAGCATCTCTGGAGAGAAGGAACGGGTGACGTTTCAGGTAGAGACTCTGAAGAAGGGTCTCGGCTCAAAAAGTCACCCTTTCCTTCTCTCCAGAGATGCTGCCTGTCCCGCCATGTTACTCCAGTTTTTTTAGTCTATCTTCGGTTTAAACCAGCGTCTGCAGTTCCTTCCTACACATTTGAGTATAGAAGTTGGGAGGTCATGTTGCAGTTGTGTAAGACGTTGGTGAGACTGCATTTAGAGTATTGTGTTCAGTTCTGGGCACCATGTTATAGAAAAGATGTTGTCAAGCTGGAAAGTGTACAAAGAAGATTTACGAGGATGTTGCCAGGACTGGAGGGTCTGAGCTATAGGGAGAGGTTGAATAGGCTGGGACTCTATTCCCTGAAGCGCAGGAGGATAAAGGGGTGATCTTATAGAGGTGTATAAAATCATGAGAGGAATAGATCGGGTAGATGCACAGAGTCTTGCCCAGAGCAGGTGAATCAAGGACATAGGTTTAAGGTGAAGGGAAAAAAATTTAATGGGGTTCTGAGGGGTAACCTTTTCACACGGAAGATGGTGGGTGTATGGAACGAGCTGCCAGAGGAGGTAGTTGAGGCTGGGACTATCCCAACATTTAAGAAACAATTAGATAGGTACATGGATAGGACAGGTTTGGAGGGATATAGACCAAATGTAGGTAGGTGGGACTAGTGTAGCTGGGACATGTTGGCCGGTGTGGGCGATTCAGGCTAAAGGGCCTGTTTCCACACTATATCACTTTATGACTCTATTTGTAAATAAAAGCAATATTGATCATTTTGGAAAGACTTGAATATGCATTGTTTTTTTCTATCTGTAAAATTGTAATGCACTTTAAAAGAAAATTAATGTCTAAGAAAATATTGGGAAATATAATTGGGCGTTGTGTCAATGTAAATGTTTCTTGCGGGTTTTTCTTTTAGTTCAGAGTTTAGTTTAGAGATACAGTGTGGAAACAGGCCCTTCGGCCCATTGAGTCCATGCCAACCAACGATCACCCGTACACTAGTACTATGTTATCCCACTTTCGCATCCTACACACTAGGGGCAATTTACAGAACCCAATGAACCTACAAACCCGCACGTCTTTAGGATGTGGGAGGCAACAAGAGCCCCTGGAGAAAACCCACGTGGCCATAGGAAGAACGTGCAAACTCCACACGGACAGTACCTGAGGTCAGGATTGAACCCGGGTCTCTGGCGTTGTGAGGCAGCAGCTTTAACAACTGCACCACTGTGCCGTTGTGTGGGTACTCGTTTCCTAAAGAAGTGTGGGTTTGTAGATTACTTGTCTTCTGTAAAATTTGCTTCTAATGTGTGTGTGGAGTGGTTGAGAAAGTGAAATAACATAGAACTAGTGTGAGTGGGTGATCGATGGTCAGTGTGGACTCGGTGGGCCGAAGGGCCTGTTTCCATGATGTGTCACAAAACTAAATGAAGGCTGGGAAAAAGGGTCAGGGAGAGATCCAGCATCTAAACAGGACTACAGTCACTGGGTCCACACTGACCTACAAGTTCCTGTTTACAATAATCTTACTCAAAGCCATTTTATACTCCTCACACTCTCGCCATCTACCGCAGATTTTATCACTTGCTTCCTTACTAGGGGGAATTTTACAGTTCCCAATTAACCTGTTGACTTGTACATTTTTGATACGTGACAGGTATCTGGAGAATTCAGAGAAAACCCACACAGTCACAGGGAGAATGCGCAAACTCCATTGGAGGTCAGGATTGAACCCAGAATGCTGGAGCTATGAGGCAGCGACTCTGTTAGCTGTGCCACTGCAGGGGTATCGTGAAGGGGGGAAAGTGAGGGGTAAAAGACTGAGATATTTGGGGAACGTTGCTTCCAGACCTTCGGCACGGTGGTGCAGCGGTAGAACTGCTGCCTGACAGCGCCAGAGACCCGCGTTCAATCCTGACTACGGATGCTGTCTGTACGAAGTTTGTACGTTCTCCCTGTGTCCAAGTGGGTTTTTTCCAGGTGCACCAGTTTCTACACACACTCCAAAGACGCACAGTTTGTAGGCTAATTGTCTTAATTAAAAACATTGTAAATTGTCCCTAGTGTGCAGGATAGTGTAGTGTAGTGTATGACAGGCCGAATGGCCTGTTTCCTCGCTGTATCTCTAAAGCTTAAAGTCTAAAGGCAGTACCGGAGGTCAGGATTGAACCTGGATTGCTGGAGCCATGAAGCAGGAACCCTGTTAGCTATGCCACAATAGGGGTGCATTGAAGGGGGAAAGAAAGGGGTAAAAGACTGAGATACATGGGGAGGTAATTTTTGTGTATGGTTGGCAAAGATGACAGAGGTATGGGTCATTGAGGGGATTTAAAGAAGAGAAAGCACATTGCAAATGTGCTATGTTGGAGGACTGAGATAAACAGATCAGGGACCAGGGTGGTACTCTGAAGTGGATATGCTTTGGCAGCAAGCTCTGTGTGTAGAAGGGTCCCGACCCTTCTCTGTGTAGAAGGGTCCCGACCCAAAACATCACCTATCCGTAGAGTCATGGAGTCATAAGGCGTGCAAACAGGCCCAACATGTCCCATCTACATTAGTCCCAAGTGCCCGAATTCAGCCATATCCCCTCAAAACCTGTCTTCTCCATGTACCTGTCTAAATGTCTTTTAATTGTTGTTATAGTACCTGCCTCAACTACCTCCTCCGGTACTTCGTTCTGTACACCCACCATACTTCATGTAAAAAAGTTACCCCTCGGGTTCCTACTAAATCTAGCCCCCCTCACCTTAAACCCATGTCCTCTGGTTCTTGATTCCCCTGCTCTGGACAAGAGACTCTGTGCATTTACCCAATCTATTCTTCTTTATTCTTCTTATAATTTTGTGCACTCTATAAGAACTGCCCTCATCCTCTTGCGCTCCAAGGAATAAAGTCCTAGCCTGCTCAATCTCTCCCTCAAGCTCAGGTCCTCGGGTCCTGGCAACATCCTGGCAAATCTTTTCTGCACCCTTTCCAGCTTGACGACATCCATGTTCTCCAGAGAGGCTGCCTGAGCCGCTGAGTTACTCCAGCACTTTGTGTCCTTTAGTTTTACTTTGTGTGAGTTTGATCTCATAGGTTGGAATGTGAGCAAGTGGGGCATTGAAGTAATTATGTCTGAAGATTTCAAACGCTGAGATGTGAGCTTCAGCCACAGGTGAACTGCACATCTGCCTTCAAATGTCATTCTCCCTTCATTTGCTGTCCATATGCTTATCTAAACGCCTCTTATGCAATGATTCAAGATGGCGCCAAAGCTAGGCGACCCTTTGGGTGCTGGTCCCAAACATAGATCTGTTGTCATTCATTACAATCGCTCCATTCTTTTAAATCTGTATTTCAACAATAGCAATCCTGACACTAAATATGCCACCCTTTATCCTGTATCTGTACGCTGTGGGCGGCTTGATTGTATTCATGTTTAGTCAAGCGTCAAAAGTGTTTTACTGTCATATGTCCCGAAACGGAACAATGAAATTCTTACTTGCAGCAGCACAACAGTCTTTTCACGGACTGGATAGCACGCAACAAAAAGCTTTTCACTGTACCTCAATACACATGACAGAACTAAACTACACTGAACTGTTTCTCATTGCCACAGGGGGCTGTGGAGGCCAACTCAGTGGATATTCTTAAGGCAGAGATAGACAAGTTCTTGATTAGAACGGGTGTCAAGGGTTATGGGGAGAAAGCAGGAAAATGGGATTAGGTGGCAGAGATCAGCCATGATTGAATGGCGGAGCGTACTTGATGGGCCGAATGGCTAATTCTACTACTACAATTTGTGAACTAAACTATGCTATCTTATCTGTTTCTGTTTCTGCCACTTCCTCAGGAAGCACGTCCCGGGCACCATGTTCAGGAACAGTTACTTTCTTACAACTAGCAGGTTCTTGAATCGAGCTTCACAACCTTAAACCAACCTCGACAAAGGAACACTATGGACCAACTATGGACTTGCTGTTTTTTCTAATTGTGTTTTTCTCTAATGTCTTGTGTTTTGCAAGGTCTGTTTTCTTTTCACTGACTTGCAGAATTTCTGTGTCATTTTGGTATAATGGATGTTTTTGCATGCTTGCCTGTGCCTCTGTGCCTGTGATGCTGCTGCATGCAAGATTTTTATTGTACCTGTACTTCACCGTACTTGTGTGTAGGACTGTAAACTCAACTTTAGTTTATTAGGTGTACTGAGATACTGTGATAAGCCTTTTTGTTGCGTGTTATCCAGTCAACAGAAAGATTGTACATGACGTACAGGTACGTCCAAAGACGTACAGGTATGTAGGTTAATTGGCTGGGTAAATGTAAAAATTGTCCCTAGTGGGTGTAGGATAGTGTTAATGTACGGGGATCACTGGGCGGCACGGACTTGGAGGGCCGAAAAGGCCTGTTTCCGGCTGTATATATATATGATATGATAATAATCAAGTCGTCCATTGTGTACAGATATAGGATAAAGAGAATGACGTTTAGTGCAAGTTAAAGTCCAGTAAAGTCCCATTCAAGATAATCCGGGGATCTCCAATGAGGTCGTTGATAGGTCAAGACCACTCTCTTGTGGTTGATAGGATGGTTCAGTTGCCTGACAACAACTTGGAAGGAACTATCCCTGAATCTGGAGATGTGCGTTTTCACATTTCTGCAACTCTTTCCTGATGGGAGAGGGGAGCAACAGGGGTGAGAATGGACCTTGATTATGCTGGTGCAACGTGAAGTGTAGATAGGGTCAATGGAAGGGTGGTTGACTTGACTTACAACTCTCTGTTAAACTAATTACCTTGTAAATCACCTTCAAACTAATTTCCCTCTCACCTTAAAGCTTTGCCCTCAAAGCAGGATAGGATCAGTTGGTAAACCTTGTGGTAGCATTGAAAGGCATCTCAGAAACACTCGTATGGAAATTAACCGAGAATGAACCAAGAACAGGCCATTCAGCTCCTCAAGACTGTCACATCTTGACTGATTTGTATCTCTCTCCCCCATCTCCGGGTTCTATGACCCCCTTATTCCCTGCCTAACAGACATCTATGTACTATCTATTCCTCTCCAAGTAGGAGGAAGTTATTTTGGCCAATGGAGGAGATGCCAGGATTGATATCTCACTGATGCCTTCAAAATATGATGCAGCAGTCTGACCAACTATTCCTTTATATAAAATCATCACAGTTGGCAGAGTTAAGTCACTGATCAGAGCGGGTTCCAACGTCAAGATAAAAAACACCAAAATCCTTTCCAGATAAGACCATAATACATAGGAGCAGAGTTAAGTCACTGATCAGAGCGGGTTCCAACGTCAAGATAAAAAACACCAAAATCCTTTCCAGTTAAGACCATAAGACATAGGAGCAGAATCAGGCCTTTTGGCCCATCGAGTCTACTCCGCCATTCAATCATGACTGATCTGCCTTTCCCCCTCAAATCCATTTTCCTGCCTTCTCCCTGTAACCTTTCACGCCCTTACTAACCAAGAAGCCATCAATCTCCGCTTTAAAAATACCCAATGATTTGGCCTCCGTCACTGTCTTGTGGCAATGAATTGCATAGATTCACCACCCTCTGGCTAATAATAATAATAATAATAATAATAATAATAATAATGCATTACATTTGTATAGCGCTTTTTTAAACACTCAAAGATGCTTTACAGGGTTTACTAAAACATAGAAAAAATATATAAAATAAGTAAACGAACAGAAAAGGAAAAATAAGGTGAGGTGACGGTCAGTGGTTGAAGGCAGTGCTGAACAGGTGAGACTTCAGTGATGTTTTTTTGAATGTGGTGAGTGAGGAGGAGTCTCTGATGGTCTGAGGTAGTGAGTTCCAGAGGGTGGGAGCAGCGATGGAGAAAGCCCTGTCCCCCCAGGATCTGAGTTTGGTCCGGATGGGGGGGGACAGGAGGTTAGCAGCAGCAGAGCGGATGGTACGGGTGGGAGTGTGTCTGTGGAGGAGGTCAGTCAGGTAGGATGGGGCCAGGTTATGGAGGGCTTTGTAGGTCATGAGGAGGATTTTGTACTGGATTCTCTGGGGGATGGGGAGCCAGTGGAGCTTGTAAAGGACAGTTCCATTTGAAAAGTACGTCCTTTTATTCTGAGGCTGTACTAGACTCTTCCACTACTGGAGGCATCCTCTCCACATCCACTCTACCCAGGCCTTGTGCAGATTGGAAAGATGCAACCTACTAAGGAGCTAATTTGATGGGCAAACTCATCTACATTTTTCCTTTCGTTTTTAGTATAGATTTTTTCGTTTAGAGATATAGTGCGAATACAGGCCCTTCGCCCCACGGAGTCCACGCCGACCAGCGTACCCCACACACTAATCCTTTACACACTTTAGGGACAATTTACAATTTTACCAAGTCAATGAACCTACAGACCTGTATGTCTTTGGAGTGCGGGAGGAAACCAGAGCACCTGGAGAAAACCCGCTCAGGTCATGGGGAGAACCTGCAAACTCCGTACAGACGGCACCCATCGTCAGGATTGAACCTGGGCCTCTGACGCTGTAAGGCAGCAAATCTGCCGCTGCACCACCGTGCCGTTACAATGGCCTTCACTCCAGCAATCCTGTGGAACGCAGCAAGCTAGGGGTTGAAGTGTCAGTGGGAGAACATTTTTGTCCTCTCCACGAGGACCATGGGCAGCGTAAACATACATAGTCCCCTTCCCAGGGATGGGGAGTCAAGAACCAGAGGACAACATAGGTTTAAGTTTAAAGGGGAAAGATTTCATAGGAACCTGAGGAGCAACTATTTCACACAGAGGGCGGTATATTTCAGGAACGAGCTGCCATAGGAAGTGGTTGAGTCAGGTACAGTAACAATATTTAAAAGACAGGGTCAAATGGAGAGATACGGGTCAAATAGGGCAAATGGGACTGACTGAGTTGGAGATCTTGGACGGCATAGACAAGTTGGGCCAAAGGGCCTGCTTCCATGCTGTGTGGCTGTACGAGCAGAAGCTTCAAGGTAACTATGGACAAGTGAAAGGATGGTGTACAAGGTTGGTTCTTGAGTTGGGACAAAGACAATTTCAATACCTTAAGACAGGACCTGGGCAAATGAGAAGGGGAACAGCAGCTGCCAGGTTGGTCCACATCCGACAGATGGGAGTCATTCAAAACTGGAAGTAATAGGTGTTCAGGGCGTTCCCAGGCGATAGATAATGTCATTAAGTCTTAGTAATGTTGGCTCTCAAGGGTAAAATTTAAAAAAAAGAATAATAAGTGGAGAAAAGAAAGAAGTGTGTTGCAAGCACAGGGCGTCACGGTGGCATTGCGGTAGAGTTGCCGCCTTACAGCGCCGGAGACCAAAATTCGATCCTGACTACAGTGGGGAGTTTGTATGCTCTCCCCATGATCGCGTGAATTTTCTCTGGGTTCTGTTTTCTCCCACATTCCAAAGGCATACAGGTTTGGAGGTTAATTGCTTTGGTAATAATTGTAAATTGTCCCTAGTGTGTAGGATAGTACTAGTGTACGGGGTGATCGGCTGGTCGGCACGGAGTCGGTGGGCCGAAGGGCCTGTTCCCATACTGCATCCTTAAACTAAACTAAACTAAATAAATAGAGAAAATAAAGAAGTTTGTTGCAGGTACATAGAACGGAAAACAGGAAAGGCACAACAGGCACATCAAGGAAAGTCAGCATCGTTTTCTTAGCAGTAGAACCCGTCTGACTGATTTGACTAAAGTTTTGGAAAAAGTGGTAAAGGGTATTGATGAAAGCTGTGTTCTTCATGAAATCCAGTGCGTTGGTAAATTGCGTCCAAAATTGGCTTTGTAATTTGTAATAGGGGACAAAGGGCAATGGTGAAGGGTTGCTTTTGTGATTAGATTAATGATGTATCATAGGGATCATTACTGTTTATCATTAACCGTAGCAATTTGGATGTGAATATAGAAAGTGTGAGTAATGTTTGCAGATAACATTAAAATTGGTGTTGTAGTTGATAATGAAGAGCGTGAATAATGAATGGCCTGGACTGAGTGGATGTGGAGAGGATGTTTCCACTAGTGGGAGAGTCTAGGATCAGAGGCCATAGCCTCAGAATAAAAGGACGTACCTTTAGAAAAGAGATAAGGAGGTATTTGTTTAGTCAGAGGGTGGTGAATCTGTGGTAGTTATTGCCACAGACGACCGTAGAGGCCAAGTCAATGGATATTTTTAAGGCGTAGATTGACAGATTCTTGATTAGTAAAGGTGTCAGGGGTTATGGGGAGAATGCAAAAGAATGAGCTTGAGAGGGAAAGATAGATCAGCCATGATTACATGGTGTAGAATTGATGGGCCGAATGGCCTAATTGTGCTCCGGGAACCTATGACTTTATGAAGGAGGGATAGGTAAGCTGGCTAAGAAAGTATACAGTGTGGCGGCGCCACTACAACAGCATGTTAAGGCAGCACAGTGGCACAGCGGTAGAGTTGCAGCCTCACAGCACCAGAGACCCGGGTTTGATCCTGATCTTGGATGCTATCTGTGTGCAGTTAGTATGTTCTCCCTGTGACTGTATAGGGCTTCTTCCAACACTCCAGTTTCCACCCTTATGGCAAAAGATGTGTAGATTAGGGTTTGTAGATTAATTGTCCTCTGTAAAATTGCCCCGGCGTGCAGGAAGTGGATGCAAAAGTGGGATAACACAGAACTAGTGTGAACAGGTGATTGATGGTGGGCGTAGACTCGGTGGGCCAGAGGACCTGTTTCTATGCTGTTTATTTCAATCAATAAAGCATATGGAATATTTGTATGTATTAGCTGTGGCATAGATCGTAATAGCAGAGAGCTATGGTACAACTTTATAAAAACTTGGTTAAGCCGTAGGTGGAGTACTGTGCACAGTTCTGGTCACCCCATTGTAGGAAGGACATGCTTGTACTGGGGAAGGGATGGGTGCAGAGGAGATTCTCCAGGATGTTACTTGAGATGGATTTCATTCATGAGGATAAATTGGACAGGCAGAGTTCTCTTTCTATGGAATGTAGAACATAGACCTAGATGAGCGGCACAATGGCTCAGCGGTAGAGTTGCTGCCTTACAAAATGTGATCCTGATTATGGATGCTGTCTGTGTGAAGTTTGTACGTTCTCCCTGTGACTGTGTGGGTTTTCTCCAGGTGCTCCGGTTACCTTGCTCTTTCCAAAGACGTGTGGGTTTGTAGGTTAATTGGCTTCTTTAAATTGTCCCTCGCGTGTAGGATGGAACTAGTGTACGGGTGATCATTGGTCGAGCAACTCTGTGGGCCGAAGGGCCTGTTTCCACACTGTATCTCTAGAACTAAAACAAACTGAAACAGTACATCACAGGCACAGGCCCTTCAGCCCACAAGGTCTGTGCTGAACATGATGCCATGATACTCTTTTCTGTCTGCACATAATCCATATCCACCCCCCCCCCCCCCATTCTATGCATACCCATATCCCGATCCAAAGGTCTCTTAAATGACATTATCATTGAATTGAATTGAATTGAATTGAATTGAATTGAATTGAATTGAATACATTTTATTAGCCAAGCTTGTATACATACAAGGAATTTGCCTTGGTGCTTTGCTCGCAAGGATAACAACACCATATACAGTAAACAATTAAAAATAAAACATTATAATTTAAACAAGTGAAGAATGAAATAAAATACCAGAGGAAAAGGAGGCTACAGACTTTTGGTTGGCGCAGCGGTAGAGTTGCTGCCTTACAGCGAATGCAGCGCCGGAGACTCGGGTTCGATCCTGACTACGGGTGCTATACTGTACGGAGTTTGTACGTTCTCCCCATGACCTGCGTGGGTTTTCTCCGAGATCTTCGGTTTCTTCCCACACTCCAAAGATGTACAGGTTTGTAGGTTAATTGGCTGGGCAAATGTAAATATTGTTTCTAGTGGGTGTAGGATAGTGTTAATGTGTGGGGATCGCTGGGCGGCGCGGACCCGGTGGGCCGAAGGGCCTGTTTCTGCGCTGTATCTCTAAAAATAAAAATAAATAAACCTTCTGCTCGTGGAAAAAAAGCTGTTTTTATGTCTGGCTGTGGCAGCTTTGACAGTCCAGAGTCGCCTTCCAGAGGGAAGTGCTTCAAAGAGTTTGTGGCCAGGGTGAGAGGGGACAGAGATGATCTTGCCCGCTCGCTTCCTGGCCCTTGCAGTGTACAGTTCATCGAGGGGGGAAGGTTGCAGCCAACAACCTTCTCAGCTGATCGAACGATGCGCTGCAGCCACCGGATGCCCTGCTTTGTGGCTGAGCCAAACCAGACCATGATGGAGAAGGTGAGGATGGACTCAATGATGGCAGTATAAAACTGGACCATCGCTGCCTGTGGCAGATTGTGTTTTCTCAGCTGCCGCAGGAAGTACATCCTCTGTTGGGCCTTTTTGACTGTGGAGTCGATGGTGGCCCCCCATTTAAGGTCCCTGGAGATGATGGTTCCAAGGAACTTAAATGACTCCACAGATGTGACTGTGGTGTTGTTGATGGTGAGTGGGGGGGAGGGGAGGGGGCACTCTCCTAAAGTCTACAATCAATTCCACTGTCTTAAGAGTCATGAGCTCATAAGTCATAAGTCATAACTGTCATAAGTGCCTCTGGCATCTTTGGACTGTGGGAGGAAACCAGAACACCGGGAGAAAATCCACGTGGCCATAGGGGGAATCGTACAAACTCTGTACAGACAGAACCCGTAGTCAGGATCAGGGCCGCTTTTACAGCATTATGGGCCCCCGGGCAAAGCAGTGTACTGGGGCCCCTACCGTTACTCTCCCCCACCCCCCTTTCCCTACCAGCCCCCCCCTGTCGTGCCGGCGAAAAGCACTTACCGAAAAGCACTTAGCGATGGACTTAGGGTGCTACATTGTTGCGAAAAGCACTTACAGATCGCTGTGAGAAGCACTTAGTGACCGAAAATGTTGCGAAAAAAGCACTTATTGAACCTACATTTTTAAAGTAGTATTTATTTATTGCAAGTCACTTAACATACACAGATCAGCATGGGGCCCCTATGCTCGTGGCCCCCCGGGCAAGTGCCCATCAGGCCCATGCGTTAAGACGGCCCTAGTCAGGATCGAGCCCGGGTCTCTGGGCGCTGTAAGGCAGCAACTCCACCATGCCGCCCTGTCAGAGATGTAACATTTGTGAGGAAGAAACAGTGCCTTAGTGTGCGAGAGGGGAGGTGTTTCAAAAGGTTGAAGTATTGAGACAAGCATCTGATTCACCAAGGCATAAATGCTGGAAAATGGGATCAGTGTAGTTTGGTATGTCATGGTCGGAATGGGCACGGTGGGCAGAGGGCCTGTCTCTGTGTAGAAACAAAGAACTGCAGATGTTCCTTAATACACAAAAGGACACAAAGTCCTGGAGTAACTCAGCAGGTCAGGCAGCATCTCTGGAAAGCATGGGTCGCGTTGAGACACTCTCGAGAATGCCTCCACCACCACCCCGCGGCAGCACGTTCCAGCCAACCACCACCCTCTGTGTAAAAAAAACATGCCCCACACATCTTCTGTAAACTTTGTCCTCTCACCTTAAAACAATGCCCTTCAGTATTTGATATTCCCATGGTTAATAAAGCTATGCCCTCTAGTATTTCATAGGTTTCAAAGGTTTCAAAGGTCTTTTATTGTCGCATGTACCAATTAAGGTACAGTGATATGCAAATTATTATACAGCCGTACGAAAAAAAACCAACAAGATACACAACTACATAAAGGTTAACATAAACATCCACCACAGCGGATTCCCCACATTCCTCATGGTGATGGAAGGCAAAAATTCCTCTTCCTCTTTATTTCTCCCGCGATCGGGGCGGTCGAACCATCCATCGGGGCGGTCGAACCATCCATCGGGGTGATCAAAGCTCCCACATCTGGTGGTCGAAGCTCCCACGTCAGGCCGGCCGAAACTCCCGCGGCTTGGAGTTCCCGATGTCATTCTCAGACCGGAGACCGCGGGCTCTGTGATGTAAGCCCGCAAGCACCCTCAGTTGGAGCTCCAAGGTCGATCCCTGGCAAAGGGATCGTGAGCTCCGTGATGTTAAAGTCCCGTAGGCTCCCCGTGGTGGAGCTGTCAAAATCGGTCTCCAGCAAAGGCCGCCAACTCCTCGATGTTAGGCCGCAGTGCGGACGGAGATACGATACAGAAAAAAATCGCATCTCCATCGGGGGAAGAGACTAGAAAATATTTCCCCCAACCCCCGCATAAAACAAGCTAAAGAACACTAAAAACATACATTTAACACAAAGAAGGTAAGGACTGTTGGCGAGGCAGCCATTGCTGGTGTCACCTGCTGGACACAATTTGATATTCATATTGTTAATAAAGCTGTGCCCTCTAGTATTTGACATTTCCATGGTTAATTCACGAAAGTGCTCGACCCAAAACGTCACCTATCCACATTCTCCAGAGATGCTGCATGACCTGCTAAGTTACTCCAGCACTTTGTGGCCTGTTTCTGTGTTGTGTGGCTATCACTATGTGATACACTGGTCGGTGAAACTGTAAATTGCCACGGCATTGGTGGATGGCAGAAGAACTGGGATGGCAGGAATTTATGGCTACACAGAAGGCAATAGATTGCAGGGAAATAGAGAGGGGATGGGACTGATGGTGCGTGCGTGCGTGTGTGTGTGCGTGCTGTCAGAGTCAGCACAGACTTGATGGGCCGAATCATCTCTTTCTGAGCAGTACGTAATGCAGGAGCAGGAGGAGGCCACTCTGCCCCTCCATTGTTCCCAGCCCTGTCATCAGATCACAGCAGATGTGAACTCCATGTTTTTTACCTTCATCCGTTAATCTTTTACCCCATTATCGAGCATCCAGAGGTTCATAAATTCATAAAACGTGGGAGCAGAGTTATGCAATTTGGCCCATCGTGTCTCCTCCGCCATTCAATGTTGGCTGAACCATCTTTCCCTCTCAACCTCATTCTCCTGCCTCCCCCCCCCATACCCTTTGACACCCTTACCATCTACCTTAAAAAAAATAGATGCCTTAAAAGAACAATCAAAGACTTTGCTTCCACTGAGGGAAAGAGCGTTACTGTTGACTGTTTCAGTCTCCATGGATGCTGCCTGACCTGCTAGGTGTCATATCTACGCCAGTCCCACCTGCCCAAGTTTGGCCCGTATCCACCTGCACCATTCCAATTTATGTACCTGTCCAAAATGTCTTTTAAATGCTGTTATAGAACTTGCCTTAACTGCCTCTTCTGGCAGCTCATCCCATACAACCACCACCCTCTGTGTGAAAAAGTTCCTATTAAATCTTTCTCCTCTGACCTGAAACCAATGTCGGTGTTTCTGTTATTTTTCTATTTCTTTAGTTTAGTTTAGAGATACAGCATGGAAACAGGTACTTAGGCCCACCGACCATCGATCACCTGTTCACACTAGCCCTACACACTAGGGGCAATCTGCAGAGTCTAATTAACCTGCAAACCTGCACGTCTTTGGCACGTGAGCGGAAACCGGAGCACCCGGTGAAAACCCACGCGGTCACAGGGAGGACGTGCAAACTCCACACAGACAGCAGCCGAGGTCTGGATGTGTTGCTGCGAGGCAGCTCTACCAGCTGCACCACTGTGCCGCCCTTCTGATCACAAGACTCACGGCCGCTTGTTATAACCCAGGGAAATAAGAGGGAATACTTGTTAAAATGAGAGGAAAGAAAATAAATAAGGGAAATGGGGATGAAGGGCTAACGTTTTGTCTTCTTTCTCCGATGTAGATGATCTTCCCGGCATGGGTGTTCCTGGAATACTGGGACACGAATGAATGTACGGACTGCTGTGATTCCTGCCAATACCCGTCTCCCTGCTGCCAAACCTGCGATTGCCAGCAATGCTCTCAGCGTCTGGACTGCTCCCCTTGCGTGACCTGCGACTGTACCAAATGCCCAAAATGCCGGCCCTGTGATGCCTGCCCTCGCTGCGAATGCAGACCCTGCCGAAAGTGCCCGCCCTGTAAATCCTGCGCTGCATGCGAGTGCCCCCGCTGCCAGGACTGCCAGGTGTGCAGCCCCTGCACTACATGCGAGTGCCCCACCTGCCGCGCATGCCCCGAGTGCAGGCCCTGCCAGTCCTGCGACTGCAAGAAAGCCTGCGAGTGCCCCCCCTGCAAGCCCTGCTGCCCCAGCACATGCCCCTGTGCATGCCCCCAATGCAAGCCCTGCCCTGACTGCAAGTGCCAACCCTGCCCTGAGTGCAAGTGCAAACTGTGCCCTGAGTGCAAGTGCCAACCGTGCCCTGAGTGCAAGTGCAAACCCTGCCCTGAATGCAAGTGCCAACCCTGCTGCCAGAATGCACCATGCGCCTGCTGCCGCACCTGCTCCTGCAGGGATTGTTGTCAGAACTTCTGCGGATGCCTGGGTGCCATCTGCATCGTCTGCCAGGATAGCGACTGCACCTGCCCTGAATTCTGCAAATGCAAGCCAAGCCAATGCATCCGAAAATTTCCGGTAAGCAAAGCAAGCAGTCGATTACTTCTCAAAGAGTCATAGTCATAGAGTCAAACAGCGAGGAAACAGGCCCTCTGGCTCAACTTGCCCACGCTGACCAACAAGCCCCATCTACACTGGTCCCACCTGCCTGCATTTGGCCCATCTATATACTAAAACTCTCGTTTGTTTGTTTGTTTGTTTGTTCGTTTATTTGTTCCTGAACTACAGCCAAAACGGTACATGATAGCGCAACACTTTTAGGCCCACCTTACTCACCGTCGTACCTTTGATGCTAATGGAAGAAGTTTCATTGAAATCGGTGTTATATTTTTTAAGTTATTCACATTTTAAAGTTTAAATTTATCTCCTAGGGAGGGAGGGGGAGGGAGGGAGGGAGGGGGCGATGGGAGGGAGGGGAGGGAGAGGGAAGGGGGAGTGGGGGAGGGGAGGGTGCTGCACCAATGCAGGAGAGGTTGAGGCCCAACGGGTCCACTTGGTCTAGTATCCCTCTAAACCTGTCCTATCCATGTACCTATCTGTATGTTTCTTAAACATTACAATAGTCCCTGCCTCAACTACCTCCTCTGGCACCTTATTCTATATACCTACCACCCTTGGTGTAAAAAAAAGATACCCCTCAAGTTCTTATTAAATCTTTCCCCCCTCACCTTAAACCTGTATCATCTAGAACTTGATTCCCCTACTCTGGGTAAGAGACTCTGCATCTACCCGATCTATTCCTCTCATGAGAGGAATACACTAAACTAAATTGAACTAAACAAGGCAGCTAAACTAAACTAAACTAACTAAACTAAACTAAAATAATCACTAGTCATAGAGTCATGCAGCATGGAAACAGGCTCATCAGCCCAACTTGTTGACTGGTGCCCATCAACACTATTCCCATTTGCCTGCGTTTAGCCCATATCCCTCTAAACCTTTCCTCTACATGTATCCCTCCAAATATCCTTTAAATGCTGTTACAATACTTTAGTTTCGTTTAGTCTCGTTTATTTCACTTTAGTTTACTTTAGTTTTAGTTGACTTTAGTTTTAGTTTAGCTTTTGTTTATTATTGTCATGTGTACCAATGTATACCAAGGTAAGAGAAAGGGAATTAATGTTTTAGGTCAAAGACCTTTTTATTCATTTATTTTAGTGTATTACAGCACGGAAACAGGCCCTTCGGCCCACCAAGTCCATACTGACCAGTGATCCCTGCACACTAACACTATCCTACACACACTCGTACAGGTTTATGGGTTAATTGGCTTTGGTGAAAAATTGTAAACTGCTCCGAGTGTGCAGGATAGTGCTAGTGTACGAGGTGATCACTGGTCGACACAGACGCGGTGGGCCAAAGGGCCTGTTTCCCATTGTAATCTTAACCCAAAGAAACACCTTCACCCTCTCTGTTATTTTGGCCACTAAAGGGGGATTAAAAATTCTGTGATGGGGAGGAGACAATTGAAGTAGAAAGTAAAGAACACTGGAAAATGCTGCCCTTAAAATTGAAAAAGGACGTACATTTAGAAAGGAGATGAGGAAGAATTTCTTTAACGATAGGGTGGTGAATCTATGGAATTCATTGCCACAGACGGTTGTGGAGGCCAAGTCATTGAGTATTCTTAAAGCAGAACTTGACAGTTACCTGATTAGTATGGGTGTCAAAGATTACGGGTTAAAGGCAGGAGAGTGGGTTTGAGAAGGAAAGATAGATCGGCCATGATTGAATGGCGGAGTAGACCCGATGGGCCGAATGGCCTACTTCTGCCCCTATGACTTATGAACTTATGAAATCACCACAATAACCCCCAACAAAAAATGCATTTAAAGTACTGAAAGGTTGAATATTATGAAAGTATAACCATGCTCTCACGCCATTTTTATAGTTTATTCCTACATTTTTGAGAACCTTCTCATAATACAAGTTGAGAGAAGCACGGTGTATCAGATCACCCTTCTCCACCATTGCGAGAGGTAGGAGCGAGGCCGGGCCGAGGTGGATGTGCCGCGCTGCCGAATACAAAGGGGGACCCAGCGTGGTGGACCCCCCGAGAATGAAGGGGTACCCGGTGTGGGGGAGGATGAGGTCAGGATGAGTACTTTTTGGAACTTTGTCAGCGCCTTTGTGGTAACTCTTTGTGTACTTTGTTTGCAAAAATAAATAATTTCACTGCACCTCGGTACGAGTGACAATAAAGTATCATCATCATCATCATCAAGCTCCTGGGCGCGTTACCAATTGTTTTTTTCTCTCTCTCTCCTAGCTCTGCATCCTAATTTTCTGTGTGATTGGATTGATTGGATCTGCATACGGCTTCATTGTGTCATCAGTGGCGTTGGATACCGGTCCACTGTGCCGCGTAACACAGCTCGGTGAATGGAGACATCCTTTCAGCAAAGGGTAGGAGCAGAAGACCAAATTGGTTCAGTGTGAGCCGGTCGGTCTCCTTGTTTCATTCAGCACCGCATTCTCCTCAGCCTCAAAGGTTCCGGGTTCATGCCGGTATGCACGGGTGGCACAGCTGGTAGAGCCACTGCCTCACAAGACCAGAGGCCCAGGTTCGATCCTGACCTCAGGACCTGTGTGCGTGTGAAGTCTGGTGACCACATGGGTTTTCCTCCGGGTGCTCCATTTTCCTCCCGCATCCTAAATAAGTGCGGGTTTGTAGGTTTATCAGCCTCTGAATTGCCTCTAATGTGAAGGGAGTGGATGCGAAAGTGACTTTCGACTTTAGAGTTGAGAGATACAGCATGGAGACAGGTCCTTCGGCCCTCAGAGTCCACACCGACCAGCGATCACCCTCGACACTATCCTACACTCTAGGGACCACTTTACCTTTTTTTTTTGCCGAAGCCAATTAACCTACAAACCTGTATGTCTTTGAAGTGTGGGAGGAAACTGGAGCACCTGGAGAAAATACACACGGTCACAGGAAGTACGTACAAAATCTGTACTGATAGCTCCCGTAGTCAGGATCGAACCCTGATCTCTGGCGCTGTAAGATGGCAACTCTACCGCTGCACCACTGTGCCGCCTTGGTTTGACTTCGCAAAATGCAATACCTCACACATATCTGCATTTAACTCAATTAGTCATTCCATAGCCCACTTGCCCAGTTGATCAAGAGTTATAACACTCAAGTGCCCTGCCAGTGAAAAAGTTGCCTCTCAGGTTCCCATCAAATCTTGCCATTCTCACCTTCAACCTATGTGGCCATGGCGCTGTTTTGAAGAAGTCTTTAAATGATAAATTCATACACTTTAAACATATTACTGAACTTCAAATATAAAAATGTTCCTTGAGTACAGGAGTGGTGCAGAGGTAGAGTTTCTGCCTTACAGCACCAGGGACCCGGGTTCAACCCTGACTACGGGTGCTGTCTGTATGGAGTTTGTACATTCTCCCTGTGACCATGTGGGTTTTCTCTGGGTGCTCTGGTGTCCTCCCACACTAAAGGCGTACAGGTTCGTAAGTTAATTGGCTTCAGTAAATTGTCCCTAATGTGTAGGGTAGTGCTATTAGTATTGTTGGACGGCTCAGACTTGGTGGGCCGAAGGACCTGTTTCCACGCTGTATCTTTAAAGTCTAAAAGGGCATGTCCTCTGAGAGGTGTCTAACGGTATGGCGTAGGCCGCTGAGAAGCCGAGATACCGAAGTTGGCTACGGGAACGGATCTGCCGGCTCTGGCCGGGCCAGAGTTCCAGAGCCCCGCTGTAAGATGGCAAACTCAACCCACCGATTGGCCGCGGAAGTCCCGAAGAGGTGGCGATCTGCCGCCTCGCCCGGCCTGGGCGTCACATTCTCAGGGGGACTTCCAGGGAGCGTGGATTTCAAGCGCGCTCTAATAATTTGGCCCGGATTAAAGGAGGTGCCGGACCACCAGTGGTGGACCTGTACTCAGGAGACTTTCTTTATGGATTTCTTTGTAGATTTGTGAACTATTCTTTATGCTTGGTTGACAGGAATTACCTGAATGATCCCAACCTGTGGAACAAGTGTATGGAGCCGGAAAATGTGATCCCTTGGCACGTCAGGTTGTTCTCCATCCTGCTGGTGACCAGTGCTGTTCAGTTCATTATTTGTGTCGCGCTACTCGTCAATATTCTGTTCGGACTGTTCTGCAAACACAGTCAATGTTTCAAGGTAATCCCAGCAAGATCCGTCAAAGTTTGACTAAACTTTCGTAAGAGACCCCGAGTTGGCCAAGTAATGGCGTCTTCAGCAATCCAGCAACGATTTAGGCTTAATGTGGAGGAAGGAACTGCAGATGTTAGTTTGCCCCGAAGATAGACACAATAAAGCTGGAGTAACTCAGCCGGTCAGGCAGCATCTCTGGAGAAAAGGAACAGGTCTTGTTTCACTCTGAAGAAGAGTCTCGACCCATTCCTTTTCTCCAGAGATGCTACCTGACCCGTTGAGTTACTCCAGCTTTTTGTGTCTATCTGTGAATTAGCTTAGTCAGTTCCAGTTAGTTTAGTTTATTGTCACGTGTACCGAGGTACAGTGAAAAGCTTTTTTCCTGCATGCTATCCAGCTGGTGAAAAGACGATACGTGATTGCAATCAAGCCATCCACAGTGTACAGATACAGGCTAACGGGTATAACGTTTAGTGCAAGATAAAAGTGGCCCGGTGAACAGTGGTAGAGTTGCTTCCTTACAGTGCCAGAAACCCAGGTTCGATCCTACCTATGGGTTCTGTTTGTATGGAGTTTGTTCGTTTTCCCTGGGACCACATGGTTTTCCTCCAGGTGCTCCTGTTTCGTCGGTGGGCCGAAGGGCCTGTTTTCGGGCTGTATCTTTAAAGTCTACAAAGTCCTGTAAATTCTGATTAAAGATAGTCCGAGACTCTCCATTGAGGTAGATGGGAGGTCAGGACGGCTCTCTTGTTGGTGATAGGATGGTTCAGTTGCCTGATAACAGCTGGGAAGAAACTGTCCCTGAATTTGGAGGTGTGCACTTTCACACTTCTGTCCCTCTTGCCGAATGGGAGAGGGGAGGAGGGTGCCAGGGGTGAGACTTGACCTTACCTGTGCAGGAGCCTGGCCATGGCAGCATGAAGTAGCTCGGTGCAGCTGCTGCCTCACAGCACCAGAGAACCGGGTTCGATCCTGACCTCCGGTGCTATCGGTGTGGAGTTTGCACGTTCTCCTATGACTGCGTGGGTTTCCTCTGGGTGCTCCGGTTTCATAACAAAGGCAGGAGGGTTTAGTTTATTAGTTTAGATTAGTTTATTATTGTCAAGTGTACCGAGGTACAATGAAAAGCTTTTGTTTGCATGCTATCCAGTCAAAGAAAAGACAGTTATGTTGCTCGATGTAAGAATTTCATTGTTTTGTTTCGAGACATATGACAATAAAGCACTCTTTACTTGACTATACATGAATACGATCAAGCTGCCTAATAGATAAATGGATAATGCGGATAATGCAAAATGGCGGCGTTGCGCAGCAGCTGCGGCTCACCTGCAGTCCGTTTGTCTTTTGTGTTTTCTGTTGTTTTTTTGTCTTAATTGTAGTGTTTAGATGTGATGTATTTTTTTGTGGTTGTGTACTATGTGTGGGGGGGGGGGTTGTAAAATTGTCTCTTCCGAACGGAGACATGACCTTTTTTTCTGGGTTGTGTCTCCGTTCCCGCTGCGGCCTACCATTGGCCATACACCTGGAGCTGGCAGCCTCCTGCTGGGACCACCTTGGGCTCTGGTTAGCAGAGCCCGCGGACCGGACTTACCATCTGCGGATCTGGTTGCCTTCGGAGGCTGTGGTGGAGCTGCTAGAGCGGCTGCGGCTCGCCTTCGGAGGCCTCGGCTGCGGGCCGCGTGGACGTCGGAAGTTCTCAGGCCCTGCCCTGGGTGGGGGCGACATCGGGAGCTCTGGCAGCGGCAGCGGCAGCGTCTTCGCCCGCCCCGAATCGCGGGGCTTGGGTCGGCCCGCTGCGGACCTATCACCGGCCGCGGGATTTTTCTCTGCCCGGCGGGGGCTTCAATGTCGGGAGCCCCAACGTGGCAACTTCAACAGCCTGACCGTGGGAGAAGACGGCAGGGAAGAGAAAATACATTCTGGCCTTCCAGCACAGTGAGGAGGTGACTGGAGGAGACTCACTGTGATGGATGTTTCTTTGTTTTGTTTTGGGTTGGTTTGTGATTGTGTGTGTTATTGCTTATTTTTATTGCTCTTATTGTTGGACTGTGGGTAACGGAATTTCGTCCAAAAGATGACAATAAAGGTTGTCAATAAAGGTTATTCTGATTCTAATGGATAAAGGGTACAACGTTCAGTGCAAGATATAACACTGAAATCCGATAAAGTCCAATTAAAGATAGATTAAAGGTCTCCAATAAGCTATATGTGAGGTCAGGACTGCACTCTAGCTGGTGAGAGGGCTTTTCATTTGCCTGATAACAGCTGGGAAAAACTGTTCCTGAGTCTGGAGGTATGCATTTTCAAACATCTCGACCTCTTGTTTAATGGGAGAGGGGAGAAGAAGGAATGACTGGGGTTAGACTGGTCCTTGATTATGCTGGTGGCCTCGTTGAGAAAACATGAAGTTGCAGTTAAATTGCCCCTTGTGTGTAGGGAATGGATGAGAACTGGTGTGAATGGATGATCGATAGTCGGCGTGGACTCGGTGAGCCGAAGGGTCTGTTTCCATGCTGTATCTCTCCAAACCCTAATGCCATCGTTTCATGCACAGCATATTGGTTTATTATTATTGTCATATATAGTGAGATACAGTGAAAAACTTGGGTTTGCATGCTATCCTGGTAGATCATGCCACACATGAGAGCAATCACAGACATGAGTACAACAGCTGGTACACAAAGAAAAGGAAACAAAGTGGAGAATATAATGTTGCGACTACAGAGAAAGTGCACACAAAAAAAGTGCAAGGGCTGCAATGAGGTAGATTGGAAGATCAGGAATATATACTAAGCACATGAGAGGTCCGTTGATGAGTCTGATCGCAGCGGGGAAGAAGCTATTCTTAAATCTGTTACATGCAAAACCAAGCAGATTATTTGTAATATGGGTGACCAGCGATCACCCGTACACTAGTTCTATCCTACACACTAGGGACCATTTACAGAAGCCAATTAACCTACAAACCTGCATGTTGTTGGAGTGTGGGAGGAAACCGGAGCACCCAGAAAAAACCTACACAGTCACAGGGAGAACGTCCAAGCTCCGTACCGACAGCACCCGCAGTCAGGATCGAACCTGTGTGTCTGGCACTGTAAGGCAGCAACTCTACCGCTGCACCATTGTGCCGCCCCATGTGCCGAGATACCATGCTTTCAGATATAACTTTTAATATTCTCCTGTCCACTGGTTATTCACTTTGCCCTGTAACTGTCACTTTGGTTTGAATGAAAAATAAAATGAGTATGGAAGTTGGGAGGTCATGTTGCAGTTATACATTGGTGAGGCCGCATTTAGAGTATTGTGTTCAGTTCTGGACACTATGTTCTAGGAAAGATGTTAAATTGGCAAGGGTGCAGTGAAGACCTAGAAGGATGTTGCCAGGACTGGTGGGTCTGAGCTGTAGGGAGTTGACCAGGCTGGGACTCTGTTCCCTGGAGTGCAGAAGGATGAGAGGTGATCTTATAGAGGAATAGATCGAGTGGACGCAATGAGTCTCTTGCCCAGAATAGGGGAATCGAGAACCAGAGGGCAAAGGTTTAAGGTGAAGGGGAACAATTTTATAGAAATCTGAGGGGTAACTTTTTCACACAAAGTATGGTGGGTATATGGAATGAGCTGCCGGAGGAGGTAGTTGAGGCAAGGACTATCACAATGTTTAAGAAACAATTAGACAGGTACATGGATAGGACAGGTTTAGAGGGATATGGGCTAAACGCAGGCAGGTGGGACTAGTGTAGATGGGACATGTAGGTCAGTGTGGGCAAGTTGGGCTGAAGTATTTCCACGCTGTATGAATCTAAGACTCTATGATTCTAAATTAAATTTACTTCAAATTAATTTTAAAAACGGCATTATTTTTCATTTACTGTGCAACGGATATTGTAAATTTCTCATAATGCGTATTTTCTCTCCATAGGACTACACTCCCATGTAACTCCAGGCTGAGGTGCGTTCTAAGCAAACCAACAAACGTTTTGTACCTTTTAAAAAAAAAAGAGCTGAGAATGGATTAACTGAGATTTCTATATTATGGACACTTGCGATATTGAAGAGATTCATGCAACGAAGTATTTTGCCTTTCAAATTTTTACAAATCTATGACAATAAATCATGCATTAGGCATTATCAAAAAAATAAAAAAAAAACCTGTGCAAAAGTGAATGTTAGTTCTCAAATGACTTTTAACCCCAGGGTAAAGCTTTGTTCAAACGTTTAATATTCTGAGTGTATGGAAGTTACTTTTTATTCAAGCGGAAATTTGGTTGGCGCAAGTCTAAAATGAAATGCTTGTAAAATCAAAACAAGAGCGGTACGGTGGAGCAGCGGTGGAGCTACTGTGTTACAGCACCCGAGACCGAGGTTCGACCCTGACTACGGCTGCTGTCTGTGCGGAGTCTGTACGTTCCCCCCTTGACCTGCATGGGTTTTCTCAGAGATCTTTGGTTTCCTCCCACACTCCAAAGAAGTACAGGTTTGTAGATTAATTGGCTTGGTATAAATGTAAAATTGTCCCTAGTGTGTGTAGGACAGTGTTAATTAGCGGGGGTCGCTGGTCGGCGTGGACTCAGTGGGACGAAAGTCTGTTTCCATGCTGTATTTCTAAACTAAAACAAATTTCAGCCGCCCATATACATTAGTAAACTTTGGACTTTGCATGGTCAAGGATTCTTGTTTGGAAGTGCCGTTGCACTGGATGTTTTCTGGCATCGAACCAACCGTTTGAAAAGTTTGATAGAGTCACTAGTCAAGTAAACTGAGATCATATTACGGCAGTTCTGGGAGGTTCTAGTGTATCAGTGCGATCACTGAATACCATGTTTAATTGTGTTAGTGTTCCCTACATTATTGTGTTTCCTACATTCATTGTGTTCAGTTCTGGGCATATTACAGGAAAGATGTTATCAAGTGCAAAGGGTACAGAGAGAAGATTCACAAGGATGTTGCCAGGATTCGGGGTTCTGAGCTATAGGGAGAGGTTGAGCAGGCTGGGACTCTATTCCTTGGAGTGCAGGTATATAAAATCATGAGAGAAATAGATCAGGTAAATGCTCAGAGTCTTTTGCCCAGAGTAGGGGAATCGAGAACCAGAGGACATAGATTTAAGGTGAAGGGGGAAAGATTTAATAGGAATCTGAGGGATACCTATTTCACATAAAGGGTGGTGGATGTATGGAATGAGCTGCCGGACGGGAGTAGTTGAGGCAGGGACTATTGCAATGTTTAATAAACAAAAACAGATATATGGATAGGACAGGTTTAGAGGGATATGGGCCAAACGCAGACAGGTGGGACTAGTGTAGCTGGGACATGTTGGTCGGTGTGGGCAAGTTGCGCTGAAGAGCCTGTTTCCATGCTGTATCACACTATGACTATGACATTAGACAATATAGACAATAGACAATAGGTGCAGGAGGTGGCTATTCGGCCCTTCGAGCCAGCACCGTCATTCAATGTGATCATGGCTGATTAGCTCTTACCCCTGGAATGACGCTTGAGTGTGTTCACATTGAGAGAGATGCCCATAGACAACCTGGTACCAAACTAAATTTCCAATTGCTTAGCCAACTCTGTCCCTGCATGTTGTCCGTGGTGGCAGAAATATGATCGGAAATGGAGACCATGATCTCTTTGATTCAGTGGTATGGGCAACCGAGCGTAATTTTTTACCTCAGCACAGCTTCCACTCCTCAGCCATTTATCACTAAATGTACCTTCACTGTCTATCCCTGTATCAAGCCTGCCTTACCCCAACTGTTGCTTGAAGCCTGACTCCATGCTTTTACTTTCCAGATTTAAATGCTCTAACACTCTCCCATTTTGGCCTCCCATTGCCATAAACCTGAACCGTCCAAATCTCTGTTATCAGAGATCCAACCTGCACCAGCTTTCCTTACCCACCAGCCCTGTTCTTGCCGATTTTGCATTGTCCACCTACATACACCTTGATTTTTAAGTTCTTTACTTGACTTCAAGTTCCTTCATCCTCTCACCCCTCCATAACTTCCATCCAATAAATGACCCACTGCGACCTCACTCTATCACTGTCGAGTCAGCTGGGATCTCATTCCCCCATTCACTTGGTAACCTTGCACGCTATCCCCTGACCCACCACCCCATTGACTGCCAAGTCTCCCTCTTTCTCTAGCACTGCAATCCTCTGAGATCACACTATCCCTCCAACTCTAGCCACTTATTCAGCCCTTACCTTCTTTGCTTCTACCCATGTGGGTCATTGCTTGAGCCATCTTGGCCCTCAGGATTTAATTTCCCTTCCTTAAGGGCGGCACAGTCGCACAGCAGGTAGAGCCAGAGACCCAGGATTGATCCTGACCTCAGTTGCTGTCTGTGTGGAGATTGCACATTTTCCCTGTGACCGCGTGGGTTTTCTCCAGGTGCTCCGGTTTCCTCCCACATCCCAAAGACATGCAGGTTTGTACGTTGATTGATCTCTGTAAACTGCCCTTGGTGTACAATTTACAGGGAGTAGGTGCAAAAAATGGGATAATAGAACTAGTGTGAACACTCCAAAGACGTGTAGGTTTGTAGGCTAATTGGCTTGGTAAAACTGTAACTTGTCCCTGATGTGTGTAGGATAGTGTTAGTGTGTGGGGATCGCTGGTCAGCGCAGACACGGTGGGTCGAAGGGGCCTGTTTCACTCAACTAAACTAAAGTAAACTAAACTAAAAGGATCATCAGTCTGCAGAAGGGTCTCGACCCGAAACATCACCCATTCCTTCTCTCCCGAGATGCTGCCTGACCCGCTGAGTTACTCCAGCAATTTGTGGTCTACCTTCGATTTAAACCAGCATCTGCAGTTCTTTTCCTAAACTAAAAGGACGATCGATGGTCAGTGTGGGCTCGGTGAACTAAATGGTTTCCATCCAGTTTCTTTCAATTCAATAAACCTTGTCATCTTGCAATTCCTCACTCCTCCCCTCTAACATTGCCCCCACAAACCAAACTCTTTCAAGCACTTCGACTCCTTCCCTAACAGTCCAGCCCTGGCCAGGTGTATATTTTTGTGTATATGGTTGTGCTATAATGCAGATACTGTTGGATAAATTCCCATATTAAAATCGCTATTAATGCAAGTTGTTATTAATATTTTCACACTGGTCTTTGGCTTCTCGGGCTCCCAAATGAGAGAAGGTTGGAGGAACTCACTTAAATATAAATACACACCATTTTTTTTTTAATAGCATCACATTCATGAAGTAATAAAATGTAAATTGGAACCATTCTGCACCATTCTGCAGATTAGGGGTAAACAAGAGGCTTTCAGTGGAGGCTATCAATAGAATTTAAATACTGATAACATTTCCAGGATATGAATAAAACAATTCCTCATGCCTTCTCTTAAAAGGCAATTAAATAAGATTGGTTAAGACCTGAGTATTTTGAAACTGTTTACACAGTGTGGGAGGAAACGGGAGCACTTGGAGAAAACCCACACGGTCACAGGGAGAACGTACAAAATCACCGTACAGACAGCACTCGTAGTCAGAATCGAACACGGGTCTCTGGCGCTGTAAGGCAGCAACTCTGCCACTGTGCTACCGCGCTGCTCAACTTTTAGTTTAGAGATACAGCGTGAAAAAAGGCCCTTCGGCCCACCGAGTCCACACCGACCAGTGATCCCCGCACAGTAACACTATCCTACATACACTAGGGACAATTTACACATACACTGAGCCAATTAACCTACATACCAGTTCGTCTTGGGAGTGTGGGAGGAAACTGAAGATCTCTGAGGAAATCCACGCGGTCACGGGGAGAACGTACAAACTCTATACAGACAGCACCCGTAGTCGGGATCGAACCTGGGTCTCCGGCGCTGCAAGCGTTGTAAGGCAGCAACTCTACCGCTGCGCCACCGTGGCCGCCCAGGAACTTTGAACCTCCTTTTTTTGTAGGAGCACAGGTTCGAATGTCACAGTGGCAGCAGTAGGTCCAGCCTGGATGTGGACGGGATGTGGTGCGAGCTGGGGGTGACGTCAGCAGCCCGGCCTGGTGGTAAAAGTCGGCAGGTCCGTCCGCTATCACCCAAATCCGTTATAAAGAGATCCGTAAAAAAGAGGGTTTACTGTATTAACTTCCTGACATCGTTGAAGAATTGACCAAAATCCAAACTGCCATTTGTTACATGCCAGGATAGTTACAGCTAGTAGATTCTTATATTAAAGTTATGCGAAAGTTTAATAATTTATTTTTAACTTCTCAAGAGGCCTAACTCGCATTGCCAAGCAGGAGGATGCTGTGGATGTTTAGAAATCTCAAATAAAAGTAGGGAATGTCAAAAGCTATTCAGTGACTAGGAGTGCGTTTGTGAAATGAAAAAAAGGTTTCATGTTTTGGGTCAATGATCTTTCAGCAGGAAACAAAATGCTGGAAGAACGTCTATGGAGGGAAATGACAGGTAACATTTCAGGTCGGGACCCTTCTTCAAGGTTGTTTTGTTTTCTAGAAAAATGGACACAAAGTGCTGGAGTAACTCAATGGGTCAGGCAGCATCTCTGGAGAACATGGATAGGTAATGTTTTGAGTTGGGACCCTTCTTCAGACAATGAGTTTTCAAAACATGAGACTTAAGAAAGATCCCGACCTGAAATGTCACCTATCCATGTTCTCCAGAGATGCTCTTTTTGTATCCAAAGCTGACTGAATAAAAGTAAAATGGAGACAAAAGAGACTGCTGGAATCCTGAGCAAAGAAACAAACTGCTGGAGGAACTCAGTGGGTCAGGCAGCACCTGTGGAAGGAAATGGGCAGGCAACGTTTCAGGTCAGAGCCATTCTTCAGACTGAACAGTCCCAAACCGAAACGCTGTGTGTCCATTTTCCTTTACGTGTTTGTGCGTTTGTGAAATGAACAAAATGTTTCATGTTCTGGGTCAATGATCTTTCAGCAGGAAACAAAATGCTGGAAGAACGTCTATGGAGGGAAATGACAGGTAACATTTCAGGTCGGGACCCTTCTTCAAGGTTGTTTTGTTTTCTAGAAAAATGGACACAAAGTGCTGGAGTAACTCAGTGGGTCAGGCAGCATCTCTGGAGAACATGGATAGGTAACGTTTTGGGTTGGGACCCTTCTTCAGACTCATTGTTGGGGGGTGGTGGGGGGGGGAGAAAGCTTGAAGAGAGGAGAGACAGCACAAAGCATGGCAGGTGGTTGGAACAAATGCCAAAGGTAAAAGCGGGAAGTGTGAGGCAGAGGGACTGAAGAGTTGCAAATTGCGAAGGCAGAGGAAGGAATGTAGGGGAAAGATGGAAAAGGGGAGGAGAGAAATAGGTACAAATCCAGCTGGGGCACAACGGAGGGGAGAAAGGCAGGGGGGGGGGGAAAGAAAGGGAGAAGGAAGATCCAGTGGTGGCACGGTGGCGCAGCGGTAGAGTTGCTGCCTTACAGCGCCATTGACCCAGGTTCGAACCTGACTATGGGTTCTGTCTGTACGAAGTTTGTATGTTCTCCTTGCTACCACGTATGGTTTCTCCAGGTTCTCCGGTTTTCTCCCACACTCCAAAGACATGCAGGTTTGTAGTTTAATTGTAAATTGTCCCAAGTGTGTCGGATGGTGTTCGTGTACGGGGATCGCTGGTCGGCGCGGACTCGGGCCTGCGCTGTTTGTCTAAAGTCTAAAGACCAAAGGGAGAATTGGAGGGGGGAAGAAAGTAGGGTGTGGGAGAGAATGTTGGGGGTGTGGGGGAGAAAGTGAGGGGGGAGGTGTGGGTTATTATAGGTTACCTAAAATTGGAGGATTCAATGTTCTTCCATTTGCTTAAGAATCTTTGTGCCTTTTGTTTCTTCGAAATTCCAGCTGGATTGTTGTGAAGGAAGGTCATTGCCCTGAAATGGTACTTCATACTTTCATATCTTAGGTGTATCAAAACCGTCATCAGTGAGTCAGTACAATAAGTCACAAATGCAAGGACACTAGCAGCTCAAAGTCATGACTCTATTCTGACACAACTGGTCAGAATCTTGATGACGACTTCCAGAGTCTTCTATCTTTTTTTCAAGCAACATTCCAGAATGATCCAGATATCAAAAGAGAGTTGAATGTCAAAATAAAAGACACAAAATGCTGGAGTAACTCAGCGGGTCAGGCAGCAACTCTGGAGAACATGGACTGGTAACGTTCTGGGTTGGAACCCTTCTTCAGACAATGAGTTTTCAAAACATGAGACTTAAGAAAGATCCCGACCTGAAACGTCACCTATCCATGTTCTCCAGAGATGCTCTTTTTGTATCCAAAGCTGACTGAACAAAAGTAAAATGGAGTCAAAAGAGACTGCTGGACTCCTGAGCAAAGAAACAAACTGCTGGAGGAACTCAGTGGGTCAGGCAGCACCTGTGGAAGGAAATGGGCAGGCAACGTTTCAGCTCAGAACCATTCTTCAGACTGAATAGTCCCAAACCGAAACGCTGTGTGTCCATTTTCCTTTACAGATGCTGCCTGGCCCGCTGAGTGCTTGCAGCAGTTTGCTTTTAACAGTAGCAACGTTGATGAATGAATTCAACGGACACAAAATGCAGAGTGTGCTTGGCCATAACTGGCATCATTAAACTGAGCAGATATAGTGAACCAGTTTCCAAACCCACTGTCCCATAACTCCACCAACCCAGTTTCAATCCGGACCTGGGTGCTGTCTGTGTGGAGTATGCATGCTCTCCCTATGACTGTATAGGTTTCCACTGGCTGCTCCAGTTTCAAAGATGTGTTGGTTACTATGTTAATCACCCACTGTGAATTGCCCCACTGTGTGGGTGAGTAGTTGAATCGGGGGAGAGCGGATGGTAATGTGGGTAATGGGGATAGTGTAGAAGTGATGTTCATAATAGATACAGGTTCAGTGGATTGAAGGTTGGTTTGCGTGATGGTCTGGGCTACATCCACAACTAAAATAGGGCAACAGACTTTCTGGAGAGAATGGGTGCACTGGATAATATATTATATTGCAGTTTCTGAGGGGACAGACTTCAACTGTTGCCATGGGCGAGGAGTGTTGTAGACACAGTGGGGAGATCTCTCCAGTTACTATTTCAGGGAAGGTCATAAAGACTTTTGATTACAGCTTTTATGACAGCAACTATCAAAAATCTTCCCACCATGTTTGCAAAGCCACTGTTTCCATTTATTGAAGGAACAAACACAGGTAAACATCGATAAGGTTAACTGTTCCCAAGAAAATTCAAAAATGGAAGAATTAAAGAGAAGCTAGCATGGAAATGTTCCATGTTCTGAAGGGTGAATATTTGGAGGAGATATCTATTGAAAGCAGGGGAGGCTGATAATATTTAATGTAGTTTAGTTTAGTTTAGTTTAGTTTATTGCCATGTGTACCAATGTACAATGAAAAGCTTTTTTTTTGTTGGCACTAATCTTTAGTTTAGTTTTGTTTAGTTCAGAGATACAGTACACGGTAGGGCGGCACGGTAGCGCAGCGGTAGAGTTGCTGCTTTACAGCGAATGCAGCGCCGGAGACTCAGGTTCGATCCTGACTACGGGTGCTGTACTGTAAGGAGTTTGTACGTTCTCCCCGTGACCTGCGTGGGTTTTCTCCGAGATCTTCGGTTTCCTCCCACACTCCAAAGACGTACAGGTATGTAGGTTAATTGGCTGGGTAAATGTTAAAAAAAAATTGTCCCTAGTGGGTGTAGGATAGTGTTAATGTACGGGGATCGCTGGGCGGCACGGACTTGGAGGGCCGAAAAGGCCTGTTTCCGGCTGTAAATATATGATATGATATGATATGATATGATAGTACGAAATCAGGCCCTTTGGCCCATCGAGTATGTGTGGAGTTTGTACGTTCTCCCTGTGACTACGTGGGTTTTCTCCGGGTGCTCCGGTTTCCTCCCACACTCCAAAGTCACACAGGTTCGTAAGTTAATTGGCTTCTGTGAAAATTGTAAGTTGTCCCTAGTGGGTAGGATAGTGCCAGTATAAGGGGTGATCGCTGGTCGGTGTGGACTTGGTGGGCCGAAGGGCCTGTTTGCACACTGTATCTCTAAAGTCTAAAGTCTAAAGTACTGACTGGGTTACATGGTCTGCCCTTTAATCAATTAGGAATAGACCAGTGCTTCCTAATCTTACTCCTTTCCTTGTTTATGATTTGGAGGGTCTAACTTAAATATTTGTTTTCCTTGTTTTTTGTTCAATATCCAAATATTAAAAAAAGATGCAGCATTAATTATGCAGGATAGAAATCTGTTCATGTGTAATTTAGTTTAGTTTAGTTTAGTTTAGAGATACAGTGCGGAAACAGGCCCTTCGGCCCACTGAGTCCGCACTGATCGGCAATCCCCCCTGCATACTGACACTATCCCACACCAGGGGCAATTTTACTGAAGCCAATTAACCTACAAACCTACATATCTTTGGAATGTGGGAGGAAACCGGAGCACCGAGAGAAAAACCCACACGGTTATGGGGAGAACGTACAAACTCCGAACAGACATCACCTGTAGTCTAACCTTTGTCGCTGGTGCTGTAAGACAGCAACTCTACCGCTGCATCACTGTGCCCGCTCCAGACTGTACAACAAAGTTATACCTTTTGCTGTTGGGGGTAAAATCCTCCCCTGTTTTCTGTTTCACCATCTCCTTGAGCAATGCTATAATTGATAGCAGGTGAATTTATCCTTCCACATAAAACTAAATGTGATATTTACAGGAAAATGTATTTCACCACAAGTCAGGAACACCTGAGGGCTGATCTTTATCATCTTATTTGTTATCCTTGAATTGAATTGAATACTTTATTGTCACATGTGACAAGCCACTGTGAAATTCTTTGCTTCCATACCCAAGGTATGCAAATAGTCACTACGTAAAGGGCGCTTACAAAGTTACAAATCCCCCACCCCCCTACGCTTGGTCCTCCTTTATTCCTTCCCGCGGCAGTGGCGTCCTCACTTCCACATGTTCCACTCTTCCTTTATCCTTTTGATCCCTTTGCTGGTCACGTGCAGCCTCCAACCCTGAACTGGAAAACATCGTGAGTAATGGAACCACGTGGGTGCTCAAAAGAAATACCCATCTGACTCAAGATCCAAATGTCTCTTGACTATAAAATTCTTTAAGACATTGTTCACAAGCATTGTTTCAGAACATCGATGGGCCGATGCATAGATAAAGTCATTGCGCCATAGATTCATGCAGCGTGGAAACAGGCCCTTCAACCCAACTTGTCTATGTTGACCAACAAGCCCCTTCTACACACAAGGAACTGTAGATGCTTGTTGTTTCAACAAAAAAAAACACAATGCGCTTGAATATAAGAAGCTAAGAAGTCATGATGCAGCTTGGTAGGACTTTGGTTAGGCCACATTTGGAGTGTATTTTTTAAATATATACACACACACACAGTGGTGCAGTGGTAGAGTTGCTGCCTTGCAGAGCCAGAGACCCTAGTTCGATCCTGACTACTGGTGCTGTCTGTACAGAGATTGTACGTTCTCCTGTGACTGAGTGAGTTTCATCCGGGTGCTCTGGTTTCCTCCCACACTCCCAAAGACGTGCAGATTTGTAGGTTATTTTGCTTCAGTAAAAATTGTAAAATTGTTTCGAGTGCATTGGATAGTGCTAGTGTATGGGGTGACCTCTGGTCGGCATGGACACGGTGGGCTGAAGGGCCTGTTTCTGCACTGTGTCTCTCAAGTCTAAAGTCTAACTTAATAAACTCTTGAAACCTTACAGAAAAAAGCCTGAAATTCATTGAACGTGTTGTCAAACAAGAGAATTTATTGGACACTGTCACCCCAGTTCCATTATCAGTCTTTCTCAGAAAAAAATGTGGTTTATTTGTGTGTTTAACTGCGTTCCCTTCAACCATTTCTGTTCCTTTCAATAGATTTCCACCAGGTACCACAACTTTCGGACTTCCTGGGATCCAACTATCTGACCTCAGTCACTCAGTAAATACGTTACGTGAGACAAGAGATTCATTAATAACCCATTTTGTGGGAGGCAAAGGAGAAACTAACGCAGGCATTATCATTGGTTTTGTAAATGATTAAATCATGTAAACTCAACAGAGACAAGTCTCTGCAGTCACTTCCGATTTTGCAATGCATTATAGCACTCCTCCGAACTAGGGTTTAGCTTAGTGCTGCGGTGTCTATTTATCATATTTTTCTTATTTATATATAAGCAAAGACAGCATGGTGGCGCAGAGGTAGAGTTGCTGCCTTACCGCGCTAGAGATCCGGGTTCAATCCTGTCTATGCGTGCTGTCTGTACGGAGTTTGGCGGTTCTCCCCATGACCGCGTGGGTTCTCTCCGGGTGCTCTGGTTTCCTCCCACACTCCAAAAACATACAAGTTTTTATACAGGCTAATTGGCTTCGGTAAAATTGTAAATTGTCCTTGGTGTGTGTAGGTTAGTGTTAATTTGCAGGGATCGCTGGTCGGCGCAGACTCAGTGGGCTGAAGGTCCTGTTTCCGTGCTGTATCTCTAAACTAAACTAAAAAAAAAGGTAATTTGTCCCATGTCATATCTCAGAGTATTCACAATTAGTTGCATTCCCCATTTGTTTCCCTGTAACCTGTTCTCTCCCTCATCCCTGTCAACTCCCTCATGGTTGCCTTGCCACCTATCTATGGCAGAGGTCATATACGGTAACCAATTAACCCACCAACCAGCACAACCTGGGATGTGGGAGTGTGTTGGGACATTCCGGGGAATCCTCCGAAGTCGCATGGAGAACGTGCCAGCTCTGCACAGATGTTTGATGTTGCCAAGCTGGTAAGGGTGCAGAGAATATTTACGAGGATGTTGCCAGAACTCGAGTGCCTGAGCTATAGGGAGAGGTTGAGCAGGCTAGGACTCTGTTCCTTGGAGCTTCAGAGGATAGGATGTGGGGTGATCTTACAGAGGTGCACAAAATCATGAGAGGAATAGATCAGGCAAACGCAGAGTCTTTTACGCAGAGTAAGGGAGTCGAGAACCAGAGAACATAGATTTAAGGTGAGGGGGGGGGGGTAAGATTTAATAGGAATCTGAGGGGTAACTTTTTTGCCCAATGGGTGGTGGGTGTATGGAATGAGCAGCTGGGGGAGGTAGTTGAAGCAAGGACTATCGCAACTTTAAGAAACATTTAGACAGGTACATGGATAGTAGAGGTTTAGAGGGATATGGGCCAAACGCGGGCAGGTGGTTCGTATAGATGGGACATGTTGCTCGGTGTAGGCAAGTAGGACTTCAAGGCCAATTTCCATGCTGCATGACTCCATGACTCTCTGATAGCGCCCATGGTCACAATCAAACTCAATCACTGGAGTTGTGCACTTGTGGTTCACTGTCTGACAGGAGGTATCCCTGTAGGATCTTTGAGACCTTTAACATTGATCTTCTTGTGGCAACATATCTGATGTATTAGGGTCAGGCTGATGAAGGTAACTGAGAGGACTAGCTGATGATCAGTCCAGTGGTCTTCAATATCCCTTGGTCAGCAGATAATAAAAGGGCAAGTGTTTTGACCAGAGGAGTTGTCATGACGTTGTGTGGTTGCTCCTTTGATGAAGCAGGGTGATGGTGTGACATGTTTAATTATGGTTTTTACACAGAGGGTGGTGGGTGCCTGGAAGGCACTGCCAGAGGTGATGGTTGAAGCAGATACATTAGTGCCATTTAAGATGATAATGATCTAAGACTACTAAGTCTAATAAAAGACCTGTTTAGATATATGGATATGCAAGGAATGAAGGTAAATGCAGGTAGATAAGTGATGTCTTGGCATCATGTTTGGCACAGATATTGAGAGCCGAAGGGCCTATTCTTGTGCTGTACTGTTTTATGTTCCATGTTCTAACTAATGATCCATTTGGTCAGGAGAAGGATCACAGTGGAGTGTGGCTTTCTCATGATTGGAGACCATTCTCTGCTGCATTGGTGCCAATGATCATTAATGCTGTCACATGGGTGGGCAGAGATAGACGTACATAAAATAATCAGTAATCACTCTCTCACACACAAGCACATACCCCACACACACTGACCCCACATACCCCACATGCATACACACACACTGACCACACACGCACACTTAGACCCCAAACATATAAACACACATACACACACACTCACAGATCCCACACATGTACACACACACACACATTCACAGTGCACACACAAACATACACACCCTTACACACACACACACACACACACACACACATGCGCATGCACACATCCCCTCACTCTCTTCCCCTCTGTCCGTGGGCGTGGGGAAGAGAGTGGAAGTTTTGTTGCCTCCATCACAGTGAGGGGGTGTTTGGAGTCACTGTGATGGACGTTTGTGTTGGGGTCATGTGTCTTGTGTTCTTTTTTGTATGTGACTGCTATGTAGTTTTGTTCGGTACCTTGGTACCGAATGACAAATAAAGCTCTGTTATGTTATACATGCACCATATATACAAACACACGCACACACGCACACACATTCACACATACACACACATACACACGCACGCACACACGTACACATGCACACACAAATGCTCTGCTCAGGCAGAATAACTCTTGTTCCCCCTCTCTCCTCACCCCTCTCTCCAACCCTCCTCCCACCTTCTGGTCTCCCAATCTCAGCTACACACCCAGTCCTTTTCCCAGGCCTGGCTCTAGTGACGCACAATGCTGCAGGCATTGCTGCCGCCTCACAGTTCCTCACAGTGGTGTGGGTTCGATCCTGTCCTCAGGTGTTGTCTGGATGGTGATTGTACATCCTCCGTGTGACTCCGGTTTTCTCCTACATCCCAAAGACCTGCTGATGTTAGGTGAACCGGCTTCTGTAAATCACTCCTGATGAGCCCTGGCTTGGTGGGAGCACCAGGCTGGGAGTTAATGGCCACGCGAATGAGCACAGGTTACAGGATGTAAGTTGGAATGGAGAGGATAGATCTAGGATCCACCATGAGCTTTTTGGGCCGAAAGGCCTCTTTCTCTGTCATGAGAAGATAGAAAGACAGGGACCAGCTCCCTGCCTTGTCCCCAGCTCTGCCAATTCCACTGCCAGACACATGGCAATGAACAAAACTAAACTAAACTAAATTCTATCCTGAAAACACTTCATCCCTTCAAGTCTGGCGGAGTGTGGAGAGGGGGAAAAACCCAAAGGCTCATAGGTCAGCTGGCACGACATGAACATTGCTCTCTTTTTCCACCTCTTACCCCTGGAGTGTTAACTTAATAAAAGTATTGATCGGTTGCTCTGAACATTGGAACCAGGAACTGCACACTCATTTGCCTCCATCCTGCATAAGAAAACAGAGATACATAGAATTATTTAGATTGGTGGATTGTTAAACTTGGATTGATTTCTCTGGAGCATTGGAGGCTGAGGGGAGACCTAATAAAGGTATATAAAATTATGGGAGACATAAATCGGGTGAACAGTAATAACCTTTCCCCAGGGTGGAAACATCAAAGACTAGAAGGCATAGCTGTCAGGAGAGACTGACAAACTTTAAAGGAGAGTGTGGGCCAAGTCTTTTTTACACAGAGAGGGGTGGGTGCATGGGGTGCATGAGGCAGATACGATCGGGGCGGTTCAGAGGTTTTTAGATAGGCACGTGGATATGCAGAGAATGGAGTGGTATGGATTACTTGCAGGCAGAGGAGACTAGTTTAAATTGGCACCATGTTCGGCACGGGCATTGCTCCTGTGCTGAAGATAGACACAAAGTGCTGGAGTAACACAGCAGGTCAGTCAGCATCTCTGGAGAAAAAGGGTGGGTAACGTTTCTGGTCGGAACCCTTTTTCAAAGTGAGAGTATGGTGTGGTGGTGGGTGGGTGGGGGACTAGAGGTAGGAAAAGGTCAGAACAAACCAGGGCTGGCCTTTTTTCTCCATTTGTTTTCTCCAGGGATGTTGCCCGACCCGCTGAGTTACTCCAGCACTTTGTGTCTATCCTCGTTGTACACCAGTATCTGCAGTATTGTTTTGTCCTGTGCTATATGGTTCCATGTGGAGGTGGATTTCGACACAAAGAAGGGGAGTGGTGGAAGATGGCTTTTTTATGTTATACTGATAGACTTCAAAGACACAAAACATAATAATGATACCGAAAGATGAAATAATAGTTTGTTTTTCACAAACTGACTAATCCCATAAAATGGCTGGGCTGATTAAAGTTATGAAGCGGTTCTGTTTTGCGAGGTTATATCTGCTGTCACAGGGAGGGCTGCGATGAACTCTGAGTGTACCGGTGGTCATTGGTAAATCATTAACAGACACAGATAGTCACCATGGTAAACATGGACCTTTTGGTTTCCCCCAACGCCCCACACTCTTCTCCACGTAACCAGGGCAATGTCTGACCTAACATAGTGCCAGCGCTATCTTATCTCCTTTATAAGCCGTGATAAACTCCATCAAGTGTTGGCGAAGGCATCATTTTGTTTTCCGTCAGCGTTGGAGCAAGCAGGGATTCAGGCATCTTTCCCCAGATCCTACTGCAGGAGCGATAGAACCAGAGGCCACAGTATGTGCAACGCAAAATGCGCCAGGTGCCTTGGTATATCCCTCATCCCACTGGCTCTTCTCTGCATCATTGCCAATACGCTGCTCTTCTTCCCGAATGGAGAAACGGGTTACAACACACCGGAGAAGCTAGCGGAAAGCGTCTGGTGTTTCAGCGGGATTTTAGGCTCCGGACTGTTGGTAAGTCACTTTTTGGAAAACTTGGCATTTTATTCAGAACAGATCCTGGACTGATTATTTTAAAGGATAGTCAGTCCAATGTAACATCGTTCAAACTAAACTTTAACCACATCCAGTGAATAATAATTGAAAAATGACCGAGAAAGAAACAATTGCAAAACTCGAAGTGCATCTGTGGAGGGAATCGCCAGGCGAAGTTTTGGGTCGAGATCTTTTGTCAGACATTTGTTTTTTAATTAATCCAAGCCATATTGTGCATAATAACACTGATAATGGCATTGGACTTGCTCAATATTAGCAGAGAATGCAGGAATGTACTGGTCAAGTTACTACATTACTGTAAGAGCCACAATTCTGTACCATGGACTTAGTTTGAGTTTGAATCCCTTTGTGGTAGTAGGTAACTTAAACTAACTGTTGTTGAGTGCTTTTCCTGGTGCTATAGCGCAAGTACTTTGTGTTTTGATAGTAATCTATATACTAAAACTCTTGTTTGTTTGTTTGTTTGTTTGTGACTGAACTTCAGCCAAAACTGTGCCAGATAGCACAACATTTTTAGGCCCACCTTATTCACCGTCATCGCTTCAATGGTAAAAATGGTAGTTTTATTGAAATTTGTGTTATATTTTTAAAGTTATTCACATTTTAAAGGTTTTAAAAACCAGCGCAACCAGCACCAGCGCATTGGGGCTGGTCCTCATCTAAGATGGCCACCAGACCAGCGCCTACAATTACGTAAGATGGCTGCCGGGTGACTGCGCGTGCGTAGTTGGAGGGGAACGGCGTCATTTTCGTCATCCCACTTCCAGCCAGACGCCCGTTTGGTTCCGCGGCCCAAGTGGGGGGAGCGTCACCGCCGCCGCTCCCGCTCCAAACCCCGGGCGTCGCCATCATGGCCGCCACTCCCGCTGCCACTCTAAGCCACGGGCGTCTCCATCGCTGCCACCTCGCTGAGCCCCGGAGTCCTCGCCCCGCCATCACCACTGCCGCTGCCACTCTAAATCCCGGGCAACATTGAGAAGAACTCCAACATGGTTCATTTGATCAGGAGTGTTGATCAGACTGATTGTTTGGGATGAGTGCCCGATGATTAGGAGGGAGAGCAGTGGACAGAACTCTTGGACATCTATGCAAAAGGAATGATGAGCCTTTTGGCGGCATTCTTACCATTTGTTGTGGCGATTTTCGACAACTCCTTCCTGTTGTGAAAAGGGGAAATGATGCTGATGTTGAAAATTCTTGTATCAAGAAATCCTATTAACGTTCACATTGTTATATTTTGTTATTCATATTTTAAACTTTAATAAATCCCTTTTCCACTTGCTGTGCCCGTCAGCTGCCCATGCGCAGTAATACCTCCATGTTTGACGTCACATTGGAAACCTGACGGGCGGGAATGGCGGCGCCGCCGGAGAGCCCCTAAGAATGATGGGGGGGATAAGGGGGATGGAGTGGGTGACTGGGGGGTGGGAGGGGAAGGGGTGGGGAAGAAGAGGGGTGGGGAAGAAGAGGGGTTGAGGGGATGGTGTGAGGGAGGGGAGGGGAGGGTGTTAGACCAATGCAGAAAAAAAACACCATTTTAAAGAAAAATCGCGATTTTCATTGAGATGGTTTTTTTAAAAGCCATTTATTTTAAAGAAAAAAGCGCAATTTTCCCACGTCACAATGGCAACCCAATGAGTTGTGGGCCCAACGGGTCCACTTGGTCTAGTTTAGTAATAAATGTAAGTAGACACAAGGAACTACAGATGTTGGAATCTCAAGCAAAATAACACAAAGTGCCGGAGTAACTCAGCTGGTCAGGCAGCATCTGTGGAGAACATCGATAGGCGAAGTTTTGGGTCAGGTTTGAAGAAGAGTCCAGACCCGAAACGTCGCCTATTCATGTCAAAGAGTCATGCAACACAGAAACAGACCCTTTGGTCCAACCTTTTGCGAACAAATCTAATGCTTTTTAAAAAGATAAATTCACAAATGATGTGAATTTGTGATAACGTGAAACAAGGATATTTGGCCAGATACATGAAGGGCAAATGAGACTTACTTAGATGTGCCACAAGGAACTGCAGTTGCTGAAATCTGGGGCAAAACAAAAAATGCTGGAGGAACTCAGCGGGACAAGCAGCATTCGTGCAGGGAATGGACAGGCAACGTTTCAGACTGATGCGAGTAGAGGGGAGAAAATTGGGAAAGAGGGGTGGGGTTGGGGCAAAGCCTGCTGGGTGATAGGTGGATACAGGTGTGAGGTGTTTGAATGGCAGATGGATGGAGTAAGTGGCAAAGGCTAAGTCAAAGAAGGGTCCCAACCCAAAACAACATCTATCCAATGCCTCCACAGATGCTGCCTGACCCACTGAGCTCCCTCAGCTCTTTGTGTTTTGTTAGAATAGATGAACATCGTGATTGGCAAGGAAGTGTTGAGCTGAAGGGCCTGTTTCCATGCTGTTTGACTCTGTGACTCGGATACATTTTAGGATCATGCCTGGTTCTATTAATGTCTTCCATCGTGAAAAGTCTATCGTCGTTCCCTTGACTGGCCTGTTGGTGACCCCAGAACCATCAACATGGCTGCCACTCAAATACTTCCTCAGAAGAAAACCATCATGGATGGACCATTAATGTGACAATGCTTCACCAGTGACATCTACTCCTCATGACAATCAGTGGTGTTCCCTAGAATGTGGGCACAGTACTCTCAGAGAACTCAGTTGACCTCAAATGCTTTTCTATGTGGTATTTTAACAAATCGAGCCATACAGTCATAACAGCGTGGAAACAGGCCCCTTCGGCCCAACGTCCATGCTAAAATAGATTCCCCATCTATGCTATTCCCACCTTCACAGGTTAGGCCCATGTCCCTCTAAACCTTAGATAGACACAAAATGCTGGAGTAACTGAGGGCTTCAGCGGCAGAGTTGCTGCCTTTACAGCGCTTGCAGAGCCAGAGACATGGGTTCGATCCCGACTACAGACGCTGTCTGCACGTAGTTTGTACGTTCTCCCCGTGATCGTGTGGGTTTTCTCCAAGATCTTCGGTTTCCTCCCACACTCCAAAGACATACAGGTTTGTAGGTTAATTGGCTTGGTATAAGTGTAAATTGTCCCAAGTGTGTGTAGGATAGTGTTAGTGTGCGGGGATCGCTAGTCAGCATGGACTCGGTGGGCCGAAGGGCCTGTTTCCGCGCTGCGTCTCTACACTAAAAGTTAAACTAAAACTCAGCGGGTTGCCTGCTGCAAACCAGCAACTGCAGTCCTGCCCTACACATCCCTCTAAACCTTTCCTATCCATGTACCTGTCCAAATGTTTCAAGGGGAGGAAGGTGATGCAGCGGCAGAGCTGACACCTCACAGTGCCAGATAGCCGGGCTCGATCCTGACCTCGGGTGCTGTCTGTGTGCAGCTTGTACGTTCCCCATGGGTTTTCTCCAGGTACTCCGGTTTCCTCCCGCGTTCCAAAGCCACGCAGGAATGTTGATTAAATGACTTCTGTAAATAGCCCCTAGAATGTCGGACGAGAGAGTTGGATAACATAGAACTTGTGCATGGGTGATCAATGGTCGGTTTTGGTTGAGTGGGCCGAAGGGCCTGTTTCCGTGCTGTATCTCTAAACTAAAGATTGCATCTGACAACAATCCGGACTTAGGAATTATTTATGCCATTGTACTTCTTGGCTACAAAAACATTGCTGTTATAGCACCTGTCTCAACTTCCTTCTCTGGCAGCTCATTCCACATACTGTTTTAACCTAATTTAGCGTTTAGCATTAGAGAGTTTTTATATCATTAACGTCAGTGCAATTGTATGATTTAACCTTACGGACTTTTTTGATTGCAGCCTCTCGATTGCAACATTTGCTTTCACTGCCTCGTGTCCAGCAGTGCAGTGCGGAGGCATTTTGTTGGTCTGTCTAATATTTGTCTTTTGAAATGACCGCAGATGGTGTTCCCGGTTCTGGTGTTCATGGGAATGAAAAATAACGACTGCTGTGGGTGCTGTGGAAACGAAAGCTGCGGAAAACGATTTGCGGTGAGGATTGCAGCAAACGCCGGCCTGTTTTGTTAAATGCAAAAGCCTCCCCCATTTCCCAGCCCTCTGGCACACCTGCTATTAAACTTTCAACATTTGTGTAAAAAGGAACTGCAGATGCTGGTTTGCACTGAAGATAGACACAAAGTGCTGAAGTAACTCAGCGGGTCCGGCAGCATCCCCAGAGAGAAAGGATGGGTGATGTTTCAGGTTTGAAGAAGGGTCCCGACCTGAAACGTCCCCCATCCTTTTTCTCCAGAGATGCTGCCTGAGTTACTCCATCCAGCACTTTGTCTCTACCTGTGAATGTTTGATGCTGTTAAACCATCCTTTAGAAGGATGAGAGGGGATCTTATCGAAACGTATAAGATTATTAAGGGGTTGGACACGTTAGAGGCAGGAAACATGTTCCCAATGTTGGGGGAGTCCAGAACCAGGGGCCACAGTTTAAGAATAAGGGGTAGGCCATTTAGAATGGAGATTAGGAAAAACTTTTTCAGTCAGAGAGTTGTGAATCTGTGGAATTCTCTGCCTCGGAAGGCAGTGGGGGCCAATTCTCTGAATGCATTCAAGAGACAGCTGGATAGAGCTCTTAAGGATAGCAGAGTAAGGAGGTATGGGGAGAAGGCAGGAATTGAGAATGATCAGCCATGTTCACATTGAATGACGGTGCTGGCTCGAAGGGCCAAATGGCCTCCTCCTGCACCTATTGTCTATTGTCTATTGTCTATTGTCTATTATAACACCGCTGGAGAGGACATGAAGGTTAGAGGAAACAGACCGTAAGATCATGACATGGGAGCAGAGTTAGGCCATTCAGTCCATCGAGTCTACTCCGCCAATCGACCGTGGCTGATCTATTATTCCCTCTCAACCCCATTCTCCTGCCTTCCCCCTGTTACATCCTTTCTAATCAAGAACCTATCAATATCAGCTTTGAAAATACCCAATGGCTTAGCCTCCACCGCCATCTGTGGCAATGAATTCCACAGATTCACCACCTTCTGGCTAAAATAATTCTTCCTCATCTCCATTCTAAAGGTAATTTCTTTCATTCTGAGGCCGTGCCTTCTGGTCCTAGACTCTCCCACTACTTAAAACATCTTCTCCACATCTGCTCGATCTAGGCCATATGCCTTCATCATATTGGGAAGATGCAATCTACTGATGAGATAATTCGATGGGTAAATCCATCTGCTTTTGCCTTTAGTTAAACCAGCTTCACACCAGTAAGACCCACGCCACAACTATGAAACTCTCCACAATCACTCCCTCTATCTAAATGTTGGAATATATTTAGTTTTCACAAGATGTAAAAAGTTGCCATTCTGCCCGTTGAGTCTATACTGGCCCTCAAATCAGACCCATTTATTCCCTTGTACTTCTTCTCTCTCACGATAATCGCAGCCTGATTTTCCACAACACGCCAAGTGGCACGGTGGCGCAGTGGTAGAGTTGCTGCCTCAGGGCACCAGAGACCCAGGTTCAATCCTGACTACGGGTGCTGTCTGTGCGGAGTTTGTACGTTCTCTGTGTGACCTGTGGGGGTCCTACGTTTCCCCTGCTGTTCCAGCTCCCTCCCACACTCCAAAGACGTACACGTTTGTAGGTTAATTTGGCTTCTGCAGATTGTAAATTGTCCCTCGTATTTAGGATCGTGCTCATGTGCAGGATGAATGATCACTTTGATCTCCAGTGGAAAGCTACTGAAGGTTTCTCCAAATCTATACGACAGAGGGTTGTTTTAACGGTTTTAAAAACGACTGTATTGGATGGTAGGAGATCCTTCTCTGAGACAGGTTTGCAAAGAGTCACCACACTCTGCCGACATCTTGGAGGGTCGGCAGGATCTGGAAGGGTACCGGGTGGGATGGTGGAATCAGCTTGGATGGAGAGAAGAAAAATCAAAACACTCTAGATGTTCGATATCTAAAATAAAAAATGAAAATGTTAGTAACAATCTGTGGGCCAGGCAGCATCTACGGAAAGAAAAATAGAGCTAATGTTTTAGGTCAAAGACCCTTTTATTGAAACCCAAAAGGCACTTTTGTATTAATGGGAAGAATAGTTTGCAGTCATAGTCATAGAGCACAAAAAAGGCCCTCCAGCTCAGCTTGCCCACGCTCACCAACATGCCCCATCTACACTGGTCCAACCTGCTGCATTTGGACCATATCCCTCTAAACCTTTCCTATCCAGGTACCTGTCCAAATGTCTTTTAAATGTTGTTATAGCACCTGCCTCAACTAGTCCCTCTGGCAGCTCGTTCCATATACCCACCACACTCTGTGTGGAAAAAGTTGCCCCTCAGGTTCCTGTTAACTCTGTCCCCTCTCCTCTCTCAGTGGTGTGGGCGAGGCTGTGGCTGAGGTAAGGGAGTAAACAAATCATTTTTCTCAAGGTGAGCTGAACTTGAGATCTGATGAAATGTCATTCTATTGAAATAATTTAATCTTACATCTTTGGAACATACATTCTATTATTTTCTGCACCAAATACACTTTAGAAATTTAGCCACGTGCTCTTCCCCAGAAATCTCCCGCCCATTTAGTCAGAGTGCTAGTAAATCATGTTAGCAGGCAGCCTGTAGTTCCTTTGGAGCAGGGAACTAGCGTGCTGCCGGGAACAAAGAGGACCGGGTGGCCACTGCGAACATAAACCCGTCAGGCCGCCGGCAGCCACGTGCGGTGAGGCCTGGTTCACCGCCGCCAAGAAAGACCTGGCGGGACGCTGCCTGCAGGGGGAAGCTCGGAAGCTTCTAGAGAGTCAAGGAGGAGGAGGGAGCCGCCGGTGACAACGGTTGCAAGGAGTGGACCGATAGGGGAGGGGCCAGGGTATTGACTCCAGCACCTTCAACGTCAGCTGCAGGAGGCTCTCCACCAGGGGACAGAGTGGACAAAGGAAGAGAGGGAGGTTGGTTTACAGGCCAGGCTGGTTGAGGGAGTGACAGAGGAGGCCCTGCAGCAGCCTGGGGCTTATCTGCGTTCACCTGGATCAGGGCTGCTCCTGTACATCCAGGACAAGACCCGTCTTTGGACATTATCTGTTTTCTTTGTAAATGCTGCCTGACTTAGTGAGTTCCTCCAGCACTTTGTAAGAAAATAACTGCAGATGCTGGTACAAATCGATGGTATTTATTTCACAAAATGCTGGAGTAACTCAGCAGGTCAGGCAGCATCTCAGGAGAGAAGGAATGGGTGACGTTTCGGGTCGAGACCCTTCTTCAGACTTTGTTTGGCTCAAGGTTCCAGCATCCGCAGAGCATTGTGTCTCCAACGTTTAATTAATTTTCTGCACTGTCTTTATCTAGAATTTCTCGTCCATGATCTTTGCCGGCATTGGAGTGGCGGGAGCTGCCTATTGCTTTGTCGTTTCTGCAGTGGCCCTCAACAAAGGTCCAAAATGTACCACAGCCCTCAGCAACAACAGTTACATCTACCCCTTTGGAGATGGGTAAGAGACTTCACCCCGTGGTGTCTTCCTTGTGATGGTCCAGTGTGGCATGGTGGTGCAGCGGTAGAGATCCCAGGGTGATGGGGTTAACATATAATCAGCGTTTGACGGCGTGGGGCCTGTACTCACTGGAGTTTAGAAGGATGAAGGAGGACCTCATTGACACTTACTGAATCGTGAAAGGCCTGGATAGAGTGGATGTGGATGTTTCCACTAGTGGGAGAGTCTAGGACCTGAGTGAACAGCCTCGGAATAAAAGGACGTACCTTAGAAAGGAGATGAGGAGGAATTTCTTTAGTCAGACTATGGGGAATTTGTGGAATTCATTGCAACAGACGGCTGTGAAGGCCAAGTCATTGGATATTTTTAAGGTGGAGATTGACAGATTCTTAATTAGTACGGGTGTCAGGGGTTATGGGGAGAAGGCAGGAGAATGGGGTTGAGAGGGAAAGATAGATCTGTCATAATTGTGTGGCAGAGTAGCCTAATTCTGCTCCTATAACTTATGAACATGAACTCTGCTGCCCCCATGCCCTAACCCTGAGAGGACTGATCCCACCAGCTACTGAGGTGGGCCTGCAACCATTAGTCCAAGCCTCAGCCTACTAGTCCTGCAATGTCGCTACTACATTATCACATCCACATTGAAAACCAGCTACTGCATTACACCGGACCTCACGAGCAGCTCCTGTGCAGTACTGGCTCCAGACATGGAGTTAACTTTGTCCCCTTAACTGATGTCCACGTACAGGGAAGGTTCATAACTGGATAGGATGCAAACTCTGCCAGGTCAACAGTAGAACATACCTGGAGAAAAGGAGCAGGTGATGTTTCGGTTCGGAACCCAAAACGTTTAGTTTTGTTTAGTTTAGTTTAGCGATGCAGCACAGAAACAGGCCCTTCGGCCCACCGAGTCCGCACCAACCAGCGATCCCTGTGCACTATCTGCACACTAGGGGCAGTTTACAATCTTATCAAAGCCAATTAACCTACAAATCTGTACATCTTTGTAGTGTGGGAGGAAACCGGAGAGCCTGGGGAGAATTCACGCGGTCACAAAGGGAATGTACGAACTCCATACAGACAGCACCCGTGGTCAGGATCGAACCTGGGTCTCCGGTGCTGTAAGGCGGCAACTCTACCGCTGCTCCACTCTGCCTTTCCGACCTGAAACGTCACCTATTCCTTTTCTCCAGAGGTGCTGCCTGCCTGACCCGTTGAGTTACTCCAGCATTTTGTGTCTATCTGCCGTTCCTACCGACACAGCAGAATAAACCTGTCTCTATACATCCAAACATACCTGCTGCGCTTGAATCTAGATATAATTAATTCCAAAGACTAAACGAAAATAAACATGAGCTGGCTCTTTGCACAGGTACGATAAGCCCTGCGGTAAAGATAATTGACGCTTCCCATCTGCTCTAAACAATTCAACATGACGTCCGGCAATAATTACTCGGGTACAAACTACAAGAGATAGCCAGGGTTGCCATAAAATGGAACAGCCTCCCCACTCACAAGTCCTGTTCAGACTTTTCTTTGCAATCATTTTTTTTCGTTCTTTCTTTCATATTTTCATTCAAAATGCTTCTGCTTTGAGCTATTTTACTCTGACCGGAGTTTTTGTTCATTATTACAGTCCTGAGGAAGGGACTCCCAGAGAGAGAGAGAGTTCCAAGGTTGAGAACAAGCAAGGATGAATGATGGGAGATAATCTTCCACGTCAGGGCGGTCATGAGATCGTGCATTATGCAAACAGGACCCTCAGCCCAACTTATCCATGCCATTGAGATACCTATCTGTGCCAATACCATATTCCTCCATTACTTTCCTGTACACGTTCCTGCCCAAATGCTTTTTTAAATTCTCTGATTGTATTTATTTCTACCACCTCTTCTTTGTGCCCCTCAGATCTCCTTGTAGCTATTTCCTCACTCAGCTCAAACCTAAATAGAGTCATAGAGTGATATAGTGTGGCAACAGGCCCTTCGGCCCAACTCGCCAACACCGGCCAACAATGTCCCAGCTAAACTAGTCCCACTTGCCTGCACTTGGTCCATATCCCTCCAAACCTGTCCTATCCATGTACCTGTCTAACTGTTTCTTAAATGATGGGATAGTCCTAGCCTCAAATACCTCCTCTGGCAGCTTGTTTCATACACCCACCACCCTTTGTGTGAAAATGTTACCCCTCGGATTCCTATTAAATCTTTTCCCCTTCACGAACCCATGTCCTCTGGTCCTGATTCCCATACTCTGGGCAGAGACTCTGTGCATCTACCCGATCTATTCCTCTCATGATTTTGTATACTCTTTAAGATCTCCCCTCATCCTCCTGCATTCATCCTCCAGCCTACTCAACCTCTCCCTATAGCTCACACCCTCTATTCCTGGCAACATCCTCGTAAATCTTTTCTGAACCGTTTCAAGCTTGACAATATCTTTCCTATAACATGGTGCCCAGAACTGAACACAATATTCTAAATGCAGTCTCACCAACGTCTTATACAACTGCAACACGACTTCCCAACTTCTACACTCAATACTCTGACTGATGAAGGCCAGTGCCAAAAGCCTTTTTGAGCACCATGTGTACCCGCGACTTAACCTTCAAGGCACCCTGTACTCCTAGATTCCTCTGCTCTACAACACTACCCAGAGGCCTACCATTTACTATGTCGGTCCTGCCCTTGTTCAACGTCCCAAAATGCAACACTTTAAAATTCCATCAACCATTCCTCCGCCTACCTGGCCAATCGATACAGATCCTACTGCAATCTTTCACAACCATCTACACTATAAATCCTTTAGTTTTAGACTCCCCAGATAAAGATCTTCTCTGTCCATGGCCCTCACACTTGTATAACCCACTCTAAGCTCACCCCTCAGCCTCCTGCACTCCAGTGAGAACAATCCCAACTTATCTAATATCTCCTTGGAACTAAAACCCCTCCAAGCAGCATCCTAGTGAATCTCTCCTGCACTCTATGCAGCACTACCATGCCCTTCTTGTAGTGTGCTGAGCAAACCTTCACACAATATACCAGGTGCGGCCAAACTAATGTCTCACACAGCTGCAACATGATGTCCCAACTCTTATACCCTGCCTCTGAAGCCAAGCAAACGAAATGCCTTATTCACTATGTGTGGGAAGGAACTGCAGATGCTGGTTTAAACCGAAAATAGGCACAAAAAGCTGGAGTAACTCGGAGAGTCAGGCAGCATCTCTGGAGAAAAGGAATGGGTGATGTTTAGGGTGAAGAAGACCCTTCTTCACACTTGAGAGTCAGGAGAAAGGGAATTGAGAGATATAGACGGTGATATAGATGTGGAACAAATGAATGAAAGTAATGCAAAAAGTAATGATGAACAAGCAAAGGTGGAGCCCACATTGATCCATTGTTGGCTGTGGGCAAGGTGATAATGAGTTATACAGACAGTGAAACTCAACAGGACAACAGTGAAACTAGTACGACGACCAGGGTGGGGAGGAACGGAGAGGCAGGGGATGCAAGGGTTACTTGAAGTTAGAGAAATCAATACTCATACCGCTGAGTTGTAAGCTGCCCAAGCAAAATATGAGGTGCCTCTGACAATGAATCCCTGACAATGGAGGAGGCCCAGGAGAGAAAGATCAGTATTGGAATGGGAAGGGTAGTTAAAGTGTTTGGCAACCGGGAGATCGCGCAGGCCAAGGCGGACTGTCAGTATGGGAATCGGAAGAAACTTGTGTTCATTACCTTATCCATGTGTGTCGCCAGTTTAAGGGAGCTATGAACTGGCACCACAAGGTCCCGCTGGTCTCCAATACTTCTATGGTCCCTGTCATTCACTGTAATGTCCGGCAAATAGTCGAAAGCCCAAAATGTACTACTTCAAGAAGAAGTGTATTACCGCATAGTGAAAGGCCTGGATAGAGTGGATGTGGAAAGGATGTTCCTCTAATGGGAGAGTCTAGAATAAGCCTCAGAATAAAAGGACGTACCTTCAGAAAGGAGATGAGGAGGAATTTATTTATCCAGAGGGTGGTGAATCTGTGGAATTCATTGCCACAGACGGCTGTGGAGGCCAAGTCTGGGGATATTTTTAAGGCAGAGATTGACAGGTTCTTGATTAATACAGGTGTCAGGGGTTTTGGGGAGAAGGTAGGAGTTTGTACATTCTGCCCGTGACGCCTAGGTTTTCTCTGGATGCTCCGGTTTCCACCCACATGACAAAGACGTGCAGGTTGGTAAGTTAATTGCCTTCAGTAAAAATTGTAAATAGTCTCTAGTGTGTTGGATAGTGCTCGTGTACGGAGAGATCGCTGGTCGGCGCAGACTCGGTGGGCCAAAAGGCCTATTTCTGCGCTGTATCTCTAAAGTTTAAAGTTTAAAGTAAAGTCTAAAAGACACAGAAAAACAAACACAGCTCAATCCAATCGCCATTGCAGTCAAACAGATGTTCTGTTACCATTTCGACCTCATTTTACGTTTTATTTTTACGATTGCCATTTGTTCCTTCCACATATGAAGGAGTACGTTGACTGTTTGCTAAGTTTTGTGATTTATCTTATATGTTTTATCTCTGTGTTTTATCAGCGACTACCTGAAGGATCACTCCAAGTGGGGCATCTGCCTGGAGCCACCCAAGATTGTCCCCTGGCACTTGACATTGTTCTCTCTGCTGCTGGTGATGAGCGGGGTCCAGCTTGTACTCTGTGCCCTTCAAGTAATCAATGGGCTGATTGGATTCATCTGCGGTGACTGCTGTTCCTGCTGCGAATCAGGTGACTCACTTCCTCACTCTTAAAGATTACTGTCTTATTTATAAACCAATTGACAGTATTTAATGTCAGCAGTGAAGCAAGATTGAAGTAGCTCCTGCGAAAATCTTGATTCTAAGCGCCCACGAGCCATAATTATTTAAAACCATGCTTTAACTTGCCTTCACCGAATGGGAGGTCTGATTCAGTTGAACGGGAGATAGGGGCGGTGCAGTGGTAGAGTTGCTGCCTTACAGCGCCAGAGACCCGGGTTTGATCCTGACTACGGGTGCTGTCTGTACGGAGTTTGTACGTTCACCCCGTGACCACGGGGGTTTACTCCGGGTGCTTCGGTTTCCCCCACATTCCAAAGGAGAACAGGTTTGCAGGTTAATTGGCTTCGGTAAAAATTATAGATTCTCCCTAGTGTGTAGGATAGTGTTAGTGTTCAGGGTGATCGCTAGTCGGTGGGTCGAAGGCCCTGTTTCTACACTGTATCTCTAAAGTCTAAAGTAAAATCTAATGAGATGAGAGGGTTGATTTTTGATGCGTAACAGATAGTTTAATGTTCATTGACACAATTTTTTTTTTTACTGTCGCCAAAAAGTGCTTGACCTACCGAATGGTTGAAGATCTTTTAATTCAGTATATTCCAGCCTCCGACTTCAATCCTTTGGGTTAGTTTAGTATATTGTCACGTGTACCGAGGTATAGTGAAAAGCTTTTGTTGCGTGCTAACCAGTCAACGGAAAGACAATACATGATTACAATCAAGCCATCTGGAGTGTATGGATAAATGATAAAGGGAATAACGTTTAGTGCAAGATAATGTCCAGTAAAGTCTGATCAAAGGTAGTCCGAGGGTCTCCAATGAGGTAGATAGTAGCTCAGGGCTGCTCACTAGTTGTTAGTAGGATGCTTCAGTTGTCTGATAACATCTGGGAAGAAACTGTCCCTGAATCTGGAGGTGTGCGTTTTTACACTTCTATACCTTTTGCCCGATGAGAGAGTGGAGAAGAGGGAGGTGATTGGCGTGGAACTTGTCCTTGATTATGCTGGTGGCCTTGCTGAGGCAGCGTGAGGTGTAGATGGTGTCAATGGAAGGGAAGTTGGTTTAGGTGATGGTCTGAGCTGCGTCCACAATTCTCTGCCATTTCTTGTGGTCTTGGATAGAGCTGTTCCCAAACCATGTTGTGATGCATCCCTACAAAAGGCTTTCTACGGCGCATCTGTAGAAGTTGGTGAGGGTTGTTGGAGTTGTTGTTCTACGTCCTAATACTGACCTCAGGTGCTGTTTGTGTGGAGTTTTCATGTTCTCTTAGTCACCATGGGCAGGTTGGGCTGAAGGTTGTTTTTTTCCACGTTGTATGGCTCTTTGACCCAATGACTCCATGACCTACGGACATCGTGGGTAAGTTGCTGCCTTCAGTCAAGAGTTCTACCCCATTGATCCAATGTCATGCGATCAATTGCCACTTTTGGAACTGAGGAACTTAAATACAAATGTTAAAATACTAACGGAATGTAGCGACGACCTTCGGATTGGGACCCTTCTTCAGCTTTCACCCCCGTATTACAAGATCAAACCCCCTTCACCTACATCCACCTCCACCCGCCAGGTTTTGTCCCGCTCTCACCTCTTTTCCAGCTTTCACTCCCCAAATACAGAACAGCCTGAAGAAGGGTCCTGTCCCAAAATATCACCTGACCATTTCCCTCCACAGATGCTGCCTGACCCGCTGCGTTACTCCAGTACTTTGTGTTTTACTCAAGTTCCTGTATCTACAATACCATGTGTCTCCATTTTTTAGTTCAGTTAGTTTAGTTTAATATTGTCACGCATACCGAGGTACATTGAAAAGCTTTAGTTTGCATACCATCCTGTCAAAGAAAAGACTATACGTGATAATAATCAAGCCGTCCACAGAGTACAGATACAGGATAAAGGAAACTACATTTAGTGCAAGATGAAGTCCGATTAAAGATAGTTCCAAGGTCTCCAATGAGGTGGATGTGAGGCTAGGACCACTCTCCAGCTGACTTTTAACATCAGTCTTTTGTCTTTTTCTCTTGCTCTTTAGCCTAGAAGCTGAAAGATGAAACAGATGGGTGGATATATTCAACTGTTAACCCTCTGCAACTACAGGAGAGTTTGCCCAACACGACTTGAAGTACTTATGAGAAATATACCCTTCGATTCTGCTTTGTTCCCCGAAGCCTGATGACAGAGACCACTGAAGCTTAATGTACATACCCCGGGCCATGATCTTCACCACCAGCCCTCTCATACTATACTTCACTGTAAAGGAATCGCAGCCAAGAGCCAAGAGTCAAGAGTGTTTTATTGTCATATGCCCCAGAATTAAAAATGAAATGCTTACATATCTTTTGAGCTGAAATGCTTTCAGGCAGCAGCACAACTGATATGTAAACATAGTACTCCATAAACAATACAATACATATAATAAATGAAAAAAGAAAGTTGAGTATATATATGTGTGTGTGTGTGTGTGTGTGTGTGTGTGTGTGTGTGTGTGTGTGTGTGTGTGTGTGTGTGTGTGTGTGTGTGTGTGTGTGTGTGTATGTGTGTGTGTGTGCGTGTGTGTATATATATACACACACACATATATAAAGTTCAGTGTACATACAGTATATATATATATATATACTGAACTTTCTTTTTTCATTTATTATATTGTATGCATATGTGTAGCATTTGTAGTTTGGAGCTTATTTGGAGGTTGTAGTATTTTAATAGCCTGATGGCTGTAGGGAAGAAGTTGTTCCTGAACGTTAATTTTCAGACTCCGATGCCTTCTTCCCCATGGCAGGAGTGAAATGAGAGTGTGGCCAGGGTGGTGTGGGTCTCTGATGATGCTGGCTGCCTTTTTGAGGCAACAACTCCATGTGATGGTGTGGAGGTCAGTACCCATGGTAGACTGGGCAGTGTCCAAATACAATTGGAGCACATTTGTTAACATCGCCATCAGCGATTTCCGCCTCAACTGAGGAAACCCCAATTTCACTTAAGAAACCACAGCTTTTAAAAAAACACGTACCTGTAAAAATGTGTAGAATTTATTTCTGTTTCACTCCTGTGGATCTCTGGGAATAGCCCTTCAGTTCCAGGTTTGGGGTTTCCATTGGCACTGCCTGATTTTTAGAAATTGCCTGAATTTTATTTCCATTTGTTTTAAAAATTAAAACCACAGGCTGAAGAAGGAACCCAACCCAAAATGTCCTCTGTCCATTTCCCTCACAGATGTTGCACGACCCATTAAGTTTCTCCAGTGCTTTGTTTTTTTGCTCACATGTACTGAGATACAGTGAAAAGCTTTAGTTTGCGTGCTATCCAGTCAAAGAAAAGACTATACGTGATATAAGGGATGGCACGGAGGCTCAGCGGTAGAGTTGCTGCCTTACAGCACCAGAGACATGGGTTTGAACCTGACTACGGGTGCCTTTTGTACCGAGTTTGTTTGTTCTTCCTGTGACCACGTGGATTTTCCCAGGGTGCTCCGGTTTCCTCCCACACTCCAAAGACGTACGGTTAATTGGTTTCGGTAAAAATTGTAAATTGTCCCTAGTGTGTAGGACAGTGCTAGTGTAATCACTGGTCGGAGCGGGCTCCATGGGCCGAAGGGCCTGTTTCTGTGTTGTATCTCTAAACTAAACTGAACTATTCCAGCATCTGCAGTCTCTTGTAGCTCCACCTCAGGCAGTTCCTTGGACTTGTGACTTGTGACTAACCTGCAAATCCTATCGGCTGGGGTGGACTTAGAAATCTTGTTGCCACAGGGCTAAATCTACTTGGTCACAGCTTACAATTCCGTTTGAATATTTGGGCATCATATCTAGCAGAGAAAATACTTGCAAATTATTTTATTCAGGAAAATCTCCAACACCCTCTAATACTGTTGTTCCACCTTCTCATGAGTTGTATCCTACCTGGCTTCATCTCGCCATTCAGGGAAGAAATCTCCAGTTTTCATTCTGAGTCACAATAAAAAAGTCTCCTAAAAGATTAAACCCCCAAGTAATGCGTCATCCAAGACCCTTGGTCTATTCCTCAGCCTCTTGTTTGGAAGATCTAAGTCTTATGAAAAGTGGGAGTTTGCTGCAATAAAACAAATCTGTACAAATCATGTTTTGTATTATATTTATTGTGAATTATTAAACACAAACTGGAGTCTTAGCTTCTCTCTGACATCACTGTCCACGTTCTTTGAATTGAACACCATCTCAGTAACATCTGCCTTTAGATACAGGGCTGTAAGGTCTTTACATCTGACCTTGAGACCAAACCAGAGAATAAATTACTCGCACATAGCATGGTTTAGACTTTAAAGATACGGAAACCGGAGCACCTGGAGAAAACCCACGCGGTCACAGGGAGAACGTACAAGCTCCTTACAGCCAGCACCCAGAGTCAAGATCGAACCCGGGTCACTGGCACTGTGAGGCAGCAACTCTACCGCTGTGCCACGATATTGATCACTTGGCAAGATGGGCAAAGCAAAGGCCGATGGAAGTGAATCCCAAGAACTGTGAGGTGCTGCACCTTGGGAGGACTGATAAAGACAGGACATACAGAATGAATGGTCAGGCTCCAGAGAGCATTGATGAACAGACAGAGACACAAAGTACTGGAGTAACTCAGCGGCTCAGGCAGCATCTCTGGAGAACTGGATAGGTGACGTTTGATATTTTGGATTGGGACCCTTCTTCAGATTGATTGTGGGGGTGGGGGAGAAAGATAGAGGAGAGGAGGGAGCAGGACAAAGTATGGCAGGTAATATGTGAACCCAGGCAAAGGCAGGTGGTTGCTCAAAGGCTCGACATGAAAAGTGTAAGAAGGAACTGCAGATGCCGGTTTAAACCGAAGATAGACACAAAAAGCTGGAGTAACTCCCGACATGAATAAATGGCTGTGAAACAAAAGGATTGAAGAGCTGCAAATTGTGAAGCCAGAGGGAGGGGGGGGGGGGGGGGTGGTTGTAGGTGTTGGGGAAGGGAAGGGGGGTGGAGAAACAGGTGCAAGTCCAAGTGGGGCCTGGGGAGGGTGGGGAGAAAGGGGGTGTAGTGGAGAAAGAGACGGATGAACAGAGGGTTTAGCTGTACTCATCCAAGGATCCCTGAAGGTGGCAGCACAGGTTGATAATAGGGCGTACAGTAAAGCGCACTAAGTGCTGAAGTAACTCGGCAGGTCAGACAGCATCTCTGGAGAACATGGATAGGCGACATTTTGGGTCGAGACCCTTCTTCAGCCTGATCATACAGTTCCAAATAAACTTTGAACTACGTGGGACATTAGTTTTGTCTTTTTACACTATTGTTTGTTTTGTGTGTATGTATATATGTGTGTGTGTAGTGATATAGATATAAATGGGTGTGTGAGTGCATGCATGCGTGTGTGCATGTGTGTACGTGCGTGTGTGCGTGCGTCTGTGTGTATGCATGTGTGCATGCATGTGTGTGTGTGTGTGTGTGTGTGTGTGTGTGTGTGTGTGTGTGCATGCATGTGTGTGAGCGTGTGCAAGCGTGTGTGTGCGTGTGTGTTTTTCAGCTGTGAGGATAGACTGGAAAGTCTGGGTTTGGTGTCGTTAGATCGGGGGAGGATGTGGGGTCAAGACTGAGGCGTCCACAATCATTCAATGGTTCAATCTCAATGGTTCTTTCTTGTCACGTATGCACTGCACAGTGACATTCTTTTTGCACGAGTCACCATATTTTGGCACCATTTGCAAAAGGTCCCACATGCTCGATGTACTGGAGCGGCTCCTGATCCAGGTAATCCCCAGGAAGCTGCAGGTCCTCCTCTGTCACCCTCGACTGACAGCCCGCAAACTAGGGTTGCCAACTTCCTCACTCCCAAATACGGGACAAGGCGCGCCATGTGACCTCATCCAACCAGCGGCCACGTACTCCGCCTTCACCAATGGCGGCCGCCCGGGCCGGGAGGCGGGTTGCCATGCATCCTTCGTTAGGTGGCGCCCGGACCTCCGGACCTAGACTTTCCGGAGCTAAAATGTCGGAAACCAAGAGTGTCAGGACCTAAACTGTCGGGACCTACAGCGTCGGGGCCTACAGCGTCGGGGCCTACAGCGTCGGGGCCTACAGTGTCGGGGCGTACAGCGTCGGGGCCTACAGTGTCGGGACCTACAGTGTCAGGGCCTACAGCGTCCGGGCCGACAACGTCCGGGCCTCACCCCACCCCGGGCCTGACAGCAGTTCAAAATTGAACACAGTTCAGAGAGAATCTTGGGATTATCATTGGCCCTCATTGTCATTTCAAGCCGGGGTGGGGAGGGGGGGGGGGGGGGGTTGGTATGGATTCAACTGCTTGTCCTACCCCAGCTGGGCAAAGGGGGGCTGCAACTGGCAGACTACTGCGTACCCAGCAGGCAGCTTGCCTGGTCTGGCACCGAAATGTGGCACTGCCAAGTTACAAAATACCTGTCAGCTTTAAGGCAAACTGATTTTTTTCTCCACAAAACAAAACACCTTAGATTAAGTGAGACAACCCAAGCGTAGCTGGCAACAGCCGTGATGAGTAACTACCGGACGTTGTGGGCCTCTCTCGACGCCAGGAGCTCAGCACTTTCAGAGAATCGCGACACAACCGTGATTCGAATGCCCAATTGCTGAAGTCAACAATATCAAGGCTTTGAACATGGAGTGAGACCTCTTCCCCTCTTCACTGCGTAGCAACCCGCCTCCTGGCCCGGGAGGCCGCCATTGGTGGAGCAGGAGCACGTTGCCGCTGGCTGGGTGATGTCACGTGGGGCGCGGGGCAGTGACGTCACCCTTTGTCCCTTATTTGAGAGTGAGGAAGTTGGCAATCCTACTTATACGGGACAAGGGCGGTCCCGTACGGGACAAACTAATTTAGCCCAAAATATTGGATGTCCTGGCTAATACGGGACAGTTGGCAACCTGACGTCCCTCTCCTCAAGGGGCATAAATGGGGTAGGGTGGCAGGAAACATTCCCCAGAGCAGTGCTGTGTAAAACCAGGTGGCATAGGATAGGGTGAGGGGTAAATGGTTGAGGGGATCTGAGGAAAAACTTTGCGTCTGGAGGATGGTTGGAGTCTGAAGCAGACTGATGGTGGAGGCAGAGACACTTTATTTAAGAAACATCTAGACGAGCACTTGATTCACCAAGGCATAGAATATAGAACAATGCAGCACAAGAACAGGTCCTTAATTTGCAGATGGCATGAGATGTGATGGTGTTGTTATTACATAAGAGCTCTGCAACACAAGAACTGGCCCTTCTGCCCACAATGTCTTGTGCTGAACGTGATGCCAAGACCAGCTCTATCTACCTGCACATAATCCATATCCCTCCACTCCCTGCATATCCATGTGCCTATCCAGAAGTCCCTTGAAAGGCACTATCGTATCTGCCTCAGTGCACCTCAGACACAAGGCACAGAAGGCACAAAGAACTTCAGATGCTGAAATCTTCAGAAATACAGGAACTGCTAGAGGAAAAAGCAAAGCATTGGCCCACTGAGTTCCTCCAGCGCTTTTGATATTTGCTATCAAAACGTTGTGGACCAATTGCTGATAAATAGGAATAGTATTGATATGTACTTGATGGGTGCGATGGATGTGGAGATCAAGTCTAACCTAATTGATTTGATCTTGTATAGTTTCAAAGAGGGCGGCACGGTGGCGCAGCGGTAGAGTTGCTGCCTTACAGCGCCAGAGACCTACGTTCGACCCGAACTATGGGTGCTGTCTGTATGGAGTTTGTACATTTTCCCCGTGACTGTGTGGGCTTTGCCTGGGTGCTCTGGTTTGCTCCCACACTCCAAAGACGTGCAGGTTTGTAGGTTAATTGTAGGTTAATTGGCTTCAGTAAAAATTGCAGATATTCCTGAGTGTGTACGATAGTGCTAGTGATGGGGTGTCGCTGGTCAGCATGGACTCGGACGGCCGAAGGGCCTGTTTCCTCACTTTATCTCTAAAATAAACTAAAGACAAGTCGCGTTTACTGTCATATGCACAAGTACGGTGAGGTACAATGAAAATCCTGACAAACATAAAAATATGAATTATACATAATTTATTTCATAAATTACACATAATTCTACAAGGAAGTGAAAAGAAAGACTGCGTAAAATAACAAGGCTTTAGAGCAAAAATACAGTTAGAAAACAACTCTGGGTGTACAGGTGCATGGTTTCCTAACGGTGATGTGTCAGGTGGACAATGTGGTGAAGAAGGTGTTTTACATCATTGGGAAGGGTATTGAGTACAAAGTTGGGACATCATGGTGCAGCTGTAGAAGTCATTGGGGAAACTATATTTGCAGTACTGTATACAATTTTGCTCACTCAGGTTTAAGAAGGGTGTCATTAGTTTAGTTTAGAGATGCAGCATGAAAACAGGTCCTTCAGCCGACCAACGATCACCCATACACTGGTTCTATCCCACACACTAGGGACAGTTTACAGAAGCCAATTAACTTGCAAACCTGCGTGTCTTTGGAATGTGGGTGGAAAACCCACCTTGTCACGGGGAGAACGTAAAGACAGCAACCGCAGTCCGGATCGAACCCGGGTCTCTGGTGCTGTAGGGCAGCAACTCTAAGTTAGAAAGAATGCAGAAGAGATGTGCTAGGACGTTACCTAGGCTTGCGTTGTAGAGCTGAGTGATGGGGACCTTGGTCGCCATGGAAGATATGGGCCGAAGAGCCTGTTTCTGTGCTGTACGAATCTATGACCCACAGGGATGGTGCCAAGTAGCCAAACCCTCACTCAGTGTTTTTCAATTTTAGACTTTAAACTTTACACTTAGAGATTCAGTGTGGAAACAGGCCCTTCAGCTCACCGAGTCAACGTCGACCAGTGATCATCACATACACTGGCACTATCCTACACACTAGGGACAATTTACAATTTAACCGAAACCAATTAACCTATAAACCGGGACCTCTTTCGAGTGTGGAAGGAAACCAAAACACCCGGAGAAAACCCACGTGGTCACGGGGAGAACATGCAAACTCCATACAGACAGCACCCACAATCAGGATCGAACCCTGGTCTCTGGCGCTGTGAGGCAGCAACTCTACCGCTGCTCCACTGTGCCGCCCTTTTACTTAGGATTTCTCTCACTCTGGCGGGATGCCGAGAGGATAACAATGGAGACCTGACTGTGAGATCACGTGTTTATGGGATTTAGTGGCACACTCCATTCCAGAGAAACCTGCAATCTCAAGTCTTGGAAGTTTCTAGGAAGGAAAGCTTTGCAAATTTCCACCAAACTTTGGCTGAAAGAAATGCTTCCAGAGTGACACAGGTGTAATTTTATAATGAAATTCTTTCATCTCCCCCAAAGTCCCTGCTTACATCAGTTGCAAAGACATTTCTCAATTACTCATGACTACCTCCAATCCGTGCCTGGGTGGGGCATCTTTGGATGAGCTGCAAATACCGCCACCTGGTGGAATCAAGAAGACCTGCTGTATGGAAAGACACAAAGTGCTGGAGTAACTCAGCAGGTCAGGCAGCATCTCCAGAGAAAAAGGATGACATTTTGAGTCGGGACCCTTCAAAACGCTGAGTTACTCCAGCACTCTGTGTCCATCTTTGGTATAAAGCAGCATCTGCAGTTCTTTGTTTCTATGCTCAGGCAGCATCCCTGGCGAACATGAATAGGCGACGTTTTGGGTCGAAACCCTTCCTCAGTCCAAGCCCCAAAAATGTTACCTATCCATGTTCTCCAAGGATGGTGCTTAGCTTGCTGAGTTACTCCAGCACTTTGTGACTTACTTTTTGTATAAGCCAGCATCTGCAGATCCTATAAACGGACTATCCTGCCTCAGTCACCTGCTCCTTTCCTCTCCTTCTTACGCCACTCCTCATCTCCCATCCCCGAGTCCCTCATTTCCTATTCCCCCTCCCTCCCCCCGCCTCTTTCCCCTCCTCGCTGTCCCCTTCCACCATCTCCCTCCCTCTGCTTTTACATTTCACTCCTCTTTTCACCTTATCTGAGACTCTTTTGTCTCCTTTTCACCTCAAGCCTTTTGTCACTTACCGCACACAGCTGCCAAACAAACCTCCCTCACCTCTATCCACCTATCACATGGAAAAAGGAACTGCAGATGCTGGTTTACACCGAAGATAGGCACAAAATGCTGGAGTAACTCAGCGGGTCAGGCAGCATCTACACCAAAGATAGACACAAAATGCTCGAGTATGAAAGTTTCGACCCAAAATGCCACCCATACCTTTTCTCCAGAGATGCTGTCTGACCCGTTAAGTTACTCCAGCACTTTGTGTCTATCTAAAAAAACTACTGCTACTTAATGAAAGCTTGCAAGAAGCAGAAATATGCAACAGAATTAACTACGACCAAAGCTCCAGGCAACGCCAGTCAACTCCTGAGACATTCAGTGTTCTCTCAGGGAAGAGGCAGGTGGACGTTCGAGTTTGGGGTATGAGAGAGGCAGTTTTCTGTGGACCGGCAAGTATTGGAATTGTGCAGCTGGACTGCATTTGGCCAACAGCAGTTAGTTAAAAATAACACTGCACACATTCCCACACCATAATCCTTGCCATCTCCAGAAGACACATATGGTAGCTGTTAAAAGTATTTTTTAAGTTATTGCATTGGCATTAAAAACTTTAAATAACACTTACGACCCCTAGGTGTTGGCTATTGTTAAAAAAAGATTCAAGTCGAAGCTGGCCCTGAATCAAAACATTGCTTTAAACAGAATGTCCATCTCAATTCTTACCAGATGCTTAAAATATTTAACAAGAACTTATCGAATCATTTTAGTAGATCAGCAAGAAAAACTAGTACTTGCTTTAGGAACTTTCGAGATACAGCATGGAAACAGGCTCTTCAGCCCACCGAGCCCACAACATCCAGCATCACTCCGTACACTAGCACTATCCTACTCACGAGGGACAATTTCCAAAATGTTTTAGTTTTGTTTAGTTTAGAGATACAGCACAGAAACAAGCCCTTTGTCCCATCGAGACCACGCCGACCAGCGATCCCCGTACACTAGCAGTATCCCACACACACTAGAGACAATTTACAATCTTTTTACCAAACGTCAAGTTAACCTACAAACCTGCGGTGTGGGAGGAAACCGGAGCACCCAGAGAAAAACCACGTGTTCACAGGGAGAGCACATACAAATTCCCCACAGACAGCACCCGTAGTGAGGATCGAACCTGGGTCTCTGGCGCTGTAAGGCAGCAACTCTACTGTTGCACCAGTGTGCCGCCCTCTCACATTCATTCAGGGAGGTCAACAAATTCTGAAGTAATTTACTTGGACAAAATCAGGACAAATTTCACTTAAACGAAGATCTTTGGATTAGTGCCCAAACAGTCATTCAAAGAGTAGAAACACATCTGAAGAAGGGTCCCAATGTGAAATGTCATCTATCCATGTTCTTCTGAGATGCAGGGTTTAAAGAGAGTATGGTTACACCACCAGGGGGATTTCTGGAGTATGTTAATATTTGCAAGCAATTTCTTTGCTCATGGTCCTGTATCTGGTATCTCACTGCTAACTGCCAGCAGGCTTGAGTAGAACCATTGGCATTTAAACATAAGGGGGTCAGGCGCGCATGCTGACTAACATTGAAGTTGCCAACTTACTGATGGGTTCCAGTTGTAGTTCTCCACCTCACCGAGGTTCTTCACAGTTGGTGATGCTGCACTTGGAGTCTTGGGTCTCGACCTGAAATGTCACCCATTATTTACCCCAGAGATGCTGCCTGTCCTGCTGAGTTACTCCAGCATTTTGTGCCTATCTTGGAGTCTCGTGTTCAGTTTTGGTCACCCTGTAATAGGAAAGATGCCCTTAAGTTGGAAAGAGCACAGAGATTTACCAGCATTTTTGCCAGGACTTGAGGTGCTAGGGAGTGGGATAACATGGAACTCCTGAGCTGAAAGGAATAATGTAGGGAATGGGAAACATAGAAGTCTGAATCTTTGGGTGTAGTTGTGGCAATGAGAAATGCAAAGTCATGATGCAGTTCTACAAGACTTGGGTTAGGCTACATATGGAGTATTGCGTGCAGTTCTGGTCACCCCATTATAGGAAGAATGTGGAAGCTTTGGAGAGGGTGCAGAGGGATTTTACCAGAATGTTGCCTGAATCCGAGGGTTTCCGCTACAGGGAAGGGGTGGATAAACTTGGATTGTTTTCTCTGGAATGTAGGAGGTTGAGGGGAGACTTGATAGAAGTATATAAAATTATGGAAGTATATAGAAATTAGGCATCGACAGGACAGACAGTCAGAGCCGTTTTTCCCAGGGTGGGAATGCCCAACGCTAGAGGACGTGGCTATAAGGTGAGAAGTGGCAAGTTTATTGGAGATGTACGGGGCAGGTTTTCCACACAGAGAGTGGTGGGGGCAAGAAACACATTGCCCGGGGTGGTAGTGAAGGCAAATGCGATTGTGGCATTTAAGAGGCTTTTAGATGGGCACGTGGGAGTGCAGGGAATAGAGAGATATTGATCACGTCAAGGCAGGTGAGATCTGTTTGACTTGGCGTCGTGGTTGGCATTAACAAGGCAGCCAAAGGGCCCATTCCTGTGCAGGAATCTTATCTGTTCTATGTTCTAACTCAAGAAGGTCCTATTCTTCTTTCCTTAGTTGTATGGGCTCCAGCAACACATGGTGGTATGTTCCTGTTACCAGGCTTTGGCGGTGAAACAACCGACCGTGCTTTCTCCAGAGTTATAGACAATGGAAGGGCGACTTCATAGAACATAGAACATTGAACGTAGAGTTGCACAGCACAGGAACAGGCCCTTCACCCACACAGAACATGGTGCCAAGTTAAACTAATCTCCTCTGCCTGCACATAATCCACATCTCTCAATTCCCTGTATTCCCATGTGCCAATCTAAAAGTCTCTTGGACACCACTATCACATCTGCCTCCACCATCACCCCATGACAGCGCGTTCCAGTGGCGCATCACCGTCTGTGTAAAAAACCTGCCCTGCTCATCTCCTTTAAGCTTTGTCCCTCTCACTGTCAAGCTATGCCTTCCAGTCTTTGACATTACTGCCTTGGGATAAAGGTTCTGACTGTCTACCCCCTATCTGTGCCTCTCATAATGTTATAAACTTCTATCGGGCTGCAACTTGGAACGACCCCAACCTTCTTTCATCAGCCTCAGCCCCCACTGCAACCCTCCGGATCTCCCTGCCAACGTTCATTGCTTGGACACCTGTGGCAAAGTATCGAAGAACAGTCAGCATTGCACAACCGCGGGACACGATCTCCTTTCAGGAGAGAAATGAAAGGGATGGGTGCCCGAGCTGGAAAGGCAAGTTCTCCTGCTTTTCGCAAAAACTCCAGCGTTGCTTAACATAAAAACAAGTGCAGAGACGAAAAATAAAAGGGTTGTTGTTAACAATGAGTGTCTTCGCCTGTCAGTAAAGCAGCCTGAAGTAGATTGGTTGTCGCTGGCAGATGGAATACAGCCAAGACATTGTGTGGAAGTGCTTGTACTGCTGTTTGCTCAGATTATATTCACCCACACCACACGCACATGAGAAAGAACAAAACTTGTTCACAACTTCACAGCACTTTTCTGATTTATGGCTCAGAGCATTCTGCTCACCCGATTCTCAACCTCTTGCCCAGGTGTCAAACTAGTGTGGCAGAACAGTCTCTCGCTGGTCACTCGATGCTTATTCCACCTGCATCGATTTCAATGTAAAGGACATGAGGTGATTGTCCAGCATCACAGCCCACGGCAGTGCAGCGGTAGAGTTGCTGCCTTACAGCGCCAGAGACCTGGGTTCGATCCTGACAACAGATTCTGTCTACACAGAGTTTGTACGTTCTCCCTGTGACGGTGTGGGTTTTCTCCGGGGGCTCCAGATACCGCACACATTCCAAAGACGTGCAAGTTTGTAGGTTAATTGTCCATCTTCTGTAAATCGTCCCTAGAGTGTGGGACAGAACTAGTATACGGGGATCACTGGTCGGCGTGGACTCGGTGGGCCAAAGGACCTGTTTCCATGCTGTATCTCTAACCTAAACTAGATTGAGAACATGGAACATAGAACAGCACAGGAACAGGCCCTTCAGCCCATAATGTCCACACCAAACATGATGCTAAGTCAAACTCATCTCCTCTACCTGATTTATATCACTCCATTCCCTGCATATCCATATGCTTATTCAAAAGCTTGTTAAACGCCACTATCGTAGCTGCCTCCATGACCACCCCTGTCAGCAAATTCCAGGCCCCTACGTTCTCTACGTAAAAAACTTGCCCTGCACAACCCCAGATTTAATATCTTCCTCCATGTCCCAGAGCGATATTCAATCTGATCACAAATATTAAACAAGTTAGCTTGTGTACTTTCTTTTCTGATCAGAAATTCCCAATCCTACTGATCAGTTCCATTGATACACAATCACTTGCACTCCTCCAACCTCATCTACTGTATCCGGTGCTCCTGGTGTGGGCTCCTATATATTGGAGAAAACAAGCGTAGACTGGCCGATCATTTCGCTGAACACTTACGCTTAGCCCGCCTTGCCCTACGTGATTTCCTGGTTGCCAAACGTTTTAACTCTCCTTCCCTTTTCCACACTCACCTTCCTGTCCCGGGCCTCCTCCACTGTCAGAGTGAGGCCACACGCAAATTGGAGGAACAGCACCTCATATTTTGCTTGGGAGCTTACAACTCAACGGTATTAACGTTGATTTCTCTAATTTCAAGTTACCCTACATTCCCCTCTCTCCCCCTCCCCGCCCCCACCCTAGTTGTCCTACCAGTTCCACTGTTCGCATCCTTGTATCCCTTCGTTATCACCTCTTCCCGAGCCAACAATGGGCCATTATGGGCTCCACCCTTCCTGAGGTCATCTGTTGCCGGCCCTGCTTTGTTCCGGCCTTTTCCTACCTCTACTTTCAGTCTGAGGAAGGGTTCCGGCCCAAAACGTCACCCAGCCTTTTTCCTCCAGAGATGCTGCCTGACCCGCTGAGTTACTCCAGCACTTTGTGTCCATCTTCGGTATATAACTGCATCTGCACTTCCTTTCTACACATTTTATCTGCTCCACTACAAAATCTCCTCAAGGTGTGCCTCCTTGAAAGAAGTTCTCCTCCTCTGTCCAACGAGAGTTCTGTGAGACCCTCTCAAATTCATAATCTCCATTTTAGCACTTATCCCCAATCATCAGTCAAATCCATGCATAATTGTGCTCTTAACTCACTTCAGGAGAGAAAAATGGCAAGAATGTCTTATCCGTTCATTTTCCTCATGTTTAGCTATTTTGTGAATGAGTGTGCTGGGACATTTATTAATAATAAAAAGATTATGAGAACTGACAATACCACAGAGCTCTTTTATAATTATCAGTGCAGGAGATCAGGAAGTCATCCAGGCATGTTCAGTGAAGTATAACCGAGCCTTGGCGTCTCCTGCTAGTTAGTCCTTCATAAGTTGTGACATTGAGTAATCATTAAAAATTGCTTTTTGCCAAAATCAGCCACAAGAAAGGCTTGTTTGGCAAGTTTGGGGATATTCTAAATATCCGCATGCTATTAAGCTGTGCAAGGCACTGGCGAGGTTACAGTTGGAGTATTGTGCTCAGTTTTGATCACCGTGCTCTGAGACGTTACGACTTTAAAGATCCAGCGTGGAAACAGGCCCTTTGGCCCACCGATTCCACGCCGACTAGCGATCACCCGTGCAGTAGTACTTCCACTGCTGCAGCCATCCACTTGTGTCCTACGTGTGGGCGTGCCTTCCGGGCCCGGATTGGCCTCACCAGTCACATCCGGACCCACAGTCACCAATCCTCCAACTGAAAGTGAAGTCATGGTTAACTTCAAACCCGAAGGAAGAACAACAGTACTTTCCTACACATTTGGGACAATTTACAATTTACAGAAGCCAATTAACCTACAAACCTGTACGTCTTTGAAGTGGGGAAGGAACCTGAAGAAAATCCTGGACTGGAGGGTCTGAGCTGCAGAGAGGTTGAGCAGGCTGGGACTCTATTCCTTGGAGCGCAGGAGGATGAGGGGTGATCTTATAGAGGTATATAAAATCATGAGAGCAATAAATCAGTTAGATGCACAGTCTCTTGCCCAGTGTAGGTGAATCGAGGACCAGAGGTGAAGGGGAGAAGATTTAATAGGAATCTGAGGGATAACTTTTTCACACAAAGGTTGGTCGGTGTATGGAACAAGCCGCCAGAGGAGGTAGTTGAGGTTGGGACTATCCCAACATTTAAGAACAGTTAGACAAGTACATAGATAGGACAGGTTTGGAGGCATATGGACCAAACGTGGGCAGGTGGGACAAGTGTAGCTGGGACATTCTGGCCGGTGTGGGCAAGTTGAACCAAAGGGCCTGTTTCCACACTGTATGACTCTATCTATGAATCTATGATCAAACCTGGGTCTCTGGCACAGTAAGACAGCAACTCTGGTGCTACTCCACTGGGCTGCCCCCTGGTGGCTGGCGACCACTCTCACCGTGCTTATCCACGCTCTCGTTGCAACTGTTTCCGTGATCCTCTCCCACGCACGGTTTTTGTTCATTGCCGACTGACGAAAAGTTCTTATTACAAGCAGTTCACAGGAACAGAATCCTGTCGTAACCTTATTGATATCCTTTTCTTTGGGGCTACTCAGACTAGTTTCACCAGTTTGATTCTGAGGAAGAAGGGTCCCGTCCCGAAACGTCTCCTATCCATGTCCTCCAGAGATGCTACCAGATGCGCTGAGCTACTCAACACTTTGGACTTCATGTCTTGTATTGTAGAATGCGGGTGGATATGAAGGACATGGTGATGACTAAGATAGGCCAAGATAAAACCATCGACACAAAGTGCTGGAGGAACTCATCAGGTCGGGCAGCATCTCTGGAGAAAAGATACGGGTGATGTTTCTGGTCGGGACACTTCTGCTGCCTGTCCCGCTGAGTTACTCAAGCACTTGGTGTCTATCTTTGGTATAAACCAGCATCTGCAGTTCCTTTCTACACAAGATAAAACCACGAGGGGATTGCACAAACAAATATTCTTATCCACGTGGATGGTAAAATAAGAACAAATACTCAAACGATAAAATCCAATTATATTTATTTTTTTTAAAGCTTGTAGTACAGGACTGCAAGGATTTAAACCAGAACTGAACTGTGTTTACATACAACGTGTATGTTTATCCAGCTGCAGGCAAAGTTCACACATCTCAGTACAAAATAACCCAAGTTCAAAAAATAAGGACACAAACAAGAAACACTTGCATACTTGTATGAATAGATTGAGCATCGAAAATGCTTGCAGTGTAATAGAAATAATATTAGTTTTAACTGACAATCCCAATTACCACTGAAGTCCTCACAGGCTTGGACTGGATTGCTGGCAAGAAGAACTTGTCCATTTCGAAAATTAGCTCCATAACTCCTCCACTCCTCCACAGATGCTGCCTGACACGCTGACTCACTCCAGCGCTTTGTGTTTCACTCAGGATTCCAGCATCTGCAGTTCCTGGTGCCTCCAATACTCCTTTCCTAGATCATCCAAAATTGTGCCTAAAATATGGTTGTTGTCCTGACTTTCTCATCTGTTCCTCTCTGCATTACTATTGTACAAATCCCATGTTGTGCCTTCCATGCAGCTTCTCATTATTGCCCTGGGGGGAAACGGGTCTTGACTTTCTTGTGCCGGGTCCCAGTATTGGTTGAAGAAGGGTCCCAACCCGAAACATTACCCATCCTTTTTCTCCAGAGATGCCTCCTGACCCGCTGAGTTACTCCAGCACTTTTGTGTCTATCTGAGTACTGGCTGCCAGTTGTCCACTCACTGGAAACAATAGAAGTATGGAGGTGGGATCATCTCCGACATACAGCATGGAAGCATGCCGACCATCGGTCGCCCGTTCACACTGGTTCTACGTCATCCCACTTTCGCATCCACTCCCTACACATTGAGGGCAATTTCACAGCAGCCAATTAACCTACAAATCCGAAGGTAGACACAAAATGCTGGGAGTAACCCAGTAGGTCAGACAGCAACTCTGGAGAAAAGGTCACCTATTCCTTTTCTCCAGAGATGCTGCCTGGCCCGCCGAGTGACTCCGGCATTTTGCGTCCATTTCCGGTGTAAACCAGCATCTGCAGTTCCTTCCTGCACATAACCTGCACACCCGCACATCTTTGGGATGTGGGAGGAGACCGGAGGAAACCGGAACACCCGGAGGAAACACACGCATTGGTCACAGGGAGAGCATGCAAACTCAAATCCAAAAAACCAACCTCTGCGCCCAATGACTATCGACTCCCCCCTTACTACAAGCTCTGGAATATATTGTGCCCCAGTCAGCACGCAAAGGGACAACTGGCAATTCTCACACCTCTGAGTAATTTCTGGACCCTCAACCCAATTTCCATCAGAGAGGAGGTCACACCTGCATCTGAAGGTGAGAACTATCTCAGGTTATATGAATGCCCTGGGCAGCTCAGATTGTTTGATTCAAAGTTCCTCCTCACTGCCCAGATTCGAGTATACATTGATAAAGCAGAAGCAACAGCAGAATTCGGTATGAGATACTAAAAAGTCAGTTGATTAACACAAATTTACAATAATAAGAGAAACTAGTTAACTATCAAGGTCTAAAAGTGCAATTCACTCAACTCACATTAAGATTCCAAGCTTTTTATATATATATATATATATTTTAAAAAATCAGACACAGTGCCAATTCTGTCAGGAAAGAGCTTCCCAGATATGAACAAAGGTTGATAAATTCAGGTTATGTTAGAGAGGTGAGGACAGTTATTTAATCCCGTTTGGTTTCCATTTTCTGTCCTTTCACCTCTGGCTGGGAGGAAACGATAGTCCAGGAATAGCCCCAAACCTGAAGCATCTCCCCCCCCCCCCCACCCCGCCCCCCCCCACCCCGCCTCCCCTCCTAACCCCACACACATCAATACCACTCCCACCACTGGCCAAAGTGAACATGAAGTGATTTCCTCCCTTGTTTGCAAATCCTCACCACCACAGGTTCCAATGCAACCCCGCCCATCCAAAACACCACACACCTTCAGAAACGCATGCAACAAAGGGAAGGGAACAGGGGTGACTGGCCAAGCTTGGGGTGATGGCATATTGGCTCAGACATCCAATGTACCTTCAGACAACTCTTAGAGTCCAATGTTCATGCACAGCCCGATCCAGGGATATTTTTGCTTACAGAGGGTCCTGTGTTCAAACCGCAGAATTAACTGGGCAAAAAAAATGTACGCATCAAGCTCATTGACTTTCTCTGTCCAATTATGCATCGTTTCCATTTAGAGACCTTCCTCCAACTGCTCAGGATTAAAAGCGAGGTGGGGGACGAGCACAAGGGGTAAAGGTAATCCCACCTCCCATGCTTTATACTGGGTCTGTTGTGTGTCTGGCATTTACATGGACACAGCCTGAAGAAGGGTCTCGACCCGAAATGTCACCTATTCCTTTTCTCTAGAGATGCGGCCTGACCCGCTGAGTTACTCCAGCTTTTTGCATCCATCCACAGACACAAACACACAAGAGCAGATACAATAGAGTTCCTAGAGTTCGTAATGCAGTCTCAAGCATCGGGAAATGCCCTTTCTGGAACATTCTGTGCTACAGACTGCATTGCCAGGCCCAACCTTTCCTCCTGTTGTTAAAACGAAGGATTAACATTTACCGCAAATTCATTTTACATCACCCACTCTCTGCCACCCTTCCCACTAGAGTTCTTGACCCACTTCCCTGCAAAAAGGAATCAGGGGGTGGCCAAGTGGGTGGGGGTGGCCAAGTTCCTTCAGACTGTTTCAAAGCCTGGGTATCAAGCCTTATTTTGTCACGAGGGCACCTTCATAAGGACTTTGACCCACAACTCGTAACAACAACGGTACAAATCCAACATCCCTTTCCACTCCCAACTTGCACAATACCCCGTTCCTTACAGAGCTTTCCCAATCCATTACGCCCTTTTCCCTCTTTATCATTCCAAGTTCCAACTCTTTCTTTTTTTAAAAAGGAAAACAATTCGAATATTCAATGTGATAAAAATCCAAAATCCAAGTTTCCTTACAATAATAATAATAATTTAAAAAAAGGTTTTCTTAAAAAATGCTTTAAGTTGCCACTTGATAAAAATGTGATAGCTTTTTTTTTTGTTGCAAAAGTCTATTTTTACAGCATGTAGCATTACAACAACAAACTATGAGGGAATACCATTAAATTTGGCTACGTTATATTCTCAAAACTTTGAAAATTGAGATGCCTAGAAGCTAAAGGTGAAATGAAGGGGTTTCAGCAACTTACTCCCGATTCCCATCTACCCTTTCTAAAGATAGTTTTAAATGGTTAACACCTCCACTATATATAACAGGCAAAGGTAGGATGTGTGGTAGTGACAAGTCTATCAACATTGGCATCTAAGTCATGAGAAATAAGTAATAGATGACAAGAGTAATATATACTTGCAACATGAACAACCAAAACTGCAGAGGTGCCTCATGTGCAAATGGCTGCTATCGTCATGGCGACCAAACTTGGGACTCCATATTTGCACTCCTTTTGTACATTATTTTATAGATTGAACAATACAAACAATTTTAAAGCTCTGTTCATGTTAAATAGATGAGTACTTGGCATGACTTCAATCTCCTGATAAAGGATCACCAAAAAAACTACTTGAGTATGAATAACCTCCCCCCGACCCTCCCCCCCCCCCCCCCCCCGACCCCCACCCCATCCCAATCCTTCCCCACCCAACCTTCCATTCAACATTGAACCAAAGAGACTTCCAATCACAAAACAAATGGTTAATCGCTTAGGTTCAGATTTTCAAACATCCTTTAGTTGCTAATAATATAATAATATCATAATATGGAAAAAGAATCATCCATTTGGCCATGCGAGACAGGTCAAGCAGTGGAATCTTTGATCTTCTACTAAAGGTTAATCCCATGATTATGTGGAAGGCCAAAGACATTGAGATAGTTCTAGGATATAGTTCATATAAAGTACTGCTAGCCGCCTTTAGTTAAATGACAAGCATATACCACTTTGGGTTGTAGGGACGAACGTGAAAGTTGTCAGGCAAACAAAAAAGCACTACTTGAGGCACTCTGCCTCTGATCCAAGCAGAAAAGGTAACTCCATCTCAATCTCCATTTTAGTTGTCTTCCTTTCCTCCTCGTGCTTCCCGCAGTGATTACAACCAAGTGAGGAAGGTCTCCTTAGGATTGAGGCTGGACTCCACATCAGGCAAGATGTCTGAGCCAAAGGGCTCCTGCAGGCTTGGCATCAGGTCCTCGCCTTCCAGCGTCCCGAGATCCACGTTGGTTCCAGGCAGGGAATCCAGGAAGTCAGGGAAGCGGCTGGGCTGGTTTGCAGTCATCGCAGTCTGGCCCATATCTCCTGCAAGTAAAGAATAATGAACTTACTAGGAGCTCCGCTAAAAAATATGTTCCTCACATAAGCTCTAAGCCAACAAAACTCAGAAAGGTTTAGTTTTGGTTAATTTAGTTTAGAGATACAGTGCGAAAACAGGCCCTTCTGCTCACCGAGACCCTGTCGTCCAGCGATTCCCATACATCATCCAACACACTAGGGACAATTAACAATCTTTACCAAAGCCAATTAACCGGCAAACTTGTACGTCTTTGGAGTGTGGGAGGAAACTGGAGCTCCCACGCAGTCACAGGGAGAAAGTACGAACTCCGTACAGACAGCACCCATAATCAGGATCGAATCCGGGTCTCTGGCACTGCAAGGCAACAACTCTACCACTGTGCTATCGTGCCGCCCTGAGGCAGCATCTATCAACAAGGATCCCCACTATCCAGGCCGTGATCTCCACACTGCTACAGTACACAAGCCTGAAGTCCCACACAACCAGGTTCAGGAACAGCTACTTTCCTACAACCATCAGGTTGTTGAACCGACTTGCTCAATCCTCATCCTTCCTTGACAATGACCACTTCTTGCACGACTATTAACTTGTTTTCTAATCATGTTTTGCACTAATGTCCCGTATTTGCACGTTTTTTTCTTTTCACGGTCTTGTATGATTTATATATAATTTATGTTTAGTGTCCATCTCAGTCTATGTGCCTGTGATGCTGCTGCAAGATTTCCATTGTACCTGTATTTGACCATACTAGTGCCTTTGACAATAAACTTGATTTGACTCAGTTGGGAGTTTAATACCTGCTTTGAATCTGAGCTCTATAGATCAGAAAGACTCTGATGTCTGTGACCATTTAGTAAGATACTGAAGGGCCACTGGTAAGTTAAAACTTACAGAAATCTTCCACGTATATGAATGTATTATTCTTGTTGGACTGAATCTCTGATTCAGAGTACAGACTCCAACCACACCAAATGAACTCAAATGGAGATATCTATAAATTGTTAGATGATTTTCCTCTGGAGCTAAATGTTGTGTTTTAAATTATCTCTCTTTTGATTTAGAAAAGGCACAAAATGCTGGAGTAACTCAGCACAGTAACTTTGGGCGGCAGGGTGGTGCAACGGCAGAGTTGCTGCCTTACAGCGCCAGAGATCCGGGTTCGATCCCAACTGTATGTTTGAAAACCCACCTGCGTGGGTTTTCTCTGAGATCTTCGGTTTCCGCCCACATTCCAAATACGTACAGGTTTGTAGGTTAATTGCCATGGTATAAATGTAAATGATCCCTAGTGTGTGTAGGATAGTGTTAATAGGCGGGGATCGCTGGTTGGTGTGTATTCGGTGACCACAGGGCCTGTTTCCACACTGTATCTCTAAACTAAACTCAGCAGATCAGGCAGTATCACTGGAGAACATGGATAGGTGATGTTTCAGGTTGGGACCCTTCTTTAGACTGTCCATGTTCTCCAGGGATGCTGCCTGATCTGCTGAGTTACTCCACCATATTGTACCTTTCCTTGGTAAACCAGCACCTGCAGTTCCTTGTTTCTCCACTCTTTCTTTTGATATATATCTTATTGCTTTCATTTAGAAACTGAGTTTTTTTGAAAATGTGTTTCTACATCAAAAAATATTTTATAAATTAGTTATATATTTAAGGTTCAATTTAATGCCCGTGACTGCAGGAGATTACAGAGAGTTCCATCACATAGACCAGACTTCCCACCATCGACCATCTACACTTCACAATGCCTCAGGTGAGCAGCCAACATAATCAATGGCTTGTCCCCCCACCCTGGTCATTCCTTCATCTCTCCACTCCCGTCAGGTAGAAGGTTCAATGGGCACTCCACCAGGCTCAGGAACAGCTTCTTCCCCTCTGTTATCAGGCTTCTGAATGGTCTTTCCACAAGCTGGGGTACTGTCCAATTCATCTCTACCCTATTGCGGACATTGGATTTTGTCTCTGAAACTGGTGCACATCAATGCTGAGAACAATATTCTGCACTCTGTATCTTCCCCTTTGCTCTATCTTTTGTATTTGAGGTTGACTTGACTGTATCCATGTATAGTATTATCTGATCTCTTTAGACTTTAGACTTCAGAGATAGTGTGGAAACAGGCCCTTCGGCCCACTGAGTCCGCACCGACCAGCGATTACCCCATACATTAGCACTATCCTTCTTCTTGCGTTTGAGGCAGCAGAAATTATGTAACGCCCTCCAGGCGCTGTAGCCAGTGCAATGTGCTGTTGTCGAGGGCCGTGAGGTCTACCCCTCCACCAGGGGGACGGAGGACAGTGCAGTAGAAAATGACGTGCTGCGCTGTTTGCTGGTCTGCTCCACACACGCAGGCTGCTGATGGACACAACCCCCAACGATGCATGTTGGCATTGAACTGGCCAACCCCTGTGCGGAGCCGGTACAGGGCGACCCATTCTTTGTGGGGCATGTCCGAGCCGGGTGAGGCTGTGGTTTTCGGTGCGACAGTGAATTGAGGAGGTTGCGATGTCTGATCCCAGCTGGTTCTCCATGCTCCTAGTATGTGGAAACCGGAGCCACAGAGGGTCGCTGCATGACGGGAGAAACGGTGATGAGATGACAGGCATTGAGGTCCCAGTTGCTGTGAATCCTGGGCGAGGTGGTGCAAAGGATGTTTGGCGTCCGATGGGGCCTTGCACACCAGCCTATGAGTGAAGAACTCTCTGCGAAGCTTGGTGGGTGCGATACCTGCGAGCACCGGCAGGAGATCCGTCGGAGTAGGGCGTAGGCAGCCAGTGATGATCCGCATGGTGGCTCATGTTGTCGACCTCCCCGTGATGAGCCCTGTCAACTGACCCCAGTCAGGCGAACGACAACAAACAGAGAAAACAGAAGCAGAAAAAACAGCTTGCAGCCCAAATGCAACCTCAGTCGCTGCAGCTTGGCGCCAACCTTGGAGCTTGGAGCTTGGAGCATGCGCCCTTCCTAGGGCGGGCACCTACGGATGTCAAACTGGATGGCATCACCCTGCTGCAGCTGAATGCGGAAGACTTCACCAAGGCAAGCACTATCCTGCAAATTAGGGACAACATACAATTTATAGAAGCTAATTAACCTACAAACCTGTACGTCTTTGGAGTGTGGGAGGAAGCCAGAGCACCCGGACGAAACCCACGCGGTCACAAGGAGAACGTACAATCTCCATACAGACAGCACCCGCAGTCAGGATCGAACCCGAGTCTCTGGCGCTGTAAGGCAGCAACTCTACCACTGCGCCATTGTGCTGCCCAATCTCATAGGATAGCATACAAAACAAACCTTTCCACTATCATTGCTCTTGACTCACCTGTATCCATTTCCTCCACATGCCCCAAGAAGTCTTCAGGTGTTCTTCCCAGTCCTAAGCCACTGTCTGCACTTGCCTGCCGTGAGTGGTATGGTCCACTGTAAATGAAGACCAGTAGGGGATGGCAATAGCAGAGACGGAGAAGAAAGGAGATGGGGAAATGGAGGAGGAAGGGAAGTCCGTTAATAACACTCAATCAAACTAATGCTACTGCCAAAATTAAAGGTTGTTGCCAACTGAATGTTGAATTTGTAAATTAAAACCCAACTTGCCTGCTGAGGAAGGGATCAGAGCCATTGTTGGTGATTGCGTGCATCTCCTGCGACATCGCTGGTGTGGAGATAGCATTCTGGGCTGTGGGGAGGTTTTCTGATTCAATGGGAATCTGATTGGGTATCTGATTATACAAGGCCTTCTCCTGAAATGCAGATGTTATAGTCAAGAGCCGACATCAAAGAGAAAATAAACTTCAGTTCAGCTCTTCAATCTCAAGAAAGAAAACGCAAGAATCACAAATAGAAACATGTATGGACACACACGCATGCACACTCACACACATGCAGATGCAAACACACATGATGACACACACACACACACACACACACATATATATCGATCAGCTAAAAATATTATGACCTGATGAGCCAAAACATTATGACCACCTGCCTAATATGCTGTTGGTCCTCCGTGTGCAGCCCCACACGCAGCAGGGTGCGATACACTGTCGATTGTGACACATTCCTCCTGTGACCACCATTAAAACTTTCTGTGCCTTATGCCACAGTGGACCTTCTGTCGGTTTGGACCAGACAGGATAGCCTTCGTTGCCCTCGCCTTGGGCGCCCAACACCCTGTCACTGTCCAGTTTGTGGTTTGTCCCTCCTCGGACCACTGTCGGTAGGTACTCACCACTGCTGACCGGGAGCACCCCACAAGCCTTACTGTTTCAGAGATGCTCTGACCCAGTTGTCTGGCCATAACAATTTGGCCCTTGTCAAAGTCGCTCAGGTCTTTACTCCTGCCCATTTCTCCTGCATCCAACACATCAACTTCAAGAACTGACTGTTCACTTGCTGCCTAATATATCCCACCCCTTGACAGGTGCCATTGTAACAAGATAATCAATGTTATTCACTTCGCCTGTCAGTGGTCATAATGCAGACCTCCCAACATTTGATTTTGCAAATTCATAGTTTTGATGTCCAAAATTTAGAATTTTACATGAAAATTCATAATAAGGATGGTAATGCAACTTTTCAGCCAAAAAAAAAGGTCATTCATGCCAAATGCGCATACACGTTGTGCTACATTCATGTGTGAAAAACGACTATTATTTCCAACAGTCTGTAGTTCTTGGACAACATGTACAATGTCAGTATAAGAAAATAACTGCAGATGCTGGAACAAATCGATTTATTCACAAAATGCTGGAGTAACTCAGCAGGTCAGGCAGCATCTCGGGAGAGAAGGAATGGGTGTCGTTTCGGGTCGAGACCCTTCTTCAGTCTGTCAGGCCTATCATGAGTATATTCTGCTATTTATAGAAAAGTTATTGAACAGAGATACTTTTTGCAACACAAAAGAAAAAATTGTTTTGTTTTGCTTTTTCTAGTTTGCTTTTCCCTTACACATCCCAATTCTTTTGGTATTGAGTAAAAGGCCAATGGTCATAAAATGTATGACTAAGTTATGAAGAAAGTTGATATATGCGACTCGACTAAGCATACGGAAGTACTTGTTGAAGTAAATTTGCACACTATTTGATAATCAGCCCAAAAAGGTGGTAATTGGCTTTTCTGCTGACTTTCCGCCAAATTCGGAAGGGGTGGGAGGGGCGCATAATGTTTTGGCTGATCGGTGTATATATATACACAGAGACACACAAATAAAAATAGAGAACTGCACACACACAGACACACACACACACACAGAAATACATATATGTCTTTGTGTATGTATATATAGACACACAAACTCCAAAGACTTGCAGGTTTGTAGGTCAATTGGCTTTGGTAAGAATCGTAAATTGTCTCTAGTGTGCAGGATAGTGCTTGTGTACGGGGTGATCGCTGGTCGGCACTGATTTGGTCGGCCGAAGGGCCTATTTTCATGCTGTATCTCTAAAGTCTAAACGCAACAGTCCGCCTCTCACCACAGATACAGGTGTTGGACAAAAGACAGATCGATTCCAGAACTCCCGTTTCCGCACTGTATCTCTAAAGTGAACTAAATTCCCAAATAAAGATTACTCCCCCACTGCATTTCAAATGAAAGCTTCGTTTTCTCAACCATATCTTTCTCCTCTTTTGGACATTGAACCTGTCGGGACACGGGAATGGGCATCCAGATTCATCAGTTGTTCAAGGGAAACAAAATATGGTCGCCAACGGGAGTCGTGGAATTGTTGCTCGGTTCAAAGGCATCCCAGCAGCTGTGCCCCAGGCAGGAACATGCAGGGAAAGGCTATCCCACCAGCTGCTGGATGCTGGCCGCCACCGTACACTTTAACCAAGAGTTTGGCTTTAAACACATTGCTTCCAAGGTTTACGAGAATTATATCAGGAATGAGTGGGTTAACAAATGATGAGCGTTTGACGGCACTGGGCCTGTACTCACTGGAGTTTAGGAGCATGAGGGGGGGACCTCATTGAAACGTACCAAATAGTGAAAGGCTTGGATAGAGTGGATGTGGAAAGGATGTTTCCACTAGTGGGAGAGTCCAGGACCACAGGTCATAGCCTCATAATAAAAGGATGTACCTTCAGAAAGGAGATGGGGAGACATTTCTTTAGTCAGAGGGTGGTGAAGCTGTGGAATTCATTGCCACAGAGGGCTGTGGAGGCCAAATCAATAGATATTTTTAAGGCGGTGATTGATAGATTCGTGATTAGTACCTCAGGAGTTGAGGAGAGAAGGCAGGAGAATGGGGCTGAGAGGAAAAGGTAGATCAGGCATGATCGAATGGCAGAGTAGACTTGGTGGGCCGAATGGCCTAATTCTGTTCCTGTAACTTATGAACTTATGATCAATGGATTGATCCCACAGACTGCCTCCTGCCATCTCCCAATTGCCATGAAGCTGTTTTGATCAGCATTTTCTGAGGGCTGCATGAAAACGAGGATTTGAAATGGTTCTTCCCTCTTCTATCCTTATCTCCCGCCTTTTGTCTTTTCATCTCTGGCCTTCATTCAACCACCTGCCTATAAACCCCATCCCACCCCCTCTTCACCTGTATTCACCCATCACATGCCAGGCCCCGTCCCCACCTCCCTTTCAGCTTTCTCCTGAACTCCCCGCCACCACAATCAGTCTGAAGAAGGGTGGCACGGTGATGCAGCGGTAGAGCGGCTGCCTTGCAGTGCCCGAGACCCTGCTGCTTGCAGTGCCCGAGACCCTGCTGCCTTGCAGTGCCCGAGACCCTGCTGCCTTGCAGTGCCCGAGACCCTGCTGCTTGCAGTGCCCGAGACCCTGCTGCTTGCAGTGCCCGAGACCCTGCTGCTTGCAGTGCCCGAGACCCTGCTGCTTGCAGTGCCCGAGACCCTGCTGCTTGCAGTGCCCGAGACCCTGCTGCCTTGCAGTGCCCGAGACCCTGCTGCCTTGCAGTGCCCGAGACCCTGCTGCCTTGCAGTGCCCGAGACCCTGCTGCCTTGCAGTGCCCGAGACCCTGCTGCCTTGCAGTGCCCGAGACCCTGCTGCCTTGCAGTGCCCGAGACCCTGCTGCCTTGCAGTGCCCGAGACCCTGCAGTGCCCGACACCCTGCTGCCTTGCAGTGCCCGAGACCCTGCTGCCTTGCAGTGCCCAAGTACAATCCTGACTGCGGGGGCTGACTGTGCGGAGTTTGTACATTCTCCCTGTAGGATGGGAGTAGGTTTATATGGAGCATAAACACCAGCAAAGACTCGTTCGGCCGAGCGGTCTGTTTTGTGTGGTCGTTTCTATGTGGTATATAATCTTCTCCACTCCCTGTTGTTAGCGAATAGCCTGTCTGCTATTTGTACTCAGTGTTTTTGGACTTTGGAGAACAGGCCCTTTGACCAGCGATCACCCCGTACATTAGCCTTGTCCCGCACACTCGGGATTATTTACAATTTTACTGAAGCCAATTAATCTACAAATCTGAATGTCTTTGGAGTGTGGGAGAAAACCGGAGCACCCAGAGGAAACCACAGGGAGAACGCACAAATTCTGTACAGTCAGCACCCGTAGTCAGGATCGAACCGGGGTCTCTGTAAGGCGGCAACTCTATCACTGCGCCTCCGTGCAGCCAACAGCCCACAGCTTTTAAACACACAGCCCACCAGGTGTACGTTGGTTCTCAAGAGAGGGTCTGAAGAAGGATTGAGACCTGAATATCACCTATTCTCTGAGTTACTGCACCAGGTTCACGTTGATCATCGGTCACCTGTTCATACTAGTTCTATGTCAATAGACAATAGGTGCAGGAGTAGGTCATTCGGCCCTTCGAGCCAACACCACCATTCAATGTGATCATGGCTGATCATTCTCAATCAGTACCCCGTTCCTGCTTTCTCCCCATACCCCCTGACTCCGCTATCCTTAAGAGCTCTATCTAGCTCTCTCTTGAAAGCATTCAGAGAACTGGCCTCCACTGCCTTCTGAGGCAGAGAATTCCACAGATTTACAACTCTCTGACTGAAAAACTTTTTCCTCATCTCCGTTCTAAATGGCCTACCCCTTATTCTTAAACTGTGGCCTCTGGTTCTGGACTCCCCCAACATTCGGAACATGTTTCCTGCCTCTAACGTGTCCAACTCCTTAATAATCTTATATGTTTCGATAAGATCCCCTCTCATCCTTCTAAATTCCAGTGTATACTAGCCTAGTCGCTCCAGTCTTTCAACATACGACAGTCCCTCCATTCCGGGAATTAACCTAGCAAACCTACGCTGCACGCCCTCAATAGCAAGAATATCCTTCCTCAAATTTGGAGACCAAAACTGCACACAGTTGCGGTCTCACTAGGGCCCTGTACAACTGTAGAAGGACCTCTTTGCTCCTATACTCAACTCCTCTTGTTATGAAGGCCAACATTCCATTGGCTTTCTTCACTGCCTGCTGTACCTGCATGCTTCCTTTCAGTGACTGATACACTAGGACACCCAGATCTCGTTGTACGTCCCCTTTTCCTAACTTGACACCATGCAGATAATAATCTGCCTTCCTATTCTTACCACCAAAGTTTATAACCTCACACTTATCCACATTAAACCTCATCTGCCATGCACCCGCCCACTCACACAGCCTGTCCAAGTCACCCTGCAACCTCATAGCATCTTCCTCACAGTTCACACTACCACCCAGCTTTGTGTCATCTGCAAATTTGCTAATGATACTTTTAATCCCTTCATCCAAGTCATTAATGTATATTGTAAATAGCTGCGGTCCCAGCACCGAGCCTTGCGGTACCCCACTAGTCACTGCCTGCCATTCTGAAACGGACCCATTTATCCCCACTCTTTGCTTTCTCTGCCAACCAATTTTCTATCCATGTCAGTACCCTACCCCCAATACCATGTGCTCTACTTTTGCACACGAATCTCCTATGTGGGACTTTGTTGAAGGCTTTCTGAAAGTCAAGGTACACCACATCCACCGGCTCTCCCCTGTCAATTTTCCTAGTTACATCCTCAAAAAATTCCATAAGATTGGTCAAGCATGATTTCCCCTTCGTAAATCCATGCTGACTCAGAACGATCCTGTTACTGCTATCCAAATGCTCCGCAATTTTGTCTTTTATAATTGACTCCAGCATCTTCCCCACCACTGATGTCAGACTAACTGGTCTATAATTTCCTGTTTTCTCTCTCCCTCCTTTCTTAAAAAGTGCGATAACATTAGCTACCCTCCAATCCACAGGAACTGATCCTGAATCTATAGAACATTGGAAAATGATCACTAATACGTCCCTGATTTCTAGAGCCACCTCCTTAAGTACCCTGGGATGCAGACCATCAGGCCCTGGGGATTTATCAGCCTTCAGTCCCATCAGTCTACCCAACACCATTTCCTGCCTAATGTGAATTTCCTTCAGTTCCTCCGTCACCCTAGGATCTCTGGCCACTAGAACATCTGGGAGATTGTGTGTCTAGAACATCTGGGAGATTGTTTGTGTCTAGAACATCTGGGAGATTGTTTGTGTCTAGAACATCTGGGAGATTGTTTGTGTCTAGAACATCTGGGAGATTGAGCACCAGGAGGAAACCCACACAGTCACAGAGGGAACATGCGAACTCCACACAGACAGGATCAAACCGGGGTCTCTGGCGCTGTGAGGCAGCGGAGTTCCAGAGCCCCGGCCGCAGGGGGCAAGTTCGTCACACCGCGGAAGTCCAAGTCTGGTCAAGTTCGGCCGCCTCACCAGGCCTAGATGTCACATTATTGAGGGGGACCTCCAGTGGGGACTTTATCATGAAGGGGACAAGACCACCAGTTGTCAGAAAATCAGTGGTGGACCTGCACTTATTTTATTCTGTGGCAGCTTACTGTGCTCAAACTTGCCACTATTATAAAAAGACTGCCCTTCAAAAGTGCTTCATTGTCTTTAAGCGCCTCAGGGGGGGGGGGGCTTGAAATGAACGTGACAGCAGCCAGGTACTAATAAGTCCTTCTTTTGTCTTGGTCGGAACTTGCTGAAGAATGAAATGAATATATCAGTGGGGGTAGAGATCGTCTCTGTAATGTGAGCCCTCCAGAATCAGGATTAGGATTTTCTAAGTGCATTGAGTTGATCATTTCTTTGTGCAGTATTATGAAATACGTATCAGACAGTAGGCAGCACAATCTACCTCCTTGCCCATTTTGATTTATTGTTATTGCACAGAACAATACCGCACAGGAAATGCCCCCCTCGGCCCACGGAGTCTGTGCTGAACATGATGCCAAGACCATCATTTATCTACCTGCACATAATTCATTTCCCTCGATGCCCTGTATTAACATCTGCCTATCTAAGTCTTTTACATGCCACTAATGTATCTGCTTCAACCACCACCCCCGGCAGCATGTCTCAGGCATTCATCACCCTGTGTGTAAGAAAACATGCCCACACATGTCTTTTAAACGTTGTCCCCTCACCATGAAGCCATGCTCTCTAGTTTTTGATCTTTCAATCCTGGGAAAAAGATTCTGAATGTCAATGTCCCTCATTATTTTATATACTTCTATCAGGTCTCCCTCCAACCTCCGCCGTTCTAGAGGAAACAATCCAAGATCTTCGGTTTCCTCCCACACTCCAAAGACGTACAGGTATGTAGGTTAATTGGCTGGGTAAATGTAAAAATTGTCCCTAGTGGGTGTAGGATAGTGTTAATGTATGGGGATCGCTGGGCGACACGGACTTGGAGGGCCGAAAAGGCCTGTTTCCGGCTGTATATATATGATATGATATGATATGAAGTCTGTCCAACCTCTGACTGTAGCTAATACCACCTAATTCAGGCATCATTCTCGTAAACCTCCTCTGCACCCTTTCCAAAGCTTCCACACATCCTTCCTGTAATGTGGGCGACCAGACCTGCATGCAATACTGCAAATGCAGCCTATCCATACCGGAGATGTGCGGTTTTGTAGGTTAATTGGCCTCTATAAATTGTCCCTGGTGTGTCGGGAATAGATGAGAAAGGGTGATAATTTAGAACTACTGTGAACAGGCGATCCATGGCCAGTGAGCCAAAGGCCCTGTCGCCGCGCTGTATCTCAAAACTAATATAGACTTAATGCTGGCAAATGGGACTAAAGTGGATTTGTGCAATTGGTTTCTGTAAATTGCCCCTAGTGTGAAAACTAGTGTAGGGGTGATCAGTGGTCAGCACGGACTCGGTGGGCAGACTGTTTCATACTGTATCTCTAAACTTAAACTAAAGTACTGGAGATGGGAAATAAGGTCAGCATGGACATGGTGGGCCGAAGGGCCTGCGCCGTACCAAACACAGCACAACACTAAACTAGATGTCCTGGTCTTACTTGACAACAAGTGACAAACAACATCAGAAAAAGATGTACAAAACGTCAGATTGACAAGGAGATGGAGGGAGAAATGGAATGGCAGATTGACAGAGGGAAACAGAGAGAGAATTATGGCTCTAATCATTGATCATTTCCGCCCAATAATTTACTGTCAAATTATTGACGCAAGTTGAAAACAACTTTGCTCTAAGCTGCTGTGAGGCTGCAAATGTCTATTATTCAGCTTGAGCTGAGGTAAACTCCTCCTGCAAAAACAACCTTGTTCCTGACAGGATCTGTTTTGGTGATAATATGGCTGGGATCAATTACAGGAAGTGTGTGTGATTTGTTTACACTGGAACAGTCTCAGTTGTTCTTCCTCTCTCCCCCCTCCTATCCTGGAGATGGGGAGGAAGTGACAGAGTGAGTAGATGGTGGGGGAGGAAAGGGATGACTCTTTAGACTTTAGACTTTAGAGATACAGCGGCCTTCGGCCCACCGAGTCCGCGCCGACCTGCGATCACCCCGTACACTAGCACTATCATACACACTAGGGAAAATTTATAATTTACCTTCAAACCTGTACGTCCCCTGAGTGTGGGGGGAAACCGGAGTACCCAGAGAAAACCCACGCGGTCACAGAGAGAACGTTCAAACTCTGTACAAACAGCACCCGTAGTCAGGATTGAACCGGGGTATCTGGGGCTGTAAGGCACCAACTCTACCACTGCTTCACCATGCCGCCCAGTGTTGTTGTTGTGTCTATGTCATTAGGAGGTTTGTGAAGCTCTAGGAACAAGATAATCAACCCTGTTTTCTACCACCATCCTATTTTCACCCCTTTTTTGCACCTGGTGAATATTTGTTGCCCATCCCAACAGACGGGCAAGAGCTGTAGAGCGTTCCAGTTAAAGATTTGTTATCCTTGCAGTGAAGGGGTTCCCCCAGTGCTGATCAGGAGAGAATCTGACAGCGACAATAGAATGTGCAACGACACAGCACAGGAACAGGCCCTTTCTTGATTAGCCAGGGTGTCAAAGGTTACGGGGAGAAGCCAGGGGAATTGGGTTGAGAGGGAAAAATAGATCAGCCATGAATGAATGGAAAGAGAAGACTCGATGGGCCGAATGGTCTAATTCTGCCCCAATGTCATGGTCTGATGGCCCAACCTGCCCATGCAGATGAAGATGCCCCATCTACGCTTGTCCCCTGTCCGAATTGGGGCCATCGCCCTTTAAACCTTCCGTATCCATGTACCCGTCCAAATGTCTTTTAAATGCTGTTATAGCACTTTAGTTATTTTAGTGTAGTTTAGTTTAGTTTAAAGACACAGCACGGAAACAGGCCCTTCGGCCCATCAAGTCCGCATCGACTAGCGATCCCCGCACACCAATGCTATCCTACACACACTGGGGACAATTTACACTTCAGTCTGAAGAAGGGCCTCGACCTGAAACGTCACCCATTCCTTCTCTCCCGAGCTGCTGCCTGACCCTCTGAGTTACTCCAGCATTTTGTGTCTACCTGAAGTGCATTCACCCTGTCTGTTCCACTAACATTGGCCTTGTGGAGAAGATGGCAGCAGGAGCAGGTACCTACCTGTCTCATGAGTTCCTGCTGCAGATGCTTGATCCTCTCTTTCTCCATCTGGATCTGCTGGAGACGCATCTTCTGCTGGTGCTTCTGCTGCACCGTCAAGGCGCTGGAGAGACTCATCATGGCCAGGCGAGGATTCGGGGAGGGCATGCCGGAAGGGGCCACAGTGGTGTTTGGTGTCATCTGCTGTTGGTTCATCACTGGGGAGAGAAAGGCAAGTGGTTAACTCATGCTGCAGTGTAATTATCGTCTGCAGTTGCTGAAAGCATGAGGCCCTGGACCATGTATCGGGGAGTAACAGAATGGACTCCCCTGGTGCTGGTGGATCCTCCACTCCACCCTCGCTAAAAGTCAAGATGTACTTCAGTTTATTACGGTTGTCGTGGACACCAAGGTACAGTGAGGTTCAGCAGAGCTGGTTTATCATTGTCATGCTTACTGCTGAGATACAGTGAAAAGCTTTTTGTTGAGTGCTATCCAGTCAGTGAAAAAGGCTATACATGATTACAATCAAGATGTCAGATCAAGAATACAGATACAGGATAAAGGGAATTACATTTAGTGCAAGACTAGTAAAGTCCAATTAAAGATGGTTCGTAGGTTCCAATGGGGTAGTTGATAGCTCAGGACTGCTCTCTAGTTGGTGAGAGGATGGTACAGTTGCCTGATAACAGCTGGGAATAAACTGTCCCTGAATCTGGCGTTTTCAAACCTCTGTACCTCTTGCCTAATGGGAGATGGGAGAAGAGGGAGTGGAGAGGAAGAGGCAGCTTGAAGTGTAGATGGAGTCAATGGAAGGGATGTTGGTTTGTCCAAGGGGAGGGTGATGGTCTGGGCTGTGCCCACAATTCTCTGCAAATGTTTGCAGGTTGTTCCCAAACCATGCTATGATGTATCCTGATAAAAATGCTTGCTTTGGCACATCTGTAGAAGTTGGAAAGAATTGTTGGGGACATACCAAACTTCCAAAGCCTTCTCGGGAAGTAGAGGCGTTGGTGTGCTTTCTTGGCCCTTGTTTCGATGTGGCTGCACCAGGCCAAATTGCTGGTGATATTCATTCCTAAAAACCTGAAGCTACCAACCATCTTAATCTATCCAGTGAACTCAGGTCCCCTGGCTATAGTTCCAAAATGAATTTGTGTCTCTCAGAAGCACTTCATGGAAACCCACTCAGCATGCAGCATCTAACAGTACACTCCCCGTCCAGACGGTATTTGTGCCTACGTCCTCCCATCTGCCATTGTAAAATTGTCCCAAGTGCTGCTGTATGGGGCGATTGCTGGTCAGCGCGGAATCAATGGGCCGAAGGGCCTGTTTCCACGCTGCACCTCTAAAGCCTAAAAGTCTAAACTCACTGGCCTACATGAAAGGTGCAATTTACCCATCAACCAGTATATCTTTGTGCTCCCCGAAGTATCTACCCTGTTTCTTCCCCCACCCCCTCCCCTGAAAACTAGCTGACCTCACACTGGTTTCTCCCCCTCCCCCTCCCCATCCCCATCCCATTCCACTAATGTTTATGTGTGATGTACAAGTCACAACTTTTCTATCCATGAGCTTAACAATGCGCAACTCTTTATCCTCCCAGGCTCACACCTGTGTCCTCATCTCTGGTTTTTGTCCAACAATCGGTCTATCAAATAACTCTCTCGCCTGTGTTTACATATTACCTACCATGCTCTGTCCTGCCTCTCCTCTCTCCCAGCTTTCGTTCCCACGCCTCCCTACAATCAGCCTGAAGAAGGATCCCAACCCAAAACGTCGCCTATCCATGTTCTCCTGAATTGCTGCCTGTGTTACTCCAGCACTTCGTGTCTATCTTTGATATGAACCAACATCTATAGTTCCTTGTTTCCACTTATTGCACATATACCTAGGGACAGAGAAATTCCTTTTTTGCATAGAGTTTAGTAAAAATTCTTACTATACATAGCCACAATCATAATTAAGTGCAAGAGTGCAAGAATAGTAGAATACATTGAGGCAGTACTCAAGAGTCGCCATGTTTCTGGCACCATTTCTTGTGATTCAAGTCCAAAGTTGTGATAAATGTAGAGTCTTAACTTTGCCATAAAGGCCCGTTGTTCTGGCCGCGACACTGTGTCGGAGTTGCAAGATCGGCCTTGCATTTGTGCGGTCAAATGGGACTAGCTTAAAATGGTCGGCATGGAGAAGATGAGTCGAAGGGCCTGTTTCTGTGCTTTGTTGGACCTTTCACATGAGTGATCTCACAGGGAGGCAGTTTACCAACAACTTGCCAAGTGGAGTTAGGGATGGGCATTAATTGTTATTTACCTGCAATGCCCGCAGCCTGCAAATGAATAAAAGAAAATGATAAAAACAGGTGTTACGTCACCATCCTGGGTGATTATCCCTCGGAATGGACTAGCCGTGCTGTTTATGGCCTCTCTTGCCAATCTATAATCTGCCCCCTCTTTTGCTCCCAATCTATCCACAACAAAGACAGGAATCAGGCTAACGTGCTTCCAGGATTGTCCTGGAATCTCCAGGAATTAAAATTACTCCCGGGAGCATCTGGAAGAGCCAGGAGCAACAGGTTAAGCCAATGGCAAAATGCTGTGTTGTGAAATGCCTTCAGCAAGGCTGGAGTGTGCGCATCCCTGGTGTACGGTGAACTAGGCAAAGAGTAGGCTGAAGGAAGGTTGGGGTTTCAGTAGGTGGGGTGAGGGAGTAAGGGCATGTGAGGACTAGAGCACGTCTGTTTGTGGGCGTGTGCGTGTGCCTGTATGTGCGTGTGTAAATACTTAGAGCGTTTTAGTTTTAGTTTACCAAGGTTCCAAGTCAGTTTATTGTCACATGTATCAATTAAGGTACAGTGAAATTTGAGTTACCATACATCCATACTAAGTGAAAAGCAACAAGACACACAGCCACACAAAAATAAAAGTTAACATAAACATCCACCACAGCGGCTCCCCACATTCCTCACTGTGATGGAAGATAATAAAGTCCAATCTTCTCCCTCTTTATTCTCGCGCGGTCGGGGCTGTCGAACCATCCACAGTTGGGGCGATCAAAGGTCCTGCTGCCGGCGATCCGAAGCCCTCACGTCAGGGCGATCGAAACTCCCACATCGGGTCAGGTGAAACTCTCCGTGGCTTGGAACTCCCGGGGCTTGGAACCGGGGACGGCGGGCTCCACGATGTTAAAGTCCACAGGCCCGTGGTTAGAGCTCTCCACAGTCGATCCCCGGCAAAGGGATTGCAAGCTCCACGATGGTAAGCCCGCTGTTGAAGCGCTGGGTCGGTCTCCAGGAAAGGCCGCGCCACTCCACAATGTTAGGCCGCAGTGGGGACAGAGATACGATACGGAAATAAATCGCATCCCCATCGAGGTAAGAGATTGAAAAAATTACAGTGAACAGCCTTTTTGTTGCGTGCAATTCAGTCAGCGGAAAGACTAGACATGATTACAATGTTTAGTGCAAATTAAAGTTCAGTAAAGTCCAATTAAAGATTGTCCAAGGGTCTCCAATGAGGTAGATGATAGGTCAGGACCACTCTCTAGTTGGTGATAGTTGCCTGGCAACAGCTGGGAAGAATCTGCTCTTGAATCTGGAGGTATGCGTTTTCAAACTTCTGTGCCTCTTGCCTGATGGGAGAGTGGAGAAGAGGGAGTGACTGGGGTGAGACTGGTCCTTGATTACGCTGGTGGTCTTGCCGAGGCAGCGTGGTGTAGATGGAGTCAATGGAAGGGAGGTTGGTTTGTGTGATGGTCTGGGTTGTGCCCACAACTCTCTGCAGTTTCTCACGGTCTTGGACGGAGCTGTACCCAAACCATGCTGTGGTGCATGCAGGTTCAATCCTGGTCTCCAGTGCTGCCTGTGTGGAGTTTGCACGTTCTCCCTGTGACCCATGATTTTCATTCAACCTCTCCCCTCCCGGGTACTCCAGTTTCCTCCCACATCTCAAAGATGTGCGGGTTAGTAGGCTAATTGGCCTCTGCGTGCTGTCAGCTGTGCTCTGTGAGTGAGTGATGAGATGTGTTTGCCCTGAAGGTTGTGGCCACCAGCCATCCCTCAGAGAGTCAAACGTGAAATGTTGCTTCCAGCACAGCACAGCTCATTCAGTTGAAATGGCAAAATAATATTTTAGCTTCAAGTTACAGCAAACAAATTATGAAAGCAAATGGGATGTTACAAAGGAAATGGCGCATGCAAGTAGGAAAGTCTGGCTGCAACTATACATGGCAATTGTGTGATCGCATGTGGAGTAATGTGTACAATTCTGGTCTCCGCACTTAAGGAAGGATGTTCTTGCATTGGAGGTAGTTCAGAGAATATTCACTGAATTAATTCACAGGCAGCACTGTGGCGCAGCTGGTAGTGCTGATGCCTCACAGCGCTAGAGACCTGTGTTCGATCCTGACCCCGGGTGCTGTCTATGTGGAGTTTGTACATTCTCCCTGTGACCGCGTGAGTTTCCTCCCACATCCCAAAGATGGGCAGATTTGTAGGTTAATTGGCCTCTGTAAATTCCCTCTAGTGCGTAGGGAGTTGATGAAAAAAGTGGGATAACAAAGAACTAGTGTGAACGGGTGACCGATGGTCAGGGTGGACTTGGTGGGCCGAAGGGTCTGTTTCCATGCTGTATCTCTAAACTGAATTCCTTGGATGAAGACGTTTGCTTATGGGGAAAGGTTGGGGCCAATACTAATTGACGTTTAGGAAAAGAAGGGTGGTTTTATTACAGCAAAGAAGATTTGGATGGGGCTTAATGAGGCAGTTGGGAATTCGCGAAATGTGGACATAAGCCTCAGAATAAGTCATTGAGCGTTGAGAAGAAACTTCACGTAAGGCTTATGACTCTTTGGAAAAGTTATGGAGGCTGACTCAATGAATACTTTCAAGGTCAAGGCAAACAGATCTTTGGTCCATAAGGACTGAAGGATCATGAGAAACAAGTATTAAAGGGAGTGGGCGATCATCATCTTCAGTAAGGTGGGGTGGAGTCACATGGCCAGATAAAAGGGGTCAGTGGGGGTGGACTGGAGAATGGGAAGCAATGGAGGAGGAGAGGACTATGGGATCGCCTTGGAAGATGACTATGTCATTCATATTTCTGGCAGGAATCCCAGTCCAGCCCCGAACCAGGAAGACCTTGTTGGCCTGGAAATGCCCCTTGTCCAGCATCCCACCAACACAATAGGTAGAGCTGCCGACTCACAGTCCCTGAGACCCGGTCCAATCCTCACCTCAGGTTCAAAGGTTCAAGGTCTTTTATTGTCACGAGTATTACTTAAGGTATAGTGATATTCATATCACCATACAGCCATACTAAATAAAGCAACAATACACACAACTACATAAAAGTCAACATAAACATCCACCACAGCGGATTACCCACATTCCTCACTGTGATGGAAGGCAATAAAGTCTAATCTTCTCTCTTTATTCTCCCGCAGTCGTGGCAGTCGAACGATCCGCAGTCAGGGCGATCAAAGCTCCCGCAGCCGGCGATCAAAGCCCCTGCGTCGAGGCGATCAAAGCTGCTCCTGATCAGAGGTGCTGTCTGTTGTGGAGTTTGTACATTCTCCCTGTGACCACGTGGGTTTCCTTCAGGTGTTCTGGTTTCCTCCCAACATCCTAAAGACCTTAGACTTTAGAGATACAGTGCGAAAACAGACCCTTCGGCCCACCGAGTCCACGCCGACGCACACTCACCCCGTACACTAGCAGCACCCTACACATTGGGGACAGTTTTACAATTTTTACAGAACCCAATTAACCTACAAACCTGTATGTCTTTAGAGTGTGGGAGTAAACCAGAGCACCCAGAGAAAACCCACGCGATCACAGGGAGAATGTACAAACTCCGTACAGACATCCCCCATAGTCAGGATCGAACCCGGGTCTCTGGCGCTGTAAGCCAGCAACTCTACCACTGCACCACCCAAAAGAAGTGTGGGTTTGTAAGGTAATTAGCCCTCTATAAATTGTCCCCTGTGTGTAGGGAGTGGATGAGAAAGTGGGATAACATGGAACTGGTGTCAACGGGTGATCAATGGTCGACATGGACCGGGTGGGCCAAAGGGCCTGATTCCCCTACACTCTAAACTTCTACCCCAAACCCACCCCCCCTCCCTCCCCCTCCACCCCACACTCCCGTCAGGTTGCTCTCTGCTCCACAAACTGTGAAGCAGAGCTAATATCCACAGGGGTCAGACAGTATAGACTAGCTGTACGATCAAAAACACATGCTTGGCACCCTCCATCTCTGCTTTTCTGACTTAGTCACGACATCCAAGGCTCACATCAGCCAGCAGACAACTTCGTGTTTTGGAAAGAGAGAAAACTGTTCAAAACAGCTCACAAGATCTGAGGGTTTCACAGTATCAATGATCTGTGGTGCTTGAAAGAAGCAATTGATCTCTGAACAAATCCTAACGAGAAGCAAGCCCTCGCCCTCTCAGGGATTTCTCGTACAAAAAAACCTTGCGTGGGACAAACTCACTGCCACTGCCTCGACCGGTCAAAATCTAGTGGCCGCGGGCTAAATATTTCATCTGTCTCTTCAGCAAATATTTAATTTGGGATTAATCTACTCTCAGATTGTAATCAACATCTAACTTTTAGAAACGTTCATAACAAAAATCAAAATAAATCACGTCAACTTCAAAGCAGTCCTTCCAGACTCGATCCTGACCCGGTCTCCTGACTTTGTGGAGTTTGCACGTTCTCTCTGTTTTCTCTGGGTGCACCGGTTTCCTCCCTCATTCCAAAGATGTGTGGGTTTATAGTTTAACCTGTAAAATATCCCTGGTGTGTAGGGAGTAGATGCTAAAGTGGGATAACATAGAACTAGTGTGAATGGCTGATCGATGGTCGGCATGGAATCAGAGGGCAGAAGAGCCTGTTTCCATGCTGTATCTTACAATCAATCAATTGGGGCAGCACAGTGGCGGCACGGTGGCGCAGCGGTAGAGTTGCTGCCTTACAGCGAATGCAGCGCTGGAGACTCAGGTTCGATCCTGACTACGGGCGTCGTCTGTACGGAGTTTGTACGTTCTCCCCGTGACCTGCGTGGGTTTTCTCCGAGATCTTCAGTTTCCTCCCACACTCCAAAGACGTACAGGTATGCAGGTTAATTGGCTGGGCAAATGTAAAAAAAAAATTTAAATAAAAAAAATTGTCCCTAGTGTGTGTCGGATAGTGTTAATGTGCGGGGATCGCTGGGCGGCGCGGACCCAGTGGGCCGAAGGGCCTGTTTCCACGCTGTATCTCTAAATCTAAATCTAAAATATGCCAAACCAGCACTGTCTACACTGATTCATAGAATAATCCCGAATATCTAGTTCTCTGCAACCTATTCTTATTTATTTACCAACTCCCCAATCCTCCTACACCCACCTATACTAGGATCTAATTTAGAGAAGCCAATTAAACTGCCAACACAGCTTTGGAAGCGCCCTGTGGAAATTACGTGGTAACAGAGAGAATGTGTAAACCAGATACAGGCAGCACCAGGGAGGGTGGGGTGCAGGAACAAACCTGGGTCAATGGAGCATTGAGACACGGTTTAATCACACCGTAATTATGCAGGTTCATGGATAGGAAGGGTTTAGAGGGTTATGGGCCAAATGCAGGCAAATGGGACCCACCTAGCTCAGGTGGGCAACTCGGTCGGCATGATTAAGTTGGGCCGAAGGGCCTGTTGCCCAGGTGTGCACAACTCAGTGAAAGTAAGCAAGGTTTAGGGTGAGCAGCATCCTCATTGAATGGCAAGTAGGAACAAGGTGCCACGTGAGGTTGGTGAATGAAGTGCCTCATTTAGGGCTGGCGCATTAGCACAACTGGTAGAGCTGCTGCCTCACAGCACCGGAGACCCAGCAATAATCCTGACCTCGGCTGCTGTCTCTGTGGAATTTGCACATTTATCTGGCTTCCTCTGGATGCTCAGGTACATTAATTACCCGCTGTAAATTGTCCCTGGTGTGCAATGGAATGGTAGAATCAATGGGGAATTAAGGAGAATAAAATGGAGTGAATGTATGATTGGTATACATGGCTGCTTGTTTGTCAGCATGGACTTGCCGGGCTGAAGGGCCTGTGACTGTGCTCCATGATTCCACATGTTACCGGACTTTGGACTCGTGGAAATGGCGCCAAAACATGGCGGCGCCCACATGTGTAAATATGCAAAAAGAATTTCACTGCGCAGTTACACATGTGGCAACTAAAGCACCATTGAAACAAAACACAATTGATTCACTACCCTGCTTTAAGTTTTCATGTTCTTAAATTCTTAAGCATAAACACCACAAAGATTACCAAGTAGTTAATGGATTTTACAGAAATCTGGGTAAAACACCAAAGGAAAACTGAGTAAAAGGAAGAGACTCGACCCAAAACGTCACCTATTCGTTTTCTCCAAAGATGCTGCCTGACCCACTGAGTTACTCCAGCATTTTGTGTCTATCTTCAATAGAAAACTGAACCAGGAATTCTAACAGCAGCCATGGTCGAAAGCTTCAGAAATCCCTCCATGAACCTTCACTTTCCTCTCATAAAACGGATCCTTAAAACCTGTAGGTCAGATCTGCAGCCGGCTTTAGCAGTTCATGAACCTGAACCTAAACTTCCTAAGTAAGAATCTCACTTTGCCATCTCTGCCGGTCACCTACGCTGAGTTTCCTCCTTCCTCGCAGAACAGGGTAAACAGGAATCTCCTCTTCTTTAAACTTCCCAGTACTATTGTGCAACCGTAACTCTTTGCACACCACCGATCATATACCGGCAGGAGAGAGCGTTTATACATGTGGCCATCACGTGGGAGGTAGACCAACGCCACCAGGGCCAGGAACAGCTACTTCCCTACAATCATCCACTTCTTGACCAACCCGCTCATCTCGGCCTTCCCGAGTTGCCGCGCGGCGGAGGCTACCTGAGGTGTGGCCGTGCGCGCTGCAAGGTTTGCTGGTCGGCGGGACCTTGCCCAAATACTCCTCGGTCAGCGGTACCTCGCCTGAAGGCTCGTGGGTCAACGGGACTGGGAATTCACCCAAAGGCTTGTCGGTCGGCAGGGCCCAGACAAAGGCTCGTTGGACGGCGTAGTTACGGGAACCAGCCCGAAGTCTCATCGGTCGGCAGGACCGGAAACCCAGCTGAAGACTCATCGGGCGGCGTAACCAGGCGGGAGCTGGAGACATCGTGCGTGAGGAGCAAGGGCCGGCAGGAAAGTGAACAGGGGTAATGCCCCCAGCGCCTTCAAGGTCAGCTGCAGGAGGCGCGGACAAGATGGCTGGAAGTGGCCGGAGAGGCAGTGCGTGTTGTGGGGGAGCATCAGCGGTCTGTCCACTAGAACCGAAATCCATTATAAAGAGGACCGTAAAATCGAGGGTTTACCATGTGGAGACAGCAGGGGCCTTGTAAGGATTGGCAGTGATTGGGTATCAATCTCTCTGACTACTTGGATAGATACCTGACTGAGCAACACAGGAGCATGTACCAAATGAGCCACAGGAACACACCATCACTTTCTGCTCTTCGCCCACCGTGGAAAATATAATCCTGATCCCCAGAGAACATCTGGCTGTCCAACTGATCTCCCTTCATTCCCTTGCCTGTCCCCGTCTCAATTATAATTTATCTTTCACAATGGAACACTCTGTTCTTGCTTCATCTGTGAATGTTCACAGCGTGGTCAGATTGGACAGGAGAGCCATGTGATTATGGCTGGTCTCAACCATGTAACAATATTATAGCAATTTAGGCTGCAGCAAGTCTTTCAGGCTCAACGAGTAAATAGCTTGTGTGTCATTGTGGAGCAGAGGCCACAAGCAAGGGAAGGGTTAGACAATAGATAATAGGTGCAGGAGGAGGCCATTCGGCCCTTCAAGCCAGCACCGCCATTCAATGTGATCATGGCTGATCATTCTCAATCAGTACCCCGTTCCTGCCTTCTCCCCATACCCCCTGACTCCGCTATCCTTAAGAGCTCTATCTAGCTCTCTCTTGAATGCATTCAGAGAATTGGCCTCCACTGCCTTCCACAGATTCACAACTCTCTGACTGAAAACGTTTTTCCTCATCTTAGTTCTAAATGGCCTACCCCTTATTCTTAAACTGTGGCCCCTGGTTCTGGACTCCCCCAACATTGGGAACATGTTTCCTGCCTCTAACGTGTCCAACCCCTTAATAATCTTATACGTTTCGATAAGATCCCCTCTCATCCTGGGGATATCACCCCAGGGGCCACATGAGTTTGAATTTTAGTTTTTGTTTTAGAGATACAGCGCGGAAACAGGCCCCTCGACCCACCGACTCCGCACCAAACAGCGATCTCCGCACACTAGCACTATCCTACACACACTAGGGACAATTTACAATTTTACCAAAGCCAATTAACTTATAAAACCTGTAGGTCTTTGGAGTGTGGAAGGGAACCGGAGTTCTCGGAGAAAACCCATGCAGGTCATGGGGAGAACGTACAATCTCCGTACACACGGCCCCTGTAGTCAGGATCGAACCCGAGTCTCTGGTGCTTCGAGGCAGCAACTCTACCGCTGCGTCACTGTGACAAGGGTGTTTTGTTTAAAGATAGGTACGAACACCACTGAGTATGACACTACAAAATGTAGACTCTGAGAATGTACGAAAAGATTTTGCACAGTTTTTGTTTTGGATGTTATTTTTATTGTGAATTGAGTTTATTTTTGAACTTGAGTGTAGACAGGGAACCTTGGTCGGCTTGAGTAAACAGCAACCCTGCTGCATGACTCCATGACTCTATTTCCAAGTTATTTTGATAATGGAATGGAAAGCCATGTGTCTTTGTCATTGACAGACGAGGCAGCATTTTAAACAGGGACGCTTGGAAGCATAAATCGACAAAGAGTTATTAATAGTTTAAGTGAATGGACAACAATGCGTCAGATAGAGTTAGCTGCGGTCAAATGCGAAGTCACTCACGTTTCATTGCAAAAGAAGGGGACGGTTACTTTCTACTGCGGAAATAATGGAGTTCCACAGAGAATTATGGGTCCATGTAGAGAGAGCATTAATATGGCATGAGAGGGTACAGAAAGTTATCATTAAGCCCAATAGAAAGCTGGTTATTAAATCGGGACAACATGATTGAGTACCAGAGTCTAGAAGCAACACTGAAACAGTACAAATACCTGATTAGACTGCACCAGAAGCAACATGAGACGTTCTAGACCAGAACTTTGGGAAGGATAAACATATCTCTGGGAGACAGGAGAGAGGGAGAGGGAGGAGTGAAGTGTAGTCGTAGAATAATAGTTTATCTGAATGGGATAAATGGGATAAATGGCAAATACAGATTACACAAAACTAGGGTTATAGCTCTGAAATTTAGAATGGTAATGGGTGTGTTCTCAAAATAAACAGGGACAGGATAGAAGAAGAGATGATGATTACTCTGCAGTGGGGAATTTTGGAGGGAAGGATAGACATCATTCTGAAGAAGGGTCCCAATCCGAAACGTCACCTATCCATTCCCTCCAAAGATATGCCTGACCTGCAGAGTTACTCCAGCACTTTGTATTTTGCTCAAACTGCATCTGCAGTTTTTTTGTGTCTCACTTAAAAATGAATGCTAGTGTCTTTTAGGAGCAAAGTGCGGAGCAGACTCGATGGGCCGAATAGCTTAATGATCTTATGTCATACAAAGTGAGGAAACACTTCTGCACACGCAGGGTGATGAAATTTTTGGACTCTCTTCCACAAACACGACTAATAATGGGTGAATTTATAACTTAAGGTATGAGACGTAGAGATGTATTTGTTAGGAGAAAAGGGACAAAGATGAGTTCAGTTTATGAGTTTAGTTCATTGTCACGTGGTGCAGAGGTACAGTAAAAAGCTTCTGTTTGCGTAGGATGGACAGGTATTTGGAGCTAGGTTTCAGGATGTAGATATCCAGCATATCTATGGGGGGATAGTGACGTTTTGGATTGGGACCCTTCTTCACAAATCGGTCTTATCTTTCCATCCATAACTCCCCACCACGGAGTAATCATATCTCTTCTTCGATCCTATCCATGTCTATTTTGAGAACACACTCATTACCATTCTAACCTTCAAAGCTATAACCTTATAATCTGTATTTGAGTTAGGTTACATAGAATGTAGCAGACTCCAGAGATTAAAGGGTTACTCTTGATCCTATGCTCCTTTCAAACAATCCACTCCTGTTCATAATAAATCTTAGCATTAAAGAAAAACTTTAGAAAGCCTTTAAAAGTGCTCCTCTGAGCATCTGTACAGAACATTCAGTTGCTTTGGCACGAAGGGGGGAAAAGAAGCAACACGTCTGAAAAAACACGAGCGGCTAGTGCATTTTCTATTTCTTCGCCGCAGCCCCAGAATTGAGCCGACATTTGGAAACAATTTATTGCTGGAAGACAACACGCAAGAGGCAGCTTTGAGCACTTGTTGGACAGGCAGACTCAGAGATTGGCAGCGCAGTGATTTGAGCCCCAGGAGAGGGAAGAGAGCTCAAATTACAAGCCTTTGTTAATATTTACTCGGGTTTCCAGTTCTTTTGGCAAACAATCACAGCACTTACGGGAACACAAGCTGACTGGCTGGGCAGAGACAATTAGTTTGGTCCCATTGGGGAAACAGGCAGAAGGGTCCATCTCCAAGCTGTATCTCTAAACTAAACTAAACTAAGGCCCCCAGTGTCCAACGATCCCACCCCATAACTCCTATGATTGGTTGCCCAACATGTTCATCCTCACGATGCAATAGAAACATAGAAACATAGAAAATAGGTGCAGGAGGAGGCCATTTGGCCCTTCGAGCCAGCACCGCCATTCATTGTGATCATAGCTGATCATCCACAATCAGTAACCCGTGCCTGCCTTCTCCCCATATCCCTTGATTCCACCAGCCCCCAGAGTTCTATCTAACTCCCTTTTAAATTCATCCAGTGAATTGGCCTCCACTGCCTTCTATGGCAGAGAATTCCACAAATTCACAACTCTCTGGGTTAAAAAGTTTCTTCTCACCTCGGTTTTAAATGGCCTCCCCTTTACTGTTCGACTGTGTGTCCTGGTTCTAGACTCCCCCAACATTGGGAACATTTTTCCTGCATCTAGCTTGTCTAGTCCTTTTATGATTTTATACGTCTCTATAAGATCCCCTCTCATCCTTCTAAACTCCAGTGAATACAAGCAGAGTCTTTCCAATCTTTCCCCATATGACAGTCCCTCCATCCCATGGATTAACCTCGTGAACCTACGCTGCACTGCCTCAATAGCAAGGACATTCTTCCTCAAATTAGGAGACCAAAACTGCACACAATAGTCCAGATGAGGTCCCACCAAGACCCTATACAACTGCAGAAGGACTTCTTTGCTCCTGTACTCAAATCCTCTCGTTATGAAGGCCAACATGCCATTAGCTTTCTTCACTGCCTGCTGTACCTGCACTTTCAGCGACTGGTGTACAAGGACACCAAGGTCTCGTTGCACTTCCCCTTTACCTAATCTGACACCATTGCTATAATAATCTGCCTCTTTATTTTTGCCGCCAAAGTGGATAACCTCACATTTATCTACATTATACTGCATCCACCATGCATCTGCCCACTCACTCAACCTGTCCATGTCACCCTGCAGCCTCCTAACATCCTCTTCATAGTTCACACTACCACCCAGCTTTGTGTCATCTGCAAACTTGCTAGTATTACTTCTAATTCCATCATCCAAATCATTAATATATATTGTAAATAGTTGCAGCCCCAGCACCGAGCCTTGTGGCACTCCACTCGCCACTGCCTGCCATTCTGAAAAGGACCCGTTTATTCCTACTCTTTGCTTCTGCCTACCAACCAATTCTCTATCCAAGTTAATACCCTACCCCAATACCATGTGCTCTCATTTTATTCACCAATCTCCCGTGTGGTACCTTATCAAAGGCTTTCTGAAAGTCTAGATACACTACATCCACTGGCTCTCCTTCATCCATTTTACTTGTCACATCCTCAAAAAATTCCAGTAGATTAGTCAAGCAGGATTTCCCCTTCATACATCCATGCCGACTTGGACCAATCCTTTTACCATTATCCAAATGCGCTGTTATTACCTCTTTAATAATTGACTCCACCATCATCCCTACCACCGATGTCAGGCTAACTGGTCTATTATTGCCCGTTTTCTCTCTTGCCCCTTTCTTGAAAAGTGGGATAACATTAGCTACCCTCCAATCCACAGGAACTGATCCTTAATCTATTGAACATTGGAAAATGATCACCAATGCGTCCACAATTTCTTGAGCCACCTCCTTGAGTACCCTGGGATGCAGACCATCAGGCCCTGGGGATTTATCAGCCTTCAGTCCCATCAGTCTACCCAATACTATTTCTTGCCTAATGCCAATTTCTTTCAGTTCCTCTGTCTCCCTTGATCCTCTGTTCACTAGTACATCTGGGAGATCGTTTGTGTCTTCCTTAGTGAAGACAGATCCAAAGTACCTGTTCAACCCTTCCGCCATTTCCTTGTTACCCATAATAATTTCACCCGTTTCTGCCTTCAAGGGATCCACATTTGTCTTTACTAATCTTTTTCTCTTAACATACCTAAAGAAGCTTTTCCTGTCCTTCTTTATATTCTTGGCCAGCTTCGCTTCGTACCTCATCTTTTCAGCCCGTATTGCCCTTTTTGCTATCTTCTGTTGTCCTTTGAAAGTTGCCCACTCCTCTGGCTTCCCGCTACTCTTTGCTACCTGAGAACATCTTTTCTTTTAGTTTTATTCCATCTCTAACTTCCCTTGTCAGCCACGGTTGCCTTTTACTCCCCTTTGAGAGTTCCCTCTGCCATTCCCTTACTTCGCTCTGCCAAAAGAGAAATATCATCACACTTTACTCAATTAGTGGCGAAGCGGTAGAGTTGCTGCCTTACAGCAAATGCAGCGCCGGAGACTCAGGTTCGATCCTGACTACGGGTGCTATACTGTACGGAGTTTGTACGTTCTCCCCGTGACCTGCGTGGGTTTTCTCCGAGATCTTCGGTTTCCTCCCACACTCCAAAGACGTACAGGTTCGTAGGTTAATTGGCTGGGCAAATGTGAAAATTGTCCCTAGTGGGTGTAGGATAGTGTTAATGTGCGGGGATCGCTGGGCGGCGCGGACCCGGTGGGCCGAAGGGCCTGTTTCTGCGCTGTATCTCTAAATCTAAATCTAGACCCTCAGTCTATCAACCATCATCAATAATTTTTGGAAGAAGTATTTAAAAGACACTTGGACAGGTACATGAATAGAATGGTTTACAGGGATAAGGGCCTAACACGGGCAAATGGCTTAGATGGGGGCATCTTGATAAGCACGGATGAGTTGGTCCGAAGGTCCTGTTTCCACGCTACAAGACTCTATGATTCTATGACCCTATTTGAATAAAATTAAATGAATCGATATTTTTTAACGGCTTGATGATTTTCCTCTCAAGTTGCTCAAAAGTCCAGAAGATCAGCATTTCAGTTCCTGGAACCTCTGGGTCAGCCCTGGACAAATGCCAAAGGCAGCGGCGGCTTTATTAGTTACTAACCACAGCAGTGCACTTCTCAATGGATCAATGTTGAGAAGTTCTAAGGGCTAACAGCAAGTTTCTCATGTTCCACTCCTGTTAGGTAACACCTTGTTAAACAGGTACCTCACAAGTACAGAGGAAACACCCATGCCTTTGTTATCCGGTACACAGTCAGAGTGGTAAACAGGGCTCAACTGCACATTCATTATCAAGGAAATACATCTGACAACTCATTCAGAGAAAGATTAAATATGTTGGAACAAAACATAAGAGAGCAAACAGCACTTGGCAGAAGATCCATTGAACCACGGTCTGCCGGGTTCCTCATTCCTTCATTCATTCTTTCATTCATTCATTCATGGATTCTGCGTATTGTTGGCAAGGCCAACATTTATTGCCCATTCCTAACATCCCTTGAGTTGATGGTGGTGAGCAACCTTCCTGAATCACTTCAGTCAAGGAGATGCCATACCTCTTCTTTACCACCATATTGACAGACATTGTCACCATCAGCAAACTGTGGACTTGAATTCCTAGGTCCCTTTGTCAAGTAACATTGCCTGGCACTGTATCATTTACTGTATATAACCTACCTCTACCTGACATCCCAAAAAGCATCACCTTGCACGTGTTGTGATTAAATTCCATCTACCAACGTTTCACCCAACTTTCTATCTGATCTATATTCTGCTATAGCCTTAGATAGCTTACAGCTGTAATCGGGCAACTGAACCATCCTATCACCAACTAGAGAGCAGCCCTGAGATATTATCTACCTCATTGGAGACCCTCGAACTATCTTTAATTGGACTTTACTGGTCTTTATCTTGCACTAAATGTTATTCCCTTTATCATGTATCTTTACACTGTGGACGGCTCAATTGTAGTCATGTATTGTCTTTCCGCTGACTGGTTAGTACGCAAGAAAAACTTTTGACTGTCCCGTGGAACACGTGACAATAAACTAAAGTAAACTAAACTAAACTTTCTCTATCTTGATCAAATTGTCCATCCAAAGGGATATGATGGATATCACAGTGAGTAAAGTAGCTTCAGGTTCCTCCATGATGCATTCAGCTTGAGGCTTGTTGATGGCAGATACATTGGAGATGTAAGGAATGGGAAGGAGTCAGCTCAGCACTGCGGGTTTCATGGAATGGCTGGGATTGTTGAAGCAAAGTTTGTGTGCCTGAATCTCTGAGCTGGTTTAGGCACGCACAGCGGGTGGACTCGCTGGTACAGGAACTCACCTGGATTTGGATGAGGCACGGCCATGGACCTCTGCTGCATCTGGTTCGATGTCCCGGCTGTGTTCAGATTCATCTGGCTCATGGTCTTCCGTGGGTCGTGCCATGTTGTTATCCTGTCTACATGGCTGTAACAAAAAATGTTGGAGGTTAAATCAATGTTGTCTGCTTCCTATGCATTACCAAATAAATACAGGACATGCAATCAATCCTCTGTCCACCCCTTTCTGTGACACTCGATTCATTTCTACTGAGCTATCAAGCCTTTGTTCTTTCACAAATTCTGGACCGCACAGTGGAGATAACCACCCTTTCTTTAAAATAGTGACATGAGACGGTTTACATGGACCTCAGAACAAAGGGAGCACGATTTAATGTTAAGGGTGGCACAGTGGTTCAGCGGGTTGAGCCACTGCCTCACAGCTCCAGAGACCCGGGTTCGATCTTGACAAACTGCAGTCTGTGTGGAGTTTGCATGTTCACCCTGTGACCATGTGGGCTTCCTCCAGGTGTTCCGGTTTCCTCTCACATCTCAAAAGAGACGTGGGTTTGAGGGTTAGTTGGCCTTCTGTAAATTGCCTCTAGAGTGTGGAGATTGGATGAGAAAGTGAGATAATATGGAACTACCCTGTGAACAGGTGATCAATGTTTGAGCGTGAACATTTTTCATGCTATATCTCTCATTCAATCAATCAATCTTATCTAAGACTACTCCTCCAGCAATACTTGACTTATGGATTTCAAATGGAAATGTCCTTAGTTTAATTTAGAGATACAGCGCGGAAACAGGCCCTTTGGCCCATCGAGTCCATGCCGACCAATGATCCCCACACACTAACACTATCCTACACACACTAGGGACAATTTATAAATGTTAGCAAGCCAATTCGCCTATAAACCTGTATGTCTTTGGAGTGTGGGAGGAAACCAGAGATCCCGGAGAAACCCCACGCAGGTCATGCGGAAAAAGTACAAACTCCGTGCAGACAGCACCTATAGTCAGGATGGAAGCCAGGTCTCTGGCGCTGTAAGGCAGCAATTCTACCACTGCGCCTCCGTCCTGAGTCATTAAGTTTCAGTTGACCGGTGAAAAGGAAGCTGTATGCAACCACAGGAGGTCGCATACAACATTGCAGCACTGCTGCACAATTGCACTGGAGCGGCAATCTTGAATTTACACCCAACACTTTGGAGCAAGACTTCACCCAACTCAAGAAGACCATGATATCTCACAGAAATGACAGTGCAGGAGATTAAAGTGCTTGGCAAACATGATTTGAATAGTTGAACGTTAACAGTGATGCAAGTTGAAACAGTAGATGGTCGAGTAGATCAAACCTTTTGTTACTTCAAAAGAAGTCTTCCTATTCATAAATTATGAAAACTGAGAAACCGCAGCTTTTCAGGGTGTTTTCCGTTCTGACACACCCACCCTCAGCTCTCTCCCTTTGATAAAGGAATCAGTCCATTGTAGCACCTGCTGCGATCTCTGTGTCAAGCCACCCCCACCCACCAGAAGAACAATGGTGTGTCATGCCACGTGCTTCATGGTGCAACACATAGGACGTGCCTCGACATGCTTGCTGCTTCATCTCTCAGCTGAGACCACACGCACTCGTGTTGTGAGTTAATGCAGGCACAAACCTCCCCTGGCTGTGTACAACTTCCTTCTAAACCAGTCGACCAAAACTTAAATTACTAAGGAGGTTTCCATTTGAAATCCATATATCAAGCAGGTAGCTGCCAGGCACAAAGTACAATGTACACATATATAAGAACCGAGCAAATAGGAGCAGGAATAGGCCATATGGGACCTTTGAGCTTGGTCTACCATTGAATCATGGTTAATCTAACGTCCGTCTCAGCTCCATTTTACTGCCAGCTCCCCAAAGCCTTTGGTTCTCCTCAAGTCTAAGAATCTACTTCAACCTTTGAATACATTTCGTGTCTTGGCTTCCACTGTTCCATGGGATAAGGAATTCAAAAGATTCATCGTTTTTGAGACAAAAAAATGGTCAATCTTATCTGAAGCAGGGTCCTGACCCGAAACGTTGTCTAAGGCACAGTACTGCAGCTGGTGGAGCTGCTGCCTCACAGCGCGAGAGACCCAGGTTTCATCCTGGCCTCGGGCGCTGTCTGTGTGGAATTTGCAAGCTCTCCCTGTGACCTCCAGGTTTCCTCCGGGTGCTCCGGTTTCCTCCCTTGTCCCAAGGACGTGCGGGTTTTTTGGTTAATTGGCCTCTGTAAATTGTCCCTAGTGTGTATGGGAGGGGATGAGAAAGCGGGACAGCATAGAACTAGTGTGAATGGGTGTTCGATGGTCAGCGCAGCCTCGGTGGGCCGAAGGGCCTGTTTCCATGCTGTGTCTCTCAATCAGAATCTAGAGCCGGAAACCATCTACTGGAGGAACTCTACGGGTCAGGCAGTGTCTGTGCAGGGAAATAGAAAGTCAGCGTCTCCTGTCAGGACCCATCATCTCGGTCATTACTCGAAATGTCAACTGTTCATTTGCCTCCACAGATGCTGCCTGACCCGCTGTGTTCCTCCAGCAGATTGTTTGGTGCTGAGGTAATGTATTACTCATGGAATGGCAGAGCAGGAACGAGGGGCTGAATGGCTTGCTCCTGTTTCCATTTCGAAACTCCTAAACTGCTCAGTTTTTCCTGCAACTTACACCCTCTCAGGTCCATAAACGAAGAGTAAGGCTTCATATGTTCATAAGTTATAGGAGCTGGATTAGGCCATTCAGCCCATCGGATCTACTCCACCATTCAATCATGGCTGATCTATCTTTCCCTCTTAACCCCATTCTCCTGCCTTCTCCAAATAACCCCTGACACCCTTACCAATCAAGAATTTAGCAATCTCCAACTTCAAAATATCCATCGACTCGGCCTCCACAGCCTTCAATGGCAATGAATGCCACAGATTCACCACCCTTTGACTAAAGAAATTCCTCCTCGTCTTTCTAAACACACATCCTTTTATTCTGAGGCTATGCCCTGTGATCCTAGACTCGCCAACTAGTGGAAACATCCTCTCCACATCCACTCCATCCATGCTGTTTGTGTGGAGACACAAGGAACTGCAGATGCTGGATTCTTGAGTGAAAGTGCTTGAGTGCCTCAGCAGATCAGGCAGCATCTCTGGAGGACATGGACGGGCGACGTTTCATGTTGAGACCCTTCTTCAGACTCCAAGAAGGGTCCTGGCCTGAAACATCATCTATCCATATCGTCCAGAGAAGCTGCCTGATCCACTGAGTTCCTCCAGTACTGTAGATAGACACAAAATGCTGGAGTAACTCAGCGGATCAGGGAACATCTCTACAGAAAAGGAATAGGTGAAAAGGAATTTCGGGTCAAAACCCTGCTTTATCTTCGGTATAAAGCAGCACCTGCAGTTCCTTCCTCCAGTATTGTGTTCTATCTTAGGTAAGATTTGCATTATTACCTAAGATAGATAGTAATGTACCAGTGATGGCTGGTCGGTGCAGACCCCCGTTGGGCTGAAGGGCCTGTTTCCACACTGTATCTCAAAACCTAAAACTAAAACTTACATGCCAAATGTCTACTCCTGCCTCTAGCCCCTATATACATTTTGTGCATTTTTGCTCATAGCTGTGATTTTTCAGGCACTCATTATTTCCAGGGATGGCTGATTCTGATAACCAAATTGCTGCTGGAGGGCCGAGACTCACTGAAACATATTTTAAAACACTGGAACAGAAACTTAATTTCTGAAGTTGATGCTCGCAGTGTTAATGGAGTTACTAGACTTGACTTGTGCCTCTTTTTGGTCGTCTTAGCAACGGAACCTTACTCTAAACAAAATGTGCTCCCAGCGGCGCAGTAAACCAACCCTGTCATGGTCTACGGCCTATGATTACCCAGTCTTTAATCCTCCATTGTATAACTACCTCAGGCTCAGGGGATAATAAACAGGATTAAAGAACTTACATGTATTTTCCATAACTCCATTACAAAATTAAACCTAGAGAAGGCACAGTGCTGTCAACTTTAGAAAGTGTGGGAAGGAACTGCAGATGCTGGTTTACCCCGAAGATAAGACACAAAATGCTGGAGTAACTCAGCGGCTCAGGCAGCATCTCTGGAGAAAAGGAATAGGTGTCATTTTGGGCCGAACCCCTTCCTGAGACTGAGAGTCAGGGGAGAGGTATGAAAATGTACAGAACAAATCAGAGCAAATCAGAACAAATAAAATCATTTATGTCTATCTTTAAAAAGTGCAGGTTGCAATCTTTCAGATATTCACATGGACGGGGTCTTACACATTATCTCACTAGCCCAGCAACCTATCATCTTCAAGGTTGTCCACTGTTTGTTGATCACACAGGTTCGTGAATTGAATAGTGAATTGAGTTCACAGTGAATGACTAATGAATTGAGCTCATTATCAGCAATGAGCTGATTCCCTGGCAAGTGAGCTGCAGCCAGTCATCACCTTGACTTGGTGAGACAGCATGATAATAACACCCAACTGGATTTTATTTCCATTGACATCAGGCAAAACTAAAATAAGCCAGGATTTAAAATAGGCTTCTGATCTTCTAACACCTGCTCACACAGTGCCAAAGATGCCCACTGTATTTCTGATTCGCTTCTTTCTTTACAACTATATCCATTTATATAATGCAAGACACAAAGTGCTGGGGTAATTCAGCGGGTCAGGCATCTCTGGAGGACATGGAGAGGTGGCGTTTTGGGTCGGGGCCCTTCTTCTGACTATTCATTCAGAAACATTAGGACGCAGCAGTACAATTGCTGCTTTACAGCACCAGAGACTCGGGCTTGATCATGACTACGGCTGCTGCCCGAATGGAGTTTGTACGTTCTCCCGGTGACCGCGCGGGTTTTCACAGGGTGCTCCGGTTTCCTCACACACTCCAAAGACATGCAGGTTTGTAGATTAATTACCTTCTGCAAATTATCCCTAGTGAGGTAAGACACGTAAGGGTGATTGTTGGTCTTTGTGGACTCCATGGGGCCAAAGGGACTGTTTCCACACTGTATCACTAAACTAATCTAAACTTACCAAACTAAACATGATAACAGAGGAGAAGAAGTTGTTCCTGAGTCTGGTGGTGAGCACTTTCAAGTTTCTTTACCTTCTGCCAGAGGGGATCAGGGAGTAGAATGAATGACTGGAGTGTGACAGGTCTTTGATTATGTTGGCTGCTTTTCCGAAGCAGCTTGAGATGTTGAAAGGGCTTTGAATGGAAAGATGCACGTGAATTGTTAACTCAGTCAAATCTAATATTGGAGCAAGTTTAGTGCATACGTATTTGGGCCCTGCACACTAGATTCTACTAGCAGTTTAGTTTAGTTTAGTTTAGTTTAGTTTAGTTTAGTTTAGTTTAGTTTAGATTGATTTAGTTTAGTTTAGAGATACAGCACGAAAACAGGCCCTTCGGCCCACCGAGTCCGTGCCGACCAGCAATCCCCGTGCACTAGCACTATCCTACAGACTAGGGACAATTTACTATCTTTACCGAAGCCAAATAACCTAGAAACCTGAACGTCTTTGGAGTGTGGGAGGAAACCGGAGCACCCAGGGAAAGCCCACACGGTTCCAGGGAGAACGTACAAACTCCGTAAAGACAGCACCTGTAGTCAGAATTGAACCCGAGTCTCTGGCGCGGTAAGGCAGCAACTCTGTAAGGTTGCACCATCGTGTTGAGCAAACACTGTGTCGAGGACCTCAGGATAGGGAGTGTCAACTTTGTGATGAGAAAAGAGAAACAGGAGTATCTGTTGAAAACAACTAATGCTTTATAAATCTCTAAAGACAGAGCTGGGCTGAGGGGCTGTTAAACCCACTAATATGCCCACATATGAGCAAAGGTCATACATTGTGCATCTAAAAATAATATTCCCCCGAACAGTAGCTTTCCCATTGGAACATTTTTCGCAAATCTTGGCAAACCAGAAGGCATGCCGCCTTATATGTGGAGGAGCTTGTTAAAGTTTGACCACAATTTTCAGCAACTTTGTAAATATTTCTGGGAAGTATACACCATCGACAGACGGGGCACAGATTTATACACTGGGTTATTTCTGCTGGGTGTATGTGCCCTACGTGGGGTGGTCCAGTTTGTAAAGTCTATGTTTGGGCAACTGAGTGGCGCAGCTGGTAGAGCTGATGCCTCACAGCGCTAGAGACCCAAATTCGATCCACACCTTGGGTGCTGCCTGTGTGGAGTTTGCACATTCTCTCTGTGACTGCGCGTGTTTTTCGTCCGGGTGCTCCGGTTTCCTCCCACGTCCCAAAGACGTGCAGTTTGGAGGTTAAATGGCCCTCTGTAAATCCCCCCCCCCCCCCTAGTGTGTAGTGAGTGGATGGGAAAGTTGGTTAACATAGAATTAGTGTGAACAGGTGATGAACAGTCAGCGTGGACTCGATGGGCCAAAGGGTCTGCTTCCATTCTGTATTTTTCAATTATTTCAATCAATCTGACTTCTCACAACTGTTTACAGAGCTTGGTTTAGAGATACAGCGTGGAAACAGGCCCTTCGGCCCACCGAGTCCACTCCGATCAGCGATCCCCGTACACTAGCTTACAGACTGGGAACAATTTATAAATGTTACCAAACTAACCTACAAACCTGTACATCTTGGGAGTGTGGGAGGAAACTGGAGCACCCAGGGAAACCCCATGCAGTCACGGGGAGCACGTACACCAGACAGTCAGCACCCGTAGTCAGGATTGAACCCAGGTCACTGGCGCTGTAAGGTAACAACTCTACCACGCTACTAGTTTATGGAGATTGGCGCTGAAAATTGTGGTGGTAATATTGCAATCCAATTGAACAGCAGAGTCACGCAGTGTGTCTCTTTCTCACACAACGTAACTGTATCACAGGCAGTGATATTCCATATTGCACTAAGAATTTGGGGACCAACATGTTTCTTGGCCATGCACCACTAAATCCAATTAATCCATCCACAGCCACTTGTCGAGCTTTATCATTGCACTTCTGCCTTCTCAGTTTCCATTCCAATCTTCTTTCCAATTGACTTCAATGAAAAGTAATACCTGGACGCAACGGCTAAGACATGGCATTTCAAAACCATTCTGCTTTCCACTTGGACACTATGTGCTGGAGTAACTCAGCGGATCAGGCAGCATCTCTAGAGAAAAAGGATGGGTGACGTTTCGGGTTGGAACCCTTCTTCAGCCTAGCCACACGCTAGACTAGCTTCAGACCACCCTTACGCTGGCCACATAATCAACACATTGTTTCTTTTTTTTAAATACACCAGGGAAACAGGTCCTTCGGCCCACTGAATCCATGCCAACAGTCGATCACCCGTTCACACTAGTTCAATGTTATCCCACTTTCTCATCCACTCCCTACACACTCGAGGCGATTTACAGAGCCCACGTGCCTTTGGAATGTGGGAGGAAACCGGAGCACCCGGAGGAAACCCACAAGGTCACAGGGAGAACGTGCAAACTCCACAAAGGCAGCACCTGAGGTCAGAATCGAAAACCTGGGTCCCTGGCGCAGTATGGCAGCAGATCTTCTGCTATGGCACTGTGCTGCTCAATGTGCCACTGTGCCGCCCAATGTGCCACTGTGCCGCCCAATGTGCCACTGTGCCCTGGTGTTGGGTCCAAATCTCAGAACTCCCTGCCCAAAATATATTGGGCCTTCCTTCACCAGAGGTACTAGAGCGGATCAGGGTGTTTCCTCATCACCACTTCCCAAGAGTGAACAGGGAGTGGTGTTAAACATTGACTTTACTGACACACCCTCACCTTTGTTAATGAATAACAAAGAAAGGCAGGTAGTTAGATGGTGACTTGTATTATGCACACATCAATCCATCAAAATTAAGATCAGAGTCAAGGAAAAGCAAGTGTCAGAGGCACTGCCTGACAAGAGGCTGGTATTGTTGCATCAGTAATTTATTACTGTAAGGACTGGCCAACGCAAGGAACTGCAGATGCTGTTTTACAAAAAAAGACACGAGAAGTGCTGGAGTAACTCGGCGGGTCGGGCAGCATCTCTGGAGAACATGGACAGGCAACATTCCAGCTTGAGCCCCTCTCAAGACTGATTAACATAGAGTCATCCAGCGTGGAAACAGGCTCTTTGGCCCAACTTGTCCACACTAACCAACATGCCCCATCAATTATCTGCCTGCGTATGGCCCATATCCCTCTAAATCTATCCTATCCACGTACCTGTCCAAATGTTTCTTAAACGTTCTAATAGTACCTGCCTCAACTACCTGTTCCGGCAGCTCGTTCCATCTAACTGTATCTTTTTATTTATACTTTTGATCTCTAGCCTTTGTCCAACCATCCACTTGCCATACTTTGTCCTGCCAGCTTTCTCCCTCGCTCCCCACCCAACCTGTTTTAAAAAAGGAGGTAAAAATCTCCTGCTGCCCACCACCCAAGCAAGCATCACCCATCCATGTTCTCTGGAGATGCTGCCTGACCCGCTGAGTTATTCCAGCATTTTGTGTGCCTTAGGAAAGTGTTACTATGCAGATAACAAACCGAGTATTCTCAGACAAGCCAGTACAACAGGTCTGTGGTGTGTACGTGTGTACGTGTGTGTGTGTGTGTGTGTGTGTGTACGTGTGTGTGTGTGTGTGTGTGTGTGTGTGTGTTCCCTTTTCACAAGATGTACAAGATAATTACTATCTGGGTTTGGCTTAAATATGTGGATGCAGCACATTCTAAATATTGCATTCAGGTTTGCCCAGGCCTGACATGCATATGATAAACCTCATAAGGTTTCTGGGTCAGTTTGTAATTAGTTGAAGGAAGGGAAAAATCACACAACTGGGGAAAGTACAATCAGAGAGCAAGCCTTGCAGGAGTTGTTGTCGCCGGTTTCCAGATGTGTAACTATGGTAAACCTTGGGAGAAGAAGCTCTTGGCATGGGGTGAGATACTTGACTCAACAGGGAGACTGGATCCAGTCTTGGGAGCGACGAGATTGAGGGCACTTTTCCACCGCGGCAGGGACCTCTAATCTATTACAATAAGGACTAACTAAAGAATAAATGTCGACGCAAGGAACTGCAGATGCTGGTTCACAAAAAAAAGGCACAAGAGTGCCACAGTGAGGCAAAGAGCAAGGTCCTGGTGGAAGCTCAGCGAGTCACCGTGGCAACTGCATGGTGTTGCCAGAACATCTCCAACATTGCCACGCTCCTGAGGAAAGGGGCTATAAAATCTCCCAACTGCACCCGACCAGTTCCAGACCTTGTCCTGAGAGGCAACTTTCAGTAAGTTTAGTTTAGTTTAGTTTAGAGGTACAGTGCGGAAACAGGCCCTTCAGCCCACTGAGTATACACCGACCAGTAATCCCGGCAGATTAACACTAGGGACAATTTACATTTATACCAAGCCAATTAACCTAATCTTTGGAGTGTCGGAGGAAACCGAAGATCTTGGAGAAAACCCATGCAGGTCACGGGGAGAACATACAAACAGCAGCCCTAGTCTGGATTGAACTCAGGTTCCTGGTGCTGTAAGGCAGCAACTCTACCGCTATGCCACGTTTTAAAAAGGAGAGATGGTGACATAGATGAAGGAGAGAAGTTCGGGAGGAAGTTCCAGATCTTAAACTAAGGTTAGGAGAGACATTGGAGGCCTGAATGGGGATCAGGCCCATCTTATCAACTCGTCAATTTAAGAGTAATACAGTGGCACAGTGGTAGAGTTGCTGCCTTACAGTGCCAGAGATCCGGGTTCGTTCCTGACTACGGGTGCTGTCCGTACAGAGTTTGTACGTTCTCCCTGTGACCGCGTGGATTTGATCCGAGTGCTCTGATTTCCTCCCACACTCCAAAGACGTACAAGTTTGTAAGTTAATTGGTCTCTGTAAATTGTAAATTGTCCCTAGTGTGTAGGGTAGTGCTCGTGCAGGGGATTGCTAATCGGCACGGATTCGGTGAGCCAAAGTGCCTGTTTCCGTGCTATATGCTGTAAGTCTAAATCTGGAAATAGAAAAGCCATCTTGAGGACCTCAAGTGAGTCTCTTCTAAAAGAAGACGGGTGAGGTTCGGATGTTACTGTGGAAAGTACCTGTGGAAATTCAGCTCTTAAACGGTTAACACCACCCAGGAGGGTGTCCGACCCTTTCTCTCGGTGCCTGGGCTGACGGGAAGGCGGTTTAGAAATCTATCAAATGACTCAGCTGTCAATCCATTAAATGGCGAGGTGGACAAACCTGTTCAACTTCTCATCCCATCATGGGCATCAGCAGAGTCACAACACCAGAGGCCTTCCCTGCTATTTGCCAGACCCCAGTACTGTCTACTGAAATCCAACCCCTCAAAACCAGTGAGCCAACAACTGCACAGAATTAGGCAGTGCAAAATATAAAAATTGTAGAAACAAAGAACTACAGAGGCCGGTTTATACCAAAGATAAATGCAAAGTGCTGGGGTAACTCAGCGGGCCAGGCAGCGTCTCTGGAGAAAAATAATTGGTGACGTTTCAGTTCGGGACCCTTATTCAGACGTTCAGACTGAAAGATCCTGGCACAGCAGTAGAGTTGCCACCTTATAGATGACTAAGGGGGCTGTCTGCACAGAGTTTATAGATTCTCCCCGTGACCGCGTGGGTTTACTCCGGTTGCTCCGGTTTCCTCCCATGCTACAAAAACGTAGAGGTTTGTGGGTTAATTGACTTTGGTAACATTGTAAATTGTCCCTAGTGTGGAGGATTGTATTAGTGTATGGGGTGATTGCCGGTCGGTGCAAACTCAGTGCAGACTTCTCTAAAGTCTAAAGATGTTGCCAGACCCGTTGAGTTACTCCAGCACTTTGTGTCTATCTTTGGTCCAAAATATAATATTGTAAACTCAGCGGGTCAGGCAGCATCTCAAGAGAAAGGGTAGGTGCCATTTTGGTTCCGGACCAATTCTACAGAATTTCAGACTGAAGAAGGGTCCCGACCTGAAACGTCACCTATCTATTTTCTCCGGAGATGCTTCCTGACCCACTGAGTTACTCCAGCACTTTGTGTCTATCCTTGGTGCAAAATACAATAGTGTTTTTCATCCTTTCACACAGGCCCTCTGTTGCCTTTTGTGTGGAGTTTCTTGCCAAGGGAAGGTTGGTGGTCTATTTGGAAAGTTTTTCCTAGCTTTCCCTGGCCTCTCGCTCACCCCTTTGCCTTCCCCTTGCAGCCACAAACCACGACTCCCGTACACACACATCAAAGATGTCCCTGGGTTTGAGCGAGCTGGAAGCAATGCGTCACTTGGCATTAACTTCTGCCCATACTGGCTGACTCAGAAGACTGTAAATCAGTCAGAGACTGACACAGAAACAAACCAGCTCCAAATGCACGGAGTCTGTGGTGTCAAACTCCGGACAAACTATCCAACTGAGCAGAGGCTGGAGATACAGCATGGAAACTGGCCCTTCAGCCCACCGAGCCCATGCCGATCATCGATCACCCGTTCACACTCGTTCCATGTTATCCCACTTTCTCAAATCAGGCCCTGCAACAGATGATCTCAGGAAGGGTGGAGCACATAATGGCCCATTGTTGGCTGGGGAAGCTGTGATAATGAGAGGGATACAAGGATGTGCACAGTGGAACTGGTAGGACAACTAGGGTGGTGGATGGGGAGAAAGAGGGGAGAGAGGGAGTCTATCTTCAGTTTAAACCAGCATCTGCAATTTCTCTCCTACATATTCTGCCTTTAGTTTAGTTTAGTTTAGTTTAGAGATACAGCATGGAACTAGTCCCTTTCATCCTACCGAGTCCACACCGACCATCGATCACCCGTTCACTAGTTCTATCCGACATACTAGGGACAATTTACAGAAGCCAATTAACTTACAAACCCACACGTCTGTGGCCTGCAGGAGGAAACCCGAGCACCCGGAGGAAACCCACACGGTCGCAGGGAGAATGTACAACCCCCGCACAAGCAGAACCTGAGGTCCCTGGTGCTGTGAGGCAGCGGCTCGACCAGCTACGGCACTGTGCTCCCCACACCAGCTGAGCAGAGGCTGCTGGTCTGCTGGTGTGACTGAGGAGCAGTCAATAAAGTAATTCTCGAATTCACTCCAAACTGAGTCCGAGTCTCACTTAAAGCCTCAAGAACTCAAGTACCCTCCCCCTGGATTTGCATTTCACTCCTCCCCTTCGTTCCTTATCTGACATCCTTTTGTCACCTATTTTGCCTCTAGCTTTGGTCACTTACTGCACTCATCTGGCAATCAGCCTCCCCCTCCCTTCCCTCTCCTGTATCCACCCATCACTTGCCAGGCTTTGTACCACCACCAACTCTCTTTCACTGCTCTCTCCCCCTACCTCAATCAGTATGAAGAAGCGTCCTGACCCAAAATGGTGTCTGTCCATTCTCTCTGCAGATGCTACCTGACCAGCTGAGTTCCTCTCTGACTTTGTTTTTTGCTCAGTATTCCAGCATCTGCAGTTTGTTGCGTCTTCAGCAATACCCCTCCCAATACATGGTAGAGTCACAGACGGCCTGAAACATGCCCTTCGGCCCAATTCGACCATGCCAACTGCGTTAGTCCCACTTGCCTGTTACCTGTATCCCTCCAAACCTTTCCCATTCATGTAGCCCAGGTTTATCAAATTGTTCCAGAGTTCAGAGACCTGGGCAAGTGTTGTGAACCTCCATTGCATAACTATGGGTCTCATCACACGCAAACAAATATTGCTGATATAAAATTCTGAGTAATATAACTTAGAGGCTCTATATAATGAATCATTACAGTTTGCAACATGGAAGATGACCCTTGGGCAATTGAATCCGTGCCAATCATATCATATCATATCATATCACATATAAACAGCCGGAAACAGGCCTTTTCGGCCCACCAAGTCCGTGCCGCCCAGCGATCCCCGTACATTAACACTATCCTACACCCACTAGGGACAATTTTTACATTTACCCAGCCAATTAACCTACATACCTGTACGTCTTTGGAGTGTGGGAGGAAATCGAAGATCTCGGAGAAAACCCACGCAGGTCACGGGGAGAACGTACAAACTCCTTACAGTGCAGCACCCGTAGTCAGGATCGAACCTGAGTCTCCGGCGCTGCATTCGCTGTAAAGCAGCAACTCTACCGCTGCGCTACCGTGCCGCAATCACAGTAGAGTGAGTTGTCCACCCAGTTTCCAATGTTTATGGTTTTAGACAGTTGCGTGGACAGACAAAAGTACTTGTGGATTTGACAGAAAAACCCAGTGTAGAAACAAAGAAAAGCAGATGCTGGTTTATACCAAAGGATTACCGTCACCCATCCCAAAATTCTGCTGCCTGACCCGCTGAGTTACTGCAACTCAAAAGCAGCACGGTGGCGCAGCGATAGAATTGCTGTCTCACGGCACCAGAGACCTGTGTTCAATCCTGACTATGGATGCTGCCTATACGAAGTTTGTACGTTCTCCCTGTGACCGCGTGGGGTTTTTTTTTCGGGTGCTCCGGCTTCCCCCCACACTGCAAAGATGTACAGGATTGTAGGTTAATTGGTTTCTGTAAAAATTGTAAATTGTCCCTAGTGTGTAGGATAGTGCTAGTGCACCGGGTGATCGCTGGTCGGCACGGACACAGTGGGCCGAAGGGCTATTTTCCACATAGTATCTCGAAAGCACTTTGTGTCTATCTTTGACAATAAACTCAACTTGACTTAGAGTCATAGAGTCATCGAGCACGGAGGTAGGCCCTGTAGCCTAACTCGTCCATTTCGACCAAGATGCCCCATCTAAGCTGGTCCTATTTGGCTGCGTTTGAGCTTTATCGCTCTAAACCTTTCCTATCCATTTTCTTATACCTGCTCTTGAGGTACCTCCCTCAACTACCTCCTCTGGCAGCTCGCTCCATATAAACAACTAACCCGTGAGTGAAAAAGTTACCCCTCAGATTCGTATTAAATCAAGTCCATCTCACCTTAAACCTATGTTTTTTATTCCTCCACCCTGGGTAAATGACTCAGTGCATTATCTATCTATTCCTCTCGTGACTTTATACACATCTGTAACATCACCTCAATAGGTTTGACGACATAGATCTTCAAATATTTGCTTTTTTTCCTTGTATTTATCTAATTTCTTCATTGAAACTTTCTCCTGAATCTGCACCATTCATCAGATATTTGGATTGTAGTTTGGGTTATGGACAGGGATAGAATTTTGTCATGGAAAAATTGGACCATAATCGCAAAGCAAACATCTTATATTCAGCAAAAAAAAAGGCAAAACATTAAGAGCTGAATAGGTAAGTTTTCCTTAGCAAAAGAAAGAGCAAGCTTTTCTTTTTACTACAGTTCATAATTCATAGGTTGTAAACATAGAAACATAGAAAATAGGTGCAGGAGGAGGCCATTGGGACCTTCGAGCCAGCACAGCCATTCATTATGATCATGGCTGATCATCCACAATCAGTAACCTGCGCCCAACTTCTCCCCATATCCCTAGCCCCCAGAGCTCTATCTAACTCTCTCTTAAATCCATCCAGTGAATTGGCCTCCACTGCCCTCTGTGGCAGCGAATTCCACAAATTCACAACTCTCTGGGTGAAAAAGTTCCTTCTCACCTCAGTTGTAAATGGCCTCCTCTTTATTCTAAGACTGTGGCCCCTGGTTCTGGACTCCCCCAACATTGGGAACATTTTTCCTGCATCTAGCTTGTTCAGTCCTTTTAGGATTTTATATGTCTCTATAAGATCCCCTCTCATCCTTCTAAACTCCAGTGAATACAAGCCTAGTCTTTTTAATCTTTCCTCATATGACAGTACCGCCATCCCAGGGATCAATCTCGTGAACCTACGCTGCACTGCCTCAATTACAAGGATGTCCTTCCTCAAATTAGATGTTGCAGATGCAGAATTAAGCCATTCAGCCTATCATGTCTACTCCGCCATTTAATCCTGGCTGATCTATCTTTCCCTCCAAACCCCATTCTCCTCCCTTCTCCTCATAACCCCTGACACCTGTACTAATCAAGAATCTATCAATCTCTGCCTTAAAAATATCCATTGACTTCGCCTCCACAGTCTATTTTGGTAATGAATTCCACAGATTCACCACTCACTGACTAAAGAAATTCCTCCTCATCCCCTTTCTATAAGTCCGTCCTTTTATTCTGAGGCTATGGCCTCTGGTCCTATACTCTCCCACTAGTGGGAACATTCTCTCCACATCCACTCCATCCAGCTTTTTTCAAGGTTACACCTGGAGAACTGTTTGCACTTTTTGTCTCCTTACCTAAGAAAGGATATACTTATCACCAGTGCCTTCTTTGTTACGTTACATGCCAGATAGTGCACTGCCACCTCTAAAAACTTAAATGCATTATTTAGTTTGCCAGCAATGTGACTCGCTTATTTATTAATTGTGCGCACTGGTACATTTCCATCGACAAAAGATTTTAGATTTTTTTGATTTAGAGATACAGTGCAGAAACAGGCCCTTCGGCCCACTGGGTCCGCGCCGCCCAGCGATCCCCGCACATTAACACTATCCTACACCCACGAGTGACAATTTTTACATTTGCCCAGCCAATTAACCTATATACCTGTACGTCTTTGGAGTGTGGGAGGAAACCGAAGATCTCGGAGAAAACCCACGCAGGTCACGGGGAGAATGTACAAACTCCGTACAGATGGCGCACGTAATCAGGATCGAACCTGAGTCTCCGGAGCTGCACTCGCTGTAAGGCAGCAACTCTACCGCTGCACCACCGTGCCGCCGTATTGTTGGTCACAGGAGGAATGCATGAAAGTTCACCAGACTGAATCCTGGGATGGTGAGGTATGAAGAAGTGGGTCACCCAATCCTGTATTTACCAGAGTATAGTCGGCAATTCTCAGAACAGGGTAGAGCTGCAGCTTCACAGCGCCAGAGACCCAGGTTCGATCCTGACTACGGGCGCTGTCTGTCTGGAGTTTGCACGTTCTCCATGTGACCATGTGGGTTTCCTCAGAGATGCTCCATTTTACTCCCACACCTCAAACCATGTGAGTTTGGAGGTTAATTGTCTTCTGTAAATTGTCCTTAGTGTGTAGGATGCAAACGTGGGATAACATAGAACTAGTGTACAGGTGATCGATGGTCAGCGTGGACTCAATGGGCCGAAGGGCATGTTGCCAAGCTGTATCTCTAAAACTCTAAACATTGCCATCGGTCGAATACCTCCACTTATTTCCCCCGAAACCCATTCTATTTTGCCTCACAGATCCATCAACGCCCAATTTTTCTGTTACAGAGTACAGAAATTACTCTGTTTCCCAGAGTAATTTACTGTGGCCAACCAGCCTAACAACCAGATTGTTGTTGTGATGTGAAAGGAAATTATAGCACCCTGGGGAAGCTCACATGATCACAGGGAGTACATGCAAACTCCACACAGACAGGAGCCTCGGTCGGGTCAGTGGGTTTGTGCAGAATTTGAAACATTAACAGGAGCATACTGTCTGTTTCGTGTGTGTCGAGACAGACCATCTTTGCCAAAGTACTGCAACCCTAGACTTGGAGACACTGGAGATTACAGATGCTGAAATCTTGAACAAAGATCAAACTGCTGGAGGATATATTATAAGAAAATAACTGCAGATGCTGGTACAAATCAAAGGTATTTATTCACAAAATGCTGGATGAACTCAGCAGGTCAAGCAGCATCTCTGGAGGCAAATGGTCAGTCAACAGCTCGGGTTCCTTCATCTGGATTGGGCCTCAAACATGAGGGTCTCGACAGGAAACGTTAATTGTCCATTTTTCTTCATGGATACTGCCTGAACTGCTGATTTCCTCCAGCAGTTTTTTTTTAATCAGCCAGAGACTTGATGGGTCAAAAGGCCTCGTTCTATGAGACGGAAATATCTAGTTGAAACACAAATAATTCATCCAGGACTGGACAGGTTAGATGCAAGGAGGAGGTTTTCCAGGCCCACGAACACATGGCAGCACAGTGTTCAGCGGTAGAGTTGCTGCCTTACAGTGTCAGAGACCCGGGTTCGATCCTGACCACTTGTGCTGTCTGTACGGATTTTGTATGTTCTCCATGTGACAGGTGGGTTTTCTCCGGGTGCTCCGGTTTCCTTCCACTTTCCAAGGTCATGCAGGTTTGTAGGTTAATTGGCGTCTGTAAAATTGCCCCTGGTGTGTAGGATAGAACTGGGTGACAGCAGGGCGGAGCGTACTTGGTGTGCAGGCCGAAGAGCCTGATTCCATGCAGTATCTCTGGCAGTGTGAGGCAGCAGCTTTACCCGCTATGCCACTGTGCTTCCTTATACTGTTCTCACCCCGATATTTCCTGATACTCAATCTCCTGCCAGTGGGTCTCTCATTAATTCTATCCGAGAATTTCACGTCAACGAACAAATAGTTGGAGGCCCTAGAATATAACTATTATAAGTTGCCACCTGGTTGCATTGACCTGAACAGAAAGAATGGTAACTGTTGGTGCAGAAGTGACAGGGGATCAGATTTCACAGAGCATGAGGGGCAAGTTAAAGGGATAATTTAACATGGACACTGTGGTATGTAAGCAAAGAGCCCACACCTGTTCAAGCACCTATTTTAATAACATGACACGCAAATGGTTGAAACAGATTTTCACCGAGCCCTGCAAACATTTGTCTGCGACGTTCTTGTATCAGCGCCCCCAACTGCATTGTGCCAAAGAGGAAGTGCAGTCAAGAGTGTTTTAATATCATATGTCCCAAATTGGACAATGAAATTCTTACTTGCAACTCAATAAATGAAAAAAATATTCAGTAGATGTATAGTGAGCTTTTTAATATACTTTATATATAGAAGGATGACACAAAATGCTGGAGTAATTCAGCGGGGCAGGCAGCATCTCTGGAAAGATGGTATGGGTGACATTTCGGGTCAAGACCCTTCTTCAGACTGATGTCAGGGGAGTGGGCGGGACAGATATAATATGTAGTCGGAGACAGTAATACTAGTGGGAGAACTGGGAAGGGGGAAGGGATGGAGAGAGAGGGAAAGCAAGGGCTATTTGAAGTTAGAGAATTCAATGTTCATACCGCTGGGGTGTAAGCTACCCAAACAAAATATGAGGTGCTGTTCCTCCAATTTGCGCTGGGCCTCACTCTGGCAATGGAGGAGGCCCAGGACAGAAAGGTCAGATTGGGATTGGGAGGGGGTGTTAAAGTGCTGAGCCACCGGGAGATCAGGTAGGTTTAGGCAGACTGAGCGGAGGTGTTCGGCGAACACCTGCACTTGGTCTCGCCGATGTACAGGAGTTGACACCTGGAACAGCGGATACAGTAGATGAGGTTGGAGGAGATGCAAGTGAACCTCTGCCTCACCTGAAAAGACTGTCGGGGTCCTTGGATGGAGTCGAGGGGGGAGGTCAAGGAACAAATGTTGCATCTCCTGCGGATGCAGGGGAAAATACCTGGGGAGGGGGTGGTTTGGGTGGGAAGGGACGAGTTGACCAGGGAGTTGCGGAGGGAACGATCTCTGCGGAACGCAGAAAGGGGGTGGAGATGGGAAGATGTGGCCAGTAATGGGATCCCGTTTGAAGTGCCGAAAGTGTTGGAGGATTATGTGCTGTATGCGACGGCTGATGGGGTGGAAGGTGAGGACAAGGGGGACTCTGTCCTTGCGAATGGGGGGAGGGGGAGCAAGAGCGGAGCTGCGGGATATCGAGAAGACCCTAGTGAGAGCCTCGTCTACAATGGAAGAGGGGAACCCCCGTTTCCTAAAGAATGAGGACATCGCCGATGATCTCGTATGGAAAACCTCATCCTGGGCGCAGATGTGGCACAGATGGTGGAATTGGGAGTAGGGGGATAGAGTCTTTACAGGAAACAGGGTGGGAAGAAGTGTACACTGTAGTCTAGATAGCTATGGGAATCAGTAGGTTTGTAGTAGATGTCGGTCAATAGTCTTTCTCCTGTGATGGAGACGGTGAGATCAAGAAACGGTAGGGAGATGTCGGAATATATACATACATACTGTATATACTGAACTATACACCAAACATTTTAATATACTTTTAATATTATATCCTATTTAACATTTCTATATTGCATTATTATAGTTAGTTTGTTTTTATGTGTTTGTGTGTGTGCGTGTGTGTGTGTGTTTGTATATATATATATATATACACACACACTCACACATAAAAACAAACAAACTATAATAGTGCAATATGTTTCATCATATTCCACATTTTAAGTCGCCGCTGACAAGTGAGTATCATCGCCATTATCTGTGTGAAGAAAATAAAGGTCGATCACCGTGGCAACGTGATCGGCAGCTCTGATCCATGTACGTCCAGCACATTCCCCCCTCGGTCCGCACCACCCCACCTCACTTGAGTGTCGGCAAGTCGGAACGCATTCCCCTTCAGCAGGTGTTCCACAGCTGCCTGGCTGCGACTCAGGGCACGGGAGGAATGTGGAGCCAGAGGAGTCATCGGCCTGTTCCTTCAGGGCTGGGGGCGGGGCGGGGAGGGGGGAGCAAGTATGGCCCACCAGCCCTGTCTGACTGGAGACGAGGTCAGGAACTAGCCAGTGGCCACCTTCAGTCTGAAGAAGGATCCCGACCTGAAACGCCATCTACCCGTTTTCTCTTCAGATGTTGCCTGACCCACTGAGTTAGTTTAGTTTTAGTTTAGTTTAGAGATACAGCGTGGAAACAGACCCTTCGGCCCTATAAGTCCATGCAGGCCGTAGATCACCTACACACTCGAGACAATTTACAGAAGCCGATTAACCTGCAAACCTTTACATCTTTGGAATGTGGGAGGAAACCAGAGCACCCGGAGAAAACCCACGTGGTCACAGGGAGAACGTACAAACTCCATACAGACAGCACCCATAGTCAGGATTGAACCCGGGTCTCTGACGCTGTGAGGCAGCAACTCTACCGCTGCGCCACTGGGCTGCCCAGCATCTTGTGTCTAGCCAGGATCAGACGTCGTTGCTGGGCACAGATGGGCCCCGAACCTCAGGCTGTACAAATCTTAAAATTGGAAGGATTATGGAATACCTCGGAAGCCATTTCAAGGATACAACAGGAGTAAAAAAAACAGGCATGCAGGCAAATTCTGAGTGAGAATGAACTACGCACAGAGATGAATTTCCATTCAACTATTTTCAAATAGGCACAAGGTGCTGGAGTAACTCGGTGGGTCAGGCAGCATCTCTGGAGTAAAAGGATGGGTGATGTTTCTCAGACTGAAACATCTCAAGAGAAAACGGGTAGATGGCGTTTCAGGTCAGGATCCTTCTTCAGTCTGAACCCAGTTCCTGACCTCCATCTCCAGCCAGAGGGGGCTGGGGCTGGTGGCCCATATTGGTTCTCACCCTCAGACTGAATGTAGGGAGTGAGGGGAGGAGTGAAGTGCTGAGTCGAGGAAAGACCAGGACCAATTAGAGCCAGCTACAGAAAAAGGATGATAATGTTTCAGGTCGGAACCCTTGTTCAAATGTCACCTGTCCTTTTTCTTCAGAGATGCTGTTTGACCCGCTGAATTACTCCAGCATTTAGTGTCTGTCTTTAGTATACACCAGCGTGTGCGGTTCTTTGCTTCTAAAGAATGTTTCAAGTCAGAACCCATCTTTAGACTGAAGAACGGTCCTGACCCGAAACAGCGTCTGTCTATTTTCCCCGACAGATGCTGCTGCCTGACCCATTGAGTTCCCCCAGCACTTTGTTTCTTGCGGAAGATTCCAGACTCCACAGCCTCTTGTCTCTACTGTAGGTTGGGATTTTTTTCTTTGCAGCTGTGGTAGACTGTGGGATGAACTCAGTGAAGTTTCCACAGTCGTGAGGGGCAAGGATAAAGTGAACACTCACAGTTTTTTTTCCCTGGGTAGAGGATTCAAAAACTAGATGAACGCAAAATGCAGGAGTAACTCAGCAGATCATGCAGCATCTCCGGAGAAAATGGATAAGGGGTGTTTCAGCTTGAATTCCAGTCATTCTTCAGACTGGAGTATAATACAGTATAAACCAGCATCTGCAGTTACAGAGGGGGGAGAGAGTTAAGAGGGTCATCGGGGGCAACTTTTTCCCATAGAGGGTAGTCCATATCTCGAAAAAACTGCCAGTAGAAGCTAGAGAAGATATATAACATATATAACTTATAAATATATAATGGAAGTGTTTAGAGGCACATGGGCCAAATGCATGGGAATGGGTCAAGTCTAGAATGCCAGAATGGTCAGCATGGACAAGATGGGCTGAATGGGCTGCTTCCATGTGCAGGAAGGAACTGCAGATGCTGGTTTACACCAAACATAGAAGATTATTAAGGGGTTGGACACGTTAGAGGCAGGAAACATGTTCCCAATGTTGGGGGAGTCCAGAACCAGGGGCCACAGTTTAAGAATAAGGGGTAGGCCATTTAGAACAGAGATGAGGAAAAACTTTTTCAGTCAGAGAGTTGTAAATCTGTGGAATTTGCTGCCTCAGAAGGCAGTGGAGGCCAAGTCTCTGAATGCATTCAAGAGAGAGCTAGATAGAGCTCTTAAGGATAGCGGAGTCAGGGGGTATGGGGAGAAGGCAGGAACAGGGTACTGATTGAGAATGATCAGCCATGATCACATTGAATGGTGGTGCTGGCTCGAAGGGCCGAATGGCCTACTCCTGCACCTATTGTCTATTGTCTATGGTCTTATTGTCAAAGATAGACACGAAATGCTGGAGTAACTCTGCGGGTCAGGCAGCATCTCTGGAGAAGAGGAGTAGGTGACGTTTTGGGTCTTCAGACAGCATGTTTACGCGCTGCATAACTCCATGACTCCACGAAAGGAGGGAAACAATAGAGTGTAACAATCCGAACCGTGCTGTAGTAACCTCTGCCAACACTGTCAGACCGTTTCAAAAGGCTTCCTCCCACAGCAGTAGGCACATCACTTCAAGCCTGCGACACAGTTTATTAAACTCACAGCCAATCTATCCCTCAGTCTCCATTTACCTACTTCAACTCTGAATATGCTGCTTAACAAGATTCTACTCCAAAGCGCCAATTAAATTGGGGTTGAGAGCCTGTGGAAGGAGTGGACGTCAGGATTCACTGCCAATTTTAGTGACAAACTGCTTCCAGGCCCTGTGGTATATGGCCAGACTCCAACCCTGGGCTAGCGTGAGACGGACATTACGGTGCAGACTGTGTGACCGACCAGTGAACAATGACAGAGGGAGCTCGCGCTGATTTATTGGCGGGTAGAATATTCATGCACCTGTCTGACAGGTAGAATTGAAGGTGTCGGAAAGGAGATAGAATCAGAGGTCACCATGGTCTCTATATTACATCAAGCAGGGGGTGAAATTAAACAGGAATGCATACACAGGGCAGCACAGTGGTGCAACGGTAGAGTTGCTGCCTGGCAGTGCCAGAGACCCAGGTTGGATCCTGGCTATGGGTACCATCTGTACCATCAATGCTCATACTGCTGGGTTGTAAGGGGTGTGGTTGGATGATGCTGTAGACACAAAGTGCTGGAGTAACTCAACGGATCAGGCAGCATCTCTGGAGAAAAAGGATGAGTGACGTTTCGGGTTGGAACCCTTCTTCAGACTAAAGGTAGAGGGGTGGGGAGGTGGGGATCAGAGATAGGAAAAGATCAGAACTAATCAGGTCCGGCAACAGAAGATCAAAGAAGGGTGGAGCCCATAATGGCCCATTGTTGGCTAGGGAAGAGGTGATGACGGAGAGATACAGAGATGCAAACTGGTAGTGGAACTGGTAGGACAAGTAGGGTGGCACTTGAGGAACTGTTCACAGTTGAAGGTAGACACAAAATGCTGAAGCAACTCAGCGGCTCAGGCAGCATCTCTGGAGAAAAGGAATCGGTGACGTTTCGGGTCAAGACCCTTCTTCAGACTGGGTGTACACCAGCGCCTGCAGTTCATTCCTACACGTTTTGCTCACAGTTGAAGCCGTACACAATGCCGCTGACTGAATCAATGGGAAGATGAAGGAAGCCAACAGAAAGCAGCTGCTTCACTTGGCAGTGATGCAGTCGTCTCGGTTTGGGACGGTCATGGCTTTAGGCACAAGCATGTTGACAAGCTTCAAAGGAGGCATGTGAGAAGCTCCAGAGAGCGCAGGCTACAGTCGTGGAAAGGAATGGAGCTCAGCTGTCAGGAGCTGGTGGGACAACTATTTCTCCCTTCTGTCGCCATGCCCACCGTGAAGCCAGACTGAGGGTGTGAGTGAGTGAGTGGGGGGAAGGAGGGGGTGACATCAAGCACGGCGCCAGTTCCCATCCCTCTGCAGCTTTGGACCAGTCACCGTACACCCAGCACCTGTCAGTGTACCAGGAGCTACCGGCTTCCATCATTGTCATATCGAGTCACACAGTACAGAAACTGTGTCCAACTCGTCCATGCCGACCAAGATACCCCACCTCAGCTAGTCCCATTTGTCCATATTCCTCTAAACCATAGATAGGCACAAAATGCTGGAGTAACTCAGCGAGTTTAGTTAGTTCGTTTAGTTTAGTTTACTCGGTGTGTCCCACCGAGTAAGTGCCGACCAGCGATCCCCACGCACTAACACTATCCTACGCACCAAGGACAATTTACAAATTTACCACGCCAATTAGCCTACAGACTTGTACGTCTTTGGAGTATGGGAGGAAGCTGGAACTCGCAGAGAAACCCACGTAGGTCATGGGGAGAACATACAAACTCCGTACAGACAGCGCCCGGGTCAGGCAGCATCTCTGGAGAAAAGGTATAAGTGATGTTTCGGGTCAGAACCCTTCTTCAGCTGTAGAAGGGTTCCGACCCAAAACGTCACCCATTCCTTTTCTCCAGAGGTGCTGCCTGACGTGCTGAGTTACTCCAGCATTTTGTGTCTATCTTCGGTATAAACCAGCATCTGCAGTTCCTTCCTACACACTCCGTCTACAACATTCCTATCCATGTACCTGCACATGTAGCTTGTAAATACAGTTATAGTGCCTGCCTCCCCGAGCAGCTTGTTCCACACACCCACCACCCTGAGTGAGAAAGTTGCCCCTCAGGTTCCTATTACATTTTCCCCTACTCACCCTAAACCCATGTCCTCTGGTTCTTGATTCCCTTTCCCTGGGGTAAAAGACTCTGCATTCACCCAATCAATTCACCTCATGATTTTATACATATCTATAAGATCACCCGTTGCCTTCAAACGCTTCAAGGAATAAAGTCCTAGCCTGCCCAACCTTTCCCTATGTCTCAGGCCCTCGAGCCCTGGCAATAAATATCCTTGTGAAACTTTCTCTGCACTCTTTCCAGCTTAATGACAGGGTGACCAAAACTGAACACAGTACTCCAAAATGCAGTCTCAGCAATTTTTTGTACAACTCTAACATAACGTCCCAACCTCTATACTCTATACACTGACTAAATGAAGCCAAGGTGCCAAAAGCCTTCTTCACACCTTGTGCCACCCTACTTTCGGGGAATGGTGTAACTGTACTCCTGGATCCCTCTGCCCTCCAACACTACCAGGGCCCTGCCACTCACTGTGAAGGTCCTGCCCTGGTTTGACTTCCCAAAAAGCAGCACCTCGCACTTATCTGCATTAAACTCCATTAACCATTCCTCGGCCCACTTGCCCAGCTTTTCACCACAAGAGCCTGTTAACTAAAAGCCAGAGGAATTCATTAGTTAGCCCTGATTCTGACATGTTTTTAAAGAATGGTTGTTTTTTTATTAAAGCTTTCATTTCCAGTCACACAAGCTGGAAAGGTCAAACTAAGCAAGAGTCAGAAACAGCATTTGGTAAATGGTGTGACCCATCCTTCTATTGCTCAGATGTTTCTTTTGTTTCTCTCTGTGGATTTAAAGAAGGGGGAGTGCACACGGGGTCAGTTTTCATTATATTCTCCAGACTGAATTATAACCAGAAAAAATGTGCGTTTCTCGCAAATCACTCGGGCAATGCAAGTCAGCCCCCGACCTTTATGAACTGTTGTCGCTCTGCCCATTCCAGTCTCGATACTACTGTTGTTTTTCAAATGTTTTTAAACATTTCTGTATCATGTCCAACTGAGGTGTTTTCCATTTTGCACAATAGTGCATTGTGCACGCTGAGACTTAGCGAAAGTCGTATATTCTACAATTGCAAACACTGTCCACATTGCACTTTGTTCAAACCGTCATGCTGTGACCTGGGTTCACTCTTCATATAGATTGGGATAGTTCAGGGGCATGGGCAGTCCAGAGATGCTGCCTGGCACGCTGATTTACTCCAGCATTTTGTGTCTATCTTTGGTGTAAACCAGCATCTGCAGTTCCTTCCCACACATGTAAACAGGCCCTTCAGCCCACCTTGGCCATGCTGACCATTATTTTATTAACTTCTATCTGGTTGCCTCTCGGCCTCCCAGACTCCAGTGAAACTGAGGCCAATCAACTTACCAACCTGCACGTCCTTGGCATTCAGGCAGAACCCACACATTCACGGGGGGGAACATTCAAACTCCACCAAACGCTCATTCAATGTTATCTCACTATCGCATTCTACACACTCAGGCCAATTTATGGAAGCCAATTAACCTACAACCCTGCGCATCTTTGAGATGTGGGAGAAAACCGGACCACCCTGAGAAAACCAGCGCAGTCACAGGGAGAAAATGCAAACTCCGCACAGACAGGACCCATTGTCAGGATTGATCCTGGGTTTCTGGCGTTGTGAGGCAGCAGTTCTACTGCTGCGCCACTGTGCACTGTCTCAATGTAATCTACTATTCCTACTCTCTTGCAGGCGTTCTCCACATGATGTGCCTACGTATACTGATTTTTTTAAAACTAAACTGCAGACAAAGAAAATTATATGTGACACGAAAGTACCATTGAACCATCGAACCTAAGGCACCAACTAACAGTTACTGCCACACATCCACCACCTGACAAAGCATTTATTGTACAGAGACAGGCCGGTAATGTGTAGGAGCAACCAGCACTGACTTCAAGAAATATAAAGTCAGGCTCATCCACACTTGAATATTGCCAACTTTCCAAGATTGCCCCGCAGTTTCCTGGAATTAAATATTAATCCCCAGGATACTGCTGCCAACGAGACATTGGGACACGTCAACAGGTGTTTAAAATAAGTAGCACGCTGGTTTCATTTACTTTAAGGAGGTCCCTTTGATCAGTCATTAACCACACGAGACAGGATGGGAAAAGGGGGTTGAATCATCGGACAGATACCAAGTATCTGTTTGCTCTCCGTCATGCGTGGGAGAATGGAGGGTCATATATGGGGACATCGCTCGTGATTCATGCAGAGGGTGTGGGGCAGGCGGAAGGAGAAACATTTAGACAGGTACATGAGTAGGATAGGTTTAGAGGGATATGGGCCAAATGTAAGCAGGTGGGACTAGTGTAGATGGGACAGTGTGGGTTACTTGGGCTGAAGGGCCTGTTTCCACGCTGCACTATGTGACTTCAAGGAATGTGTCCAATCAGAGCCAGCAACCATACAATGTGACCTTTACTTTAGAGTTTAGAGATACAGCGCGGAAACAGGCCCTTCAGGCCACCGAGTCCATGCCGACCAGCGATCACCCTGTACACCAGCATTATCCTACACACTAGTGTAAGAAAATAACTGCAGATGCTGGTACAAATCAAAGGTATTTATTCACAAAATGCTGGAGTAACTCAGCAGGTCAGGCAGCATCTCAGGAGAGAAGGAAAGGCCGATATTTCGGGTCGAGACCCTTCTTCAGACTGAAGAAGGGTCTTGACCCGAAACATCGCCCATTCCTTCTCTCCTGAGATGCTGCCGATCCTACACACTAGGGTCAATTTACAAATTTTACCTAAGCTAATTAACCTACAAACCTGCACGTCTTTGGAATGTGGGAGGAAACCGGAGCACCCGGAGAAAACCCACGCAGTCACAGGGAAAATGTACAAACTCCGTACAGGCAGCACCCATCGTCAGGATCGAACCCGGGATTGGATCGTACATGGATAGGAAAGCTTATGAGGGATAAGGTTCAAACACAGGCAATTGGGACATGTTGGTCGGTGTGGGCAAGTCAGGTCGAAGGGCCTGTTTCCACACTGTATGACTCTATGACTATAAATGGGACTTGCCTAGATGGGGGGGGGGGCATCTTGATCAGCATGGACTGGTCGGGCCGAAAGGCCTGCTTCTGTGCCTCCATGACTTGAATCGTTCTGCTTCAACTGAGCACACAGGCTTTGACAAATCTAAAATCAGTCTGAGGCGGGTGCAGAACTTCTGAGTGTGGTTTTTAGCCTTATTAGCAAATGTGAAGAGTTGCCACCTTCACAGTACTTTTGCAAGTCTATTATTAGCGCGCTCCTAAAATACCTCAGGCCTTCACGGACTCCGAGACAGCTCTCCCCGGCTTTGACAGCTATTGCAAAGCATCCTGGGTGGCTCTAATCAACCCCCCATCAGCCCTCCCCTATACTCCACCCCCCCCCCCCCCCCTCGCTCTTACAGTCAACCCAGTGGGACGTCCTAGCACCAGGCATTCGGGGCAGCTGCTCTGCGTGAACACCTATCTATAGCCAGTCACTTACTTACTACTCTCAGTAGAAATCAGCCAGCTGCCTGCAACTACTACTTTAGGCCCTGTTTCCATGGAAGCTGCCAAGACCTTATCCCCTCCACCTTTTCCAAATCAAAACAGACCAAAAACCTGACCACTTGTACACTTTCCATTCAGTTCAGGGTTCTCTCTCTTTATTAGACGTTCATCTGACTTGGGATCAAAACGAAACGATGGAACTGTTCAGTACTGAGCTGAGGCCATTTAGCTCTTCATGCCATTGATAGAGAATTCCAACTCCAATGGTTCCGGCACGGTGACGCAGCGGTAGAGTTGCTGCCTCACAGCGCAAGAGACCCGGGTTCAATCCTGACCACGGGTGCTGACTATACGGAGTTTGTACATTCTCCGTGTGACCACGTGGGTTTCTTCCAGCTGCTCTGGCTTCCTCCCACATTCCAAAGACGTGCTGGTTTGTAGGTTATTTGGTAAAAAAAAATATCCCTAGTGTGTAGGATAGAACGAATGTAGGGGTGATCGCTGGTCAGCATAGACCCAGTGGGCCAAATGGCCTGTTTCAACGCTGTAACTCTAAAACTAAAGTGTGTTTCCAATAGTCTGGAAAATCTGCTAATGCAACACCACCAAAGATCTAGATGATAATTCTCTGCTCCTGTGATAAAGGCAGGATGGTGAGAACACAAGTGTACATGAAATAAGCTTGGGAATAACCAACTTACAATCATAGTCTTTACAGCGTGGAAACAGGCCCTCCGGCCCCACTTACCAATACCGACCAACATATCCCATCTGCAATGGTCCCACCTGCCTGCGTTTGGCCCTTATCCCTCTAAACCTGTTTTATCCATGTACCGGTCTAAATGTTTCTTAAACATTGCAATAGTACCTGCCTTAACTACCTCCTCCACTATACAACATAGAAATAGGCCATTCAACGCACCAAGCCAATACCAACCAGTGGGCTCACACCCCTATTAATTCCATCTTCCTGCCATTTATCCCTCGACAATTCAATTGCTTATCTAGATATCCTTTAACTGCTGTCAGTAACTCTTCCACCATCATCCTCTACATTCCTGCTATTGCCACTCTGGACGAATAAGATGCCCTCTAAATCTCTCATCCCTACCTTAAATCTATGTCCTCTTGTTTTATTGGCCTCTGACAGGGGGAAAAGAGTCTATCAATTTATGCCTCCCAAACCCCTTAGAATGTTATACACCTCAATCATATCCACAGTTAACCTCCTCCACTCTGAGGAAAACAGACCTAGCTTCTCCATGGAGAGCAGACCTAAGCACTCCAGTCTCTTCTCATAACTAAAACACTCCATCCCTGGCAATGTCCTGCATATCCTTGTGCCCATCTGAAAGTCTGAAATGCTGCTGTTGTATCTGCCTCCACCACCACCCCTGGCAATGCGTTCCAGGCCCTCGCCACCCACTGTGTGGAAAAACTTGCCCCACACATCTTTAAACTTTGCCCCTCGCACTTTAAAGCTATGCCCTCTAGTTAAGCTCTAGTTTAGTTTAGAGATACTGCGCAGAAACAGGCCCTTCAGCCCTGCCCAGACTGCACAGACCAGCAATCCCCGCACACGAACACTATCCTACACACACTAGGGACAATTTACAATTATAACAAAGCCAGTTATCCTACAAACCTGTGTGTCTCTAGTCGTTGACATTTCCACCATGGGAAAAAGTTCCTGACAGGCTACCCTATCTATGCCTCTCATAATCTATATACTAAAACACACGTTTGTTTGGTTGTTTGTTCCTGAACTACAGCCAAAATGGTACACGATAGCGCGACAATTTTAGGCCCACCTTACTCACCGTCGTCCCTTTGGTGCTAATGGAAGTAGTTTCATTGAAATCGGTGTTATATTTTTGAAGTTATTCACATTTTAAAGTTTAAATCTATCTCCTAGAGAAGGAGGGGGGGAGGGGGGGGAGGACGGAGGATAAGGGGGGGTTGAGGGGGATGGAGTGGAGGGGGATGGGAAGGAGGGAAGGGGGGAAGGGGAGGGAGAGAGGGGTGGGAGGGAGGGAGGAGAGGGTGCTGCACCAATGCAGGAGAGGTTTGGGCCCAACTTGGTCTAGTTTGAAATAAAAATGAATAATAACACGTGCATCAATAAACTAGATTGTTTGGTTTCCAACACACTGCGGGTTATGATGCAATGTACAAATTGGCTGGGGCTAAACTCTTCCTTGAGGCACCTCAGGCTGATCACCACTCGTAGATCTAGGACCAATCATCCACCCACCTCTAACCATATTATAAAAGGCCATTTACAACCTTTGTTCTGCATACACAGTGGTTTCAAACAGGATCAGATTGTAGAATGCAAGGATATAAATATGCAGACAATACAAAACAGGCATTCACACAACGATACATTCACATAACCATTTCTGCATATAATTTTCTCAAATAATAAACTCCGAATGAACTGAGGCAATGCACGTACATTCCAGTTAAAGAGAGACAAGATCTCCTTTGTTGCTTTCCAGTGGCTGGGGCCCAAATCCTTCCGATTGCAAATTTATAATGAGTAACCTGCGCATGGTAGGTTGAGGATCAGTCTTTTGTTTAAAGGGGCAGTTACTTCCTCCATCATAACATTGGCTACATTTCATCATGTACGCTACTGGTCATAAGGTACCTTGGGACATCCTGCTGTTGGGAGATGTGCCATATAAATGAAGACAGACACAAAGTGCTGGAGTATCTCAGCAGGTCAGGCAGCATCCCTGGAGAAAAGGAATAGGTGACGTTTTAGGTCGAGACCCTCCATCAGATGGCCATATAAATGATTTAATTTACGTTATCTAATCGATAGATGCTGTTATCCTGAGGAGAAAAATCAGACTGCTGGAGGAAATCGAGAACATCGAAGGGCGATATTTCAAGGCAAGACCCTTCTTTGGTCTGAAGAAGGGTCTCGACCCGAATCGTGGCCTATCCACGTTCTCTAGAGATGCTGCCTGACCTGCTGAGTTTCCACAGCACTTTGTGTCCTTTTATGTAAACCAGCAGATGCAGTTCTTTGTTTCTTCTGTTGGAGGAACTCTACAGGTCAGGCAGCATCTGTGGAAGGAAATGGACAGACAACTTTTCGGGTTGGGACTACTTCATCAGTCGAAATATCATCAATATCCATTTCCCTCCACAGATGCTGCCTGACTCGCTGTGTTCCTGCAGCAACCTGTTTTTACCTCAAGATTCCAGCATCTGCAGCCTCTTGTATCTACACTGTACTTGTAGTTGCATTTGAAAGGTAAGAAACACTGCAGATAACTTGCACATTGAAAGCTCCCACAAGACACAATGTGAGGATGACGATATAATCACTGCAGAACAATTCCCGTGCACCTCTTGCAAATTAACACTTGGCATCTACGACTTTCACCTTAAGAACAGCCTAGGCCCAGTTTAGCATCTCACTTGAAAGACACCACCTTCAACTGTGCAGCTCTCCCACAGTACTGCACTCCAGTCTTCACCCTGATCTTATAAGACATAAGAGCAGAATTGGGCCATTCAGCCCATCGAGTCTCTGCCATTCAATCACGGCTGATCTATTTTTCCCTCTCCACCCCATTCTCCTGCCTTCTCCGCATAACCCTTGACACATGTACTGATCAAGTACCCAATGTCTTGGCCTCCACAGCTGCCTGTTGCAATGATTTTGGTGTTCAAACATCTAGAGCAGGACCTAAACCCATAACTAACCAAGTCAGGGGCCAGCATGGCTGGCAAGCCGTGGCAACAAGCACGGAGCACTAACCACTGAATGGGCAGCGAAGTGGAAACAGGTTAAGACCAGGCCATCAATCTGCTGCCATCAGCTCAAGGTGCCAGGTGATCGAAGAATGGGAGCACAAGGATTTAGAATCAGAGCCCTCAGAAGTATAGTCAGACAGTGTGGAAACAGGCCCTTCGGCCCAAGTTGCCCATGCGGACCACATGGCCCATCTACGCTGTCCCACCTGCCTGCGTTTGGCCCATGTCCCTCTAAACCTATCCTATCCGTGTACTTGTCTAAATGTTTCTTAAACGTTGCGATAGTACTTGTCTCAACTACCTCCTCCTAGCTTGTTCCATACACCCACCACCATTTGTGTAAAAAGGTTACCCCTCAGATTCCTATTAAATCTTTCCCCCCTCACCTTTAACCCATGTCCTCTAGTTCTCGATTCCCCTGGGCGAAAGACTCTGTGCGTTTACCCAATCTATTCCTCTCAAGATTTTGTAAACCTCTGCAAGATCATCCTTCATCCTCATCCTCCCTTCATTTTTATTGCCTTCTAGACCCATCTCTCTCAGAGGTAGCATTTTCTTTGTGCTAAATCCACCCCACTCTTATCATTTGTGCTCAGCTCCAACGCTCTTTTTGTAATTGAATAATGCAGCACAATGAGCAATCTATCTCTGGAGGTTGGGTTCCCTCTCCATAAGACCCTGTTAAATCTATCCCTTAACTGGAGGCTTCCCAAGATTATTGCCGAGCTTTGGCACGGGCGAGCAATGAGCAATTACTCGCTGTCTCAAAATTTCTTTCCAGAGTGAGCAATTCTCTCCTCCTTGTCATAGTTTCCAGCTGATAAGAAGGTCTCGCAAAGGTCACTTCTCAGAGCGCTCCAGCGTTGAACGAAGATGCAAAGGGGTGTGCGGGGAGGGAGGGGGTGGGGGAGGGTTGGGCCGGAGCACAACAGCGGGAAAGGGGAGAGAGGAAGAGAACAGAGACAGGCTGCCTTCTGGAGTACTGCCCCTTCGTACCACACGGGGACTGGGGTAGCGCCGCTCCTTCAGAGCAGCCTGTCAGCCAAGGCATCAACTTAAGCTGAGGTGAACACACAAGCACAAACAGGGCCCGTCAGCCGGGAAGACAGATTGCAACCTCTGCAGACACACGCACACACACACACACACAACTAGGGACTGCAGTTCTGAAAGAACTGTGCAGCTCAGAAACAAGTCCTTCAGCCCGCTCGCGCAGCACGGTGGCGCAGCGATAGAGTTGCTGCCTCACAGCGCCAGAGACCCGGGTTCCATCCTGACTATGGGTGCTGTTTGAACGGAGTTTGTATGTTCTCCTTGTGATTGCGTGGGTTTTCTCCGGGTTTTCTCCCACACTCCAAAGACGTGCAGGTTTGTACGCTAATTGGCCTCGGTAAAATTCGTAAATTGTCCGTCGGGTGTAGGATAGTGTTTGTGCACAGGCTGATCACTGGTCGGCGTGGACTCAGTGGGCCAAAGAGGCTGATTCTGTGCTGTATTGATAAACTAAACTCCAAAGACATATAGGTCTGTAGGTTAATTGGCTTCAATAAAATTGTAAATTGTCCCTTGTGTAGGATGGTGTAAGTGAATAGGGTGACTGACCGCTGATCAGCACAAACTCGGTGAGCCGAAGGGGCTGTTTCTGCACTGTATCTCTAAAATCTAAAGTCTAAAAGCTAACTGCAAGATCTTTGGCAGACCAATATCTTGAGGGCTTGACTTGTAGATTAGAAGGAGCATTACTCTTTCCACACCCTCCCTTACCTACACAGCAGTTCAAAGTTTAGATTCATCTATAATTTTTCTATCAATTAAACACTGCCTCCGGCGTTCAACCTGGTCCACAGCTGACAATTATGACAATTATCGGTTACACAACTTCTTTATGATAGAGGCTTCTAAAGGAACAATGTTCTCCCATCACGGTGATGCACCATCAAAGCAACTTCCTTCATGCCTTGAGTTACTAACAAAGCGGAAAATATTCAGCCCGACCATCCCCTCAAATTAACATTTAGCAGCAGATTAAAAGGCTAGTTTTGCAACAGAAGAAGTAAGGTTTGGACATGCATACACCATCTTTCCCAATCTCCGGTCTTTGCACAGCTCTTTACAGCCAATGTTTCAAGATGGGTTGAAGGGCCTGTTCTCGTGCCGTACAGCTCAATGACTCTATGTCACTCTAGAACGCTAGTTGGTAACTGCGGAAATAGGGGAGTTGTTGCGTAGTCATAGTCGTAGTCATAGAATCATACAGCATGCTCACCTTGCCCACACCAACCAACATGTCCCATCTGCACTAGTCTCACCTGCCTGCATTTGGCTCATGCCCCTCTAAACCTGTCCTATCCATGTACCTGTCCTATTGTTTCTTAAAAGGTGTGATAGTCCCTGCCTCAACTACCTCCTCTGGCAGCTCGTTCCATACACCCACCACAACTTTGTGTGAAAAAGTGTCCCCCCCCCCCCCCCCCCAGATTCCCATTAAATCTTTTCCCCTTCACCTTAAACCTATGTCACACAGCATGGTTTGGGAACAGCTCCATCTAAGACCTCCAGAAATTGCAAAGAGTTACGAACGTGTCTATTGTTGGTATAAACCAGCATCTGCAATTCATTGTTTCTATGTGTAGACGATCAGCCATGATCACAATGAATGACGGTATGGCTCGAAGGGCCCAATTGCCTCCTCCTGCACCCATTTTCTATGTTTTTATGTAACTGGACTCATTGATAAAGTAGCAGCTCAGTATCTTTTACCATCACCTGAGTAAGCATGAGGGATCTTGGCTTAACCTCATCCCCATAAGACGACACCTTCCATGGAGTTGCACTAAAGTACAAGTCCACTGAAAGCGTCAGCCTTGAACTTCTGTTCATGAGGCGGGAGTGATATTTGAGCCCACCTCCCTCTGACTCATAGTCAAGAGCAAAACAAGCTCGGGCTCCTTGTGATGTTTGAAAGTTTGCGAACGTCTGCACGCCACTTTCTATCACCGGCTAAATATTCTCTGTTTGTAATGAAAGGCAAAAGCCTGTTACTGAAGTTGTTACTTTCCGTGCACGCCAAGGAAGTATTACACAGGCCTCGAAAGGTGAAAGAATAAAACTGAACGATTGATTGGAAAATACAGCATGGAAACAGGCCCTTCGACCCACCAAGTCCATTCCGACCATCGCTCACCATTCACACCAGTTATACGTTATCCCATTTTCACATCCACTCCCAACATGTTAGGGGCAATTTACAGAGGCCAATTAAGTTCATAGGTTCATAAGTTACAGGAGCAGAATCAGGCCATTCAACCCATCAAGTCTACTCCGCCATTCAATCATGGCTGATCCATCTTTCCCTCTCAACCCCATTCTCCTTCCTTTTCCCCATGCCCCTGACACCCGTACTAATCAAATTAATCTACAAACCAACAAGTCTTTGGGATGTGGGAGGAAGCTGGATCACCTGGAGGAAACCCATATGGTCACAGGGAGAATGTGCCAACTCCACACAGACAGCACACGAGGTCAGGATTGAACCCGGGTCTCTGGCGCTGTGAGGCAGCAGCTCTACCGCTACGCCACTGTGCCGATGACAGAGATTTGTGTTTGTAGGTTAGTGTGGGGTTCGATAGGAATGACAAGACTGTGGTGCTGTACATGAGAGGCAAGGGGCCATAGTAAAGTGGGACCACAGCTACAAGGGAATGCTCGCTCATTCTGCTGGATTCAGACCGTGAGCAGTGGAACTAAAAAGGCCCCGTGTACATCGACAGATTGCTGCTCCATTTACGAAGCCTGTGCAGGAAATCACCGCAGTTCAACAAATGCTTTGATTGATCATTTTACATGCTGGTACCAACATCTTGAAATTGACAGCATCTTGATGGTTAAATCACTACACGAGTGAGCTGGAGACACAGGCTGGAGATCGGCACAGTGGCGCAGCGGTAGAGTTGCTACCTTACAGCACCAGAGACCCGGGTTTGATCCTGACTATGGGTGCTGTCGGTACAGAGTTTGCACGTTCTCCCTGTGACCGCGTGGGTTTACTCCGGGTGCTCCGGTTTCCTTCCACATTGCAAAGACGTGCGGGTTTGTAGGTTGATTGGCTTTTGTAAATGGTCCCTGGTGTGTAGGATAGAACTAGTGTACGTGCGATCGATGGTCGGTACGGACTGCAGCTCCTTGTTTCTACATGAGGTAATCTTGTTCTGGTCAACTTCAGCTCCCTTGATCTGAAAGTAGTCATCCATTTGCAGTTGTGACCCTTAGATCAACCTCTTGTGGGGAAAAGAAAACTGGCCTAGCAGACAGTGGTAAGAAAGACACATTTTCTTTGCAATTAATCAAGCAGGTGACAATAATGTCTGGCGTTTACATCTGTCAACGTGTAATCTTGCAACAGCTGAGGTTTTGAAGGGGGGTTTTGGGGGGAGAAGTGGGGGTACGAAGGGTTTCGCTGGGGCTTTAAACGCTTGCCTGTTCTGTTCTACAGACCTCTGCACAATCAGCTCAGATTATTGAGACAGATCTGCAAAAATTGTCCACAACTTGCTTTTTCCAGTCTAGAATGTTAGAATACTCAGGAAATCCTGTCAGACACTTGCTGTTTGCACATGGCTGGAAAAAAATGGTGCCCTGCCATGAAAAACAGATCCCGGCAAGCTTGCTGGCCCAGGTCTACTCTCGCTTTAACTCTTTCACAAAGGAACCATCTGTAGTACACGTCTCTCTCCTCAACTCAGTGGCTTTTATGAACATTAAAAGGTCCAAACACAAGAAATCCCTGTGCGAGCAGACACCGAGTGTCCAGCCAGCCCAAACACGGACAACCCCCTCACGGACCTCACCTCAATGTCGCTTTTGATTTGTTTGTGGGTTTGGTTTGGCCTGGTGGTTACTGGTTGAAATAAAAACATTTTTAAACACGCCTTTAACATAAAGCCTACGGATGTCTGGTATTCAATGCTGTTCCCGACTTGCTAGCCAAGATGAAACATTAGATGCTGTGCTTAGTTCAACTTTTTTTTTAATAAACATGTTCTTGATTGATTGATTTGAGAAGTAAAATATACTCCACCCGGAGCTGATCTGTCGCGGGTAAATCGACCGGTTAATTTAGCGTGGGCAGCACAGTGGCGCAGCTGGTAGAGCCGTTGCCTCTCAGCGCCGAAGACCCGGGTTCGATCCTGACCTGGGGCGCTGTCTGTGTGGAGTTTGTGCATTCTCCCTGTGACCATGTGGGTTTTCTCCGGGTGCTCTGGTTCCCCCCCCCCCCCCCCCCCCCCCCCCCCGCCGCACATCCTGGTCTGAGAGGGCGGTGGGGTTCCAGCGAGCCGCCCGCGGCAGATGGTCCTGGCGAGCCGCCATTGTTTTCCGACGGCAGGCCTGGCTCGACTGGCGCGGAACCGGGAGAGGGGAGCTGCAAAGCCCGGCCCCTGCTCATCCCCAAAGACCGGGAACCAAGGAGGAGGTGGAGGGAGTCGGCGACGGTGGGAGATGCTGGACAAAGAGCCGGGAGAGGGGAGCTGCAAAGCCCGGCCCCTGCTCATCCCCAAAGACCGGGAACCAGGGAGGAGGTGGAGGGAGTCGGCGACGGTGGCAGACGCTGGACAAAGAGCCGGTGAGAAGGAACCGGGTCTTACCTTCCGCGCATTCAAGTTACCCCAGCACTTTGTGACTATGGGTCCATGACTAAGCTATTCCCATTTGTCCACATTGCGCCCACATCCCTCTAAACCTTTCCTATCCTTCCAGTACCTGTCCGTGTGTTTTAAATGTTGTTGTTATACCTGCCTCAACTGCCTTCTCTGGCAGCTCGTTCCATGTACCCACCAGCCTCTGGAAAAGTGGAAAAAGTTGCCCACTCAAAAAGTTGTTCCTATTAAATCTTTCCCCTCTCACCCTAAACCTAAGAAGTCTGACGTGCTTTGCTAACTAAAATTCTACTGTGCTTTTCAAGTTCCACCTGGTACATCATCAAAACAGTGGCAACGCTCTGGTGGAATTATCAATTTGAGATAAATTTTATAAAATCACAAGGCGTTTTTGTTGACTAAATAATCTGGGCCCCTCCTGGTCTAACAACAAAATGGGAGGCAAGCAGTTCCCATGACTGAAGCTGATGAATGAGGGAGTCTGTGTTACAGCAGGGAAAACATATCTCTAGTTGCGTTGCTAGGTACTGGATGAGTGGAAGGAGGGGGTGGGAATGAGAGGAGTGTCATACCCACATGTTTAGTTTAGTTTAGTTTAGTTTAGTTTAGTTTAGAGTTACAGTGCTGAAACAGGCCCTTCGGCCCACCGTGTCTGCGCCGACCAGCGATCCCCGCACATTAACACTATCCTACATATAATGGGGACAATTTACACTTACACCAAGTATATAAACCCAAGCCAATTAACCTTCAAAACCTGTACGACTTTGGAGTGTGGGTGGGAAACCGAAGATCTCGGAGAAAACCCACGTGGTCACGGAGAGAACATACAAACTCCATACAGACAGCGCCCATAGTCGGGATCTAACCTGCTGCAAGCGCAGTAAAGCAGGAACACAACTGTTACGCCACCATGACGCCCAATATTTACTTTAGTTTAGTTTAGTTTCGTTTTGTTTAGAGATAAAGTGTGGATACAGGCACTTGAAATTTTACAGAGGCCACTTGACCGACTGGCTTGACCAACTGACTTGACCGACTGACTTGACCGACTGACGTGACCAACTGACTTGCATGTCTTTGCGATGCAGGAGGAAACCGGTGTACCCAGGGGAAACCCATGTGGCCACAGTGGTGAGAGGGTGCTACAGTACTTGACGAAGTTGATGAGCCGAAGAGCCTATTTTTTGTTTGTGTTGAATGTCTATTGATATCACAACTTTTGTGAAGTTGAACATAGGTGTCAGGGATTATGGGGAGAAGGCAGGAGAATGGGGTTGAGAGGGAAAGATAGACCAGCCATGATTGAATGGCTGGGTAATTTGATGGGCCGAATGGCCTAATTCTATTCCTAGAACTTATGAACTTATCAACACAACAACTGTTTCTCGACAAGGTGGCTCACCCGAAAGTGCACAGGTTACCATGTTTGTCCATCCCTGTGATTTAAGGGACAGCATTCAATACAGGGCATGTTCAAAAAGGGCCAGTGCATTGCAGTGGACTCGTGCACTGCCATTTTTTAGTTCTTCAGTCACGATTGGGGCCCCTTCCAGGTCCAAAGCGGCCAGGAATATACTTCACCAGCAAGGCTACATCAGCAGCCTTCCCTTCCACTAACCCCCACTCCCTGGCTCCCCTCCCTCCCAAACCTAGGTTCAGAGATACACTACTGGCCTGTGCAAACTCTACACCAACCAGACATAAATCAAAGCTCCCCCAGCTGTGTAAATACAGCCGGCACACATCGGCAGAATGACATCCTACTTTACTGCCTTCACATTTTTAAATAAATCAGTATTCAATGTAAATCGAACGTTAATTTTAAAAAAAGGCTGCTTTGAATTGCGCTGCCAAAGATTTTTTTTAAAATACTAGTTGTTTTCAACTTTTAGTTTCCAACTGTTCTCTGTGAATTTTCTGGGACAGGGTCCAAACAGTAAAACTCTGCCACACAGTTGTTTCTTCTATCACACTTGACAAAATAGTAACATCATGGTGCAGAATACATAGAATTGACAAAGAGAAAGACTGGGATAAACAAGAGTGTAGGAGGTTAACGCAGGGAGCTGGGTGTGGAATGGCTGGAGAATTATCCCTCCACTCTTGCCAGGGGTGGCACGGTGGTAGAGTTGTTGCCTTACAGCGCCAGAGATCAGGGTTCGATCCTGACCATGGGTGCTATCTGTGCGGAGTTTGTATGTTTTCCTCGTGACCTGCGAGGGTTTTCACCGGGAGCTTCGGCTTCCTCCCACACTCCAGAGACGTACAGGTTTGTAGGTTAATTGGCTTCTGCAAGTTGTAAATTGTCCCCAGTGTGTAGGATAGTGCTGGTGTACAAGGAGATTGCTGGTGGGTGCAGACCCGTGTGCTGAAGGGCCTGTTTCTGCGCTGTATCTCTAAATTCTAAATAAAATAAATACCCCTGTTGTTGTGTTGTGTTCAAAGCAAGAAAAAGGGTTTGACGAAGGGTCTCGACCAGAAACGTCACCTATCCATGTTCTGCAGAGATGCTGCCTGACCACCTTTGTGTCCTTTTGTGTATTAACCAGCGACTGTCGTTCCTTGTTTCCACTTATTGCACAGCATTATAGGTACAGTAAAATTCCTTTTTTGCATACAGTTCAGTAAAAAATCTTACTATACATAGCCACAATCATACTTAAGTAGAAGGGGGCAAGAATAGTAGATTACACTGAGGCAGTGCATAAGAGTCGCCATGTTTCTGGCACCATTTTGTGTGATTCAAGTCCAAAGTTGTGATAAATGTCGAGTCTAAACTTTGCCATAAAGGCCCGTTGTTCTGGCCGCGACACTGGGTCGGAGTTGCAAGATCACTTGCCAGACATTGTCCCACCCCCAAAGACAGACACAAAATGCTGGAGTAACTCAGTGAAGGTATTTATTCACAAAATGCTGGAGTAACTCAGCAGGTCAGGCAGCATCTCAGGAGAGAAGGAATGGGTGACGTTTCGGGTCGAGAACCTTCTTCAGACTGACTCAGTGGGTCACCAGCACCTCTGGGGAGAAAGGCTAGGTGATGTTTTAGGCTCGGTCTCTTCTAGAGATTCCACCCCCACCCCCAACTCGCTTCCAGCTTTCTCCCCTCTACTACAAACAGTCTGAAGAAGGGCCCCGACCCGAAACTTCACCTGTCCAAGTTCTCCAGAAATGCTGCCTGACCCGCTGAGTTACTCCAGCACTTTGTGTCCTTTTGTGTATTAAGCAGCATCTGCAGTTCTTCGGCTCTACATCTAGAAGGGTACAATTTTATTTTAAACGGAACAGCAGAAGTACTGTGTAGGAGGGAACTGCAGATACTGGGTTAGACTGAAGAGAGACACAAAATGCTGGAGTAACTCACTCAGTCAGACAGCATCTCTGGAGAAAAGGAATAGGTGACTTTTTGGGTCGAGACCCTTCTTCAGACTTCAATACACCTTCAATAGTCCTTCAGTTTTTAGTTTTTTAAAAAGTTTTATCGATACAGCGCGGAAACAGGCCCTTCGGCCCAACAGGTCTGCGCTGACCAGCGATCCCCGGACATTAACACTATCCTACACACACTAGGGACAACGTATACATACACCAAGGCAATTAACCTCCACACCTGCACGTCTTTGGAGTGTGGGAGGAAACCGAAGATCTCAGAGAAAACCCACGCGGTCACGGGGAGAACGTACAAACTCCATAGACAGTGCCCGTGGTCGGGATTGAACCCGGGTCTCTGGCGCTACAAACGTTATAAGGCAGCGTACTGCATTCACTCCTTACTTCATTTTATATAGATTTATATAGATATACACAAATGTACACACACAGTGAATTTTTTTTCCTTGTTTATCACATTGTTTACAAAGTACTGTGTTTACATATTCTGTTGTGCTGCTATAAGTTTCATTTTATTGTTCTGTCTGGAACATATGACAATGAAACACTCTTGACTTGACTAAGAGTTGTGCTCCTTTTAACAATCTCCCCACTCTCTCCCGACACCCCTCCTGAGACCAGATCACCTGATACAATGGGCATGGTGGCTGTTGATGGCATAGAAAGTGAGTGCCTTAGTGTTAAAACATTGGTGAAGGTGACTTCCTTGGAGTGTCAACATATTAGGTCTATGCACACTGCAAGAGCTAGTCTAATGCCTGTTGGTATCAAGAAAGATGTCTGCCGAGGTTCAGAATAGAAAAAAAATCAAATTTTTAGATTCTTGGCAGACAGTTATAAAGGGATCCTTTAAAATGAGGGCTAACTGTATATAAGATTATGAGAGGCATAGATAGTGTAGATGGTCAGAACCTTTTACCAAAACCAAATACCAGAGGGCATAGCTTTAAGGTGAGAGGGGCAAAGTTTAAAGGAGATGTGCTGGACAGATTTCTGTACGCAGAGGGTGGTGGGTGCCTGGAATACACTGCCAGGGGTAGTGGTGAAGGCAGATATAATAGTGACATGTAAGAGGCTTTAGGGTAGACATGTGGTTATGCAGGGAACGGAGGGATATGGATTATGTGCAGGTAGATAAGACATGGTCTTGGCATCATGGTTGGCATAGACATTGTGGGCCTAAGGGCTGTACTGTTCTAAGTTCTAAACTGCCAGTTTATACATCACGAAAAAGCACTTATACTCTGATTGAACAGCTGAAAGTAGTCTTCACATATATTTGGGCGGCACGGTAGCGCAGCGGTAGAGTTGCTGCTTTACAGCGAATGCAGCGCCGGAGACTCAGGTTCGATCCTGACTACGGGTGCTGCACTGTAAGGAGTTTGTACGTTCTCCCCGTGACCTGCGTGGGTTTTCTCCGAGATCTTCGGTTTCCTCCCACACTCCAAAGACGTACAGGTATGTAGGTTAATTAGCTGGGTAAATGTAAAAATTGTCCCTAGTGGGTGTAGGATAGTGTTAATGTACGGGGATCACTGGGCGGCACGGACTTGGTGGGCCGAAAAGGCCTGTTTCCGGCTGTATATATATGATATGATATGATAATCCTGACTAGAGGTGCTGTCTGTGTGAAGTTTGCACGTTCTCCCTGTGATCGCATGGGTTTTTCTCCAGGTGCTCCATTTCTCTCCCACATCCCAAAGACATGCAGGTTTGTAAGTTAATTTGGCTTCTGTTAACTGTAAATTGTCCCTGGTTTATAGGATGGTGTAAGTGGGCGGGGTGTTTGCTGGTCAGTGCGGACTCGGTGGGCTGTTTCCACACTGTATCTCTAAAGTCTAAAGTAAAGTCCAAAACAACATTTTAAACCCTTCTCTTTAATCAAAATACCACAGCCTTTTTTTATCTCCAATTCTGACGCGTTTACAAACCTCATGCTTGAAGGAAAAATGTACCAGTTAATGATATAATGTGGTGCCAATTTTCTAAGCTGCTCTCATGTCAAGAACAGTTTCTGCCTCTCAACTGGGTTGCAAGATCAATACATTTACTCTGCACATTCATTGGAGTGGCGGAGGTTGAGGGGAGACCTGATAGAAGTATATAAAATTATGAGAGACCGAGCGAGATAGGGTAAACAGCACCTCTTTCCTAGGGTGGTAATGTCCAAGTTTAGTGGAGATGTGCAGGTCAAATCTTCTTACATAGAGAGTGGTGGGTATCGGGAAGGCGCCACCAGGGGTGGTGATGGAGGCATTTATGATAGTGTACTTGTTCACACTTGTTATCTTCAATATGGTCTGGCAACTCTCTCAGGCCGAGGGTGGCGGCCATGTGGAACGAGCTGCCAGAGGAGATAGTGGAGGCAGGTACTATAACAGCATTTAAAAGGCACTTGTACAAGTCCATGGATAGGAAAGGTTTCGAGAGATATGGGCCAAATGCTGGCTAGCACAGATGGGACATCTTGGTCAACATCTTGGATCTGTTGGGCCAAAGGGTCTGTTCCATGTTGTATGACTCTATGACTTTAACCAATGTCACGTCGTCTGATTATCTCATTGTTGGTGCATGGCTGGGTCTGAGAGCATGCTTTACACTAATTGGTCTTCGTTATCACAGCAACTCCCCTGCAATAGTGCTTCAGAGCTTGAGAAAGGCTTGGGTGTGTCTCGAATGGATGAAAGATGCTAAATGATCGCAAATTTTTGTGTTTCTTTAGCTTGGCTCAGTTTATTCCCCAATGATCTGGCAAAAGGCAAACCACAGCCCTTATAATACTGCTCTGTAACATCTGGTCCCCACTAGTAACTATGTTATACAATGGTCTTAAATGCCGACTACAGCTGAATCACTTCACTTCCTGTTTAGACTGGTTGGCTGTCCATATGTGAGATGGAAATGGATCTAACTTCATGCATTTCTGTCTGCCAAGAATTTAAAAATTGGATTCTTTGTTTTTCAATTCTGAATTTCAGCCTACATCTTTCTTGATACCAACAGGCATTAGACTAGCTCTTGCAGTGTGCACAGACCTAATATGGTGACACTCCAAGCAGGTCACCTTCACCAATGTTTTAACACTAAGGCACTCACTTTCCATGTAATCTGCAGCCACCATGCCTGTTGTGTCAGGTGATCTGGTCTCAGGAGGGGTGTCGGGAGAGAGTGGAGAGATTGTTATAAGGAGCACAAACCTTAATCAAGAGTGTTTTATTGCCATATGTCCCAGACAGAACAATTAAACTCTTACTTGCAGCAGCACAACAGTATATGCAAACAATATGTAGAAGGGTCTCGACCCGAAACGTCACCTATTCCTTTTCTCCAGAGATGCTGTCTGACCTGTGTTTTTTGTGTCTATCTTCGGTTTAAACCAGCATCTGCAGTTCCTTCCTACACATGTAAACATAGTACTCTGTGAACAGTATAATAAATGAGGAAAGACAGTTCAGTGCGTGTGTATATATTCAATAGGAGATTGTGGGAGTCTGGAATGGAACTCTCCACTATCTACCATGTCTAACCTTAATAAAAACAGAAATCATTCCTTCAGTGGATTATAAAGTCAGAGATTATTACAAAACAACCATTAGTCATCTTGGATGTACAATGTGTATAGATCCTCTATTGATTAATGTTTTTCACTCAGCGTTTGGCACTTGGTTCCGTGCGTAATACAGCCTGTCTGTTTTTATTCTGGTGTTGTGGCTGTGGGAGGGAGGGAGTGAAGGTAGGGGAAGATGGGTTTTACAGAGTGCTGCAGCTTTCTGTAGCAGTAAAACCTTGGGCAGAAAATATTCAAAGATGGCTCCATTCCCCTCGGGTAAAGGAGATACAAAGTCACCAGCCACTCCTCAGGTCAGGTGCTCTGGTACTCCTGTCTCAGATGAAGAGTTGACGGCACCCGTCCTCCATCCTTTAGACTTTAGTGATACAGCATGGAAACAGGCCCTGTGGCCCACCGAGTCCACGCTGGCCATCGATCACCATTCATACTAGTTCTATGTTATCCCACTCTCCCATCCACTCCCTACGTACTAGGGGCAATCTACAGAGGGCCAATTAACCTATAAACACGCACGTTTTTGTGATACGCGAGGAAATCAGAGCAACCGGAGGAAACCCAGGTGGTCACAGGGAGAACGTGCAAACTCCACACAGACAGTACCTAAGGTTGGGATTGAACCCAGGTCTCTGGCTCTGTGAGGCAGCAACATTACCAACTGCACCTCTGTGCCACCCAACCTATCTTTAATGTCCATCTGAGATTGGGTCTCTAAAGAACATCTCATCAAACAACTCCAACGGTGCAGCCCTCCCTTGGTACATTACTTGGGTGGCACAGTGGCACGGTGGCACAGCTGCGGCCTTACAGTGCCAGAGACCCGGCTTCCATCCTGACTACTGGTACTGCCTGTACGGACTTTGCACGTTCTCCCTGTGACTGCCTGGGTTTTCTCCCACACTCCAAAGACATACAGTTTTTGTTGGTTAATTGGCTTCTGTTAAATTGCAAATTGTCCCGAGTGTATAGGATAGTGCTAGTGTACGGGGAGATCACTGGTTGGCATGGACTCAGGGGGCCGAAGGGCCTGTTTCCATCTTGTGTCTCTAAAGTCTAAACTTTACTGCCACCACTTGCCCCAAATACAGGTGTTGGACAAAAGACAGAGAGATGCCAGAACTCCACCGATCTTTTACAAAGTGGGATCTTATTTTAACATCCACCTGCCATGTTGTACCAGGAATCGGGCTCCACGGGATTAATTTTTATTAGAATTGTGATTAGCTGAGATTTTCCACTCCCTATTCTCCTGGCAGGCTTGCATTCCTAGGAATAGTTTATATCAAATGCCGCATGTTCTTGGGTTTCAGTTGTAAATCACCATTGGAAAGCATACTAGCATTTACTCCTGTCCTTGTTCTGTTTTTAAACACCAGGTCAAAATCTCCGCTGCCCACCACCCAAACAAGCGTCACCTCTCCATGTTCTCCAGAGATGCTGCCTGACCTGCTGAGTTACTCCAGCACTTTGTGTCCAAAAGTAAATGTCAACTGCAGCAATATCTGCTGAACAAAGGTCCCATCGTGGCACCCATCCTTTGCACTGTAAACAAAAACACCTCTTCTCCTTTTGCACACAACCCCTTCCTTCCCAAGGCAGTCTGAACTGAAGAGCACTTTGTTAACCAGGCTGTGAAAACACAGGCTGAATCTCAGGCATTGCTAGTACAGAAACATGCCCTTCAGCCCCTCAAGTCCATGCCAACCATCAAGCACACAAATCCCATTATCTTCTTCCCATATTCCTATTGACTCCCCCAAGTTCTACTACTCACCTACACACCAGGGACAATTTACAATGGCCACTTTACATTCACAGAGGTTTATGGGAGGCACAGTGACACAACTGTACAGTTGCTGGCTTACAGCACCAGAGACCCAGCTTCGATCCTGACTATGGGTGCTGTCTGTATGGAGTTTGGACGTTCTCCCCGTAGGCGTTCTCGGTGTGCTCCGGTCTCCGCCCACACTCCAAAGACACACAGGTTTGTAGGTTAACTGGCTGCAGTAAAGTGTAAATTATCCCCAGTGTGTAGGATAGAAATAGTGTATGGGGATGGCTGGTTGGCACGGACTCAGTGGGCTGAAGGGCCTGTTTCCGCGCTGTATCTCTAAAGTCCAAAGTCAGGGAATTAGAGAACGATTGAAATATTTGTGAAAGTAAACCAGTTGGTCCCAATATCTGCTCGTTTAGATTGAAAAATACAGCATGGAAACAGGCCATTCGGCCCACTGAGTCCACGCCGACCATCGATCACCTGGTCACATTAGTTCTATGTTATTTCACTTCTGCATCCTTTCCCTACACACTGGGGGCCTTTTACAGAGGCCAATTAACCTACAAACCCGCATGTCTGGGACGTGGGAGAAAACCGGAGCATAATCAAGGACAACTCTCACCCAGGTCACTCCCTCTTCAATCAGACAAGATGCACAGAAGTGTGAAAACGCACACCTCCAGATTCAGGGACAGTTTCTTCCCGGCTGCTAACAGGCAACTGAACCATCCTATCAACAACTAGAGAGCGGTCCTGAGCTCCTATCTACCTCATTGGAGATCCTCGGTCTATCTTTAATTGGACTTTACTGGACTTGCACTTAACATTATTCCCTTTTTCCTGTGCCTGTACACTGTGGATGGCTTGATTTCCGCTGATTCGTCAGCACGCAAAAAAAAGCTTTTCCCTGTACCTTGGTACAAGTGACAATAAACTACACAAACTAAACTAAACTAAACCCAGAGGAAACTCACGCGGTCACAGGGACAGCATGCAAACTCCACACGGACAGCACTTGAGGTCAGGATCAAACCCAGTTCTCTGGCATTATGAGGCAGCAGCTCTACCACCTGTGCCACCCTTAATGGATGGGAATGTACTGCACCAAAATAACTCCAGAGCATTTTGCCAAGCATTTTCTCTTCAAGTTTTAATTAATAGAATGTTGTCCAGGAAAATCAAGCACTCGACAGGAAATCAACGAATGACTATTTTAATCCAGTTTCTATTGGAAGCCAGGCACACATCTGCATTCATTGCTCCTTCAGCCAGTTCATTCCACATCATTACCACTTGCTGTATAAAGAATGTTTTTTCCTTCAGATCATAATAACACAAACTGCTGTATCTGTGGAGGCCGATGGATGGTACAGGCTCCTACATCTGCAGTCTCTTCTTATGCCACTTCCTCATCCAATCCCTGCACACTGCGGGCAATTTACTGAAGCCAATGAATTAATCTACAAGCCCACACGCCTTTGGCGAAGCACCCAGAGGAAACCCACGCTGTTAAAGGGAGAATGTGCAAACTCCACACAGACAGCACCCAAGTTTTTACGTTCTCCCCGTGACCTTTTTCCGGGAGCTCCAGTTTCCTCCCACACTCCAAAGATGTACAAGTTTGTAGGTTAATTGGCTTTGGTAAATTTGTAAATTGTCCCGAGTGTGTAGGATAGTGTTAGTGTGCAGGGATCGCTGGTCGGCACGGACCAGTTGGGCCAAAGGGCCTGTTTACACTCTGTATCTCTTAACTAAATGAAAAAAAAGACTTTTACTGTTCAAATGAAAGTGCAAAGAAAATTAACCCTGTCCTGATAGCAAGGGCAGAGGGACGCACAAATCAGGGGCTGGGCGTATGGTTTTTCCAAGCCTGTGAGCCATGTGTGTAGAATGGTGGAATTGCTGTTACAAAACCGACATCCTCAGCCAAAGAAAAATTCTTTGTAATATATAATCGGCTTTCAGTTCAAGGGAAAAAGCAAAGTAATTCTGCAGAAAGTCAGTCGGTTTAAATAGAGTCCACATGACATTGCCTTCAGCTTAAATTGCTTCCATACAATTTATATATACAAGTCACGCCAACTGTCTGAATACAGAATGTGTGCTATTACAAAGAATCTGTTGTCCTATAATAAACTCTGCAAAGATATCTTCGAACAACAGCATTAAGGGAAGAGTCTGAACAAGATGGACGAAACAAACAGGTTTTCAGTTCTGACCAAGACACACTGGGAGCTGGGCATGCGTCAGCCCTTGTCAGTGGTTCCTCCTGAAGAGAAAACGTTTTGAGGGGATATTGAGACTGGGGGTGGGGGTGGTGGGAGAGAGAGAAAGTGAAGGGTACAAAAGAATGGGACACATTGGTCATGAATCTCAAGAGAGTCCATAGTGTTTTATTGTCAGATGTCCCAGATAGAACAAGATTCTTACTTGCAGCAGCACAATGGAATATGTAAACATAGTACTTTGTAAAGAATATAATAAGTGAGAAAAAAAGTTCAATGTGTGTGCACACACATATATATATATATATAACTTCAAATAGCCCTTGCTTTCCCTCTCTCTCCATCCCCTTCTCCTTCCCAGTTCTCCCACCAGTCTCTTACTGTCTCCAACTACATTCTATCTGTCCCACCCACCCACCCTTGACATCACTCTGAAGAAGGGTCTCGATCCAAAACGTCACCCATTCCTTCCCTCCAGAGATGCTGCCTGTCCCGCTGAGTTACTCCAGCATTTTGTGAATAAATACCTTCGATTTGTACCAGCATCTGCAGTTATTTTCTTATATATACATATAGACATACACACACACACACATGAATACACATAAATATACATAAAAGCAAACAAACAATAAGAGTGCAAAAAGACAAAACCGATGCCCCCAAGTCAATGTAGTTCTGAGCTTACTTAGAGATTGTAGTGTTTAATAGCCTGATGGCTATAGGGAAGGAGCTGCTCCTGAACCTTGATGTTAACAGTTTTCAGGCTACAAAACTTCTTCCTGATGGCAGGAGTGGAATGAGAGTGTGGCCAGGGTGGTGTGGGTCTCTGATGATGCTGGCTGCTGGCAGTTATCATTGGAGACACACTGATCACTGCTGACGCACACACGGACCTGGCTCTATGAATTACAACTATTGTGAGCTCAAGTTGTGCCAGGAGCTTGTAGATAAAGTTAAAGACTGTGTCCCTGTTCAGTACAGAGGGAGTGCTGCATTGTTGAGGGTAATGCACTTCAGAGAAGATGTCCAACCATTTGCGCTGCCTCTCGGTCCAACACCATGGATCTGGGATGTTTTGAAGATGATTCACCTCACTGACCTTTCCTTTAGACTTTAGAGACTTAAGAGTTACAAGGTGGAAACAGGCCCATCAGTCCACCGAGTCCGTGCTGACCAGCTATCGACCAGCTCCCAGTAAACCAGCATTATCCTACATACTAGGGACAATTTACAATTTTTCCCAAAGCCAATTAACCTAGAAACCCATACGTCTTTGGATTAAACCGGAGCACCCAGAGAATAATATAATAATATATTCCTTTATTCTTCCCACACCTTTATTCTTCCCATACAGTTCATTAGCAATTTTGAAGAAAGATCTCGACCCAAATCATCACCTATTGATGGTCTCCAGAGATGCTGCCTGACCTACTGAGTTATTCCATCACTTTGTGTCCCTTTGTGTATCAACCAGCATCTGCAGTATGAATAGTAACAATCTTACTATACACAGGCACGCACAAAGTGCTGGAGTAACTCAACGGGCCAGGCAGCATCTCCAGAGAAAAAGGTTGGGTACAATCATTCTTCAGTTCATGAATATAAGATCGTTGATTACACTTGAGCCAATACACAAGAGTTGCCACGTTTCTGGTGCCTTCTTGTACCCTTCAAGTTCAGAGTTGTTTAATATGTTAGTGTTAATTTGGCCATAAAGGCCCGTTGTCCTGGTGGCGGCACTAGGCTGGAGGTGCAGGGGTCAGCCTCTCCCATGTCACTGTGCGGTGCACGGTTACCCATGTAGACAAATTCTTGGTAGGGGTTATGGGGAGAAGGCAGGAACGGGGTACTGATTGAGAGTGATCAGCCATGATCGCATTGAATGGCGGTGCTGGCTCGAAGGGCTGAATGGCCTACTCCTGCACCTATTGTCTATTGTCTATTGGTCAGTACATATTAATTATATGTTCAGAATGTATAATTTGTCTTGATTCTTGATTAGTAAAGTTGTCAGTGGAGAAGGCTGGAGAATGGGGTTGAGAGGGAAAGATTGATCAGATTGAATGGCGGATTAGCCTTGATGGGCCAAATGGCCTAATTCCGCCCCAAAGACTTGTGAACTTATGACCTTTTCTGTAGTGCAGTGCAGGTGTGATGTATTCTTCATGGAGGCAGAAGGAGATGAGGTGCTGCCAGAGTTTGTTTATCAAATTATCAGCATCGGCAAACATAATCTCCTAACTTGCTCTGCTTGAGTAACATCCCGTCTGCTATGTAAAGTACCACAATGTGCAATCATTAGTCTCAAACTGCACTGATTTTGTGTGCATGGTTACCAAAATAGTACAGTAGATGGAAAGTGTGAGTTAGCAGTCAGCACGGGAACATAAAATAAAACTGCCCACGTGTTCAGTGAGCTTTCTCTACCTCAAACAACTGAGCTGGTGTCTGGCAGGGGCAAATGCCAACTGAGCTGGTGTCTGGCAGGGGCAAATGCCAACTGAGCTGGTGTCTGTCAGGGGCAAATGCCGTTCGGGTGCTGAAAGTCGTGAGACGGAGTTGCATGAAAGTGAGAGAATATCGGCAGGCCGTTTCAAATGATGCAACCTCCAAAATAAGCATTCACGAACATCGCTGTTCTGCCTCTATTTTAATACCCATTGATTAATGATACCAATTAAGGGCTCGTTAATGACTCTGGAGGCCAACTGGTGCAATGAATTCTCCATTAGCACCCGTTGCTCTTGACTTGTGTTGAAGAGCGTTGCGAGAATAGGAAGACATTTTTATCACTCTTGCAGTGGCAGCACCTTGAGCAACGTGAACAACTTCATGAGCTCCGGTGGGGCATTGTTCACGCAGCAAGCAGACATTGAGAGAGCAGAATGAGTGAACAGGTTTAGAGTATTCGAGGGGGCGCTTGCCGATCTGTGCCGACTCTTGTTCATTTCATTGCAAAGGCAATGGACATGAGAACGACTCTCAACTCTGGCCCCAGAGATGGTAACTGTTCTCTAATATGTAGGATGGAACTGCAGAAGCTGGTTTAAACCGAAGATAGACACAAAAAGCTGGAGTAACTCAGCGGGACTGGCAGGGTCTCTGGAGAGAAGGAATGGGCGACGTTTCGGGTCGAGACCCTGCTTCTCTGTTCTCAAATAGATATGTTTAGAAGGAGGGTGATGTCAAATGATCACAAACTCTCGTCCAACACTTGATCCAATACTTGCTCAGCCCAAGTACCATTACTCCCATTGGTAAGGTCCAATATGAAATCCGTCTCCTGTTCTTTATGCGATTCTGGAGGAATCTGAGGAAAGTAAATTCTTCTTCATGTTTCTTCGTCCCAGACATATGTTTGGGGGGATGGTAATAACAAGAGGAGTTGAGTATAGGAGCAAAGAGGTCCTTCTGCAGTTGTACAGGGCCCTAGTGAGACCGCACCTGGAGTACTGTATGCAGTTTTGGTCTCCAAATTTGAGGAAGGATATTCTTGCTATTGAGGGCGTGCAGCGTAGGTTTACTAGGTTAATTCCCGGAATGGCGGGACTGTCATATGTTGAAAGACTGGAGCGACTAGGCTTGTATACACTGGAATTTAGAAGGATGAGAGGGGATCTTATCGAAACGTATAAGATTATTAAGGGGTTGGACACATTAGAGGCAGGAAACATGTTCCCAATGTTGGGGGAGTCCAGAACCAGGGGCCACAGTTTAAGAATAAGGGGTAGGCCATTGAGAACAGAGATGAGGAAAAACTTTTTCAGTCAGAGAGTTGTGAATCTGTAGAATTCTCCGCCTCAGAGGGCAGTGGAGGCCAATTCTCTGAATACATTCAAGAGAGAGCTGGATAGAGCTCTTAAGGATAGTGGAGTCAGGGGGTATAGGGAGAAAGCAGGAACGGAGTACTGATTGAGAATGATCAGCCATGATCACATTGAATGGCGGTGCTGGCTCGAAGGGCCGAATGGCCTACTCCTGCACCTATTGTCTATTGTCTATTGTGATTGAATGGCGGAGTGGACTCGTTGGGCCGAATGGCCTAATTCTACTCCTATAACTTGTGAACCCCAGTTCCCACATTTAAGGCACGTCTCCACCTCAGACGTAGCCCAGGCCAATACTCCACGGCTGAGAAGGGCCCGCTGGAAACCCATCATTCTAGATTCCCATGAGCCGATCCTCGCACTGTTTATATTTAGATAGACATTGCTGGAGGAATTGAAGCTGATAAAACTTAATGGGCCCGTTTAGATCTCATGCAGGTTTGTTGTATAAGGCAGCTAAAGAATACACGCACTCACCCTCACAGATGAACAAACATACACGTACCCTGTATATACACACCGACCTGCACACCCCTCGATAAGGAACACTTCAAACATACACACTTACACAAACACACACTTTCTGTACAAATACACACACTTGCACAGAAATACACACATACACGCACATTTATGCGCACACACATATTTATGCAGACACACACACACACACTTGCACAGCCACTCACACTCACATTTATGCAGAAACTCACACACACAAAAGCACAAACCATTTTACCATTTTTACTGCTCAGAAAAACATACTTCCCTTCATATATAAATGATCATATAAATCAATACATATATATGGCCAGCCCACACAACCTTATCATAAACATGTGCTGGCACACACACACACACTGCACAAACACAGCACACACTCACAGAAGCATATATGCACACACACACAGAGCAGACAGCACACGTAAGCATACACACTGCACACATACACCACAAACACACACAGCGGCAGCACACGGGACACGAATACAACACATACATATGCACACAGACACACACACACACACACAACCTCACACACACACACACACACAACTGAAAAGGGTAACAGAACGCGAGTGCTTCTCAGTTTTTACTTCTGTACCCTATGATTGTGATATTTTCCTGTGCAGTTATAGGAGGTAGTGAGGCATTCACATTAAACAAATCTTCCATCCAACAAGCATGACCTCTGGCCCACAAACCTGGGTTTCATAAAGCCTGCGTCTTATTACCAGGCTTATTCAGCAGATTGAGACCATTATGCTGCAGAGATGTTTTAAATGTTCCCACTGTTCCCCACAGTCCTGGCACCTCCAGCCCTCCCTTTGAGTGTTCCAGAGCACTCCCAGCCCTCGTCTGCACTGTCACGGAGCTCGCAACGGGCACGGCAGGTTCTCCTTTAGAGCGCCACAGAGCCGGCCACGGGCACTGCCAGTCCTCCATGTCCCTCAGAGATTATTTAGACTTTAGAGATACAGCGTGGAAACAGGCCCTTCGGCCCATCGATTCCGAACCGACAAGTGAGCACACCTTACACTAGTTCTATCCTATACACAAAGGACAATTTGCCAAAGCTAATTAACCCACAAACCTGTACGTCTCTGGAGTGTGGGAGGAAACCGGAGCACCCGGAGAAAACCCACGTGGTCACAGGGAGAACGTACAAACTGCACCCGCAGTCAGAGTCGGACCCGGGTCTCTGGCGCTGGGAGGGAGCAATGCCACCCAGCACCACCGTGCTGCCTAGTGTGTAAGATAGAACTAGTGTATGATGGTCCGTGTGGACTCAGTGGGCCGAAAGGCCTGTTTCCACGCATTATCTCTAAACTACAATAATTGAAACTACATCAGAATCAAAGCAGATCTCTGGCATGGTTGCTCCTGTTTACAAAGACAGCCTGGGGTTGCTGGCCTGAGATACATAAAGCATGGAAGCAGGCCCTTCAGCCCATCAGGTCCATGCAGGCCTTCAAACACCATTCACCATTCCACAAGGAGGGCTCCCAAGTAGGGTTGCCAACTGTATTAGCCGGGACATCCCGTATATCGGGTTAAATTGGTTTGTCCCATACGGGACCGCCCTAGTCCTGTATTAGGCCCAGGCACTGTAGGCCCGGGGCCACAGTAGACCCGGACAGTGTCAGCCCAGAGGTTGCATGGCAACCCACCTCCCGGCCCGGGCGGCCGCCATTGGTGGAGCGGGAGCACGTGACCGCTGGCTGGGTGAGGTTACGTGGGGCACGGGGTGGTGACGTCACCTCTTGTCCCTTATTTGGGAGTGAGAAAGTTGGCAACCCTACTCCCAAGGGATCTCCCAAACATCCCAATTGGTCAGGATTGAGTCGATTCCTGCTGTGTAGGAAGGAACTGCAGATGCTGGTTTACACCATAGAAAGACACAAAATGCTGGAGTAACTCAACTGGTCAGGCAGCATCTCTGGAGAGAAGGAATGGGTGACGTTTCAGGTCGAGACCCTTCTTCAGTCACCTGTTGGCAGCTTTTTCCACTGGGTGGAAGTGTGACTGGCAGGGACAATGTACGCTGAAGTTCCTGCAAAGCTGTCAGTTTCACTTCTCGGCGGCTTAGGTGAGCGATGGGGTAAGAGGGTGACTGATTGTGCAGAGAGCAAAAACATTAAGTGCTGGAGGAACTCAGCGGCTCAGGCAGCTTCTGTGGAGAGAATGAATAGAGGGTGTTTCCGGTCATGACCTTAGTTTAGTTTAGTTTAGAGGTACAGCACGGCAACAGGCCCTCGGCCCACCGAGTCCGCGCTGACCAGCGATCCCCTCACACAGTCACTATCCTACACACTGGGGACAAATTACAATTATACCAAGCCAATTAACCTACAAACATGTACGTCTTTGGAATGTAGGAGGAAACTGGAGCACCCGGAGAAAACCCACGTGGTCACAGGGGGAACATACAAACTCCGTACAGACAACACCCGTAATCAGGATCGAACCCAGGTCTCTATTGCTGCAAGGCAGCAACTCTGTGCTGCCCATAGTCTGCACATAGTATAAAAATATGTTTGTAGAAAACATGAACTAATAAAAGATTCAGTTTCAGTTTTCAGAGATACAGCATGGAAACAGGCCCTTCAGCCCACAAAGACCATGCCTTCCATCCATCACCCGTTCACACTAGTTCTATGTTCGTGCACAGAGTAATCGCTGGTCGGCGTGGACTCAGCGCTGTATCTCTAAAGTATCTCGTAAATCTAAAGAATGAGATTGCCCTGAGAGCTAGCATAAACCTGATGGGCTGAATGACCAGTGTGGAAATGAGCGATTGAACACGTTTGAGAAGGTTGTGAATGCAGCCTCAGTGAGTGTCTCCAGTAACTACGTGCTCTAAAACCGTGATATTCCGCCCAGTGAACCAGATCCTCTTCCAGAGCTGCAGACATCCCACAGATTCAGATTTCAAAGAGCCGTTCGTTCAATGACGAGGAGGCTGAAAAAATCATCAGGCCCGTCCCTCTCCAACTCTCCCAGCTGGTCCCAAAATAGCCTTCCAGCCCTGTCAGGGAATTGCAGCCATCCTCCCTGCAGTGGGTGGGGGTGGAGGAGAGAGATTTAGCAGGCATTCACAAGAGCCAAGAGTGTTTTATTGTCTGAAGAAGGGTCTCGACCCAAAACGTTCCCTATTTCTTTTCTCCAGAGATGCTGTCTGACCTGCTGAGTTACTCCAGCTTTTTGTGTCTATTTTGTCTTTTATTAGCATACTAGAATAGACCAAGTGGACCCGTTGGGCCCAAACCTCTCCTGCATTGGTGCAGCACCCTCTCCTCTCCCCTCCGGCCCCTCGCCTCCTCCCCCCCTCCCCTTCCCCTTCCCCTTCCCCCTTCCTCCATCCCCTTCCCCTGCCCCCTCCCTCCATCCCCCTCCCCATCCCCCCCACTCCATCCCCCCCCCTCATCTCCCCCCCAATCTATCCCCCTCAACCCCCTTATCCTCCCTCCCCCCGCCCCCCCTCCCTCCCTAGGAGATAGATTTAAACTTTAAAATGTGAATAACTTTAGAAATATAACACCGATTTCAATGAAACTTCTTCCATTTGCACCAAAGGGACGGCGGGAAGTAAGGTGGGCCTAAAATTGTCGTGCTTTCGTGTACCGTTTTGGCTGTAGTTCAGGAACAAACAAACAAACAAACAAACGAGAGTTTTAGTATACAGATGTCGCGAAATGGAAAAATGATTTTTTTTTCTTGCAGCAGCACAACGTCTGACTTTACTTTGGACTTTAGAAATACAGCGTGGAAACAGGCCCTTCGGCCAACCGAGCCAACCAGCGATCATCCCACACACTAGCACTATTCTACACACTGGGGACATTTAATAATTTTTTTACCGAAACCAATTGATCTACAAACCTGCACATCTTTGGAGCGTGGGAGGAAACCAGAGCACCCGGAGAAAACCCACGTGGTCACAGGGAGAACGTACAAACATTGTACGGACAGCACCCGTAGTCAGGATTGAACCCAGGTCTCTGTGGTCGCAAGGCAAACAATAATAGTGCAAAGACAAAAACTATTTCCCCAAGTCTATGTAGTTCAGAGCTTATTTAGAGGTTGTGGTGTTCAATAGCCTGATGGTTATAGGGAAGAAGCTACTCCTGAACCTGGATATTACAGTTTTCAGCCTCCTGTACCTCCTTCCTGATGGCAGGAGTGAAATGAGAGTGTGGCCAGGGTGGTGTGGGTCTCTGATGATGCTGGCTGCCTTTCTTCTGCAGATCCCTTCGATGGTGGGAAGGTCAGAACCTGTGATAGACCGGGGCAGTGTTCACCACTTTTTGCTATCTTCTTTGTTCCTGAGCCTTCGAGTTGCCGAAGCAGGCAGTGATGCATCCAGTCAATATGCTCTCTACCATACACCTGTCGAGGCTCGCGAGAGTATTCGCTGACATGCTGAATCCCTTCAAACCTCTAAGGAAGTAGAGGGGTTGATGGGCTTTGTTTCTGGTCTTTTGTAGCCTTCTGCTCTTGCCTTCAAACAGCTTCCTGGATTAGCTTGCTGCCTTCCAGAATCGCCAAAATTCCAATGTGCTGATGGACAAAGGATCATTCTATCTCGCACCTGAAACATTAAGAGGTTCCTTTTGCACAGATGCTGCCTCTTCTCTGGGGATTTCAACCAGTCAACCTGTCACCTTGAAGACCAGAGAGCCAAACACGTGCCCACTGCAACACCATCATCAGGAACGCCTGTCATTTCAACTCAGAGGCAGTTGTCAGAGCTCCTTTTGAGAGGATGAATCAATGCTCAGTGTCCAGCCTAGACAACGTGCCTAGCCAAGTACTAAAGAATTGTGCGGACAAACTGGCTGGAATATTCAAGGACATTAGGGGTGGCATTGTGGCGTAGGGGTAGAAATGCTGCCTTACAGTGCCAGAGACCCAGGTTCAATCCTGACCATAGGGTTTGCACATCCTCCCTGTGACCGCGTGGGTTTTCTCCGGGTGCTCCGGTTTCCTCCCACACTCCAAGGACGTAGAGGTTTGTAGGTTAATTGGCTTTGGTAAGTTGTCCCAAGTGTGCAGGAGAGCGTTAGTGTATGGGGGTCATAGCCAGTCAGCACGGACTTGGTGGGCTGAAGGGCCTGTTTCCACGCTGTATCTCTAAAGTCTAAAGACATCTTCAACCTCTCACTTCTGCATTATAAGATTCCTGCATGCTTCTAAAGGAGATTTCTCGTACCCATACCCAAAAGGATCACAGTGACCTGCCTCAATGACAACCATCCCATAGCACATACATCCACCGTAATTAAGCACTTTAAGAGATTGGCTATGGTAGACAGTGTGGAACAGGCCCGTCGGCCCAACTTGCCCTTGCTGACCAAGATGCCCCATCTACACTAGTCCCACCTGCCTGCATTTGGCCCATCTCCTTCTACAACTCTTCTATTCGTGTACCTGTCCAAATGTTTTTTTAAATGCTGTGATAGTGTCTGTCCTGGAGGTAAATGGTCAGAGATTGTCTTTAAATGAACAACCCTTCATGCATTTTCACATCAGGGCATGGAAAAATTAGCCTCATTGATAGTCCATTCCTAAGTGGACTAAATGCCTCCTAAAAGTCAAAATGGTTGATGGGTGAGATAATAGAAGGTCCAGTGCCCAAATGTCCATTGTTTGGCAGGAGTTCATGTGATCATGGAAGAGGGACTTGAGAAGCCAATAACAGCTTTGCCCAGTTAGTCCACGGAGCCTTTGAGACTAGAGCGTATTCAGCCGTCTTCCTCTCAATAAAACTTGGGAGGAAATTACTGCATGAAAAGACAGATGATTAATTTTCCTCAGTGCCAGCAGTCTGACAGCAAGCACACTGAAACACAGGCCATATCGGAAGTCAACAAGCTAATCCAGGAAGTTGTTACAAGTCAAGAACAGAAGGCTGGTCCCTGAATCTGCTGTGAAAAAAAGAATCCTAGGAGAGGCGTAACCTCATGTACAGTTACTGAACCAGAATTGATCAGTGTGTTCAAAACAATCTGCTTCACAGTCCCTCGGTGTAGGCACTGCAGCTCAGAGTCACAACCAGAACAGAAATGAGCACAGCTACACATAGTATATTCAACAAAGATAGACACAAAATGCTGGAGTAACTCAGCGGGTCAGGCAGCATTTCTGGAGGACAGGATTAGGCGACGTTTCGGGTCGAGACTCTTCATCAGACTATGAGTCATGGAGGGGGAAACTAGAGGTATGGGAATGTACGCAACAAAGCAGAACCTGTCCCGATGACTCAGGAAAGGTGGAGCCCACAATGGTCCATTGTTGGCAGGGAACGAGGTGATAACCAAGGGATACAAACGGCGAAATTAGCAATGGTAAGGGAGGGAATGGAGAGAGAGGGAATGCAGAGGTTACTTGATGTTAGAGAAATCAAGAGTAATGCCGCTGAGTTGTAAACTGGCCAAGCGAAACATGAGGTGCTGTTCCTCCAATTTGGGTGTGGCCTTATTCTGACAGTGGAGGAGGCCCAGGACAGAAAGGTCAGTGTGACAATGGCAACTGGGAGTTTGCGTAGGCTAAGATGGAATAAGTATATTGAACAAATCTGGTAATTTGGGGATTTATTTCACTGGGCATGAAGGATTAGATATCAACACAAAGTCCAGCTGGAAACACTTCACTTAACGGAATAGAGTTGTACATCTCGAGTAGATATGTAGAAACAAAGAACTGCAGATTCTGGTTTATTCCAGAGATGCTGCCTGACCCGCTGAATTACTCCAGCACTTTGTGGCCATCATGAGTAGGTAGTTGAGTAGAGGCCTGGGCTCGATCCTGACTATACAGTGTTTGTATGTTCTCACTGTGACCGCGTGGGTTTTCCACGGGTGCTCCGGTTTCCTCCCACATTCCAAAGATGCACGCTTTATAGGTTAATTGTCTTCTGTAAATTGCCCCTGGTGTGCAGGATGTGAAAGTGGGGATTAAAGTAGAGCTGTGTAATTGGCTTGTGTAAATTATCCCTGGGATAGAACTAGAATATGGGTGAGCGTTGGTCGGCGCGGACTCGGTGGGGGGAAGGTCATGTTTCCATGCTGTATCTCTAAACAAAACTAAACTAAACTACAAGGTTAGTTCATTTCAGTTTAGTTTATTGTCACGTGTACTGAGGTACAGTGAAAAGCTTTTGTTGCGTGCTATCCAGTCAGCGGAAAGACATGATTACAATCGAGACATTTACAGTGTATAGATACAGGATAAGGGAATTAGGTTTAGTGCAAGGTAAAGTCCGATCAAAGATAGTCCGAGGGTCATCAATGAGGTAGATAGTAGTTCAGGACTGCTCCTGAAAGTTACTAGCTATATTGAACTACTCCGAAGAGTGTATTGTGCTTTCACCTACAAGTCAGAAGGTTGTGCGTCCTGGTCCCTGGTCCTTTGGTCAACACACAAAGCCAGGCTGCCTCTCCCATGGCCTTGCTGTGAAGTTGCTGGGCAGCCACAGTTGCTGAAGTTTGGGTGAAAGGTACGCCCGAGATTTGCTTCTCGGCGGTGCCGTTTGGAGAACGGGAAGGGGGAGGAATGTTTCAGTGTCACAGCAGTATTGATTTATTTGACACGTCTGTTTTTTGGCCATCTTTAAAACATCAAAAGTTGCAGGACTTTGTTTGCTCTGCACAAAATGGCTGCCATTTCCCCGCCATTCACAGCCGTGACTGCACTGGGAGCGGGCTTCAATGTGTTTTGAGGTCATAGAGAATTTACAACACAGCAAGCCATTTGGCCCACTGTTCCTTGCACTATTCAGGCCACTCCCATATCCCGGCATTGCAGTTCGTACAGCACTTTGTGTTTCGCACCCATTTCTCCTATTATCCTGCCCCTTTTCCTCTCCCATCAGCTCTCCTGTCCCATTCCATCTCTATCCCTCTCTCTGGCTTTACATTTCATCTCTTCTTTCCTTATCTGACACCCTTTTGTCTCCTTTCTCTCTCTACCCATTGACCACCCATCTGACAATTAGCTCAAGACCCCACACTGGTGAAATAAATCATCCTCACCTCCTCTCTGATCCCAGTTACCATCATCTTACATCTCTATATCTACTAGCTTTTGACCCTCCCCGATGGAGAAATGATCTTTTTATTAACGTTGCCTTCATGGGAATTGTTGGTGGCACAACTGACAGAATAAAAGAAAAGCTCGGCAATGGAGTTATGTGAAGAGTTGCAGCATAGAAACAGGCCATTCGGCCCACCTCTGCCAGCTTATTTACACTAATCCTAATTTATTCTCCTCACATTCCCATCACCACCTCCAGATTCCACCCCTCGCCCACACTCTTGGTGCAAGTTATCGTGTCCCATTAACCTGCCAACCCGCACATCTTTAGCGTGTGGAGGAAACCAGACCACCTGGGGGAAACCCACACGATCACAGGGAGAGCATGCAAACTCCACACAGACAGCATCCGAGGTCAGGGTTGAACCCAAGTCTCTGGTGCTGTCAGGCTGCAACTCTTCCTCTGCGCCACTGTGCCGCCCTAGGCTTTGACATTTCCACCCTGAGAAAAAGATTAAGCCTCTCATAATTTTTAAAAGAATCTATCGGGTCTGCCCTCAGCCTCTGTCGCTCCGTGCTATTCAATGCTCCGTCATAAATCAAAGACATTTTATTCATTGGAATCCTTCCCATTGCACATGACCTCAGCTGATGGTCACGTAATAGAAACTCTTCCTCAAACTCCACCAAGTACAATTGAGAATCACGGGTTATTGTAAATGTCATTTGATGTCGAGTCTGAGAGGCTTGTTGACCTAGCAGTGGACTAAACACTTCTCATAAAAAGCTACGTAAAACAAATCTTTGCGTCTCAAAGACACACATCTTGAAAAAATAACTTTTTTTGTTGCAATGGCAGGGTCAACAGAAACATCAGCCAAAAATTACGTCAATGGTCTTCTGGAAAGAAAATGTCAATGGATTCCAGATGTGGCAAACTTGTGCCTTGCTCGAGTGCTCCAGAGGCACAGCAGCAGATAAGGTAAACAGAAGTAGAAGATTAGAGGTAACGGGAGCCGAGCATTATCTGTGCCAAAATATAGACACACTTCCCTCAACTCTCACAGGTCCAGCCATCCAGAGGGACCTCCATTTCTGTAACTGCATCCTTCCTGAGAAGTCCAAAGCTCAACAGATGTACCTAAACCCTCTAAAAATAACACAAAGTGCTGGAGTCACTCAGCGGGTCAGGCTGCATCTCTGGAGGACGTGGAAAGGTGACGTTTCGGGTTGGGACCCTTCCTCAGACTGATTGTAGCAGAGGGGGAGAAGGACAGGTGGGGGAGCAAGATTTAATAGGAATCTGAAGGGTAACCTTTTCACACAAAGGGTGGGTGGGTGGGTGTATGGAACGAGCTGCCAGAGGAGGTAGTTGAGGCCAGTACTATCGCAATGTTTAAGAAACATTTAGACAGGTACATGGATGGGACAGGTTTAGCGGGCAGGTGGGACTAGTGTAGATGGGATATGTTGGTCGGCGTGGGCAAGTTGGACCAAAGAGCCCATTTCCACGCTGTATGACTGTGAATCTAAAGCCTGGCTCATAATAGGTGGATACAGGTGAGGGGGGGTAGGGGTTTGGCAGATAGGCTGGAGATGAAAAGGAGACAAAAGGCTTTAAGATAAGGAGGGGAGTGAATGTGAATCCAGGGGAAGGGATATGGGTGGAAGGGGATGGGGGGGGGGGGGTGAGGGGGATCCCTCTATGTATCCTTCTGCACCCTACCCTACCCCGCCCCGCCCTGGAGTCCTGATTCAATGTGGCTGAGTGTATGGGTCTAAACACAGGACAGAGGAAGAACTTTAAAGGAAAAGATTTCCAAGCCAATAACCGGGCAGATTGTCGTTTTTTAGGAATGCAGATTCAAGAGCATTTCCTAATATGTCAGCAAAATCACTTCGTAGACTTGGCGTGATTGGGAAAGGAAGCAAGAAGAGACAGTGTGGGTCCTGAAGAAGGGTCCTGACCTGAAACGTCGCCTGTCTACATTCTCCAGAGATACTGACTGACACGCTGAGTTACTCACAAGAATCTGCAGATGTTGGTTTACCAACAAAAAGACACAAAGTGCTGGGGTAACTCAGCAGGTCAGGCAACATCAAGGCTGCCAAATACAATCAAAGTATCATCTGAAAATTCAGGAATACCGAATGGAGTTGACGTATATCAACGAGCTCTAGTCAAATTACTCCACATTCTAATTTACTTCTAAACGTGTTATTTTTTGACATTTTGCTTTTCTTTCTCAGTGTACAATTTCATAGTGGATCACTAAACATTCTCAAGTACACTGGTGCTGACTTTGAACACAATGTACTCACTTGCTGATACATATAAGACTGAACTCAATAAATACCAACATTAAAATGACCTCAGTGTTATAAGGAAAACACAAAGTGCTGGAGGAACTCAGCGGATCAGGCAGCAGCGTTGGAGGGAGTGGACAGTGCACGTTTCTCGGGATGCATCACAGCATGGTTTGAGAATAGCTCCATCCAAGACCGCAAGAAATCGCCGCACAGTCCATCGCACAAACCAACCTCCCTTCCATCGATTCCCTCTACACTTCACGCTGCCTCGGCAAGGCCACCAGCATAATCAAGGACGAGTCTCACCCCTGTCACTCCCTCTTCTCCCCTCTCCTATCAGACAAGAGTGAAAACGCACACCTCCAGATGCCGGCACAGTTTCTTCCCAGCTTTCATCAGGCAACTGAACCGTCCTATCAACAACTGGAGAGCCGTCCTGAGCTACAATCTACCTCACTAGAAACCCTCGGACTATCCTTAATCGGACTTTACTGGAATTTATCTTGCATTAAACCATTCATCTTGCATTATTCCATTTATCCTGTATCAGTACAATCTGGACGGCGTGATAGTAATCATGTGTTGTCTTTCCACCATCTGGATAGCACGCAACAAAATGCTTTTCACTGTACCTCAGTCGGTCGGTATACGTGACAATAAACAAAACTACACTAAACTAAACTAAAAACAAAACATTTCAGGTCAAGATTCTTCTTCCTGAAACATCGTCTGTTCATTCCTTCTGCATAAGCTGCCTGATCCATTGAGTTCCTCCAGCACTTTCCGTGTTGTTCAAGATTCCAGCATTTGCAATGTTTTGAGTCTGTGTCATGGCAGATGGCTCCCGGGATGTCCCGTGGAGCTGATCCACCCAGCGGGGAGGCCGTCGAGAACAAGGACCATGTGGCCATGAGCGGCCACAGACCTGGTTCACCGCTGCGAGAAGATAAGACTGTTAGTTCAACTTATGCCGCACGTTCATCTTGCCCAGAACCGAGGCAGCAGGAAGAAAGCAGCTGAGTTATTCTTCAATGGACAAGAGACTGCAGATGCTGGCAATCCCGAGCAAAAATCAAAGTGTTGGAGGAACTCAGCGGGTCAGGCGGCATGTGTGGAGGGAAACAGACAGACGGTGTTTCAAGGCCGGGACTCATCTTCAATCTTGACCTGAAACAACATCTATCCATTTCCCTCCACAGATGCTGCCTAGGATACGATAGAACTTTATTTATCCCGCGAGGGAAATGCTCTGTTGCTCTCAATCAACTAACACCATATTGTGTGGAGAACCACCGCCGTGCAAACCCATCTAGGACACAGGTGTGTGCCTTCCACTTGAGAAACCGAGAAACCAAGACACAACTTGGCGGCACGGTAGCGCAGCGGTAGAGTTGCTGCTTTACAGCGAATGCAGCGCCGGAGACTCAGGTTCGATCCTGACTACGGGTGCTGCACTGTAAGGAGTTTGTACGTTCTCCCCGTGACCTGCGTGGGTTTTCTCCGAGATCTTCGGTTTCCTCCCACACTCCAAAGACGTACAGGTATGTAGGTTAATTGGCTGGGTAAATGTAAAAATTGTCCCTAGTGGGTGTAGGATAGTGTTAATGTACGGGGATCACTGGGCGGCACGGACTTGGAGGGCCGAAAAGGCCTGTTTCCGGCTGTATATATATGATATGATATGATATGATAACTTCAGCTGAACTGGCCTGGAAAGCCATTGGAGCACTGTGAGCATCCGGTTTACCTTGGTGTAACCCTTGACCCATGTCTTACCTTCAAGACCCATATTTAAAGACAAAGGCGAAAGTGAGCGCACGCAACAATGTAGTTAGTAAGCTCACCAACACAAGATGGGGTGCTAGCCCACAGACCCTATGTCCCACTGCCTTAGCCCTCTGCTATTCTGCTGCTGAGTATGCACGTCCAGTATGGGAAAGATCCACCCATGCCAAGAAGCTGGACCCAGCCCTCAATGGTTCCTGCAGACTTGTCACAGGCTGTCTCAAGCCTACAAATACTGGCAGCTCTCCACCTCCTGGCGGGCATAGACATCAGACGAGCAGAAGCCAGATGAACGACATCCAATGTTCGGCCAGACACCACTTCCAGGCCGCCTAAAGTCGAGGAAAAGTGTTCTTAACTGTGTGGCTCCTCTTGAGGCTGGCATTACAACAAGTGAAGCATGAGTCTCCATATGGGGTGATAGAATATCCACTCTACCTCCCTCAACTACCATGGGACTAACGGCAAGTGAGCAACTCCCTCCTGGTGCAGACGCAAGTTGGCCAGATTGAAATGCCTCAATCGATTGGGAACTGGTGTTGGCAGAGCCAAGGTATCTCTAAACAAGTGAGGGTATAACTCCAACCATGTCACCTGCGAATGTGGCATTGAACCACAAACAATGGAACATCTGCTGAAATGGCCTCAACTGGAAAACCAACGCACAGATGCTGATCTCGCTGCCGACAATGAAGATGCCGAGAAATGTGTTCAGCTTTGGCTGAACAATATCCAATCTTGCGATGTGGACTCGATAAGAAGAAGGAGGGAAATTGGTCTGCCAACAGTCCTAAAACACAACAAGATACACGATTCCAGCACTTGCCTGACCTGCTGAGTCCCTCCAGCACTTTGTGTTTTGCTCAAGCAATCCTTCCAGCCTGCCCTTACCAATCACCTCACCTACTGGAACAATGGAGAGAAAGTATTGCCCGACACTCCCATCCCCATCCCCACCCCCATCCCTGGGCAATCAAAACAAAACCAGGCTTCATCTACACTCAAAATAATGAACCATTAATTTGGTTCCCACCTCATTTCTGGCGGGAGTGGGAGTTCCCAACAAGTGAACACAAAGATTCCCTCTTCCTGGCAAGGCGTGGACACCGCCCATGCTGGTTCCAGGCCGCACAATCATCGGCAGGTGTGTACAATAAAACACTTCAAGTCTAAAGAAAAACTAGAAATAAATGGAAGTCGCTGAGTACAGAGGAAGCAACCAGTGGGACTGTGAAGCCATGGGTATTTGGGGCTCAGTCAAACAGGTTTAATTTATTATTTTCTGCAAAACATTCACAATTAGTTGGACTGGTGCCAAGCTGCATTCAGGCCTGTATCTGCAGGTCTCTTTACATTCTCTCTTTCTCATTCCTCGCCCCCCTCTCTCTCTCCCCCTCAAAGACACACACATACAAACAAACAAACACACATACACACAGATACACACACTAACACACAAATATATGCACAAATACATGCACAAATAGTGGGCGGCACGGTGGCGCAGAGGTAGAGTTGCTGCCTTACAGCGAGTGTGTGTAGGATAGTGTTAATGTACGGGGATCGCTGGGCGGCGCGGACTCGATGGGCCGAAGGGCCTGTTTCCGCGCTGTATCTCTAAATCTAAAAATCTAAATCTACACACTCAAACGCCCATACAAAGATACGAACAAAGACACACAAATTGAAACACCCAAAAACACACGCCACACTCACACATGCGCATGCACACACGCATACACACATCCACGCACAAACACACATACGCAAACACACGAAATACACACACAAGCACACTTACACACACACACAAGCACACATATGCACAGAAACACACAAACACGCGCACAAACACATGGATACATACAGGCATGCATACACGCACACATGCATACACGCACACATGCAGACGCGCGCACACACACTGTGTAAGACCATAAGAACAGGACCAAGATTACGTCATAGTGCCTCTGATGCTAAATCCACCTCTCTATAAAATCATGGCTGATCAGAACCTGACCTTAACTCCACATGTTCATCATAAGCCCTGACTTGCCTATATTCCAAAATGCTGCTAATGATTCTCTTTCACTTTAAAATTCCACAGGCTCCAGTGCTGTAATTTGACTTTCCCAGTTGCATGACATCATTGGTGTTCCAGGCTTGCCAATCCTCCAGCCGTCTCCAGGAATTAAACATTTCCTGGAATTAGGAGAGTGTGTACCCTTGGGTACCGACCGGCATGGGCCGGAGACCTCAATAATCATCTAAAAGAAATCTGTAAAGGCGGGGGAAATCATATGTGCACTCATTGGCTCCATTAGAGTAATGAAATCTGCGCTTCGGAAGCTGAAGAATTTAAATTCTGAGTTGAAGAAGGGTCCCGACCCAAAACATCATCTGGCCATTCCCTCCCCTCCACAGATGCTGCCTGACCGGCTGAGTTTAGACTTTAGAGATACAGCACGGAAACAGGCCCTTGGGACCGCCGAGACCACGCCAACCAGCGATCACCCCGTACACTAGCACTATCCTACACACTGATGATAATTTTGCAATTTACTTAAGCCAATTAACCTACAAACCTGTACATCTTTGGAGTGTGGGAGGAAACCAGAGCGCCCGGAGAAAACCCACGCAGTCACAGTGAGAACGTATAAACTCCACACAGACAGCATACATAGTCCGGATCAAACCCGGGTCTCCGGTGCTGTAAAGCAGCAACTCTACCGCTGTGCCACTGTGCCGATCATGGCAAGCTTTTGGGCAAGTTTGGGCAAGAGGGGCAAATGTTTCACACATGTGTGGTGGCACATATATAGAGCGAGCTGCCAGAAGAAGTACTTGAGACAGGTACGAATACAACATTGAAAAGAGACGGATAGGAAAAGATTAGAGGAATATGGACCAAATATGTAGGCAAATGGGACTAGCTAAGATAGGTACTGCAGTCAGCATGGACAATGTGGGCTGAAGGGCCTATTTTTAAGGTGTATAACTCTTTGACCCTAAGACTCTATGAGGCCTAGTTGTGTGTTCCATTTAAGGCAATGGAGGGTAATATCTGCAGGATTTTATAACAAGCATTTTACAGGATCCCACAGGTTCTTATTTATGGGTGGGGTTAAGCATTTTCCACCTTCACTCGAATGGCAGGTGTATAATAGCGAGAATAAGGAAATTATACCTTACTAGACCATGTGGACCCGTTGGGCCCAAACCTCTCCTGCATTGGTGCAGCACTCTGTCGTCATCCCCCTCCCTTCTCTCCTCAACCCCCCCTCCCCACTCCCCCCTTTCCCCCTCCCTTCCTCTTCCCCTCCCCTCCTTTTAAACTTAAAAATGTGAATAACTTAAAAAATATAACACCGATTTCAATAAAACTACTTGCATTATCACTAAAGTGGCAATGGTGAGTAAGGTGGGCCTAAAATTGTCACGCTATCGTGTACCGTTTTGGCTGTAGTTCAGTCACAAACAAGATAACAAACGAGAGTTTTAATATATAGATATAACTTTTCACGATGTCTTAAAATCATTTCATAAGCCAGGGCACTGTTCCAAATCTCCAACCTATCCATCACATTGTGGACATTGGACTTTCACTCTGGAGCTGTTACAGTACAATGCTGAGAAGTATGTTCTGCACTCTCTCTCTTTCACTTTGCGCTACCTTTTATACTTGGGTTTGTCTTGATGATATATTATCTGATTTGATTGGATAGCACTCAGCCAAATGTTCTTCACTGTGCCTTCTTACACGTGACAATAACAGTAAATGATAAATCTAAACCTAAATCATTTCACATCCAATGATGTATCTTTGTCACAAATGAATTACAGATCCACCGCTGATTAAAGGAAATGTTTTCACCTCTGGCAGGGGCATGGTAACTGTTGACCCTGTGAAACGGTTTTGCCTTTGGTTCTTCTGCCCAACCCTCTGGTTCTTGACAACAGCAACACTTTCACCTCTTCGACTCAGTCTAAGCCCTTCATGCTCTTGTGCAAGTTTAAGCAATCACCTCCAACCTTCTTTGCTCTCAGGAAGAACCTCAGCTTCTCCAAACGATCCATTCTAGTAAGCCTCTGCTGCAACCAAAGAACATCCCACCCATGCCCAGGCTAGAGATCTACAAAGGTTCTACATACCTTGCTTTTGCACTCAACCTATACAATCATAGATTTGTAATTTCCTGGAGCAGAATTAGGCCATTCGGCCCAGCAAGTCTACTCTGCCATTTAATCACGGCGGATCTATCCAGGATCCTGTCTGTCTAACCACCAGTGACTTGTAAACGATTTTGCACAAAGAGCTCCAGTTTTTTTTAATGAAGGGCCCCAAACCCAAACACCACCCATCCTTTTTCTCCAGAGATGCTGCCTGTCCGCTGAGTTTCTCCAGCACTTTGTGCCTATCTCCAATTCCTTTTCTCGTTCTGCACCCATTCAAGAATGGGATAGTTTATCTTGCAACATTGCCCGCCATTCTACCAGCAAAATGTGTGGCTGCACTCCTCGGCATCAAGTTTAGCTGCTCCATACATGGGCGGGCTGGGTACTGCAGGGGTTGTTTGCACTCCCTGGCCCTCATCAAATTCAAGAACTCGAGTGCTTTAAATCAAGAACTGGTGACACATGATTGAAACCAAAATAGCTGTGACCTTTCCGAGCTGCTGCAAGCCAACAGCCCAACAATACTGTCACAATTGTGAGAAGCGCGATGGGTGATCAGCCCATCAATTCAGCACGCCAGCGCACCATTGCGCTCTCTCTCTATAAGGTCTCTTGCTTCTAAAGGAGTTCTTTTCCGTAGAATTGTAAAATAATTCCAACTCCGTAATGGGGCATAAGGTTTGTGTCTGTAACTGTGCGCCACAGAAGCCCCCTGCCCTGGGTAATTGGATGTCAAGCCTGTTGACTCCACCCCTCAATGTAATCATCTGACAAGAACACAGTGGGGCAGAGGTAGAGTTGCTGTCTTACAGCGCCAGAGACCCGGGTTCGATCCTGAACGTATGGGAGTTTGTACATTCTTCCTGTGACCACGTGGGTTTTCTCCGGGTACTTCGGTTTCCTCCCACATTCCAATGATGTGCGGGTTTGCAGGTTAATTGGCTTCTGTGAATTGTCCCTAGCGTGTGGGATAGAACTAATGTCTGGGTGATCGTTAGTCAGAGCGGATTCGGCGGCCCAGAGAGTGATGGGAATGCACTGCCACGGACTGTGGAATTGCTCTCCTAGCTGAAACTCTTGCAAAATCCAAAGCAAAGTGTAGCGTAGGTTGTAAAAAGCTTTTTGCAGGAGAATGGGGTTCACCCAAAGCTCTTCACTCCAGCCCATTGCCAATGGTCTGGTCCCTGCTATAAACCCCCAACAGTAAAACCATTCCATGCCGTGTGTAAATATTCTGTGTGGAAGAGTTGGCCTCTCGTGCAGAAGACCTCAAACACGGATCAAGTAACAAAAGGCAAAGCATAAGGTAGCGCGGTGGCGCAGCGGTAGAGTTGCTGCCTTACAGCGCCAGTGACCCGGGTTCCATCCTGACTACGAGTGCTGTCCACTCAGAGTTTGTACGTTCTCTCTGGAACCGTATGGATATTCTCTGGGTGATCCTGTTTTCTCCCACGCTCCAAAGACATACTGGTTTGTCGGTTAATTGGCTTTGGTAAAATTGTAAATTGTCCCTGGTCTGTGTAGGATAGTGCGAGTGTGCAGAGATCGCTGTTTGTCACGGACTCAGTCTCCGCGCTGTATCTCTCAACTAAACCAATCAAAGCATTGCAGATTTGCCTTTGAAAGTTGAATGACTTTGATAAAAAGACTGCCACTATCAATCTTCAGAAACAAAGAACTGCAGATGCTGGTTTATAAACCAAAGATAGACACAAAGTGCTGGAGTAACTCAGCGGGTCAGGCAGCATCTCTGGAGAAAAAGGATGGGTGCCGTTTTCGGGTCGGCAGAGAAAATCACGAGAGGAATAGATCGGGTATACGCACAGAGTCCCTTGCTCAGAGTAAGGGAATCGAGAACCCGAGGACATCGGTTTAAGGTGGGGGGGGGAAGATTTAATAGGAATCTGAGGGGCAACTTTCTCAATCAGAGGATGGTGGTTGTATGGAATGAGTTGCCAGAGGAGGTGGTTGAGGCAGGTACTATAACAACATTTAAAAGACACTTGGACGGATCCATTTATTGGCAAGGTTCCGAGGGGCGTTGGCCAAATGCAGGCGGCGGGACTAGCATAGATGGGCATCTTGGTCGGCATGGATGTAGGGCCATGTTCTGTGCAGTACGAGTCTGTGACTCTATACTGTTTTCTCTTTGGGCTTCATGTGAACAAGGTATGTTAATGCACTCTGGTGTATCTGACAATAAATTATGAATAAACTAAACCAAGAATGACAATATTAACAATTCCAACACAAGTACACACTTTCCAAGCCGGTTTGGGTACAACAAGTCAATTCAAACAATCACTTCTACCACACTGGCTTTCTTTGCAGACATGTTCCAACATGCTCTGGGCTGGACCCGATTGGCAAGCCGAACTGAAACCATTCTATAAATATAAACATATTTATAATACGGGCTCACAAGGTAACAATGCCCTCATAATTTTGGTTCCAACTCTCCAGTTCCTCTTCAAACAAAACTGGACAGATTAATGGGAGGCCGGTTAGTCACTGATATGGATGGCCATCCACTGGTAAGGATCAGCACTGACACCAAAAACCAGCAGCTAACTTTCATGGCTGACGGTAAGATAATAAAGAGCCCTCGTTGCACACCTGTCAGCATCTAGCTTTAGTTTAGTTTATTTTAGTGATACAGCGTGGAAACAGGTCCTTTGACCAACCGACTCCGCGCTGACCAGCGATCCCTGTACACTAGCATTATCCTACGCACTAGGGACAATTTACAATTTTTACCGAAGCCAATTAACCACAAAACCTGTACCTCTTTGGAGTGTGGGAGAAAACCGGAGCACCCGGAGAAAGCCCACGCGGTCACAGGGAGAACGTACAAACTCCGTACAAACAGTACTCCGTAGTCAGGATCGAACCCGGGTATCTGGCGATGTAAGTCAGCAACTCTACCACTGTGCCTCCTGTCCATTGCCCTGTCTTATTCAGAATACATAATGTTCCTGTGAAATGCCTCCAATGTGACCGAGGGAGGCAAATTATGGAGATGGTGGTGGACACGTTTTGTGACAAAGTGAGGTGCAACAGGATCGGAAGCTGAGCTTGAAGTTAAATGAGGGGACAAAGCTGTGGACAGTGACGCTCAGCCTGAGAACAAATAAGAGAGGTGATCGGAATAAGTGGGAGAATCCAAATTTTGTGGAGGGAAGTCGAAGGCAAAGACTCGGGTCCTAGCGTTTCACTGGAGAAAATACTGATAGATACTGGGCGTCACAGTGGCGTAGCGGTAGAGTTGCTGCCTTACAGCGAATGCAGCGCCGGAGACTCAGGTTCGATCCTGACTACGGGCGCCGTCTGTACGGAGTTTGTACGTTCTCCCCGTGACCTGCGTGGGTTTTCTCCGAGATCTTCGGTTTCCTCCCACACTCCAAAGACGTACAGGTATGTAGGTTAATTGGCTGTGCAAATGTAAAAATTGTCCCTCGGGTGTAGGATAGTGTTAATGTGTGGGGATCGCTGGGCGGTGCGGACCCGGTGGGCCGAAGGGCCTATTTCCGCGCTGTATCTCTAAATCTAAAAAAAAAATCTAGATGACTAATCAAAGCATAAACCAAGCAGGTAAATGTAGAAGAAGGGCTGATTAGTACAGATGTCAGGGGTTATGGGGAGAAGGCAGGAGAATGGGGTTGAGGGGGAAAGGTAGATCAGCCGTGATTGAAGGGCAGAGTAAACTTGATGGGCTGAGTGGCCTAATTTTGCTCCTATATCTTATGAACATGAAAAAGGGTCCCAGCTTGAAGCAGCGTCCAGTAGAAACAAAGAACTGTAGATGCTGGTTAATACACAAGAGCTAACCTGTGAAGGGACTGGTTCAATAGTCAAGTTAGAGGAAAGATAAGCACAATTTGGGAGAAACGAGATGTTTAAGAACATTGATGACAAAAGTATGCTTGCAATCGGGAGTGGCTGGTGGGTCTGATGGACAAGATGAGAGGGGTTTTTGGAATAACTGGCGAAAGATGATAGATCAGGGTTACAAAGGAGGAGAGCCAAGATGAGACATGGTTTAGTGGACAAGCTCAAGAAAGACAGAGACAGCTGGTTAACAACAAAATGCAACTAAATCTATGAGTCCCTTGCCCCAGTTGGTTTGAGGAATTTTAATGCCATTATGTTAAATAAAATGGTCCATAATTAAGAAAAACATCCTGCCTTTATCCACAAAAAACAAGTACCCATGTTAAGATTTCTCTCCCATGAAAATCAGAACAAATCTGTGCAGTGACTACAGTGGTTCATTCATTAGCTCAGTCGGTTCAAAGCTCTGCTGACTCATTCTGCACTCCAATGTGGCTACTATACATTCATGTCACACTGAAATGAGTCATCAAATCAGACGCCATGAGAGTATTATCATTTTTCATGGAGAGTCAAATGTCTGCTTGAAATCCAGGGAGATTTTTCATGAATCGGACAGCAACAAGGTAGACACAAAGTTCTGGAGTAACTTTTTCGGAGAAGTGTTCCGACCCAAAACGTCACCTGTTCCATTTTCTCCAGACACGCTGCCCGACCCGCTGAGTTACTCCAGCACTTTGTGTCTATCTTCGGTACAAACCAGCATCTGCAGTTCCTTCCTACACATGATGGACTACAAGAGTTTGGGTTAGGGTCACCTCGCCATTTGTTCCTTTGTCGAACACATGCGCACGTGTGTTCACATGCACACACACACACACATACATCTCTGCACAAGCAAACAGGTTCGCACATACATTTCAGGTGAGGCAGAGGTTCACCTGCACCTCCTCCAACCTCATCTACTGTATCCGCTGTTCCAGGTGTCAACTTCTGTACATCGGCGAGACCAAGCGCAGGCTCGGCGATCGTTTCGCTGAACTCCTCCGCTCAGTCCGCCTTAACATACCTGATCTCCCGGTTGCTCAGCACTTTAACTCCCCCTCCCATTCCCACACTGACCTTTCTGTCCTGGGCCTCCTCCATTGTCAGAGTGAGGCCCAGCACAAATTGGAGGAACAGCACCTCATATTTCGCTTGGGCAGTTTACACCCGTTTACACAGTTTACACCAGTTTACACAGCAGTATGAACATTGACTTTTCTAACTTCAAACAGCCCTTGCTTTCCCTCTCTCCCTCTATCCCCTCCCCCTTCCCAGTTCTCCCACCGGTCATACTGTCCCTGACTACATTCTATCTTTGTCCCGCCCACTCCTCTGACATCAGTCTGAAGAAGGGTCTCGACCCGCAACGTCACCCATTCCTTCTCTCCAGAGATGCTGCCTGTCCCGAGTTACTCCAGCATTTTGTGTCTACCATGCACATACACACATGTACACTTGCACACACGTGCACACACACATACATGTCTGTACATGCACACACATCTGCATATACACACATACACATGAATGCCTGCACAAGTACATACACACTTACACATAGACACATGCACTCACACATGCATGCCTGTACAAGCACATGTACACATCGCACATACACACATCTATAAAAAAGAATTCATTCACACTCATGCATACATACACGCATGCATATAAGCATACGAGTACACATACACACACATGCGTACACACACCATTTCCTATATATACCAAGATAAAATAAGATTTGCTTGCAAAATTTGTTTGTTACAAATGCAGTGTTCTAAAAAAAATCACACACAACAATCATTTGGCTAAGTCTTTCATGCAGCCTTTTGGTGTCATGCTTCTCCTAGGTGCGCCCACAGAGTAGGGTATCATTAGAACTCTAAGTTCGATCATCACTTTGAAAGTATCAGCATCCAATAAAGTCGGATACCAAATGGTGTATGCATCCTCCTGCCCCTGATTAGTCAGTGGCTTGGTCGGTACACAGGGATCTCAGTGAGAGCATTTGGAGCCATTTCGATGCACTTGCTAGTTTGATGTCACCAACTAGCAGGGATCCCGTAGGTGCCAGCACAAGACAGAAGCCTATCTGTTGTGTGTGTGGTGATTTCCTTTTGAGATCAGTAGTGTCATAGTGTGGGGAGGGGGGGGAGGATTTGCTGCTGGGCATAAAGCCATTAGCAGCAACAAGCAGAGCAAAAACCAGTCATCACTATGTGAAGATAAAAGCACTGACTATAATTCCACCTCTGGTTTTATTTTAAAACCAATTACAGGATTTGGGCATTGCTGACAAGGGTAGGATGTAGGTCCATATTTAAGGTCTTCAGCTCTGTCTCCACAGATACTGTCTGCTCAGTGAGTTATTCTACATTTTGTTTCAGATTTCCAGCACTGCCAATATAGGCAGCCCAGTGGCAGAGCCGGTAGAGGCGCTGCCTCACGACGCCGGAGACCCAGGTTCAATCCTGACCTCGAATGCTGTCTGTGTGGAGTTTGCTCATTCTCCCCATGACTGCATTTGTTTTCTCCGGGTGCTCTAGATTCCTCGCACATCCCAAAGAAGTGTGGGTTTGCAGGTTAATTGGCTTCTTAAAAATTGTAAATCGTCCCTCGTATATAGGATAGTGCTAGTCTACTGGGTGATTGCTGGTCGGCGCAGATTCGGTGGACTGAAAGACCTGTTTCCATGTTGAATTGGCCTCTGTAAATTGCCCCTAGTGTGTAGGAAGAGGGTGCTAAAGTGGGATAACAAAGAACCAGTGTGAAGGGGTGACTGATGGTTGGTGGGTCTCGGTGGGCTGAATGTCCTGTTTCCATTCTGTATCTTTCAATCAGATCAATCAGTCAATATACTGATTATCTTTGAACTGGGAGATTTGCACTGGGAGCCATTTCAGGCAACAGGTGAGACTCAACTACGGGTTAGAAAACGGGTCATCAGCCCATCAAATCTGTTCGCCAAAAGATGCACTAATCCCAATTAGTTCTTGCGATATTCCATCAACTCTCCCCCACCCACAACCAAGGTGCAATTAATAATGGCCAAATTAACCTACCCAGACGGGAGCACAGTCACAGGGAGAACGTGCAAACTCCATCTAGACAGCAGTGGATGTCAGGATTGCACCCAGCTCGCAGGGGCTATGAGGCAGCAGCTCAACCCTCTGTGTCACTGCACTGACTCCATTGTTGTCGTTTTGCAGTGAAGTAGACCAGGCCATGTCTGAAGAGTAGATCTCCTTCCCTGAAGAGCGTTGATGAACCAAATGGGTTTCCATGGTGATCCATACATCCCTGTACTGACCTTTCTGTCCTGGGCCTCCTCTTCTGCCAGAGTGAGGCCACACGTAAATTGGAGGAACAGCTTCTCATACTTCACTTGGGCAGCTTACAACCCAGCAGTCTGAATGTTGATTTCTCTAATTTCAAGTAACACCTGCATTCTCTCCCCTCCTCCCCACCCCACCCCACCCCCCCCCCCACCCCACCCCCCCCCCCCCACCCCTACCCCACCCCCCTCTCACCCACTCCCTCACCCTAGTTGTCCTACCAGTTCCACTGTTCGCAGCCTTGTATCCCTCTCATTATCACGCCTTCCCCAGCCCACAATGGGCCATTATGGGCTCCACCCTTCCTGAGGTCATCTGTTGCCGGCCCTAATTTGTTGTGATCTTTTCTCGCCTCCAGTTTATTCCCCACCCCTCACTTTCAGTCTGAAGAAGTGTTTGATTTCTCCGATATAGAGAAGACCACAGTGTGAACACTGAACGCAATGCATAAAGTGCCAGAGGAATTGAGCAGGTCGGGCAGTATGTGTGGAAGGAGTTGGATTGTAACCATTTTGTGTCATAGAGTCACCCAACACGGAAATAGGCCCTTTGACTGAATTCACTGAGACATTTCTTGGCAAGAACAATCTTCACTCTGTCTTGAATCTTTTACATGGGGATAATATATATTATATCTGAAACAGCAAATAATGTTTGTACCAAACATTACATGGATCACAGAATAATTCTGCCAAAGGTAAGTCAAACTGCCTTCCACCTGGTGACGTGTGAAGACTGGTTTCAGTCCTTTCCAACAATGTTTTCAGTCCTTTGACACCAGTCTTCAACATCTTTGACAGGTTGAAAGGAATAAAGTGTATTTTTGGAACACTTTATAAGGCTTCAAAATACTTCATGGCAAATCACGTGCTTCAAAACAGTAGTTACTGTTGTAACTTTGGAAGGGCAGCAGCCAAGTTTGCACACAGTGGCGCAGTGGTAGAGTTGCTACCTTACAGTGCCAAAGACCCGGGTTTGGTGCTGACCGCGGGTGCTGTACCTCAATTGACAATAAACTGACCTTGAAACCTTATCTGTACACAGTTTGTACGTTCTCCCTGTGGCTCCGTGGGTTTTTTTGGATGCTCCGGTTTCCTCCCACACTTCAAAGACGTACGGGTTTGTAGGTTAATTAGCCTAGGTAAAATTGCAAATCGTCCCAAGTGTGTAGGATAGTGCTAGTGTACGGTGTGATCACTGGTTGGCGAGACTCGGTGGGCCGAAGGGCCAGTTTCTGCGCTGTATCTCTAAAGTCAGTAAGCTCCCACAAGCAGCACAGCAATAATGATCCGAGAACCTATTGTTAAGTGCCTTTCAAAGGATAGCAACGCACCTTTGATAGTAGGAAAACCTCATTGTTAATTAGGAGAACATCACAGGCAATGGACATCCTTGATTTTTCACCCTGAAGAAGGGTCCCGACCCAAAACTTCGTCTTATCCATTTCCTCCAGAGATGCCACCTGACCCAGAGTTGCTCAAGCACTTTGTGTTCTACGCTAGATTCCATTAACGGCAGTCCCTTGTGTCTCTGTCTTAATTGATCCTGAACTGACTGGGCATTAAAGAATCAACCACTTTGAGGGGTTGAAGTCACATACAGTATCAGCCAGATCAGGTAAAGACGGCAACTACTCTTTCCTAAAGGACAACACTGAACCACTTGAGTTTTTACAACAATCTGGTAGTTTGTTTGGCCACCGTTAATGACGGGATTAAAATTCCATCGTGAGATTGCAGCTCAGGTCCCTGAGTCATTTACCCACGCAAGTTAATAACTCTGCTGTACTCCAAGCAAGCAACAACTGATAGGTGAAAATCAGACATGAACAGACCACGATCATATCATTGAACATAGAACAGCACAGCACAAGAACAAGGCCCTTCGGCCCACAATGTCTGTGCTGAACATGATGCAAAGCCCAACTCTTAGCTGCCTACACATAGAACCAGCCTATCAATGACTAGTGAGCAGTCCTGAGCTACCATCTACCTCATTGGAGACCCTCGGACCACCTCTGATCGGACTTGACTGGACTTTATCTTGCACTAAACGTTATTCACGTTATTCCCTTTACCATGTATCTATACACTGTGGACGGCTCGATTGTAATCATGTAAACATGTAATCATGTATTGTCTTTCCGCTAATTGGATAGCACGCGACAAAGATTTTTTACTGTACCTCGATACACGTGACATTAAACTAAACATAATTCGCATCTCTCTATTCCTTGCATATCCATGTGCCTATCCAAAAGTCTCTTAAATGCTTAAACGTCACTATCGTATCGGCCTCAACCACCACCCCCGGCAGAGCATGCCAGGCACTCATCACCCTCCTTGTAAAAAGATTGTCTCCTCTAAACTTTGCTCCTCCCACCTTAAATATGTTTTCAGCTTCAAATGACGCTCCAAGAAAATAATTGACTCTTCCTCAGTGCGAATTAAAAATAATTCTAAATGTTTGAATAACTGGGGCGGGGGAGAGTGCACAAACGACGCAACAAATTCTAGACCCTTACCCTTACTCTATGACAGTCTCCCTGGGAAACTGCATTCTGGCTGAGAGTGGATTGGGACACATGCCATAGCAAGCCAGCAAAATGACAAACCCCAATGTTAGGAGCATTATATGACGTCAGACTTTTGAAACCATCAGGGTTATTTTCTTGGCAGATTATGCGCTTTTTTTTTCTGTTTGTGGTCGAGTCACAACTTTCTGTGTTCAAGCTCAAGAATACCAAGTTAAGGCATGGTCGTTTCTTCAAAACTATTCCCATCTGCTACATAAATACACACCAGGAAACAAGCAAGCAGTTGTTTTTGTTAAACCAGAACTTTAATTATTATGCTGAGCTATTTTGCTCATGGTCCAAACCTCACAGGGTGGGAAATAAACAAAACAACAAAAAAAATCAGAATTGCTGTAAAATCGTGGATGTGGTGATTTTATTCCTGTTGCTGGAGCGACAATAATGGGTGGTTGAGAGGCAACCTCAAAATAAAACATAAAAGCTGAAGCACAAATATGCAAGTTTAAATAATTATTTTGTGGCAATTTTGTGAGCCCATTCGTGCTGAAAGTGAGTTGGATTCGCACGCATTTCACCCCTTCCCTTCTTTCCAACACCCATCCTGTTCCACGACCTATTACCTGCCACGCTTTGTCCTATCTCTCCCCATTTCAAGCTTTCTTCCCCCCCCCCCCACTACAATCTACAATCACTCAAGAAGGGTCTCGACCCAAAACGTCACCTATCCATGTTCACCAAGGATGCTGCCTGACCCACTGAGTCACTCCAGCACTTTGTGTCCTTTTTACCTGCATCCCTTCCCCTGGCTCCACTTTCTGTGCCTCTTCTATTCTTTTCTCCTTAACCCACACTTTTGGACATTTCATCTCTTGCCTTTGTCCAACCATCTTCCAACCAACCCCCTGCCCCATCACCTGCATCCGCCTATCACGACCCAGACTTTGTCCCACCCCCACCTCTCTTCCGGCTTTCTCCCCCCCCCCCCCCCCCCCGCCACCCCTCCCCACCACAATCAGTCTGGAGAAGGATCTCCAACATGATCCCATCACCAGTCACATGTACCCATCCCCACCCCTTTCAGCCTTCTGCAGAGACCGCTCCCTCCGCTACTCCTTGGTTCGCTCATCCCTTCCCACCCAAATCCTCTTATCTCACACCTTCTGTTTTCTCCATCTCTGACTATTTCAAGCCATCTTCCTATCAAATAATCCTCCTCTCCTATATCAACCTATATCTGCCACCCTTTGTCCTATCATTCCCCTCTTGCAGCTTTCTTTCCCCTCCCCTATAAGCTTAAGGAAGGGTTCCAGCCTGAAACGTCACCTATCCATGCTCTCCAGAGATGTTGCCTGACCCACTGTGCTACTCCAGCACTTTGTGTTTATCTTGATCTTTTCTTCCATGTTGAAGATGGAAAAGGATTTGTACAACATCGCATTGATGGAATGTCACAAAGTATTATTGTTGAATAACAACATTCCCATTAACAGTCCAGTCGCTTGTAAATCTGGCATCTTTTCACTTGATTTCTCAGAAGTAACAAATCTGTCAACAATCAACAGCTGGCACTTGTCAAAATAATAACTGATCGCATCTTATTCTGTGTTAGGTGGGGGAAATTCAATGTTATTGTAATTAGATTCTTGGGTTAGCAGTTCAAAAACCTGGTTTGATGATTGAAAGCAATATTTGTCCACCACTGATTTTCTAGCAACTTTGCAACTCGGCCCCCCTCCAGTATCCATTTTGCCAGACTAACAGGGGTCACGGCCTCCAGGGGGGGGCCGAGATTACAGCCTGCAAAGTCAGCCTCGGAAGACGGCATGGAAACAGGCCCTTCGCCCAGCGATTCCGCACTGACCAGCGAGCCCCGTACACTAGTTCTAACCGACACTCTAGGGACAATTATACAAAAGCCACTTAACCTACAAACCTGTAAGTCTTTGGAGTGTGGGAGAAAACCTGAGCACCCGGAGAAAACCCACACGGTCACAGGGAGAACGTGCAAACTCCATATCGACAGTACCCGTAGTCAGGTTCAAACTCGGGTCTCTGGCGCTGTGAGGCAGCAACTCTACAACTGCGCCACCGTGCCACCCTCAACTAGGTTCCCATTGGGTCGTCAATGAGTGGTGATTGAGATACCAATGTCACAAATACATAAGCAAGCCATTGAGTTCACCACATCTGCACCAACCAGCATTCACATACTTAAACTATCAAACTTTATTCCCTCCACTTTCCCATCAAGTCCTTGCAGAGTCGACTATTCATCTATGTATTGGGGACAATTTGCAATAGTCAATTAATCTACCAACATGCTTGTCATAGTCATTGAGTCATACAGCGTGGTAACAGACCCTTCAGCCCAACTTGTCCAAGCTGACCAAAATGCCCCATCTACATTAGTCCCATCTGCCTACATTTGGCCCACATCCCTCTCATCCAATCCAATCCCTGTACCTATCTAAATGTTTCTGAAACATTGCAATATTACCTGATAGTACCTGTCTTGGGGATATGGGGGAGAGACTAATTTGTTCGCAGGGAGAACAGGCAAACTCCACATAGATGGCAATGGAGGTCAGGATTGAACCCAGGTCCATGGAGTGAGGCAGTGGCTTCCCCATGTCATTGCTACTTTTGAGATTGCTCCCAATGCAGTTGGAACCACGATGAGGGGAATGGAGTTTGCATGAGATCTGGTGCAAAGTGGCCTGAGATTGGAGTTTATACACACACTGGTGTGCACAATGAATAGTTGTTGTTCTCACACCAGATTTAACTGCAGAGGATCGGTCATAGCACTGCCCTGTTCAAAATGCCAAGAGTCAATTGTTCCATGTACCGACAACGGGACAATAAAATTCTTATTTGCAGCAGCACAACAGGCCTGTATACAATATGGACATAGATAACATCTAATAAATGAAAATTCAATGCGTTAATAAGCTTGATAGTGCAATAAACCCCTATGTCCTTAGTTCAACCAAATTTAGAAACAAGGAACGGCTGGTTAACCAAGGAAAGGCACAAAACGCTGGAGTAGCTCAGCAGGTCAGGCAGCATCCCTGGAGAACATAGATTGGTGACGTTTCAGGTTGGAACTGAAGAAGGGTCCAAACCCGAAATGTCACCTATCCATGTTCTCCAGAGATGCTGCCTGACCTGATGAGTTACTCGGGAATTTTGTGTCTTTCTGAGTCCAAAGTTTATAGGTTAGTGTTGTGTAGTGTTCAAGAGCCTTATGGTTGTTGGGAAGAAGCTATTCTTGAACCTGGCGGTCATGGTTTTCAAACTACTGAGTTTGACACTATTTAAAGTGGAATCTAGAGATTTGCAGGTCGATAGCAATGTCAGGTACTTTTGCAGTGTTTAAGAAAACTTTAGACAGGTACATGGATAGAATAGGTTGAGAGGGATATAGGCCAAACGCAGGCAGGTGGGACTATTGTAGAAGGGACATGTTGGTCGGTGTGTGCAAGTTGAGTGAATGAATATCACATGTGACAAGTCCCAGTGAAATTCTTTGCTTGCTTACCCAATGTATGCAAATGTCGCCACATAAGGGCACAGAGAGTTATGCGGAAGGGCCTGTTTCCACACTGTATGACTCCAGGACTCTAGCGTCTGAGCATGTAAAAGTGTTTTTCCACAGTGTTTGTTTTTTGTAATTTTAAAAAATCTGAATAAAGTTTATTTTTGAAGTTAAAAAAAAATCTTCCCGATGGTGGGAGTGAAATGAGAGCATGGCCAGGGTAGTGTCACATCCGTGGCCTTGACAAGCACACAATGTTATTCACACGGACTGTTCCCAGGGACACGCTCAGAGATGGACGTCAAGTGCTGCTGGAAAGTCATTAACTCAGATGCTCTTTGGTCTGCCCGAAACATGTTGACTTCCCAGCAGAGCGAGATGTCCTTCAGGGAGTATTGCCGACTGGCTACACTGGCTACCAATCCAGACTGCAGGAGTATGTGCTGAGGGACGCACTGAAGCTTGGTGACCACAGTCTGGGGTCCTTCCGCTGCTGGACATTGGGGGGCAGGGTGACCCGAAACGTCACCTCTTCCTTTTCTCCAAAGATTCTGCCTGACCCGCTGAATTACTCCAGCATTTTATAGTCATAAGAGTCATACAGTGTGGGAACAGGCCCGCCAGGCCAACTTGCCCACACCGGCCAACATGTCCCATCTACACTAGTCCAACCTGCCTGCGATTGGCCCATATCCCTCTAAACCTGTCCCATCCTGGTACCTTTCTAAACTTTCTTAAAAGTTGCAAAAGTCCCTGTCTCAGCTACCTCCTCTGGCAGCTCGTTCCATACACTCACCCACCCTTTGTGTGCAAAAGTTACCCTTCAGATTCCTATTAAATCTTTCCCCCTGTGTCTTAACTTAAACCTATGTCCTCTGGTTCTCGATTCCTCTACTCTGGGCAAGAGACTCTGTGCGTCTGATATTTTGTATCTATCTCCTTGTTTTGTATATGTTTGTTATTCTGAATTGAGTTTATTGGTATTTTTAAAAAGCACAGTAAATACTCTTCAACAGATTGGACATTTGACTGTACAGAACTCGTCGTCAATCACAGCCACCCCGCCCCCTTCGCTTTGCCCGACCTATCCGACTCGACAAGCCGTGATTGAAGTACGCCGTGATTTGCCAAAAACTTTTGCTACACAGTTCCCTGCCAACCGGCCACTGGACTGTACAACAATTCCCACACGGGTTATCTCTTCCTGAAGATCACAATATCCTCTCGCGGACTGACAAAACAACTAATTAAATGTCACCAACAAACTCAATCCTTTTTTTGGACATAACTTAAAGAGCCAGATTCACCTTCTCCCCCCTCTAATCCCTGCATCTTATCTCATGTCAGGACCCTTGTTGGTGTTGACTGAGGTCGCCCAGGATAAACAAACATACAAACACTGGCTGGAGGTCGGGGGAAGGGGGGGGGGAGAGATGTCTACACCAACACACCACAAGCTGTTCACAATCTGACACTTGCACAAATAACCTGCAAGGTCCCCCAGGGTTGAGATTTCAACAAAGGTCCCCCAGGGTTGAGATTTCAACAATGCAAGGTCAGTTTGGTACAAAAGTACTCACTTTAGGAAGTATCTCTGGCCCGATGGGGTCTTGGCCATCTCCCAGCCCGGGGGCAATGGGACGTCGTCGATGTTATCGAATGATTGCTGCCGGAGATGTCCGTACTGCTGCGGGTTGGGGTTAGCGCTGACCGGCAGCGAGGCAGGAGAGGAGTGAGAGCGGATGTGTTGAACTTGCAGTTGGGGCAAGTTGTTGCTGGAGTCCGTGCTCGACTGCCTGGAGTGGGATCCCGAGTCGGGCTGCTTGAAGAAAGACTCTGGGAGCTTCCTCATCCTCATGGGCACCTGGTGTGGGACGGTGCCCGGCTTCGGATTCATCACAGCGTTGAATAAAGCTTCCAGGTCGGTCTCCGAGTCCCCCAGCACCCGGACGATCGTCTGACCCGGCGGCGGGATCGGGTTCGGATCCATGGCAGGCAAGGCAAGGCAAGGCAAGGCAAGGCAAACTCGCGCGCGAATTGAAAGGACGTAAAAAGTTTTTAAAAATTTTTTAAAAATTTAAAAACTTTGGAAAAACTTTTGGGAAAACTTTTGACGGTTCAAACTTTTGGTTCTTGTTGCTTAAAAAAGGACTTTCCTCCCTCCCATCCCCTGCCCTCCGCTCCTCAAAAGTGCGGATGTGAAGGAATCAACGTTTTCATGATCGACCGTCTGCGAATTCCTGCCAAGTAACAACAAAAAAAAAGTTGGAAATCAATTCGCAAGGATCGCTCGCCCGCCCGCCCGCCCGCTGGATCAGCGCCGCCTCTCAACTCCCTCCCTCCCTCCCTCCCTCCCTCCCTCTACATATTCATGAGCTGACAGTCCCAGGGTTACTTGACCTGAGCAAAGCAGAAGGGCCAAACTCCCCTGGAGAAGCCAGGCTTTGTCAATCCCTCCCTCTCACACACATACACTCACACACACTCACACACACACACACACTCACACTCATACACACATACACTCACACACACACACTCACACACACTCACACATACAGTCACACACACACACACACACATACTCATACACACACACACACACACATAGACTCACACATACTCACACACATACACTCACACACATACACTCACACACCGAGAGGGTAAATAACACTTCAACGACAAAAAGACAACTCCGGCAAAGGGAAAAAAACTTTATTCTCCTCCCCCCATTCTCTTCCAACTTTGTATTTCTTTCTTCCCGACCGGTGGGAGGGGTTTTGTTTTAGTTACAGCCCACCGCGAGAGAGAGAGAGGGGGGGGAAGAAAGAGAGAGAGAGAGAGAGAGAGAGAGGAGGGGGGGAGAGAAAGAGGCGTAGGGTGAGAGAGAGAGAGAAGGGGGCAGAGGGGGACGAGAGAGCGACAGGGAGGAGAGAGAGAGAGAGAGAGAGAGAGACGTAGTGAGGGAGATGGGGGACGAGGGGGCAGGGAGGGAGAGAAAGAAAGTGGCACAGGGAGAGAGAGAAAGTTCTGCTCGTTCTGGTGTGCAAAAAAACAAGTTTTGCGAAACTTAAATTAAAAGAAAACCGACCAAAAGAGAGAGGGGGGGGGGGAGAGAGAGAGAGAGAGAGTCCCAGACGCACCGATGGAATGTGCTATCCCGGCTGGGAATGGCAGTCACTCTCGCCCATTCTCGCTGAAGGGTCGGTGTTTCTCCCCCCACCCACCCACCTTTTTTTTGTTTTTTGAGTTGTGTGACCTTAGGAACAGCGAACGGACACGAAATCACTTTGCCTTTCTGTTATTGCCATATATGGAATCAGAGGAATTTTAATCTCCGCCTCCCTCCCCCACTCTATTTTTTTTCTGTCACTCTATCTGCTTGTCTTTGGCTTTCGCTCTCCTCCTCACGTTTACTTCGCCTCTCGCTCCCTTCCCCTGTTCCTCTGTTTGTTTTTGCCTTCCCTTCCCCTCTCTAGCCTGCCATGAAAGTCATACAGAACTCAAAACAAGGCCAAGCTGACCCCCTCTCCCTGCCTTTAGCCCACATCCCTCGAAACTTTTTTTATCCATAAACCTGTCCGAATGTCTTTTAAACGTTGTAATGGTACTTGCCTCTGGTTTCATATACCCACCACCCTCTGCTGGAAGAAATTACCCCACAAGTATATTTTTAAATCTTTCCCCTCTCACCTTAATCACCTTTCTTGGTTAGTACTGGTGCCAGGGGTTACGGGGATAAGGCAGGAGAATGGGGTTGAGATGAAAAGATAAATCAGCCATGATTGAACGGTGGTGTAGACTTGATGGGCCGAATGGCCAAATTCTGCTCCTACAACTTATGAACTTAAACTTATGCCATCTGCACCAAGTGGTGTAGGGTCAGGCAGCACCTGTGAAGGGAAATGACAGGCAACGTTTTGGGTCGAGACCCTTCTTCAGATGCTTCGCTGTTCCCTCCACAGATGCTGTCTGACCCACTGAGTTCCTCCCGCGCTCTGCTTTGCTCAAGATTCCAGTATCTGCAGTTCCTATTGTCGCCTATTCCACCTAGAACTGTACATGGAACAGTACAGCAGTTCATAAGTCATAGGAGCAGAAGTGGGCCATTCGGCCCATTGAGTGTATTCTGCCATTCAATAATGGCTGATCTATCTTTCCTCAACCACATTCTCCTGCCTTCCCCCCTGTAACTTTTGACACCCTTACTAATCAAGAATCTGCCAATCTCCACCTTAACAATACCCAATAATCTGTCTACCACAACTGTCCATAGCAATGAATTCCACCAGAACAGGTCCTTTGGCTTACAATGTCAGTGCTGAACATGATGCCAAGAACATCACTTTTCTGTTTGCACGTAACCCATTCCCTGTATATCCATGTGCCTATCCAAACGTCTTTTAGATGCCATTGTTGTACCTGCCTCAACCATCACCCTTGGTGTTCCAGACACTCGCCACCCTCTGTGTAAAAAACATGCCCCTAAAATCACCTTTAAACTTTGCCCCTCTCACATTAAAGCTATGGCTTCTAGTATTTGTTTTTTCCATCCTTGGAAATGTATTCTTTCTCCTGGGAAAAAAATTGTGTTCATTCACCTTATCTCTGTCTCTTTTGCACATCTGTAAGGTCACCCCCCACCCCAGTATACTACACTGCAGAATAAGAAATCCCAACCGATCCAGCCACTCAGTAACTCAAGCCCTCGTGGCTTGGTGACATAGAGTCACAAGGAAGTCCAGATGCTGGGATCTTGAGCAAAATGCATAGTGCTGGAGTAACGCAACGGGTCAAGCAGCATCTGTGAAGGCAATGTTTCAGGTCAGGACTCTTTTTCAGACTGATTGTAATAGTGATGGAGGGGGGCGGCGCTGGAAGAGAGGTGGGGACGGTGCGGGGACAAAGCCTGGCAAGTGATAGGTGGATACAGGTGAATGGGGGCGGGGGAGGGGGTTGATTGGAAGATGGGTGGATGAAGGCCATAGAAAAAAATTGAGACAAAAGGGTGTCAGATAGGGAGAGGAGTGAAATGTGAAGCCTGAGGAAGAGATGTAGGTGGAAGGGTACAGGGGTTTAGGGTCCTGGTAACGTCAATGTGAACCCTTATCATAGAGTCAAACAGCATGGAAAAAGGTCCTTCAGCCCAACTTATCCAAACAGACCAACATGTCCCATCAGTCTGAAGGGTCTCGACCCGAAACGTTACCCATTCCTTCTCTCCTGAGATGCTGCCTGACCTGCTGAGTTACTCCAGCATTTTGTGAATAAATACCTTCGATTTGTACCAGCATCTGCAGTTATTTTCTTATACTACATGTCCTATCTACACTAGTCCCACCTTCCTGCATTTGGCCCATATCCCTCTACATCTGTCCTATCCATATACCTGTCTAAACCTTTCTTAAACGTTGCGATAGTATCTGCCTCGACTACATCCTCCGGCAGCTCATTCCATACACCTACCACCCTTTGTGTAAAAATGTTACCCCTCGGGTGCCTATTAAATCTTTTCCCCCTCACTCGTCCTCAGGTTCTCAATTCTCCTACTCTGGGCAAGAGACGCTGTGCATTCACCTGATCTATTCCTCTCATGATTTTGTAAACCCTCTTTCAGATCACCCCTCATCCTCCTGCGCTCCAAGGAATAGAGTCTCAGTCTGCACAACCTCTCCCTATAGCTCAGGCCCTCGAGTCATATCATATCATATCATATATATACAGCCGGAAACAGGCCTTTTTCGGCCCTCCAAGTCCGTGCCGCCCAGCGATCCCCGTACATTAACACTATCCTACACCCACTAGGGACAATTTTTACATTTACCCAGCCAATTAACCTACAGTGTAAGAAAATAACTGCAGATGCTGGTACAAATCGATTTATTCACAAAATGCTGGAGTAACTCAGCAGGTCAGGCAGCATCTCGGGAGAGAAGGAATGGGTGACGTTTCGGGTCGAGACCCTTCTTCAGACCCCCTACAGGTATTAACCTACATACCTGTACGTCTTTGGAGTGTGGGAGGAAACCGAAGATCTCGGAGAAAACCCACGCAGGTCACGGGGAGAATGTACAAACTCCTTACAGTGCAGCACCCGTAGTCAGGATCGAACCTGAGTCTCCGGCGCTGCATTCGCTGTAAAGCAGCAACTCTATCGCTGCGCTACCGTACCGTGTCCTGGCAACATCCTCGTAAATCTTCTTTGCACCCTTTCCAGCTTAAACCTTGTGTTAAGACCCTAGTTATAATACCAATTTCCTCATGATGATGGCAATACAGAAAGTTCACGGGTTATAACAGTTATAACTGCGAGGTCCTTTGCAAGCACCGTGGCTCCAGTCACATCCCATCAGTATTGTCTCCCAGGACTGGGGTAGACACACATCCATAGCTACCACAATCTGATTTTGCATTTTAAAAAGACACAAAGCACTGGAGTAACTCAGCGGGTCAGGCAGCATCTCTGGAGGATCACTGACGTGACCCCCCTATTGCCAAACATTTTAATTCCCCTTCCCATTCCCATTCCAACCTTTCTGTCCTGAGTCTCTGCTACTGTCAGAGTGAGGACAAATGCAAATTGGAGGAACAGCGACTAGGCTTGTTTTATCTGGAATTTAGAAGGATGAGAGGGGATCTTATCGAAACATATAAGATTATTAAGGGGTTGGATACGTTAGAGGCAGGAAACATGTTCCCAATGTTGGGGGAGTCCAGAACAAGGGACCACAGTTTAAGAATAAGGGGTACGCCATTTAGAACGGAGATAAGGAAAAACCTTTTCAGTCAGAGAGTTGTAAATCTGTGGAATTCTCTGCCTCAGAAGGCAGTGGGGGCCAGTTCTCTGAATGTATTCAAGAGAGAGTTGGATAGAGCTCTTAAGGATAGCGGAGTCAGTGGGTATGGGGAGAAGGCAGGAACAGGGTACTGATTGAGAATGATCAGCCATGATCACATTGAATGGTGGTGCTGGCTCGAAGGGCCGAATGGCCTCCTCCTGCACCTATTGTCTATAAGCACCTATTTTGTCCCTTGGGCAACTTACAACCCAGTGGTATGAATGTTGATTTCTCAAATTTCAAGTAACTCCTGCCTTCTTCCCCCACCTCCCCACCCCCCTTTCCCGCTTCCCCACCCTAGTTGTCGTACTAATTCCACTGTTTGCATCTTTGTATCCCTTCGTTATCACCTCTTCCCCAGCCAACAATGGGCCATTATGGGCTCCACCCTTCCTGAGATCATCTGTTGCCGGCCCTGCTTTGTTCAGGCCTTTTCTTACCTCCTGTTCCCTCCCCTCTACTTTCAGTCTGAAGAAGGGTCCCGACCTGAAACACCACCCATCCTTTTTCTCGTGAGATGCTGCCTGACCTGCTGAATTACTCCAGCACTTTGTGCCTATCCCTGGAGGACATGGATAGGCGACGTTTCTGATCGGGACCCTCCTTCAGACTGATTTTTGTATTGATATCATGTGCTTTGAATGGGAAAAAAATTCTAAAAATTCAAACCAGTCAAAACATATTTCTCTTTAAAAGAGTAAATTTCTGATAATTGTTTCTGTTCTGGCTCCTGTCTAACACAAAGGTATTTGGTAATCATTGTTTCCTCGGGTTTAACTAAGGAGCAATAAAGCTTTCGACTGAAACTGTGACCTTCCCTCATCACTTCTGCGTTCCTTGTTAGGTTTTGGGCTTGGTAAAAGGTGGCATTCCTATCCTGAGCCCCCAGGGCAGATACAACACACAGGCAGCGATAATCTGAATTAAAGAGGCCATTTTTGCTGTGGGTGTAGAGTGTCTGGAACAGTCTGTGCTGTTACAATGATGAGGAATCCCAAGTGTTGAAGGACATGTTCAGAAACACATGAAATGATGATACTGGGGAGGGACAACATCACGGTAATTATTTTTGATACACTGCCTTCCAGACAAGGGAAAAAACATTCCTTGTGAAATAGTTTTGGGACAACTCAAACACCCAGATGAACGGTGGCGCGGCGGTAAAGCTGCTGCCTTACAGCACCAGAGACCCAGGTTCAATCCTGACTATGGGTTCTGTCTGTACTGAGTTTGCACGTTCTTCCTGTGACCGCACTGGTTTTCTCTGGGAGCTCCAGTTTCCTCCCACATTCCGAAGACGTACAGGTTTGTAAGTTATTTGGCTTCAGTAAAATTGTAAATTGTCCCTAGTCTGTAGGATAGTGCTAGTGTGCGGGGTGATCTCTGGACCGTGTGGACTCAGTGGGACGAAGGGCCTGTTTCCGCGCTGTATCTCTTAAGTCTAAAGAAAGGATTTCTTCAAACGAAAGAATCCTTTGGAGAGTGGAGAATCTTTTGGAGAATCCTTTGGCCAGCTGCAATGTGATCTCGCCATCAGTCACGCTTTCCCCACTTCTCCCCTCTCCGCATTTCTCAGGAATCGCTCACTCCACGCCTCCCTAGTCTGTTCTGTGTCCCCACCCACCTCTCCTCATCCCACAGCACCTTTCCTGTGCAACTGGAGAAGACGCATAGTCTGTCCATTCACCTCTTCCCTTCCCACCTTCCCAGGACACGGTGTTCCCGATGTTGGGGGGGGTCCAGAACCAGGGGTCACCATTTAAGAATAAGGGGTAGGCCATTTAGAACGGAGATGAGGAAAAACTGATTGAGAATGATCAGCCATGAACACAGTGAATGGCGTTGCTGGCTCGAAGGGCTGAATGGCCTACTCCTGCACCTATTGTCTATGGACCCGAACAATCATCTCAGGTGAAGGAACGATTCACTTAACAAAATAGGCGCAATAGTAGGCCATTCGGCCCTTTAAGCCAGTACCATCATTCAATATGACCATCGCTGATCATCCAAAATCAGTACCCAGTTCCTGCTTTTTCCCCAACTCACTTGATTCCGTTAGCCCTATGAGCTAAATCTAACTCTGTCTTGAAAACATCTGGTCTGTTCTTGAACTTTGACGTTTGGAACTTCTTCCAATCCAATGTACTGCATTGGGTGGAGACACAAGGAACATCAGGTAGAGTCTTTAGACTTTAGAGATACAGCACGGAAACAGGCCCTTCAACCCACCGAGTCCATGCCGACCATTGATCACTCCGTACACAAGCACTATCCTACACACTAGGGACAATTTATAATTTTACCGAAGCCAATTAACCTACTAACGCCAGATAGACACAAAAAACTGGAGTTACTCAGCGGGACAGTCAGCATCTCTAGAGAGACGGAATGGGTGACTTTTCGGGTCGAGACTCTTCTTCAGACTTCTTCAGACAGTCTGAAAAAGAGTCTTGACCCGAAAACGTCACTGATTCCTTCTCTCCAGCGATGCTGCCTGTCCCGCTAAATTACTCCAGCTTTTTGTGTCTATCTTCAGTTTAAACCAGCAGCTGCAGTTCTTTCTTACACTTTTAACCTACAAACCTCTATGTCTTCGGAGTGTGGGAGGAAATCCACTGCATGTTTACTATCCAGCTCCTTCCACAGATGCTGCCTGACCAACTGAGTTGCTCCGGCACCTTGTTTACTACATTCAGCGTTCACACTGTGGCCTTGATATCAAAGAAACCGAACACCTTTCTTCAGACTTAAAGTAGAGGGGATGCGGGGGAGACTGAAGGTGAGAAAATCAGGGCTGGCAACAGATGACCAAGGAAGGGTGGCCTGTTATTGGCTGGGGAAGAGGTGATAACTAAGGGATACAAGGATGGGAACAGTGGAACTGGTAGAACAACAAGGGTGGGGGAGGGGGACAGAAAGGGAACACAGGAGTTCCTTGAAATGAGAGAAATCAACGTTCATACCGTTAGGTTGTTGGCTGCCCAAATGAAATATGAGGTGCTGTTCCTCCAATTTTTGGAATTCATAGCCACAGATGGCTGTGGAGGCCGTCAATTGATATTTTCAAGGCAAAGATTGGCAGATTCTTCATTGGTAATGGTGTCAAGGGTTATGGGGAGGAGGCAGGAGAATGGCGTTGAGAGGGAAAGATAGATCACCATGATGAATGGCGGAGTAGACTTGATGGGCCAAATGGCCCAATTCTGCTCTGATAACTTAAGAACCTATGAATTTGCATGTGGCCTCATTCTGACAGTGGGGGAGGCCCAGGACAGAAAGGTCAGCATGGGAATGGGAAGGGGAGTTAAAAAGTTTGGCAACCGGGAGATTGCATAGGCCAAGGTGGGCTGAGCGTGTGTTCAGCGAAGCGATCGCCATGTCTACGCTTGGTCTCGCCGATTTATCGGAACCCACATCGGGAGCACTGGATACAGTGGATGAAATTGGAGGTGGTGCAAATAAACCTCTGCCTTACCAGTAAGGACTGTGGGAGCTCTTACTGCTCCCTGATGCTGGTCTGGTTTTGCTGGGTCCACAGTTCATCGTAGACGTGATTCACAATGGTCCAAGAAGCTGAATTCCAGAAGTGAGGTGAGGAAGGCTGTCCTTGACTTCAAGGAGTGTGACATTGAGAAGCCTTGGAGTGCGTGAACTCAATGAACATCAGAGGGAAAATATTTACACTGTACCTTACACAGAGGAAGACGACTATGATTATTGAAGATCCCATCATCCCAGCCATAGGAGATCACTGGAGGAGTCTCTGAGTTGTTAGCCCACTCTATTCCTGTTTGCTATTAGCCTTTAGACCGTAGAGATGCAGTGTGGAAACAGGCCCTTCAGCCCACCGAGTCCGTGCCGACCAGAGAGCACCCCAAACACCAGCATTATCCTGCACACTAGGGACAATTAACAATTTTTTTACAGAAGCCAATTAACTTACAAACCCTGTGCAGGAAGGAACTGCAGATGCTGGTTTACACCGAAGAGAGACACAAAATGCTGGAGTCACTCAGTAGGTCAGGCAGCATCTCTGGAGAAAAGAAATAGGTGATGTTTCGGGGAGAGGGAAACTAGAGGTACAGAACAAATCAGAACCAGCAGACCTGTACGTCTTTGGAATGTGGGAGGAAACCGGAGCACCCGGAGAAAACCCACGCGGTCACAGTACAAACTCCATACAGACAGCACCCGCGGCCAGGATTGAACCTAGGTCTCTGGCACTATAAGGCAGCATCTCTACCACTGCGCCACTGTGCCACTGTGCCACCCCTGATAAGTTCTCAGCTCCTTCACCACTGCACCCAACGGTTAAATATCTGCCCCCTTATCAAGAAACTACGAACTTCCAATTTTAGACTCTCTTGGCTAAAAGCAAAACAAATTAAGGATTAGATTGTGCGTTCAGAACTTTGAGAGTTTCCAAAGTATTTAAAAACAAAAGTAGTACTTTTGAAGTGTTGTCACAGTTGCTGAATTGCAAAATTATTTTTCTTGCAGCAAGGGGAGCAAAAGCAGCCCCTTAACTCTGAAAACAGAAACCTCTCGTCCAAGTATAACAGGTTCCCTGATGATGTGGGGTGTAATTATCTGCAAACTAAGCACTATACTTATAAAACACATAACATTGCTATTATATTTCAGCCAGGGAAAGCAGTATGGTAGTAGACAACACTACCTTTTATTCAATATTCTCTGTCACAAGCAAAGAAAGGATTGCATTTACAGTATATAACTCAGGATGGAACGCTGAGGCTCTGTAAGGCGCTGGTCAGACTGCATTGGAGTATTGTGAGCAGTTTTGGGCTCCATATCTGAGGAACGATGTGCTGGCGTTGGAGAGGGTCCAGAGGAGGTTTACAAGAATGATCCCAGGAATGATTGGGTTATAGACAATAGACAATAGGTGCAGGAGTAGGCCATTCAGCCCTTCGAGCCAGCACCGCCATTCAATGCGATCATGGCTGATCACTCTCAATCAGTACCCCGTTCCTGCCTTCTCCCCATACCCCCTCACTGCGCTATCCTTAAGAGCTCTATCCAGCTCTCTCTTGAAAGCATCCAACGAACTGGCCTCCACTGCCTTGTGATGAATGTTTGATTGCACTGGGCTTGTACTCGCTGGAGTTTAGAAGGATGAAGGGGACCTCATTGAAACTTAACGAATAGTAAAAGGCTTGGATAGAGTGGATTTGGAGAGGATGTTTCAACCAGTGGGAGAGTCTAGGACCAGAGGCCATAGCCTCAGAATAAAAGGACGTACCTTTAGAAAGGAGATAGGGAGAAATTTCTTTGGTCAGAAGGTGGTGAATCTATGGAATTCATTGCCGCAGAAAGCTGTGGAGGTCAAGTCAGTGGATATTTTGACGGTAGAGATAAATAGATTCTTGATTAGTAACGGTGTCAGAAGTTATGAGGAGAAGGCAGGAGAATGGGGTTAGGAGGGAGAGATGGATCAGTCATGATTGAATGGCAGAGGAGACTTGATGGGCCGAATGGCCTAATTCTACTCTTATCACGTGATCTTATGACCTTATCTCTAATATATTAATTGTTTAAAAGGGAAACTACCCACAGAACATGCATAAAAAGGTGGAGGAAGGTATACATCTTTGATTTGGCTCTGATACTTTCAGTGATTAAAAATGTTTCATCCCCTTTAAGATTGTTTAAGGAACATAAAGTGTATCATTTCAAAGCACACTCAACTAATAACATCATATGGTAAAATAATCAATCTTTGGGATGGTCTCCAAGGTTATTAAACATCCTTGAGTATTAACTGACCAAATAATTTGTTCAACCATTGGGACATATCAACCAAAACCCTGCTGAGGACGTACCATGTTTATAACATAAACTGCGCAATCATTCTTCAATTGGCTACTCTCCTTCATAAATAGTATGTAACATGAGGATTTTTTTTTTAAGCTGAATTTCCAAAGATTAACGTCAAAATGTGAAAGGGGCTATGGTTCATGGAAGAATCCAATACAGGAACAAGCCCTTCAGCCCACAATGTCTGTGCTGAACATGATATGTGAGGTTAAAGTCATCTGTAAACCAGCATCTGCAGTTCCTCATTTCTCGCTTTAAATTAATCGCCTCTGCCTGCATGTGATTCATATCCCTCCGTTCCCTGCATATCCATGCTCCTATCTATAAGCCTCTTAAGTGCTGTGACAGTGAACTAGTAATTCAGAAGCCAGAGATGACTGAAATTGAAGTTAAGGCCCTTCCTAGTTATATGTGAAAGCTTGGAGTTTTTAAAAACAACAAGCAAAAGTTGGATGCCATTTACAGTTCATCCAGTTTGCTGTTGTCAGGGAACATTGGATACTGTTTAAAGGTTCATCGGGTTCACTGTTATCCCAGGGGAAGAAAATTTGGTCATTGCTTGTCAGTGACTTCAGATCCCAGAGCAAAGTGATCGACTCCCAGGCTGCCCTCCAAAAATGGCCGCCCTGGTAAGGATGGGCAATGGACGATGGCATGACTAGTTGTCCCTCCATCCCACAAAAACACATAAAACAAAAGACTAATGCACGACCTGAACCATCACGAAGATATTCTGGCCCTAGATTTGCATTTTTTAAATGAAAAAAAAAAACCTCTTTGGAATCCAGTCTTGTCTAAAGTGCAGCACTAAGCTCAGATAAAACTAAACTAACTTCCAGAAAACTAGCGTGGCGTAATCAATGTAAATAATTGTCTCCATTTAAAACAAAATCTGTTTATTTAACTAGTAATGTCAATTTATTTTCATGAGCTCATGGTGACAAACTAATTATTAATTAAGAGATGTTTCTTAATAAGTTATTAGGTAACAAGTGGTGAAGACATAAAAGGTAAGTACAAAAAAAAAAATCCAGACAGCCATACAGTGAAAATCAGACATTAATTGTATAGCCAGTGGTTATTGGACCTCATTTCTCATAAATACTGCCAGCAGCAAACAAAAAAATACAGATTTAGGAATAACAGTCTGCTTCCAAATGGATTGAATGAGGCTCCAGGGATACTTATAAGTTTGGCATGTATTGTGCATAATGTATTTCACACCTGCATCTATGCCTCATTCTTCATAATCATTCACGTAATTCACATACTCTTTAAAAGGTGCATTTGGAAACACTCCGTGTTGGCTAATTATTCATTTGATTCTTTCCCCTTCCATTCTTCAGCAGGTTATGATGAGGAATTTCATATAGAGTCATAGAGTTATGGTGTCATATATAGCGTGGAAACAGGCCCTTGGGCCCAACTGGACCATGCCAAGCAACATGCCCCATCTACACTAGTCCCACCTGCCTGCTTTTGGCCCATCTATATACTAAAACTCTCGTTTGTTTGTTCCGGAACTACAGCCAAAACGGGACACGATAGCGTGACAATTTTAGGCCCACCTTAGTCACCATCGTCCCTTTGGTAGTGTAGTGTAGTCCCTTTGGTGCTAATGGAAGAAGTTTAATTGAAATCGGTGTTATATTTTGATTCACATTTTAAAGTTTAAATCTATCTCCTAGAGACGGAGGGGGTGGAGGGAAGGGGTTGGGAGAGAGGATAAGGGGGGTTGAGGGGGATGGAGTAGAGGGGAGGGGAAGGGGGATGGGGAAGGGGGGAGGGGGAGGAGTGGAGGGTGGGGGGAGGTGAGGGGGGTTGGACGGGGGGGGGGGGGGGGGGGAGATGGGGAGGGGGGGGGAGGAGAGGGTGCTGCACCAACGCAGGAGAGGTTTGGGCCCAACAGGTCCACTTGGTTTAGTATTCCTCTAAAACTACCCGATCCGTGTACCTAAATATTTCTTAATCGTTGCGATAGTATATGCCTCAACTACCTCATCCGGCAGCTTGTTCCAAATGCCCACCGCCCTTCGTGTAAAAGGTTACCCCTCAGGATCCCATTAAATCATTCCCACCCAACCTTAAACCTATTGTATGTCCTCTGATTCTTGATTCCCCTACTCTGGTGCGTTTACTCAATCTATTCCTCTCATGATTTTGCACACTTCTATAAGATCACCCCTCATCCTCCTGTGCTCCAAGGAATGAAGTCCTAGCCTGCTCAACCTCTCAGTCCCTTGAGTCCGTGCAACATCCTGGTAAATCTTCTCTGCACCCTTTCCAGCTTGATAACTTTTTTCCTATAACATGGTGACCAAAACATAGCTTCTGAAACAGATTGCCATTTGAGGGATTTTGCTGTGCATAACAGGTGACGTTTTGGGTCAAGGCCCTTCTTCAGACTATGTTGGACTATGTCTGAAGAAGGGTCTCGACCCGAAACGACAACTATTCCTTTTCTCCAGAGATGCTGCCTGACTCGCTGAGTTACTTCAACATTTTGCGTCTATATTCAGTGTTAAACCAGCATCTGCAGTTCCTTCCTTAACCAGTTGGCGGATTTTTTTGATTGCTTTGATTCAAGAACTGTGCTCAAGACAAAAACCTTTGCCTTATCACTCCAAGACACAACATATAACAAATCGTTACAGCAGCAAATTAAAAATCTGCTTAAACGTCTCTGAATTATGGACACGTTATGCATGCTGTACAATAATATTATGCAGATGTTTCAGGACATAAGGTTAAGTACTTTTTCCATGACTGTAGTGTTAGTTATCAATTCAGTTCACAGCCTGAACTGTATGTTGCTAATCATGTTCATGTGCTAATTAGCTGCCTTCAGTTACTAAACCCACAGAATACTTTAAAACAGTACTTCGTTAAATTTAACATTGAAACTGGATACATGGCACAGCAGTGCAGTGGTAGAGTTGCTGCCTTGCAGCGCCAGAGACCCAGGTTTGATCCTGACTACGGGTACTGTCTGTACAGAGTTTGTATGTTCTCCCTGTTACTGCGTGGGTTTTCTCTGGGTGCTCTGGTTTCTTCCCACATTGCAAAGACATGCAGGTTTGTAGGTAAATTGGCCTTGGTACATTGTCTCTCTTGTTAAGGGTGGAACTAGTGTGTATGGGTGATCGCTGGTCAGTGTGGAAGCGCGGGCCAAGGGGTATGTTTCCACGTTTTATCTCTTAAACCAAACTAAACTAAACTAAACCAAAATAAATTAAACTAAAGGAAGACACAAAACGATGGAGTAACTCAGCGGGACAGGCGGCATCTTTAGAGAGAAGGAATGGGTGACGTTTCAGGTCGAGACCCTTCTTCAGACTGAACTAAACTAAATGAGCTAGGAAAGTGTAGACATCCTCCACATGTATAACGGTCCTTTTGTCCATTGTAAAATACTTTTTCTAGATTATTATTTACATTGAAACAATGAAATCTGTGACAGACAACTGATGTTTTTACTGAATGGCGTTTATAAAGATAAAAATGCACAGTTTTAGAAGGCACTGTGACTTGAAAGGAAGGAACTATTAAATATTTCTGCAGCAGTTCCGATAGCGAGCTGCTTCAAGGATTTTTCACTCAGGATATAATTCTTTTATCTTTTGTTTTTACCATTGCTGTAACAACAAGCCAGTGGTATTCCAAAGCAAGTTTCAGTCTGAACAGGTTGGATCTGGCTAGGGGTGGGAAGTAAGCACAGTAATCCCAGAGCCAAGTCTATGAATAAAGAGAAAGATATAAGTGGTGTTGTAACTCAGCGGGTTAGGCAGCATCTCTGGAGAACAAGGATAAGTGACGTTTTGAGTTGTGAGCCTTCTTGACACTGATTGTGGTGGTGGGAGGGGGGGGGGGGGGGAGAATGCTAGAAGAGAGGAAGGGCAAGTAGGAAATATGTTGTCAAGCTGGAAAGGGTGCAGAGAAGATTAACGAGGATGGTCATGGAGTCATAGAGACAGACAGCATGGAAACATGCCCCTGGGCCCAACTTGCCCACACTGACCAACGTGTCCCATCCACACGTCCCACTTGCCTGCGCTTGGCCCATAACCCTCTAAACCTGTCCTGTTCATGTACCTGCCTAATTGCTTCTTGAATGTTGCAATAGTCCCTGCCTCAGCTACCTCCTCTGGCAGCTCGTTCCATACACCCACCACCCTTTGTGTAAAGTCATAATGTCATAAATGATAGGAGCAGAATTAGGTCAGTCGGCCTATCAAGTCTACTTGGCCATTCCATCATGGCTGATCTATCTCTCCCTCCTAACCCCATTCTCCTGCCTTCTTCCCATATCCCCTGACATCCATTCTAATCAAGAATCAATTTATCTCTGCCTTAAAAATCTCCATTGATTTGGCCTACACAGCCTTCTGTGGCAAAGAATTCCACAGATTCGCCACCCTCTGACTAAAGAAATTCCTCCTCGCCTTCCTAAAGGAACGTCCTTTAATTCTGAGACTATGACCTCTAGTCCTAGACCCCCCCCCCCAATTAGTGGAATCATCCTCTCTACATCCACTCTATCCAAACCTTTCACTAATCTGTATGTTTCAATGAGGTCCCCTCTCATTCTTGTAAACTACAGCGAGTACAGGCCCAGGCAAACACTCATCATATGTTAACCCACTCATTCCTGGGATCATTCTTGAAAACCTGTTCTGGACCCTCTCCAGAGCTAGCATATCCATCCTCAGGTATGGTGCCCAACATTGGTCACAATACTCCACGAGCAGCCTGACCAGCGCCTTATACAGCCTCAGCATTAGATCCCTGTTTTTGTATACAACCCCTCTTAAAGTAAATGTTAGCATTGCATTTGCTTCCTTTACTACCGATTCGACTTGCTGATGAACTTTTTGGGAATCTTGCACCAGCACTCCCAAAACCCTTTGCATCTCCGATTTCTGGATTCTCTCCCCATTTAGAAAATAATCTGTGCCTTTATTCCTACTATCAAAATGCATGACTTCACACTTTACTACACTATATTCCATCTGCCACTTCTCTGCCCAGTCTCCCAACCTTGTCCAAATCCTTCTGCAGAGTTCCAGCTTTCTCTACACTACCTGCCCCTCCACCTATTTTCGTATCATCTGCAAACTTGGCCACAAAGCCTTCAATCCCCTCGTCCAAATCATTAATATACAGCTATTCCCCTCAGATTCCTATAAAATCTCTCCCCTTTCACCCTATGCCCTCTGGTTCTCGATTCCCCTCCACTGGGCAAGAGACTTTGTGCGTCTTCCCTATCTATTCCTCTCATGATTTTGTACACCTCTATAAGATCACCCATCATCCTCCTGTGCTCCAGGGAATAGAATCCCAGCCTGCTCAACCTCTGCCTATAGCTCAGGACTCAAGGGCCTGAGCTATAGGAAGAGGTTGGGCAGGCTAGGACTCTATTCCTTGGAGCGCAGGAGGATGAGGGGTGATCTTACACAAAATTATGAGAGGAACAGATCGGGTATTTTCTCTTGCCCAGAGTAGGGGAACTGAGAACCAAAGGACATAAGTTTAAAGTGAGGGGGGGAAAGATTTAATAGGAACCCGAGGGGTAACATTTTTACACAAAGGGTGGTGAGTGTATGGAACGAGGTGCCGGAGGAGGTAGTTGAGGCAAGTACAATCGCAACGTTCAAGAAACATTCAGACAGGTACATGGATAGCATAGGTTTGGAGGGATATGGGCCAAACGCAGGCAGGTGGGACTAGTGTAGATGGGTCATGTTAGTCAGTATGGGCAAGTTGGGCCGAAGGGCCTGTTTGCATGCTGTATGACTCTAAGACTCTATGGCTAGGTACTAGGTGGATCCAGGTTGGGTGGGGGGGGGGTCGATTAGCAGATCAATAGAGGAGGGAGATTGTTTGAGAGTTAGTTACCCAAAATTAGAGAAATTCAATTCAATTCATACCATTGGGTTGTCAGCTGCCCAAGCGGAATGCACAGAGGTGTGTGTGTGTGTGTGCGTGTGCGTGCGTGTGTGTGTGTGTTCCAGTCATGGAGGAGGCCTCGGACAGAAGCCAAGTCAATAAATGACTTTAAGACGGAGATTGACAGATTGTTGATTAGTAAGGGTGTCAGGAGTTTTGGGGAGAAAGGTCGAGAATGTGGTGGAGACGGAAAGAAAGCTCAGCCATGATTATTATTGAATGGCGGAGTAGACTTGATGGGCCGAATGGCCTAATTCTGCTCCTATAAATTATAAATCTATAAACGTATAAACTCTGCTATCTAGACCTGTTTATTCCCTCTTTCTACGTAGAATGTAGAACAGTCCAGCGCAAGGACAGGCCCTTGAGCCCGCAATGTCTGTGTAAACCTGTTACAAGACCATCTGTTCTCTACCTGTATATATTCCATGTCCCTGCAATCCCTGTACATCCATGTGCCCTTCCAGATGTCTTTAAAATGCCACTATCTCACAACCACCCTCCACAGCCCACTCCAGGCATCCACCACTAATTAATATTAATATTTGGGGGGGGGGGGGGGGTTGGGAGGGTAAACAGAGAATGACCCGTTACATTCAGCACACCACAATGTGGTGGAGAAACTCAACGGGTCAGGCAGCATCTGTGAGGAAGTGGACAGACAACGTTTCAGGTCGGGGCCCTTCTTCAGACCATGTATCCCAATCTGAAACACTGTCAGTCTATTCCTTCCGCAGATGCTGCCAAACCGACTGAGTTACTCCAGCACTTTTGTGCATTGCTCAAAATTCTAGCATATGCACTTTCTTGCATCTCTGTCTTACATTCATCAAAGTTGCGTGTCATTTACAAAGTTAGCATTACAACCCATTAGCAACGTCCCTTAACAAAGTTGCTGCCAGGACTTTTATAAGGATGTTGCCAGGACTTTGAGAGGATGAATGTAGGGAGAGACTGGGCAGGCTAGCACTTCCTTGGAGTGCTGTGGGGGGGCTGTGGGGGTAATCTTATAGAGGTGTATACAATCATGAGGGGTGAATCATAGGGTGTATGAACATTGTCTTTCACCCAGGGTAGGGTAATCGAAAACCAAGGGACTTAGGTTTAAGATGAGAGAGCAAAGATTTAACACAAACCTGAGGAGCAACTGTTTCCACTCAGAGGCTGATGGGTATATGGAATGAGCTGCCAAAGGAAGTAAGAAAAGACACAAAATGCTGGAGTAACTCTGGGTCAGACAGCATCTCTGGAGAACATGTTTTGGTGGCATTTCAGGGTGGGACCCTTCCACAGTCAGTAAAAGCCCCCAACCTGAAAAGACTCCTACTGATATTCTCCAAGGATGCTGCCTGACCCGTTGAGCTATTCCAGCACTTTTGAGTGTTTTTTTTTGTAAACCAGCATCTGCTGTACCTTGTTTCTGCCAAAGGAGGTAGTTGAGGCAGGTACTATAACAGCACTTAAAAGACACTTGGACAGGTACATGGATAGAAAAGGTTTCGAGTGATATCGACCAAACACTGGCAGGTGAGACTTGTGTATATGGAGCATCTTGGGCAGCATGGGCAAATTGTGTTTCCGTTCTGTGTGATGTTACGACTTTTCGATATGTACCTTCAGTCCGACCAATGTGATTTGGGTTAGGGTTGCCATTAGAGTCAACCACATTAAGTTGGTCTGATGTTACATATAGACAATTCACCCATTCTTTTTCTCCAGAGAAGCTACCTGACCCGCTGAGTCACTCCATCTTTTCGTGTCCTTCTTTGGTTTAAACCAGCATCTGCAGTTCCTTCCTACAGGTTTGTAGGTTAATTGGCTTCTGTAAATTGTCCGTATTGTGTTGGATAGAACTAATGCACGGGTAATCGATGGTTGGCGCGTACTCGGTGGGCCGAAGGGCCTGTTTCCGCGCTGTGTCACTGGAGGTATCTGGAAGTCTGAAGAAGGGTGTCGACCCGAAACGTCACCTATTCCTTTTCTCCAGAGATGCTGCCTGTCCCGCTGAGTTACTCCATCTTTTTGTGTCTACATTAAATAAGGAGTTTAACTCAGCAACAGACAAAGGAATGGCATTAGGTTCCCATCTCAGAGTGGTGTTGTGACCTTGAGATGAACTGGGAGGTTATTGTTTGCTCTGCACCTGGTGTCCTTGTCCTTCCGGAGATTGTGCGTTGGTGAGATACAGTCAGAGTGAGGACAACTCGCACAATGCATGTTGTGTGTGCTTCACATGGTGTAGCCACACTGTGCTAATGATAGAGGAACACATATTTAATGTAGTCTTTGTCATTTCAAGTTCTCCTTGTCTTGGATTGTGACCAAGTGATTTGATTATTTAGCGTGTTTACACAACTGAGATTGGCAAGACATAATGGCTCCTTTCATTGGTTTCAAAGAGTTCTCACCTACGAACGAACAGCAAGTACTATAGTGCTTGCGATTTTGCGATATACACAGACTGGTGCCCACACCTTGCTGCACCAAGACAGAAAATCTTTAAACTTTTCTTTAAAATTCCTTAACACTGGGCCTGTACTCGCTGGAGTTTAGAAGGATAAGGGGGGGGGGGGGGACCTCATTGAAAATAGTGAAAGGCCTGGATAAAGTGGATGTGGAGGGGATGTTTCCACTAGTGGGAGAGTCTAGGACCAGAGAGTACATCCTCAGAATAAAAGAACGTACCTTTCGAAAGGAGATCAGGAGGAATTTCTTTCGTCAGAGGCTGATGAATCTGTGGAATTCATTTCCACCGACGGCTGTGGGGGCCAAGTTAATGGATATTTTTAAGGCAGAGATTGACAGATTCTTGATTAGTACGGATGTCAGGGATTATGGGGAGAAGGCAGGAGAATGGGGTTGAGAGGGAAAGATAGATCTTGATTGAATGGCAGAGTAGATGATGGACCAAATGGCCTAATTCTGCTCCTATAATGTATGAACGTATGAATTAAGTACAAAAATCACCAGCAGTTTGCCCTGGTCCAAATGCGTTGATGTTATGGCCAAGAAAGCACACCAATGCCTTTACTTCGTCAGAAGTCAAAGGGAAATCAACATAACTCCAATGACAGACACAAAGTGCTGGAATAACTCAACAGACCAGGCTGCATCTCTGGAGAACGTGGATAGGTGAAGTTTTGGGTCGGAACCCTTCTTCTGACTCTCGACCCAAAATATCACCTATCCTTCTTCTCCCAAGATGCTGCCCGGTACATTGAGCTCCACAAGCTCTTTGTGTCTTTCGTTGGTAATCCAGCTTTTGCAGTTCCTTGTTTCTACATGTTCTCCAATTACTTTGTGGGCTGAATGGCTTGTTCCTGCGCTGTACTGTTCTATGTTCGGCGGCACGGCGGTAGAGTTGCTGCCTTACAGCGAATGCAGCGCCGGAGATTCAGGTTCGATCCTGACTACGGGCACCGTCTCTACGGAGTTTGTACGTTCTCCCCGTGACCTGCGTGGGTTTTCTCCGAGATCTTCGGTTTCCTCCCACACTCCAAAGACGTACAGGTATGTAGCTTAATTGACTGGGTAAATGTAAAAATTGTCCCTAGTGTGTGTAGGATAGTGTTAATGTGTAGAGTTAATGTGCGGGGATCGCGGACTCGGTGGGCCGAAGGGCCTGTTTCCGCGCTGTATCTCTAAATATATTTTTTGAAAGAATAAAATGTTCTAACACCGGAAAGGAGTATTGTCCAAAGAGGCCACATCAGCCTTATTGAGCATCGATGAGAAAAGCTGACTTGCTTGCGGAAACGGCCGCAGGCCACGGCAGTAGCAAATTGTTACCTGGACTACAGAGACACGCAACTCAGAAATAAAGCAGTGGCCATAAAGAACTGCGTACGTAAGTGTGAGTTTACATAAATCACCCTTTACATAAATCTGTACAGCTTCTCTTCATTATCCTTTGGAGAATGAGCAAAAGCTGAGGTGACATTAGACCCTAGATAGACACAAAATGCTGGAGTAACTCAGCGGGACAGGCAGCATCTCCGGGTAGAAGGAATGGGTGACATTCTTCAGTCTGAAGAAGGGTCTCGACCCGAAATGTCACCCATTCCTTCTATCCAGAGATGCTGCCTGTCCCGCTGAGACGAGTTACTCCATCATTTTGTGTCTATCTTCGGTTAAACCAGCATCTGCAGTTCCTTCCCGCATGTTACATTAGACCCTCATGGGTATTCCTTGCACTTGCTTCCCACAGTAACATCGTTGGTCATCTGGATACATCGCAGAGGCCCTGCATTCTACACTTTAGCCCACTTTGACATTTTTTCACAGTTTCAAATAAAATCCCAGTTATGTAAGCAGGACGTTCCCTTTAATAACTTTTGTTTTAGAAAGGTTTCGTAACCATGGTGCTGGAGTGGTGATCTAAAGAGAGTGAAGTCATTGTAACATATCATGATCTTGACGCCCAACAAGCCAACGCACATTCCTGTTTACAAACCTAGTAAAGTGCCATGGAAATGTTACACCAGCCGGCACCGCTCTTTAATAAAGATTTACATCTGCCATTATACTGGAGCTACTCTTACCCTTTATATCCCTCGTCACTATCAGACAAATTAGAATTCGCAAGCTCTGAGCGATAATAACCTTGACTCATATGGCGACCCTCTCGATTGAAAGTGAAGGCTTTTGGGCTCAAGTCCTATTCCAAACTACAGTACATGCTTTCTCCTGGTGGTTCAGCTAAGGTTTAGGGTGGCAGAGTTGCACAATGGCAGAGTTGCTGCCTCACAGCGCCGGAGACCCGGGTTCGGATGCTGACTACAGAGTGCTGTCTGTGCGGAGTTTGTACGTTCTACCTGTGACTGCGTGGGTTTACTCCGGGTGCTCCGGTTTCCTCCCACATTAAAAGGCGCGCAGGTTTGTAAGTTGACACAAAAAGCTGGAGGTCAGCAGGTCAGGCAGCATCTCAGGAGAAAAGGAATGGGTGACGTTTCGGGTTGAGACCTTTCTTCAGATAGAGTCGGGGAAAGGGAATCGAGAAATATAGATGGTGATGGAGAGATATAGAACAAATTAATGAAAGATATGCAAAATGCACCAATGATCAAGAAAAGGTGGAGCCCACAATGGTCCATTGTTGGCCGTGGGGTGAGTGATGACGAGTTATACAGATAGTGAAACTCAACAGGACGACAGTGAAACTAGTATGATGACTAGGGTTGGGGAGGGACGGAGAGAGAGGGGATGCAAGGGTTATTTGAAGTTACGGAAATCAATATTCATACCACTGGGTTGTAAGCTACCTAAGCTAAATATAAGGTGCTGTTCCTCCAATTTGCGTTTGTCCTCACTCTGACAGTGGAGGAAGCCCAGGACAGAAAGGTCGGTGTGGGAATGGGAAGGGGAGTTAAAGTGTTTGGCAATTGGGAGATCGTGTAGGCCATGGTGGACCCTTCGCTCTGAAGGGTACTAATACTTATAACAGATATAACTTACTTTCGTGACAAGCTTAGGACTGTAGAAGGGATAAACTCAATACAATTGCATCAAATAGACACATATAATATTGTAGGACACAAAGTGCTGGAGTAACTCAGAACATCTTCTCCATCACCCCACCATAATCAGTCTGAAGAAGGATCTCAATAGACAATAGACAATAGGTGCAGGAGTAGGCCATTCGGCCCTTCGAGCCAGCACCGCCATTCAATGTGATCATGGCTGATCATTCTCAATCAGTACCCAGTTCCTACTTTCTCCCCATACCCCCTGACTCCGCTATCCTTAAGAGCACTATCTAGCTCTCTCTTGAATGTATTCAGAGAATTGGCCTCCACTGCCCTCTGAGGCAGAGAATTCCACAGATTCACAACTCTCTGACTAAAAAAGTTTTTCCTCATCTCAGTTCTAAATGGCCTACCCCTTATTCTTAAACTGTGGCCCCTGGTTCTGGACTCCCCCAACATTGGGAACATGTTTCCTGCCTCTAACATGTCCAACCCCTTAATAATCTTATACGTTTCGATAAGATCCCCTCTCATCCTTCTAAATTCTAGTGTATACAAACCTAGTCGCTCCAGTCTTTCAACATATGACAGTCCCGCCATTCCGGGAATTAACCTAGTAAACCTACGCTGCACGCCCTCAATAGCAAGAATATCCTTCCTCAAATTTGGAGACCAAAACTGCACACAGTACTCCAGGTGCGGTCTCACTAGGGCCCTGTACAACTGTAAATCTCAATCCCAATCGTCACCCATCCATGTTCTCCAGAGATGCTGCTGGACCTGCTGAGTTACTCTAGCACTTTGTGTACTTTAGTGTATTAACCAGCATCTGTAGTTCATTATTTCTACAGATAATTTTGTTTTTGGCTGATAAGCAGTATTCACTGCACTAAATAACTAATAAAACCTTCGTCCAAAGCAAACTTATTTATTCTTAGCCCAAAGCTCAAAAATTCACCAGAAGTATCTGAAAGGGTTCTTTACAGAAATCTTACAGGGGTTTAAAAAGTTTAATTGGTCTTGCCACGGAACCAAACATGCTGCTACACTTTTTGTGGTGCTTGCAAGTCAAGCAACCAAAAACTGCCAATATGGATCTTGTATTCCAATTACTGCTTCCCATCCAAAATACTTAACAATTTATGAACAGTTTTCCAGATGTGGACGCAGCACGACATTTCCTTTCTCTCTGGGTGCCTTTCTATGAAAGAACTGATCACTAAAACTCCCTAAAATAAATTAGTCACGGTAGGGTTAGCCCAGACTATTGTTCCCACTCTTGGCCTCTGCAGTCTTCAGACTTTCCTTTAGGCTTTAGAGATATAGTGCGGAAACAGGCCCTTCAGCCCACTGAGTCCGTGCTGACCAGCGATCCCCGTCCGCTAACACTATTGTACACACCAGAGGCAATTTACAATTTTACCGAAGCCAATTAACCTACAAACTTGTATGTCTTTGGAATGTGGGAGGAAACCGGAACACCCGGGAAAACCCAAGCAGATCACGGGGAGAACGTGCAAACTCCGTACAAACAGCACCCGTAACAGGATTGAACCCGGGTCTCTGCCACTGGAAGGCAGCAACTCGACAGTCGCGCCACTGTGCCGCACACGCTAACGTTCCCCGAAACTGCGCTGCCTACATTCTCATCACATCCCTCCAGTTTCTGTCACCAACCTAAAAGCCAGGGACAATTTACAGCCACCCACTATAACTCCCTTTTGATGTAGCTCCCCAAAGCTGTGCTTAGTTTAGTGATACAGCGCGGAAACAGGCCCTTCGGCCCACTGAGTCCGCACCGTCCAGTGATCCCCGCACACTTAAACAATGCTACACACACCAGGGACCATTTACAACTATACCAAGCCAATTAACCTACAAACCTGTACGTCTTTGGACTGTAGGAGGAAACTGGAGTTCCTGGGGAAAACACACACGGTGTGTGGGAGAGTGTGCAAACTCCGTACAGACAGCACCCAAGGTCAGGATCAAACCCAGGTCTCTGGCGCTGTAAGGCAGCAACTCTACCGCTACTCCACCCTATGCCTTCCACCTGTGGAGGTTATCATAATTTTATTTTAGTTAATGTACAGCCACTGTTTTTAAGGGGATTTGGAAATTAACCTCCACTGAGGTCGCATCACTCATATGGGTAATTAAAGCCCAGTTTCTAACAAAATCTCTGCAGTCTGTTGACAGCAGCAGGTCAGACACGTCATAATTTTAATTACTACCCATTTTCTTTATAACTATGAAACCACCTGTGGGTTGTGAGGAGCTCCTGGTGTATTTAGACTAGCACCACATGCTGACAACTTAACTGACTAAAGTATAGGGAGGCAGCTAGAACAATTAAACAGTGTCTAGGAAGAGGAGACAACTCACATTAGTGAACTATAACTTTAAATTGTCATGCTGGCTCATAAATTAGGACCACAGTGTTGACTTTTATCACATTTTCTTGCGGGTGGGTCTTCTTTTGTTGGCGTCTTACAATCATTATGACATTTTGATGTCAAACAGACAAAAGGATTTTAAAATGGCTGGTTCCTGACTAATGACTGGTTTAATAAAGTGAGCACTGTGCCAAGGGAACTGTGTTGTAACTTGTTTATGTCTGCTCAACAAGAATGAGCAATGTTCTGTGTGTGTGTGTGTGTGTGTGTGTGTGTGTGTGTGTGTGTGTGTGTGTGTGTGTGTGTGTGTGTGTGTGTGTGTGTGTGTGTGTGTGTGTGTGTGTGTGCGCGTCTGCCTGTGCATGCTTGTGCGCGTGCATGCTTGTGCATGTTTGAGTGCGTGTGTGTTTGTGTGTATATGTGTATTTGCGCACTTGTATGTGTATGCATGTGTTTGTGTGTGTGTGTATGTGTTTCTGTGTGTATGTGTGTTTGCACTTGTGTGTGTGTGTATATGTGTGTGTGTGTGTGTGCATGTGTGTGTTGATTGTAATCATGTATAGTCTGTTCTTTGACTGGACTGCATTTAAAACAAAAGCTTTTCACTGTACCACAGTACACATGACAACAATAAACTAAACTCTTCATCAATATCAACCCCTTGAGTGTTATCCTACATAAAATTCAGTTCATTCAATATTCTGCCCCTTGTATTCTGCTATCCAAGGACCAATCCATTTGTTTTTCCTGCTATCATTCAGTATTCGATACGATACAACTTTCTTCATCCCCGGAGGGGACAGTCACAACACACAAGATACACAAAAACTTGAAATTAAAATTGAAAACAAAAAGCATGTGTTTAGATTCTTTGTCCTTTGGTTTACAAACCTCTTTCTCCATTCATCTTCTGAAAACTTCTTCAGTTTTGGATGCATGGTGCTCAAGCCTGACTTCTTCTCTATCCCTTCAGCCACATCATCTGCTTTCACCTAAGGCCATACAGCCCATAATGTATATACTAGCCCAAAGTTAGAGTTGTACAGGTTATGCCCCCTTCTTTGTGCCAACTCCATAGCCTTCGAGGTAACGGTTCTTCCAATGGTCATTGAGGTATCTTGTAACTGTGATGAGGATTTCTGGGTTCACCTAATTTTCAGGCAGTGAGCTCAAGATGTCTTCACCCACACTCTGGGTGAAGACATTTTTCTTCAACTTTCCACTAACCTCACTACAAATGGGGCAACAGTGCCAGAGCTGCTGAGTTGCTGCCTTACAGCCCCAGTAAAATCATGTAGCAGAACTCAACAAGGCAATACACAAGTGCCGCCTCATTTTGGTGGTGACAAAATTATAAAAATTCACCAAACATTCCTATCTACAGCCTGCCACCACCGCCCCCCCCCCCCCCCGTCAAGTCCCCCCTTTATTCACGAGCCCCCCACTGCCGGGTTCCCACTTCACTCTCCGGCGCCCCTCCTCACTCTCCGACAGACCACCCTCATAGATGTGGAGAGGATGTTTCCTTTTGTGACAGGCAGTCGAACCAGGGTCAACTGTTCAGAACACCAGAGGATTTCTATGTAAAACAGAATCAAGGCAAAATGTCTTCAGAGATCATGAGTCTTCAGAACTCTCTTCCCCAAAGGTGGAAGCAGAGTCTTGCAATATTTTTAAGGCATTGGGAGATAGATAGTTTGTTGGACAAGGGGATGACTGTGGGAGGCAGGAATGTGTGGTTGTGTGTGTACAGTCAGATCAGCCATGAGTTCAATGACAACATAGACGCAAGGATTCGAGTAGCCCCCCACACCTGCACCTAATCCGTACATTGGCTTGTAAAGTTCACTGGTTCTTTATTATAGCATGTACCGAGGTTCAGTGAAATTTGTTTTTGCACACAGATCAGTAAATTATCACTTTACATAAGGACAATCCCAGATTAAGTACAAGGTGTATAGAAATACCAAATACAAGAGTTGTCAAGCTTTGGCACCATTTCCAAAGTCAAGTACAGCTGGCCACAAAGGCCCATTGCCCTGGCGGCGTTGTAGGGTTGGCCTGGCCAAGCGAAGCTGTAGGCGTCTGCCACCTCTCCATGCGCTGCAGGTCGCGTACAGTCCGCGCGGTTGTCCTCCTGGACTGGCGCCTGATCCAGGCAAGCCCAGGCTGCTGCAGGGCCTACAGCCATCGACTCGATGTGGATCTGGATCATCCAGTGAACCATCCTCCCTCTCCTCACCCAGCCACCTTCAGCCTCAGTGCTCCAGGGGCACCTCCCGCAGCAGACCTTGAGGGCGCGGAACGTAAGACCCCTGGTTCCTCTTGCCGGCCCTTTGTCCAGCGTCCACCGCCGTTGTCGACACCCTCCTGTTCTCCGGTCCTTGCGGCCGGGCTCGGCGGCTTCCCTCCGGCGCGGCCTGAAATAGGCCGCGGGATTTTCTCCGCCCAGCGGGGGCTTCAATGTCGGGAGCCCCGACCGCCCCGACGTGGCAACTACAACAGCCTGACCGTGGGAGAAGACGGCAGGGAAGAGAAAAAGACATTCTGGCTTTCCATCACAATGAGGAGGGACTGGAGGAGACTCACTGTGATGGATGTTTCTTTTGTTTGGTGTTAGTTTATGATTGTATGTGTTATTGCATTTTTATTGATTATTCTTATTGGTCTTATTGTTGAACTGTGGGTAATTTTTCATTTCACTGCACATTTATGTGTATGTGACAAATAAATGACTATTGACTATTGACTCATTGGGGCAGGTTTACCGGTGCCGTGGTGGGCGAGCATGATGGTCGGCCACCCGGTACAATGGTCTGGTGCTCTTGACCTTGACCTTGCTTGCAAACACCATCACCAGACTATAGGAAGGATGCGCTAGAGAGGGTGCAGAAATTGCCTCTCGAGTGTTGGGGGTGGATGCAAATGTGGGATATCATGGAACTAGTGTGAATGGTTGATCGATGGTCGGCATGGACTCGGTGGGCGGAAAGGCTGTTTCGATTATCTCTAAACTAAATTAAACTGCACCCCAAATGTGGCCCAGCCAAAGTCCATTTGAGCTGACCTCCTGACTCTTCCACTCAATGTCTCAACCAACGAAGGCAAGTATACCATGGTCCTAGTGGCAACAAGGAGCATGGAGAACCATGAATGACAACTGGTTTAAGAGAGTTATAAAGAGTACTTAACAGAATGCAAGAAGCATAAAATCCATGCAGAGCCTTTCTCATGAATATATTTCAAGCAGTTGTTTTTCCAGCCACTTTATAAAATACTCTTAAATTTTCTCCAACAACTAAAAGAACATGATTACCTTTTTTTTTTAGCTCTACTGATTTATTGGGGGTAATAAATAATATTTGGAATCAGTTACATTTAACCAGCAGGACTTGGGGATTTTTTTTCTCTCTTTGTGTTTTGGAAAAGTTCCCAGAGTAAAATAAACGTTTCTGTGAAGTGCATGGGTGGGGAAGGATTTATTGCAAGGAACAAATGTTTCAAATTTGTTTTGCAAAGGATTTGCGATCGTGCGACAGGACTTTGTAACCTGCACTGGGGCCTGATGTACTGAGTAAGAGCTGGGAAGGAAAGCAGAGCATTCGGGGAGCGTCCTGCCTTGATTTAAGGCCAGTGCTAACATACTGTTTTGCCTCTGTGCCAGCAACGCTTGTAAAAATCAATTCACCGGGAGAGAAAAAAAAATAGACGCAAAGTGCTGGAGTAACTCAACAGTTCCTCGTGTCTCCACATCTCTCATCGACGCACTTTTGCAGCTCTACTGTCAAGGAGACAGAAGATGTCTCAACAGAAACAACTGAGCAAAAGCCTTCCTGAGGGGGAAAATGGGAGGGAGGAGAGTCAAAAGTAGGAGATAGACATGGAACATAGAACAGAATGTAGAACATAGAACAGTACAGCACAGGAACAGGCCCTTCAGCCCACGATGTTTGTGCCAAACCTGATGCCACGTTAAACTGGTCTCATCTGCCTGTACACGGTCTATATCCCTCTATTCAGTGGGCCTGTTCCCACACTGTATCTCTAAACTAAACCTGCTTTGAGTTTTCCAGCATAGAGAAAACCTGCTGAGTATTTCCAATGTTGTTCCACTTTAATTTCAGATTTCCAACATCCACCAGTTTTTGGCTTCATGGCACCCCTGTTCCTCATTCATGTCTTGAACTCTGAGACGAACTGGTTCCAAGCTTCATGCTTTAGTGACTTGGGCCAACTCAGCAACTCCTTGTCTGCATCATGGAACCAACACCAATCGCAACTGAAGCCAAAACAGCATCCACGATTGAAGATAATTGCTTACTTATGCATAAAATATGCCTTCAGCTGTTTACACTGATTGCAAAGTGCTCTTCAAGTCATCTCCGCCTGTGCTGGGCATCGGCCACTCATAGTGATGTTTGCAACTCCGGTAGTTTACTTTAGTTTATAGAGATACAGTGCGGAAACAGGCCCTTTGGCCCACAGAGTCCACGCTGACTAGCGATCCCCACACACTAGCACTATCCTACACACGAGGAACATTTTATAATTTTTCCCAATGCCAATTAACCTACAAAGCTGTACGTCTTTGGAGTGTGGGAGGAAACCAGAGTACCCGGAGAAAGCCCACACAGTCACAGGGAGAATGTGCAAACTCCATACAGACAGCACCCGGAGTCAGGGTAGAACCCGGGTCTCTGGCGCTGTAAGGCAGAAACTCTACCTCTGTGCCACCCAATACAGCAGGGAAAAAAGTCTTTTTTTTCTGAGTACACCCCTCAAACTTGAGCCATTCAACAGGCAGGAAATGCCTCCGAGATGTCCTGATGCCAAGTCCTGACACTGCCAACAGATGTGGACAATGCTCTGGAGAGATGCCCTCAGCTCTCCCCTGTAGGGAAAAGACAGACTGCTGACTTCCACATTCTGCCTAATTTTAGGCATACATCAGTATTTTATTGCTGCAAGCCAGGATACACAGGAGCTGGCACAAGAGGTGCAGTGAGGTTGCTCGATCTAATTGGCACGTTTGCGCGGCACACACTGGTGCAGCTGGTGGAGCTGCTGCCTCACAGCGTCAGAGGCCCGGGCTCGATCCTGACCACGGCCGCTGGTCTGTGCAGAGTTTGCATGTTGTCCCTGTGAATGCCTGGATTACCTGCTCCGTCCGGTTTCCTCCAACGTCCCAAAGACATGTGGGGTTGCAGGTGAAATTGGCCTCTGCAAATTGCCCCTGGCGTGTGGGGGGTGGATGCAAAAGTGGGATAACATAGAGCTAGTGTGAACGGGTGATCAGTGGCTGGCATGGGCCCGGTGGGCTGAAGGACCTCTTCCCACGCTATATCCCTAAAAAACACCGATCTTATATGAAGAACAAGCCTGCTTGTCGGCACCATGGCAGGTTCCTGACCTTGGGCAAAATCACACACCATGACACCAGGCAGTGAGCAGGCAGGCATATCCCACAGAGACAGGCAGAATTTCCCAACAGATTTACTGGTGAGCTGAGATAGGGTTCCAGGTGCCAAGACTCACTGGCAGAGAGTGTTCCTTGGCAAAAGACTCCAGGAAGAGGGGCGATACCCACACATCCGGCTATCCGGAAATCTTCAGAGTACGAACACCCACAAGGTCAGACTTTTAAATTAGAGACCCACATTTAATTTGTCTTCAAGAGTTCCAAGGTAAGCAAAATGACAAAGGCCCCCTTTGTTACAAGCTGGAGGTATTAATGACTTACATAGAACAGGACAGCAAAGGAACAGCCCCTTCGGCCCACAATGTCCCTGCCGAACACGGAAAGCTGGAGTAACTCAGCAGGACAGGCCTCCTAACCCCATTCTCCTGCCTTCTCCCCATAACCTCTGACACCCGTCCAGTGAAAACAATCCAAGTTTGTCCAAGTAATGCCCTCTAATCCAGGCAACATTCGGATCAAATTCTTCTGCACCCTCTCCGAACCCTCCACGTCCTTCCTGTAATGGGGAGACCAGAACTGCATGCAATACTCCAAATGCGTCTAAACCAAAGTCTATGGAGCTGCCTCATGACTTTGTGACTCTTATACTTAATGTTCTGACAAATGAAGGCAAGTATACCATAGGCCTTCTTTACCACTATCTAGTTGTGTGGCCATTTTCAGGGGACTATGGGCTTGGACCCCAAGATCCCTCTGTGCATTAATTTCTGAACTAACCCCCAGATGATCAAGGGCATTTAAACAGAGTAGAGTTGAACATCCATCGTGGCTCTGCCTCACCTAATGAAAAGGAATCCACTATTAATTGACATTTTTATTCTGAATAAATCTTTCCGTCTAGCTTAAGACCATGTTCCCGTTCTCATGGTCTGGATGTAATAGAAGGGTAACAATTCTAATAATAGCCTCAAAAACTGAAGAAAATAATAAATATTACTTTCCCTGCAACTCTTGAGCTTGTCTGTGTGCGAATGTCGTTTTAATGGGTTCCTTCACCCGAGTGTCTCCAAGTGCCCTCTGGTGGCAAGTGAGAGAACTGCCCGTGAAGGGGCCTCCAGTAAGTTGTTAACAATTAAGGAGAATAAGCATTAATGGTGCAAAGTAGGTGTTTAAACAGTAGTCCCTGAATTTACTAATTATTTGTCATCATGCACACTTACAGCAGAGCTGAGTGCAAGAAAAGTTCTTAGCTTCAGATGGCAATTCTTGAGAATGGAAGAAGAATAATAAGAAATACAAATTCTAAAAAAGGCTGAAATATAATAGAAGATGTTGGAAATATTCAGCAGGTTAGGCAGCATCTGGGGAAAGAGAAGCACAGCTCGGTCTAGGTTCAAAGAAATAGTGGGAATGAATGATAGCGATGATACTTTATTGTCACAGGTAACATTGAAATTCTTTGTTTTGTAATTCTTTGTTTTGCATACAATCCAGAAAAATCATATTTATAGATAAGCACAATCATAGATAAGTACAATAACAGTACACAAAGAGTCATCATGGTTCTGGTGCCCAAAAGTTTCAAAGTTCTTAAGAGTGCAGTCTTACCTTGGCCTTGAAGGTACGTTGTCCTGGCAGCACCTCTCCTCTCCGCCATCTTGGAAACGGCCCTTTGTCCGGTGTCTGCTGCCATCACCGACTCCCTCCACCCTCCCTCCCTGGTTCCCGGTCTTCAGGGTTGTGCAGGGAATGAGCCTCCAGGCGGGTTCCTGGTTCCGCGGCGGGCGAGCCAGGCCTGCTGTCGTGGTGTGGCCGTAGCTCACTGGGACAAAGGTAAAGACATGTGGCCTCGGAGGTGAATTTTGGTCAACACCTTATCGAAGACAAGAAGGGATACACAGAACACTGAGCGTGAGCGGCACGAACGAGACGGCCAGAAATGCTGCCAGCGAGAGAACTTCAAGGTTAGCATTCCTAGGGGAAAAATGGCTGTGAGCTTAAAAGTAAATGAAAATAACTATAAAAAACCACAGGTGATGGAAATCTGAAATAAAAACAAAAAGTATGCTGGAAACTCTCAGCACGTCAGGCAGCATCTGTGGAAAGAGTAACAGAGTTAATATTTCAAAGACCAACAGAACTGGGAAAGAGGGAAAAAAACACGTTAAGTAAAAATAGTAATTTATAGTTTACAAATTAAAGAAAGAAGTGGCATATATAGATCACACTGGGAATATTTAAAATCTTGCTCTTGAGGTACTCTCAGTTTAATACAACTTGCTCAAAGTCAAGAACAGCAGATCAATAATCAATTAGGTATTCTGTTTTGACTGGGCCTATTGGCAAGGACACTGGACTATCATCATAAGTGATCCATGAGCAATTCAAGTCATTCTATTTTAAATACCTGCAACTTTGCTCAATTTTCAACATACCAATTTTCAAAGGTTTCAGGCAATTTTAGCTGGAGTGACAATGCATGCTAGAGCAGAACAGGGGACACACAAGAGACTGCAGATGCTGGAATCTGGAGCAACAAGCATCTGCTGGACGAACTGCACGGTGGCGCAGAGGTCGAGCTGCTGCCTCACAGCACCAGAGAGCCGGGTGCAATTCTGACTGCGGATGCTGTCTGTACAATGTTTGTACGTTCTCCCCGTGACCGCGTGGAGTTTCTCCACGTGCTCCGGTTTCCTCCCACACTCCAAAGACAATAGACAATAGGTGCAGGAGGAGGCCATTCGGCCCTTCGAGCCAGCACCACCATTCAATGTGATCATGGCTGATCGTTCTCAATCAGTACCCCGTTCCTGCCTTCTCCCCATACCCCCTGACTCCGCTATCCTTAAGAGCTCTATCTAGCTCTCCACTTATGACGTACAGGTTTGTAGGTTAATTGGCTTCTGTAAAGATTGTATATTGCCCCAAGTGTGTAGGGCAGTGCTAATTTACCGGCGTTCGCTGGTCGGCACGGATCCCATGCTGAATTCTAAACTAATCTCAGAGGTTCGAGCAACATCTGTTGGGGGGGGGAGGGAGGTCAATGTTTGAAACCTACAACAGGGCATTAGGCATAGAGCTTCAGCACAAGAACAGGCCCTTTGACCCAGTGTGAGATCCATGGTGCCAGACAAAACCAATCCCATCTGCATGCACATGGCCTCTATCCCTCCATTCCCTGCATGTTCATGACTCTGTCCAAATGCTTTTGAAGCATCGCTACCATGTCTTGCCCAGTAAACCGCCATTGCACCTAACAGTTAACTTAAATAAGTTAATTAATAGATTTTAGTTTGAGAGATACAGCATGGAAATGGGCCCTTCGGCCCATCGAGTCCATGTCGACAATCTGTTCACACTAGTTTTATATTTTTGCACCCACTCCCTACACCCTTGGGGGACAATTTACAGAGGCCAATTAACATACAAACAACAGGACTTGTTTGCATGAGCAGTTTTGGCAAAACACATGGATGCATTTCAGCAAAAGTGAGGTAATCAGGTGAAGTAGAAAGGAATAGAAGAAATTAAACTGCCAGACACCAAATTAAGGTGGGAGCAAATGCTACATAATTGAATCAGTACCTGCAACCTAACATACAATTTTGTGAGTATGTTTTCTTTGGATGTGGATCAAGAGTCAAGAGTGTTTTATTGTCATATGTCCTAAATCAGAACAATAAAATTCTTTTGCACTAGGCAACACCGTTAAAAAATCTTGTACTTAATATAATTGTATTTTATTGTATTTATGTATTTATTTGTTTTTGCATTTATTGCATATATGTTTGTACGCACCGTCAGGATTGGCTATTTTTTTTAAAATTTCGTTGTACTCGTTGCAATGACAATAAATGAATATTATTATTAGACTAATATAGTCTTAATAGTAATAAGGCAGCATTCCTCATCCACTCTGTGTGTCTAAGCCATAGCGATGAATTATTTGTTTTAAAATCTATTCCCAGTAAGTGGGTATTGCAGGAAAGGTAATAATTGGAACTAATTGTAGACTTTCGAAGAGATCTCCCTCCCCTCCCCCCACTCACCATCAACAACACCATAGTCACATCTGTGGAGTCATTTAAGTTCCTTGGAACCATCATCTCCAGGGACCTTAAATGGGGGGCCACCATCGACTCCAGTCAAAAAGGCCCAACAGAGGATGTACTTCCTGCGGTAACTGAAGAAACACAATCTGCCACAGGCAATGATGGTCCAATTCTATACTGCTATCATTGAGTCCGTCCTCACCTTGTCCATCATGGTCTGGTTTGGCTCAGCCACCAAGCACGACATCCGGAGGCTGCAACGGATCGTTCGCACAGCTGAGAAGGTTGTTGGCTGCAACCTTCCCCCATTGACGAACTGTACACTGCAAGGGTCAGGAAGCGAGCGGGCAAGATCATCTCTGACCCCTCTCACCCTGGCCACAAACTCTTCGAAGCACTTCCCTCTGGAAGGCGACTCCGGACTGTCAAAGCTGCCACAGCCAGACATAAAAACAGCTTTTTTCCACGAGTGATAGTTCTACTCAATAACCAAAGTCTGTAGTCTCTTTTTTGCTCTGGTTTATTTTCACCCACACGTTTAGACTGTAATGTTGTATCCTTATTGTTTTGATGTGGTTATGCTTTATTCTTGATTGTTTACTGTATGTTTGTGTTGTCATTTGTGAGCGGAGCACCAAGGCACATTCCTTGTAAATGCATACTTGGCCAATAAACTTATTCATTCATTCATTCATTCATTCATTCATTATTGCTCACAGAAGATGGGCACAAAATGCTGGACTAACCTAGCGGGACAGGCAACATCTCTGAAGAGAAGGAATTGGTAACGGTTCGGGTCGAGACCCTTCTTCAAACTGAAGAAGGGTCTCGACCCAAAAGGTCACCCATTCCTTCTCACCAGAGATGCTGACTATTCCATTGTGTCTATCTTCAGTGTAAACCAGCACCTGCAGCTCCCTCCAACACCATCATTGCTCACCCATTTGAAGATGGTGATGAAGAGTTTCCTTGAACCAGAATTGTCCACATGATGAAGATAATACCAGTGTTCTTAGAAAGGAAGCTCCAATATTTACAGGCGGTAACGATGACTAGCTGTACAGGGACAGGAACAAGTGTGACTCGGAGAAGATAGTGACATCGTTGCTATGCACATGCTGCCTTTTTCTTTCAGGGTTGAGAAAACCATGGATAGACACAAAGTGCTGGGGTAACTCAGCGGATCAGGCAGCATCTCTGGAGAAAATGGATAGGTGACATTTGGGGTCGGGACCCTTCTTCAGACTGATTGTAGTGGGGGGGGCGAGGAGAAACTGGAAGCGAGGAGGAAAAAAAAGGACAAATTGGAGCTGGGAACAGATGTCATCAGGCAAGGAGGTTCCCCGATAGGCCAATTGTTGGCTAGAGGCAGTGTAAGCCCAAGGAGGCTACATAGTTGCAAACTGTGGACCTTTAGCGGAGATGGAGGGGGGGGGGGGGGCAAGGAAGATGTATGTACAAGTTACCTAAAATTAGAGAATTCAACATTAATACCACTAGGTTGTAATCTACCCAAGCAAAATATGAGATGCTGTTCCTTCAATTTGCGTGTGGCCTCACTCTGACAATCTTCGGCAAAGATTGCATATTATCCCTAGAGTGTAAGATAGTGCTGGTGTACGGGGTGATCGCTGGTCAGCGTGGACTCGGTGGGCCAAAGGACCTGTTTCCGCACTGTATCTCTAAAGTCTAATGATAGATCAGCTGGCTGACAGGAACACAGAGAACAATTCCTTTATCCATACAGATGCTGCCCGATACACTGAGTCTGTGTTTGTACTCCAGCTGCCAGCATCTGCAGTCTCATGTATTAAGCATAAATGTATTTTCTGATTGGCAAGATGTAACATGCCAGGGAGCAGGTATAGAAACACAACCATTTACAATTAAATGTCATTAAAATAGGTAGCAAAGTAAGCTACAGAGTGATATAGAAATAGATATAGAGCTCTTAAGGATAGCGGAGTCAGGGGGTATGGGGAGAAGGCAGGAACGGGGTACTGATTGAGAATGATCAGCCATGATCACATTGAATGGTGGTGCTGGCTTGAAGGGCCGAATGGCCTACTCCTGCACCTATTGTCTATTGAATACTTTATTGTCACAAAATGATGGAGTAACTCAGCAGGTCAGGCAGCATCTCAGGAGAGAAGGAATGGGTGACGTTTCGGGTCGAGACCCTTCTTCAGACTGATGTCAGGGGAGGGGTCGGGACAAAGATGGGATGTAGGAGGAGACAGGAAGACAGTGGGAGAGCTGGGAAGGAGGAGGGGAAAGAGAGGGACAGAGGAACTATCTGAAGTTGGAGGAGTCAATGTTTATACTGCTCGGGTGTAAACTGCCCAAGCGAAATATGAGGTGCTGTTCCTCCAATTTGCTCTGGGCCTCACGATGACAATGGAGGCCCATGACAGAAAGGTCAGACTGGGAGTGCAAGGGGGAGTTGAAGTGCTGAGCCACCAGGAGATCAGGTTGGTTAAGACGGACTTTTTATCCTTCCTTTGTTCCGCCCCCTCCCCTGACATCAGTCTGAAGAAGGGTCTCGACCCGAAACATCACCCATTCCTTCTCTCCTGAGATGCTGCCTGTCCTGCTGAGTTACTCCAGCATTTTGTGTCCACCTTCAATTTGAACCAGCATCTGCAGTTATTTTCCTACTTTATTGTCACATGTGACTAGGCAGTGAGATTCTTTGCTTGCATACACAATGTATACAAATAGCAGCCACCAACAGCACTGATACTACGGCTACAGTGGAACTAGGATTCACTCACACACAGGCTGGTGGGTATATGGAACAAGCTGCCAGAGGAAGTAATTGAGGCAGGTACCAACAGCATTTAAACAGGAAAGGTTTGGAGGGATCTGGACCAAATAAAAGTAATGGGACTAGCACAGATCGGGCATCTTTGTCAGCATAGACAAGTTGGGATGAATGGCTTGTTTCCAAGCTGTATGACTGCGAGTCTATAAGGCTTTAGCCATTCTAGGCAGACAGGATATGTCTTAATGAGGGAAGATTAGACTTTATTGCCTTCCATCACAATGAGGAATCCGCTGTGGTGGATGTTTGTTAACTTTTATGTAATTGTGTGTCTTGTTGCTTTTTTTGGTCTGGCTGTCTGGTGATATGAATATCACTGTACCTTAATTGGTACTCGTGAAAATAAAAGACCTTTGAAACCATTCAACTTGGAGGCCAATGAATCTTTCTGATTCTCTACCCATGAGGGATGTTTGTAGTTTAGCTTAGAGATACAGCGCAGAAACAGGGCCTTCGACCCACCGAGTCCGCGCTGACCAGCGATCCCCATACCCTAACACTATCCTACACACGAAGGATAATTTACAAACTTTACCGAAGCTAAATTAACCTCCAAACCTGTACGTCTTTGGGGCGTGGGAAGAAACCAGAGCACCCGGGGAAAACCCAGGCGGCCATGGGCCGAACAAACCAACTGCATACAGACAGCACCCATAGTCAAGATTGAACCAGGATCTCTGGCGCTGGAAGACAGCAACTCCACCGCTGCACCACCGTGCCACCCTGCATGGTTCAGTCTTGAGTATATGCAAGAAAAAGTCAATGATTTTTGGATATTCTCAGGAATCAAAGGGATTAGGAGACACTAGAGTTACAGTAAAGGTCATGGGATTGAACAGTGGAAAAGCCACAACGGATTAAATGGATGCCTGCTTCTATTTAATGCTCCAGTAAAGACATTAAACATGGTTTGTCAAACAAAAAATTGCATTTAATTACATATCCTCAGAAGCAGCTTCAATTAACTCAAAGCTGTTATATCCAGATTACTCAAATCACATTTGTTCCTGCAGATGTAATCTAACGCATCCCGACCCTCTGCTGTCAATTGTACCCATCACTCATAATCCACAAACATTCAATCTTACAAATGAAATCCTCTGCAAGTTTTAAGGAACACTTTAACAGAATGACTGTGTACACAACAGTAACTGTAATGCAGTTTAACAAAAATCTGGAAACTAGATTGAAATGATCCTAAAGAGCAAAAAGGTTATACAAGAGGTTTCTCAACACCCACAAATTAATTAATAATTCCTTCACAGGAGCTGGAAGTGGTTCCGCAAATGGATCTAATAATTCCAGGGATCATTCCTATTCTATTTAGCAATCGTGGAAAACAAGTCCTGGTAATGCATGTTCTGCCAAAGAAAGCTTTTCTCAACCCATGTTCTGGTGAGTTGTTATTTAAACTTAAGTTCCAAAGAATCTTGAGAAGTATACAAGCCATCTTTCTAAATATGGCTTAAAACATTAAAACAAAATATTCTGTATATCATCCCTAAATATTTAAGATAAGCTCACTTTAACAGTTTATAATGCAAATCTTGAGATGCATGTATTTTCAGATACATTGAAACCACGGTGGTCTCCAAGGCAGATTTCACAATATCTCCTCCAGCAATTAATTTTAAAGTACAGTACATTATGGTACAACAAAGTGGTGGCACAATGAGTATTAAGCAAGCTCAGCATGGCAACAAAATGGTAATCACAATATCTGGCGTGTTTGTATCAAGCAAGTTTACATGGACGAGGGGAAGTCAAAACTAAACAATCCAAAAGTATTTTATAACATTTTAGGCACAAGAGTTATGAATTAAGAATCAAGTTTAAACAGAACAAGATTTCTTATTGCATAACATTTTGGCACAAACAATCGTTTGGTAATTCTGTTATATCAGGTACAAATATTGACCTCCCCAAAGCCTTCTCATAAATCTGGTACCAGTTATTTTGGACTAAACTTTCATGATTATGTCATCATAGTTTATAGGCTGGCATCGTCAATCAAATAACAGAACAAAACTAGCTTTAAAGTCAGGAAAGAATTCAAACAGTAGGGAAAAAAGTTATGAAGTGAAAAAACACATCTGACCAAATGTTCATTGTATAAAGGGAAATATGCCAGTAATGCAATCACCATTTTAGACTATGGTTGGAATTAGTTTTAAATACTCAAATGGGAATATACAGATGATCAAATAGTGCCATTAGCATAAATGTTGGAGATGTCGGTCAGCATGATTTTAGGTAGCCCTTATTGTTCCAATTTAATGGTTTACAGCTACCACTCGGCACTTAGAAAAAACATTTTAATGGAGCTTGCCTATGGCACAATGAATGGGTAATCTAACGAAAGAACATTAGCTGAATTCTGCATTCATCTCAAGGCCTTTCCAACCCAAAAAGGCTCCATTTTCAATCTGCTTTCAATCATAAGTAAAAGCAAAACCGAACAAGGGGTGCGCGCGAGAAATGAATCAAGTGTAATGCTATCCTTTTACATTTCTACAAACATTACTAATCACTTTTCCTACTGTTCCCCCAAACATTGTCACTACAAGCGAAATGTTCACCCTAACGTTGACGTCACCAAGAGCAACATGAAAATCCTAGTTTCCTCTGCACTTACAATGGATTGTGACTGGCAAAGATGTTGTCATGGTTCTGTACGCGTTGCCATTTAGCAAAACATTCATGGCAGGAGTGTCTGGGCAGAAGTGACTTTGCAATGAGTTAACAACAAAAAATACAAACCAGGCAATTCAAATGTTCACATTACAACCATGAAACCAAGTAGTCACACCAGGTTCAGCTGACGTTCTTCCAGGGGGAAGTTTTTATTTTTATCCACACTATACCGCATTGAAAATAAATATTTCAAAAGCACTAATAATCTGATTTAACTGTTATTAACACAGCCTGCAACTGATTTAGAAAGCATTCTTAAGTTTGCTATGGATGCACTAGAAACTGCATTCCAAATTAAACTTCATTGCACACTAGACCCCTACAAATTAGAACTGGCAGTTTGAATATTTTTTTAGCTTATGACTTTGATCTACCAGTCATGTGTAATGATTGTCACGTAAGAATTACAACTGGAAAAAAAGTTAAACAATATTAAATGCCCCGACAATTGGCTTCTGAATATGCAAAAATATAACAATTTAGAAAGACCATCCTTTGTAAGTATTATAAAATTCACAGGTTTATACTTGGGATTGTTGTCCCGTCCCCCCTCCCCTCTCATCCTAGTCCAAGTAGTAAACTGCTTGTCCAAGTCCAAATCCTAGTCCATTGACAGCAAATCCAACATGCTCCCTGTTAAATGCCAACATCAGTGCAGCTTTTCCAAAAGCTAAGCCAGCAAAATGCCCTCATCCTAATCTCTAGCATCAAGTTCCCTCCCTGCATCCAGCAAAGCTGCCACTTCAGTGCCTTTTTTGTGGAGAGCTTTGTGTCGCATACAATCAAGGCCCAAATTCATTGCATGCAAGAACATGGCTGCCACCAGACTGAGCGGGGACGTATCCTGACAGTCCTGCCGTTGATTTAAACCCCCCCCCCCCCCCCACCTAGAGGTAGAAAAGTAAGTGTTATCCTGGAAGCCTTAGTTTTACCTTCTTTTTGTCCCCATTCAAGAACTATTTTCCCACCTTCCCCCAGCCCTGGTTAACTTTAGCTGTCTTTTACAATTGATTACAACAGTCCTCTTTACACATCATTATTCCGCTACTGATCCCTACTGTTATTTTTTTCTCTTCCCAAGGTGTGACCAGCTGGAGATTAGATCTTAACAGTGGATTGCGATCAATATAAAGCACTTTAAGAGAGAGCACCATGACAACTCCAGCTAATAATACTCCGTTACATTTTATTTGTGGGCAATTCTCCTGTGCTCTAGCACTCCAATAAACACCAAGAGTAAAACCACTGTCGTTCTGAAAAGTGCTTCCAAATTTTAAAGATCCAGTACACAAAATAGCATGTTTCCCTCGATTTCATTCTGCCGTCAGTTTGACACGAGGAATGATCTCCAATCTCCTCATTTTATATTGCGCACAATCCTCCTGCAATGGTTGGTCTTCATTTCGCCCAGCGCTTGCTCCAGCTTGCGAATTAGGTGCAGGAGGGTGGCAGGGTCAGTCTGAAACACGCTGGCATTGCGGCGGCCATTTTGCTCCAGATGCAGCTTCAAGGTCAGCAGTGGTTTGATCTGTTGCCTTAAGGCACGACTGGCTAACTGATGGAAGAAACAAGCGAACATTTGGACCCGTCCCAACATCACATGGCTTGCAATAACCAAGAGAAAAAAAGTTAATACTCTCACTTGTAGCTTTACAACATATTACTTTAATAACAATGGAATTGGAACAACAAAGACTCGCTCAACATAACCCCTGCCAAATATTAGATTTTAGATTTAGATTTAGAGATACAGCACGGAAACGGGCCCTTCGGCCCACCGAGTCCGTGCCGCCCAGCACATTAACACTATCCTACACACACTAGGGACAATTTTTACATTTTACCCAGTCAATTAACCTACATACCTGTACGTCTTTGGAGTGTGGGAGGAAACCGAAGATCTCGGAGAAAACCCACGCAGGTCACGGGGAGAACGTACAAACTCCGTACTGACGGCGCCCATAGTCAGGATCGAACCCGAGTCGCAGGCGCTGCATTCGCTGTAAGGCAGCAACTCTACCGCTGCGCCACTCTACCGCTGCAGATGATGGTTCATATCGAAGATAGACACAAAGTGCTGGAGTAACTCGGCAGGACAGGTAGAATCTCTGAAGTGGTCTGAAGGTTTCCAACCTAAATCATCACCCATCCTTTTTCTCCAGAAATGTTGCCTGACCCGCTGAGTTACTCCAGCACTATCTTCGGAATAAACCAGCACCTTCCTACACGACTCTGGAGAACATGGATAGGCGAAGTTTCAGGTCTAGGGGGAGTTGATGACAATAGGGAGACAATAAATTAGTGTAGAATTATTGTAAACTGGTTGATGGTCAGTGTGGTCTCAATGGACCAAGGGGCTTTTTTCCATGCTGTATCTCTCCATGACTCTGAATAACTCTCTATGATGTTATCAATTTAGATTGCCTAAACACATAGGAAGTGGAATGAAGGAAAAAAAAAAACATAGAAAGGTAGTATAGAGCATAAGACACGTGTCTTTGCAGCGTAATCTAGATTATTTACCTGGACATCGAGTCTCCACTCTAAATTGTGGTAATGCGGGAGGTCAGGAGCCAGTTCACTCAGAATCTGCCGAATCTCTCTCCTATTGTCCAGGTAAAGCTGCAGCAGCAACTTGTTTAGATCTTCAGAAAACCCCAGGACAAGCACAGAGTCTTGGAAATCCACTTCGGAAATCTATCCACAAATTATATTTATTAAACATTACATTTAAACTAAACACCATTTAAAAGTGAGGCAATTACTCCTTTCTGGATTAAGGCAGTGATAAGCAAGCTACTGAAACATGGAAAATCCCAGTTTTCCTGGCCATAACAGTTCCAGGAAATTCCCATCCAACGCATTTCTGCCTCTGTAGAACTTGAAGTGCTGGAGTAACTCAGCAGGTCAGGCAGCATCTCTCTGGAGGACATGGAAGGCAACGTTTCAGGTCGGGACCGCCATGCAGACTTTGCATCTGCAGTTCGTTATGCCAGTCTAAAGAAGTGTCCCGACCCGAATGTCATCTGTCCATGTCCTCCAGAGATGCTACCTGACCCACTGAGATACTCCCCAGCAATTTGTGTTCGACACAAGATTCCAGCATCTGCAGTTCCTTTTCCCCTCACTTTTCTGCTTCTTCCTCCTTCTTTCTGAAAGTTCTTTAAAACCATCCTTGGAAGATATTGTAATATTTAAACAGAAACAAGCACAGGTTTCAGTCAAGCAGTTGCCAGTGTGGGTCATTTTATTTCACAAAGGTACACGGCGCATACTCACACAAATGACAAGACTGATAAGATATGAATATATCAGATGACTGAAATCACACCATCTGGTACTCAGTTCTTAAAGGTAGTTAACATTTTATACACTACAAACCTCTTGGACCCAACCCCCGATTGCCTGCCCTACTATTAATTCATTAGCAAAGAAATAAGGAACTATGGATGCTTGTTTACACAAAAGGACACAAAGTGCTAAAGTGGCTGAGTGGGTCTGGCAACATCTCTGGAGAACTTCAGGTTGGGACCCTTCTTCGGACATGTAGTTAAGAATACTAACTATTTAAGTAGTTTGAAATCAACTCGATTGATTTTATTTGGTAACACTCCAGTGAAGCATAAATGTCCCGAGTTGTTATCTTAAAATCTAGAGATAGATGTAAGCTGCTGTTACTGCAGTTGAAAGCAGCCGCCAGTTTGCACAAAACGAACCATCTACAAACCATCAACTTTTTGTTTTAAAGAGTGCTATCAAGGAATTAGAAACTGGAAAGGTCCCTAGAATAACTCCCTCAAAATAATGTAATGTGAATTTATAATGTCACCTAGAATTGCTCTTCAGCCCAACTTGCCCACACTGGCCAACATGTCCCATCTACACTCATCCCACCTCCCTGCGTATGGCCCATATATCCCTCTAAATCTGTGCTACCATGTACCTGTCATGATAGTACCCGCCTCAACTACCTCCTCCTGCAACTCGTTCTATGCACCCTGTGTGAGATAAAGTTACCCCTCAAGTTCCTGTTACACCTCCCTATAGCATGGCACCTATAGCCAAGTCCAGGCAACATCCTCTTAAATCTTCCCTGCACCCTGTCCAGCTTGACAATATCGTTCCTATGATATGGTGTCCAGAACTGAACACAATACTCTAAATACGGCCTCATCAACATTTTAGGTCTTATATGTACGTCTGCAACACGACCTCCCAACTTCTATACTACGTAACTCTGACTAACGAAGGCCAATGTGCTAACAGCCTTTTTGACCACCCTATCTACCAGTGACGCCACTTTCAATCTCATTGAAAGTCTGCACCCGTGACAGTGCAGCACACCGTCAAATCTACAGAGGAACATCAGCCTACATCTTGGGACCTAGTCCTTCAAGATTAAGGGTCGTCTGACTCGGTCAGTGAGTGAAACCAATTCAATAATTGAAAACGAGGAAAATCTGAAAAAAATCTACACACAGATCCCTCAGGTTTAAAAGAATACAGGGCATCAAAAGGAAATGGATGCACAAATTGAACTCTTTACCATCATTTTGGAGCTTTCCGTCATCAGATACATCAGCCCCTCAACTCCATTTTGCACTGTTTCGGTATTCACATTCAGCTTCCCTGCAGGAGAAAGCAGACCAACAACTAGAACAGTGGACATGGACAGCGCAGTGGCGCAGCGGCAGAGTTGCTACCTTACAGTACCAGAGACCCGGGTTTGATCCCAACTACAGGTGCTCTCTGTATGGACTTTGAACGTTCTCCCTGTGACCACATGGGTTTTCCCCGGGTGCTCCAGTTTCCTCCCACACCCAAAGACACACAGATTTGTAGGTTAATCGGCTTCTGTAAATAGCTGGTCGCCACGCACTTGGTGGGCTGAAGGACCTGTTATCGCACTGTATCTCTAAAGCCCAAGGTAAAGTTATGTTTCCCAGGAACGTTATTAATTTAGTTTAGATGCACAGCAGGGAAACAGAACCCTTCGGCTCATCGAGTCCACGCCGACCATCGACCATCGACCATCGACCACCGACCATCTACGTTTTCCCACTTTCCATCACATCCACTTGCCATATACGAGGGGCAATTTATAAAAAACAATTAACCTACAAACACACACGTCTTTGGGATTAAACTTCAGATTTACAGTGTGGAAACATGCCCTTCCGCACACAGAGGAAACCCATGTGGTCATGGGGAGAACGTGCAAACTCCACACGGACAGTACCCATAGTCAGAATTGAACCTAGCTCTCTGGCGCCGTGAGACAGCTGCTCTACCAGCTGTGCCACGGTGTCAGCCCATATTGCTGTGGAATTACATTATTGCACCAGAGAGCAACACAGAGTTGAGAACTGGTTTCCAATTCAATGGCACCCAGCAATCATGATTCTATTGGAAGTGGATAGGGGAAGAGAGTTAGGATTCAGTGCATAATAACCGTGGTCATAATCAAAACACAATCAAAGGAAACTATGCAAAAGACATCCTAAATTGCTATTGTGATCTGCACCAAGGAAAGGCACACAGTGTTGGAGTAACTCGGCAGGTCAGGCAGCTAAGCTATTCCAGCATTGAGTCGTTTCTCAAAACCAGATCTGCAACTCCTCGTGTCTGCAGTCAACAAGGAAATGGATGGTCTCTCTGGATTCTTATCTGAGCATTCACCTGTTCAACCAGGTGCATAAACCATACAGCATGAACGCAGGCCCTTCAGCCCAAATTGCCCACTCCAACCAAGATGCCCCATCTACACTAGTCCTACCTGCCCACGTTTGACCCGTATCCCTCCAAACCTTTCCTCTCCATGCACCTGTCCAAATGTCATTTAAATGTTATAGCACCTGCCTGAACTACTCCCTCTGGCAGCTCGCTCCATATACTCACCACCCTCTGAGTGAAAAAGTTGACCCTCAGGTCCCTATTAAATATTTCCCCTTCTCACCTTAAACCTATATTCTCTGGATCTTGATTTCTCTTGGTAAAAGACTCATCTACCTTATCAGTTCCCCTAATGATCTTATACACCTCAACAAGGTCATCCCTCAACCTCCTGCACTCGAAGGAATAAAGTCCTAGCCTGCCCAACCTCTCCCTGTAGCTCAGCCCCTCAAGTCCAGGCAACATCCCCGTACATCTTCTCTGTGCTCTTTCCAGCTTAACAACATCTTTCCTTTAGCAGCGGGATCCAAATCACATGACCACAATACTGTGTTGCATTTGATGTTGGAGTGCTTTCAAAGTAGCTGCATTCAGCAGAATTATTCTTTTGTGCCGGTGCCTTTAATGGAAAATCTATGTTATGGTCCCACCTACCGTAGGAAAACACTAAGACAGCAGATAATCGAGAGGACACAGCTGCAAACTCTTGAAAGCTTCCAACCATTAACGGGCAAGACAATGGGAGGATGTGCTCACTTAACAATACATAGAAAAATAGCAACGTTAGCATATTCACCACAACTCAAAGCCCCACCGTTTCCTCAAACATAACATACTTGCCGCGCCTTCAAATATTTTGGGATTTGAGCCTTTCTTCAAAAACTCCACAGCAATTCGACAGAATTCTCCTACAACTGAACAGAAAAAAAATGTTCATTGCAATAAATCAATGATTTGTCTGATATTGAAAACAAAGCAATATTTTCTCTGTTTTAATGAGTTACTCTTTCCTACTTTGCTTTCTTTGCAAGAAGCTGGTAATAGATTGGAATACAACAGTGCAGTGTTCTACACTGCTTCAATCCAATTTTAAAAAAATCACATGCCAGGATCTTAAAGAGAAATTACCGTGAAATCTTATTTGCAATCGCTCTGATACATAGAACATAGAAAAATAGGTGCCCTTCGAGCCATCACCGCCATTCAAAATGATCATGGCTGATCATCCAAAATCAGTACCCTCTTCCTACTTTTTCCCCATATCCCTCGATTCCTTTAGCCCTAAGAGCTAAATCTAACTCTCTCTTGAAAACATCCAGTGAATTGGCCTCCACTGCCTTCTGTGGCAGAGAATTCCACAGATTCACAACTCTCTGGGTGAATAAGGTTTTCCTCTTGTCAGTCCAAAATGGCCTACCCCATTATCTTAAACTGTGACCCCTGGTTCTGGACTCCCCCAACATCAGGAACATTTTTCCTGCATTTAGCCTATCCAATCCTTTAAGAATTTTATATGTTTCTATAAGATCCCTTCTCATCCTTCTAAATTCCAGTGAATACAAGCCCAGTCGAACATTTCTTTAATATGTCAGTCCCACCATCCCGGGAATTAACATGGTGAACTTATGCTGCACTCCCTCAATAGCAATAATGACTTCCTCAAATTAGGTGACCAAAATTGCACACAATACTCCAGGTACAGTCTCACCAGAGCCCTGTACAACTGCAGTAGGATTTCCTTGCTCCTAAACTCAAATCCTCTCACAATGAAGGCCAACATGCCATTAGCTTTCTTCGCTGCCTGCTGTGCCTGCATGCTTACTTTCAGTGACTGATGTACAAGCACACTCAGGTCTCGTTGCACCTTCCCTTTTCCTAATCTGACACCATTCAGAAAATAATTTGCCTTCCTGTTCTTGCCACCAAAGTGGATAACCTCACATTTATCTTCATTATACTGCATCTGCCCACTCACCCAACATATCCAAGTCACCCTGCAGTCTCATAGCATCCTCATCGCAGCTCACACTGTCACTCAGCTTGGCGTTATCCGCAAACTTGGAGATGTCCCTCTTCTAAATTGTTAATATATATTGTAAATAACTGGGGTCCCAACACCGAGCCGTGCGGCACCCCACTAGTCACTGCCTGCCATTCTGAAAAGGACCCGTTAATTCCTACTCTTTGCTTCCTGTCTGCCAACCAGTTCTCTCTCTATCCATGTCAATGCCCTACCCCCAATACCATGTGCTCTAATTTTGCACACTAATCTCTTTGGTGGGACCTTGTCAAAGGCTTTTTGAAAGTTCAGATACACCACATCCTACTTGTTACATCCTCAAAAAATTCCAGGTAATTAGTCAAGCATGATTTCCCCCTCATAAATTCATGCTGACTTTGACCGATCCTGTCATTGCTTTCCAAATGTGCTCTATAACATCTTTAACGACTCCAGCATCTTCCCCACTACCGATGTAAGGCTAACAGGTCTATAATTCCCCATTTGCTCTCTCCCTCCTTTCTTAAAAAGTGGGGTTACATTAGCTACCCTCCAGTCCACTGGAACTGATCCAGAGTCGAGAGAACATTGGAAAATGATCACCAATGCATCCACGATTTCTCGGGCCACCTCCTTGAGTACTCTGGGATGCGGACCATCAGGCCCTGGGGATTTATCTGCCTTCTGTCCCAACAAAACTGAACACCATTCAGTCGGTGACACAATTTCCTGACTAATGTGGATTCCCTTCAGTTCCTCCCGCTAGATCCTCGGTCCCCTAGTATTTCTGGATGATTTTTTGTGTCTTCCTGAGTGAAGGCAGAACCAAAGTACTCGTTTAACTGTTCTGCCATTTCCTTGTTTCCCCATTATAAATTCACCTGTCTCTGATAGTAAGGGACCTACATTTGTCATCACTAATCTTTTCCTTTTTACATATCTAAAAAAGCTTTTAGTCAGTTTGTATATTCCCCGCAAGCTTTCTTTCATGCTCGTATCCCCCCCTCTTAATTAGCCCCTTTGTCCTCCTCGGTTGAGTTCTAAATTTCTCCCAGTCCTCCAATTTGCTGCTTCCTCTGGCCAATTTATATGCCTTTTCCTTGGATTTAACATTACACAAGGCACAATGGTAGGTCACAAGGCACTAGAGTAACTCAGCAGGTCAGGATTGAAATCGATGAGTACAGTTAGCCAAATCCGAAACCCCAATGACCCCACTTTGGGATGGGTCCCAATCCAAAACTTCACCTCAATGGTTCTTTATTGTCACGTGCACACAATACAGTGAAATTCTTTTGCACAACCCACAAATGCACAATCGCCATTTTTGGTGCCATTTACAAAGAAAAAGTTAAAGTCCAAAGCCCAGTCCACTTGTTGGAAGTACTGAAGCGCCCCCGATCCAGGTAAGCCCCAGGCTGCTGCAAGCCCATGACACGACGCCCCCTCTCCCCACCCAACCGCCTCTGAGTCCATGGGTGGGGGCACCTCCTGCAGCCGACCTTGAAGGTGTTGGAGGCAATACCCTGGTCCCTATCCTTCCGGCCCACTCCTCACGTCTATCGCCACCAGTGGCTCCTTCCTCCTCCTCAATTCTCCGGTCCTTGGGGATTCCGAGCTTCCCCTCTGCCTATCCACGTTCTCCAGAGATGCTGCCTGACCCACTGAGTTATTCCAGCACTTTGTCCTTTTGTGTAAACCAGCATCTGCAGTTCCTTGTTTCTACATAATGGTAGGTGCTACGATGAAAAACCAGTAGGAAGAACAAGCTCAAATCCTGACACAGCGAGGATGAATTATTAAGGTCAGTGACCAATATCAGATGGAAGAAAAAAAATCATTAACGTGCAGCCATTGACTTGCTTACGTTAGTCATTGGATGTAGGATGAAATTATGCTCCAAACATTAGTCTATACCATCTACTTTGCTATTTCAGCACAGCAAATACTTTAAAACAGAACTCCTGCCAACTTCAGAAGACAGAAATATCATTGGCACCATTCAAGTACAGAGAACCAAACTAACACATATCATTGACATTAACTAAAAATATCTGACCATTCTCTCTTTTGTATTAATGATCATCAATAGCTCATACATCGCCTTCCATTAAAAGGCTATCATTTAATTTTGTTCTTGCAGTTCTTAACCCTACTGAAAGGGCTGTGACCTCCAATATATATCTGTAAGCACTGTTGTCCAAGTCAGAGACCCTGAAGACCTATCTCTCTTCTGACCCAACGTCTGCCCCCCCTCCCTCCCCTGGCCCCATCACCCTCCTCCAATCCTCACCCCTTCAATTACCCTCATTCTACACAGATCACTTCCCCTTTCTAAACCCCACAGACCACTTCTCCCCCCCCCCAACTCCAGCCATAGACCCCTTCTCGTTCTCTTCACCCCACAGACACATTCGCTCCCCACTCCATCACACACCGCTCCCTGCAATTCACCCAAGACCCCTAACCCCAAACACTGCCCCTCAATTCACCCCATAGACCCTTAAATCCAGACCCCTCTCCCTCAGACCTCCCCTGCCCACATCACGGACCGACCCCTCTCAGCCCCCAACCCCACCCTCCTCCTGACCCAGGGGCCGGGAGAGGCCTGGCCTGCCCTGGCCCGGGGACCGTCCTCGGGACCGTTGACCGAGTCTGACCCTCCCATCGCCGGGTCCCGGGAGAGGGACAGCGAGCCCACGGAGGCTTCCCCCCGCCGCCGCTGACCGGGGAGGGGATGTGGAGCCACTGACCGGCCGCGTCCACCCGCGTCAGGAAGCCTAGGTGCTCCTTGTGCTCCTCCGCCAGGACCAGCAGCATCTTGGCGCCGGCCCGAGCCTCCCTCGGCAGAGGGGCCGCCGCCACTTCCGCCCCGCGCTCCCGCACTTCCGCCCCGCCCCGCCCTCCAGCCCCGCTCCCGCACTTCCGCCCCGCTCTCCACCTCCACCCCGCCCCCGCACCTCCACCCCGCCCCTCCACCCCGCCCCGCCCCCGCACTTCCGCCCCGCCCCCCCGCACTTCCGCCCCCCCCCCCCCCCCCGCACTTCCGCCCCGCCCCCCGCACTTCCGCTCCGCCCCCGCTCAGAGCCTGGGCAAACGTTGTGCCTCCTCAAATATCCCCGGCAGTCGCCACCCGCTGCTCACAGTTTTCCTGCAACCTGCTCCCATCTAAAGTCTTCCAATTACACACCCTCGCTCTCTCTTTCCTCTTGCAAAGCACGAGGTTTAAAACACAATGTCACCATTGCAGCCTGTTTTGTGTTGAGCATTCGTTTATTATTAATTCACAGATCTGTTTCTGTGCAGACTGAGCCATCATCTCCCAGATTCAGGGACAGTTCCTTCCCAGTTATCAGGCAATTGAACCATCCTATTAACATGTAGAGAGCAGTCCTGAGCTACTGCCTACCTCATTGGAGATCCTCGGACTATCTTTAATCGGACTTTACTGGACTTTATCTTGCACTAAACGTTATTCTGTACACTGTTGATGGCTTGATTGTAATCATAAATTGTCATGTATGGTCTTTCTGCTGACTGGATAGCATAGAACAATAAAGCTTTTCACTGTACGTTGGTACACGAGACAATAAACAATTTATTACCCTTGAGTTATAACCTGTGTGAACTTCATTGTGGCATGTCAGGGATTTACAATTCACTACAAAGTTATGCTCAGTGACTGCTCTGAGATAAGTGAATGTGGAGTTTTGTTGATAACATTGTTCCTAGCGTAGAGTAAGATAGTGTGATGGAAGTTTAGAATAAGATGGTATGTTTTTAGGTTCAAGTGTAGGTTAATTATTGTCATATGTACCGAGGTGCAGTGAAAGAGTCTAAAGAAAATCTAAAGCTGGTGGACCAGGGTCCAATCCTGACCTCAGGTGCTGTCTGTGTGGTGTTTGCATGTGTCTACGTGGGTCTCCCCCAGGTACCCCAGTTTCTTCCCAGCACCTCAAAGGGTGTCAGGTGCAGCTTCTGCCTCAGCGCCACAGACCCGAGTTCAATCCTGACCTCGGATGCTATCTGCGTGGAGTTTGCACGTTCTCCCTGTGTTCACGTGAGTTTCCTCAGGCTGCTCTGATTTTCTCCCACCTTTCAAAGACGTGTGTTTGTAGGTCAATTGGCTTCTGTAAATTGCCCCTAATGTGTCGGGAGTGGACTAGTGTAGAACTAGTGTAAACGGGATAGAACTAGTGTAAACGGGTGATCGATGGTCGGTGTGGACTCACTGGACCGAAGGGCCTGTTTCCATGCGGTCTCTAAAACTGAACACTAAAAGACCAAAACAAATTCTACGCTTTCCTTTATTCTTTATTATATTGTGCTAAATTAAAGATATTGTTTAATTCTTTGCTGATTAAAGTAATCAACAAGATGTGAGCAATTGTGAAGAGTGCCAACCCAAAATGTTGCACTCCACTCCCTCCACAGATGCTGCTTGACCCACTGAGTTCCTCCAGTACTTTGTGTTTTGATCAAGGATTCCAGCATCTGCAGTTTCCTGTGTGTCCATGTGACCAATAGTTTTGCCTTAATATTTTATCATCTTGGTGAAGAGATTTTACTTCATTTACTTTAAGATGATGTATACATTGGAAACCATTTAAAAGTCCAAAGTGACTTGTTATATTTGCACATTGGGAAATTTTCCAATTTATCACTACCTGGAAAGTATTCCAAGTAGTTGGAATTAAAGAGGTTTTTCCTGTTGTAGTAGTGCCTTCTTTTTGTACAAGACTGACGAATCCACTACTACCATTTATCCCCTTGAGTCTACCCTGCTATTCGAAGAGGTCCTGGCTAATATGTAACCAAACTCCAGATCCTTACCTGTTCCCTGTATCTCTTAATACCTTTGGTTGTCAAAAATCAATGTTTAATTTAGAACATTGAACAGTACAGTACAGGAACAGCCCCTTCAGCCCACAATGTCGGCGCTGAACATGATGCCAAGATAAACTAATCTCCACTCCCCGCATCCCTATCCTCAAAGATAGACACAAAATGCTGGAGTAACTCAGCGGCACAGGCAGCATCTCTGGAGAGAAGGAATGGATGACGTCTCGGGTCGAGATCCTTCTTCAGACTATTCCCTGCACATCCACGTGCCTATCTAAAAAGCCTCTTAAACGTCACCCATATTTGCCGCCACCTCCACCCCTGGCGGCATGTTCCAGGCACCCAACAGTGTAAAAAACTTGGCCCGCTCACCTTAAAACTATACACTCTGGTCATTGACATTTCTAGTAACAAAAACTTAAAATCAATGATAAAATGTTTTATTGTAGAGAGAATTGATACATAGGAACATTTACCTACACTTAACCAGGAGTCAATCCAGAACAACAATAGCAAATCCGAGGTTAAAGTGGAGGGCAGGCGGCCGCCGAAAATAAAGACTTGGTGGCCCGCCCGGCCTAGTTTGCCGCTGTGAAGAAGGGCCCAACGGTCGTGATAGTGGGCCAGTAGGAGAGGGACTGGGTATTGCCTCCAGCGCCTTCAAGGTCGGCTGCAGGAGCCCACCCCCCCCCCCCCCCCCCCCGAGACACAGACGTAGTCGGGGAGGAGAGGGACATCGGGACACTGGCCTGCAGCAGCCTGGGGCTTACCTTTGCTTACCTAGATCAGGGGCGCTCCAGTACTTTCAACATGTGGTCTGGACTTTGGACTTTGGCTTTTATCTTTGTAAACTGCAAAAAAATATGGCGCTGTGCGTTTGTGGCTTATGCAAAAGAATTTCACTGTGCAGTGCATAAGTGTCAATAAAGAACCATCGAATGGGACATGTGTGGACACAGGAACCAGAGTCTTGAATGACTACGTTTACAGAATATAGAACAAGAGAGGCCAGAGGAGCACAGAGTATTGACATTTATTGTAATCCACAAGTCTATAACAGACCCTATACAAAACAAGAGAAATGGGGCATATCGGAATAGACAAATAGATTTTTGACAACTTTAGTAATCAACTAGTCTACCACAGATAAAAAATTAAACAAGTAGAATTTCCTTTGTAACAAACTTTAGGAACTACAAGTCATCCCAAACAAGTTACATTTACATTGCGGAACAGTAGTGCAGCGGTAGAGTTGCTGCCTTCCAGCGTCAGAGACCCGTGTTCGATCCTGACTATGGGCGCTGTCTGTATGGAGTTTATACGTTCCCCCTGTGACTTTGTGGGTGTTCTCTGGGTGCTCTGGTTTCCTCCCACACTCCAAAGACGTACAGGTTTGTGGATTAAATGACTATGGTAAAAATTGTCCCTACAGTATAAGATAGTGCTAGTGTACGGGGTGATCGCTGGTCGGTGCGGACTTGGTGGGCCGAAGGGCCTGTTTACGCGCCGTATCTCTAACTAAAATTTGAGTCTGAAGAAGAGACCAGAAACGTCATATAACCATGTTCTCCAGATATGCTGCCTGACCCGCTGGGTTACTCCAGCACTTATTTGTAAACCAGCATCTGCAGTTCCTGGTCTATATTTTCCCCGTCATGTTGCAGGGACATAGATGAGGCATTGGAAGGAGATTAAAGTAAGGACAAGAATCTAAAGATGAATGAATTGGTGATGGAGGGTGTGAGTCTGAATGTATAGCGTTAATGTTGGGTAGAGTTATGTTGCCCAGTGGTAATCCCCACTGCCCCAGTGATGACAAGATTCACTTAAAACAAGAATAGTTAAAGTACAGAAATATATATATATATATATGTGGACACACATTGTACAGAAACAAAGAACTGCAGATCCTGTTTACCAAAGGTAGACCTGAAGTGCTGGAGTAACTCAGCAGGTCAGGCAGCATTTCTGGAGAAAAAAGGATGGGTGACATTCCGGGTCGGAACCTTTTTCAGGGTACCAACCCGAAACATCACCCATCCTTTTTTCTCCAGAGTTGCTGCCTGACCCGCTGAGTTACTCCAGCATTTTGTGTCTATGTATGCACACTCATTTCCCCCTCCCCCAACTCCTAATGGGAGCAGTCATGAAAATTGGTGCATCTTTGCTAAGTTCTGTCAATGGAAGCAGAACACAAGGCTTGTATCAGCAGAAGGACTTCTGTATGCTTCTTCTGGCCAAGTTCCTTGCCATCCTAAGTTGCTGCAGCCAAGGTTTCTCTTTAAATGTGCTGAAAACGAAACAGTTTTTAAAATTTCAGTATAAACATTATTCTTAAGAAAATATATATACCTACCGAATAATGAAGGGACCTGGATAGAGTGGATGTGGAGAGGATGTTTCCGCTAGTGGGAGGATCTCGGACCAGAGCGTATAGCCTCAGAATAAAAGGACGTACCTTTAGAAAGGGGATGAGGAGGAGTTTGTTTAGCCAGATGGTGGTGAATCTGTGGAATTCATTGCCACAGAGGGCAGTGAAGCCCAAGATATGAAGTATTTTAAAGCGGAGAATGATAGGTTCTTGGTTAGTACGGGTGCCAATGATTAAGGGGAGAAGGCGGGAGAATGGGGTTTAGAGGGAAAGATAGATCAGCCAAGATTGGATGGCAGAGCAGACCCTGCTCCTATGTCTTATGATCTTATGAAAACAAAAACTTTTCAAAATACTCAATACAATCTTAGTGTGTCTACACATTCAACAATGCTAGTGTTATACCCAGTAGTGTTAGCACTTCCTTATTCTTTCTATAGGGCGTGTTTGCCATTCATGTGGCCCCTGGGGTGATATATTTTCCCTTGTTTGAGAAGTGTCCCCACCAGATTAAGTCCCCCAGTGTCCAGCAGTGGTAGGACCCTAGACTGTGGTCCTCCCCCACAGAGCCTTGGCGTTGGCTGCACCAAGCTTCAGGGAGTCCCTCAGCACGTACTCCTGTAGTTTGTGGCGGGTCACGTAGCAACATTCCCTGACGGCCATCCCGCTCTGCTGGGTGACCAACCAGTTTTGGGCTGACCAAAGAGTTGATGGTCTACCAGCAGCACCTGATGTCCATCTCCGAATGTCTCTCTGGTCAGACCTGCTCAGGATGGACCATGACAAAAACCCTTGCAAATTTCAAAAGTCCTGGCATAATTTTGCCACTGGGAAGTAAAATAGTTTGAGTTGAGTTTAGTTTTAGTTTACAGGTTCAGCGCGGAAACAGGCCCACCACCAAGTCCGCACCGACCAGTGGTCCCCCGTACACTAGCACTATCCTACATACTAGGGACAATTTACAATTTACCAAAGCCAATTAACTTACAAACATGTCCACCACCGATTTTCGGGCAACTGGTGGTCCGGCACTTCCTTTAAACCGGGCGAAATTACGAGTGCGCACTTGACATCACCCCCCCAGATGTCCCCTTGAAAATGTGGCGCCTAGGCTGGGTGAGGCAGCCGATCTCAACCTCATCGGGACTTCCGCAGCTAATTGGCGGGTCAAATTTGCCCCTTGTGGCCAGGACTCTGGAACTCCGGCCCAGCCCGAGCCGGCAGATACGTTCCCACAGCCGACGGTCCGAGGCCGACTTTGCGGCCCGGTATATCACTCCCCCTTTCCAAGGCTGTGACCTCTGTTGGTCCGGTAAAACGGATAATCTAGCAAGTCTCTGGAACGAAGGGTGCTGGACAATCGTTGGTGGACCAGTGTTTAGCAAGACTGTATCATCATTAGGATGAGTTGCTTTGCACTTCAGTGAAATGTATTCACTGGTTGCTTGATGGCAGTAGTAACAGGCTCACATTGGCTCAGTCAGTTCCCTGAAGGTTATGGTTTCAGGTATCTATTGAAAATGAATCTGTCAGTGACTCGTGTGTACAGCCCTCAGTGTGATATATTATTCTTACACTCTAGTGCTTAGGTTGAGTGAGACTTTCAGTGAACTGCATGCCAAAAACTTCTTTCACTGCATCAAGGTACATGTGACAATAAACTATCGAACCATAGGGGGTGCACAGTGGTGCAGAGGTAGAGTTGCTGCCTTACACTGCCAGGGACTCAGGTTCGATCCTGACTATGGATGCTGTCGATATGGAGTTTGTATATTCTCCCCGTGACCACATGAGTTTTCTCTGGGTGTTCCAGATTCCTACCCATTTTCCAAAGACGTACACGTTTGTAGGTCAATTGGCTTTGGTAAAGATTGTAAATTGTCCCTGGTTTGTAGGATAGTGTTGGTGTGCGGTGATCGCTAGTCGGCGTGGACTCAGTGGGCTGAAGGGCCTGTTTCCACGCTGTATCTCTAAACTAAACTATAAGAAACAGCATGCAACAAAACGTGGTTAAAAATATGAATAAGAAATACGGACCTAGCCAGTGCCAGACAGTAAACGGCGTTCTCCCTCGTCGTTCTCCCATTGTGCTGAGAAAATGATCGTAAGGATGTTGTGAGAAGTTCAGCAGCATTTGGTGCCGAGTAAAAGAATTGAGGTCGTGGGTTTGTGTCCCTGATTATTGGTGGGAGGGGCATGTTTACTCCCCACGTGTCTGTTTCTGGGTTGCTCTTTCTTTTGGAGGCTACGTGTGTTGTTCCTCTTCCTTGACCACCAATTGCTGGTAGACTCAGGTCCATCAAACCCCTGTGATACCTCTGGGCGTCCTGGGCGGGCGTCTTGCGTCTTCTCATTGGTACCTGGTTGCTAAGCGCTGGCAGGGTGGATTTTTTACCTCGGCCATCTTTCCTGCCTCCTCTCGCCCTGGGCCGGGAACCCATTTTAAGTTCAGTAAAGCCGTCCACCACAATGGTGTCCCCAACGCACGTTTTGTAAGCCATCCTCTTCTTCGAGCGCACATGTGTTTGTACTTTGTGGAGCCAATGCTTTATCTTAATGTAGATGCGGACTGGAAAGGAGAGCCCTTGGAAAGAAACCACGGAGAAGGCTTTCATGATCAGGTACAAGGCGCACGCCATGTGCCTGTGCTGGATGCAGATCTTCAGGGGGTTGTAACCTTGGGGGTTCCTGCATTCCAGGCACAGGACGTTGTTGTTCATCAAGGCTTTCAACGGCAGCAGTTGACCTGCCTCAGCGGCCGCATGGACCGGGCACTTGTTGACGTTGGGATGTTCGATCTCCTGGCACCATTCCCGGTAGGGATGGGCACCGACCGGTTTGTCCGCCCGAACTCCTTGTTGGAGCAGCCAATCTATGAGGTCCAAGTGGCCGAAGAACGCCGCCAGGTGCAGTGCCACTCGCCGCTGGAACCTGCAAACATGACGCAGAACCCAAACATCACCTATCCATGTTCTCCAGAGATGCTGCCTGACCTGCTGAGTTACTCCAGCAGTTTGTGTCATAGAGTCATACAGCATGGAAACAGGCCCTTAGGCCCACCTTGCCCACGCTGGCCAACATGTCTCAACCACACGTCCCATGTCCTAGGTGATAGGTAGATACAGGTGAGGGAGTGTTTTGATAGGCAGATGGATGTATGAAGGCCAGAAATGAAAAGACAAAAAGTGTGAGTTAAGGAGATAAGGAGATAAGGAGATATGAGGCGTGAATAATGAATCCAGAGTAATGAACAATGTTGGACGTACTTTGCAACCGGTTGCTCTTCAGAGAGATGTTGCTGAATGATATGTTTGTGGCCCAGAAGGCATCCCATCAGGTACTCTTTCCATCCATCCCAAATATCTAGACGAAGAGTACTTCCTGTCAGATAGAACATAGTTTAATCACAACAACAACACTACAACAGTGGAACCCCTAGACTCAACTCAAGTAAAGGTGCCTCATTTATTGTTGATTAATTTTAGTATCTCAAACATTGGCTCTTACAATGATATAACACATGTATAAATCATTCAATAAGATCAAGAACCATCAATTAGGTCGCTGCGTCACAGCACCAGAGACCCAGGTTCGATCTTGACCTCGGGTGCTGTCTGTGTGGAGTAGGTAGGTCCCAGTGGGCGGGCGGCAGCTGCCAACCCCCAATGGGAAGCAGGCCTGGATCACCCGCGGGGGAAGCAGAGGAGCCCACCTGGAGTGGGTCCGAGGCTCATCTCCTGATCACCCCCAAAGACTGGGGATCAGAGAGTAGAGAGCGTTAGCGACAGCGGCGGGCACCCCCGGGGCATGTAGACTGAACGCTGTAGGTCGGGCGAGGAGAGGGACGACGGTCCACTGGACGATCCAGAATGGGCGACGGCTGCAATGGGCCTTTATGGCCAGCTGTAGCTGGGACTGTGAAAATGGCACCAAATGAGGCGACACTTGCATATGGATTCACTGGGCTATTTCTATGCATTCGGTACTTAGTCGGTAATCTTACTGATCTGTATGCAAAAAATGCAATTTACTGTACATGGTAAATGTGATAATAAAAACAAACATTGAACCATTGAGTTTGCACGTTCTCTCCGTGACTGCATGGTTTTACCCCAGCTGCTCCGGTTTCCTGCCAAATCCCAAAGATGTATGGGTTTGTAGGGAGTGGATGAGCAAGTGGGACAACATGGAACTAGCATGGATAGACACAAAATGCTGGAGTAACTCAGTGGATCAGGCAGCATCTCTGGAGAAAAGGAATGGGTGATGCTTCGGGTCAAAATTCATCTTCCTTTTCTCCTGAGATGCTATCTGACCCGCTGAGTTACTCCAGCATTTTGTGTCTATCGTCGGTGTAAACCAGCGTCTGCAATTCCTTCCTATACATAGAACTAGTGTGAATAAGTGATCGATGGTCGGCATGGACGGTGGGCCGAAGGGCCTGTCTCCACGTTATCTCAGAACTAAACTCAGCCCTGGGAACATTAATCCTTGCTGAGTACAGTTTCATGAGCATTCTTTGGTACCAGGTTTAAGTGGCTATTTCTCATGCCCAAACATTAGTGTTGACAGCTATTTGTTTCTAAAGTTGGCACAAATTAGTGGTAAGATCAGCTCAACCATAAAATTCTTCTTTTCTGCTCATGGAGGTAATTGGTTCAAGAGCTACTTAAACACTAGAGGACATCTTGCTATTTTTGAATGAACTTTAATTCAGACAAGATATTGAAAATAGAAAATATCCAGTTTGAAGTAAAGCAAAAGAATTGTTATGAAGAACTTTTATCTCCATAACTGATTAGTTTCGTTTTAGTTTTAGTAAAAAGTAAAACAGCCTGGCAACAGATCCACGCTGGCCATCGGTCCACGCTGGCAACAGGTCCACGCTGGCCATCGATCACCTGTTCTGTGTTCTATGTTATCCCACCTTTTACAGAGGGCTGATTAACCTACAAACCCACACGTCCTTGGAATGCGGGAGGAATCAGGAGCACCCAGAGGAAACCCACATGGTCACAGCGAAAATGGTGCAAACTCCACACAGATAGCATCCCAAGGTCAGGGTCAAACCCAGGTCTCTGGTTCTGAAGGACTTTAACCCTGTGCAAAAACAAAGTGCTGGAGGAATTCAATGGGTCAGGCAGCATCAGTGGAGAAAAATAGACAGACAAGGTTTCAGGTTGGGACCATTCTTCAAACTTTACGTCATCTGACCATTTCCCTCCACAGGTGCTGCCTGACCCACTGGGTTCCTCCAGCAGTTTGTTTTTTTACTCACGATTCCAGCATCTACATGCAGATACTATCGCAGCATTTAAGAAACATTTAGACAGGTACATGGATAGGATGGGTTTAGAGGGAGATGAGCCAAAAGCAGGCAGGTGGGACGTGTAGAAGGGGCATGTTGGTCAGCACGGGCAAGTTGGGCTGAATGGCCTGTTTCCACACAGTGTGACTCTATCTGCAAACTCTTGTTCTCCTAACCCTGTATATATTTGTCTCCAAGTCACATGTGCGACATCAGGAAAAATAATTCTGGGTCAAACTCGGTACTGACAAACTTAAATTACTCCCACTGTTCCCACCACCAATGAAATAATTTCATACTGGAAATCTGATAGGTTTGGAACGACAGAAGTTATTATTGTACTTCTGGTTGGTTTTTGAGTCAAGCCAAACAATGTGAAGAAAATCAATACTTTCAATCTCTTTCACTGAAATCCAGGTCATGGCATTGGACCATACTGGAGGGGGAGATGGTCGAAGCAGGTCATGCAGCATCTCTGGAGAACATGGACAGGTGACGTTTCGGGTCAGGACCCATTCTTCAGACTGATTGTAATAGAGGGGAGAAAGCTGGAAGAGAGTTGGGACAAAGTCTGACAGGTGATAGGTGGAGAAACAAAGAACAGCAGAAGCTGGTTAATACACAAAAGAACACAAGGTGCTGGAGTAACCAGCAGGTCAGGCAGCATCCCTGGAGAACATGGATAAGTGACATTTCGGGTCTAGATTCGGGTTCATCATTGCATTGAAGCCATTTTAAGTTAAATTCATTAAATACCGGGGAAGAGTTATAGAGTCATAAAACACGGAAAAAGGCCCATCAGCCCAACTCGACCAAGATGCCCCATCTAAGCTAGTCCCACTTGCCTGCATTTGACCCATATCCCTCTAAATCTTTATCATAAAGTCACGGAGAGATACAACACAGAATCAGACCCCAATGAGTCTATATTCGCCATCAACACACATTCACGTTAATCTTATACCAGCCACCTTGCGTTTTACACATGTTCGATTTATGTATTTTTGGAATAACGTGCTTGTTTACTTAATAACAAAGCCTAATTTACGTGCACGTATTTTGAAATAACACGCTCAAATGTACACCTGGCAGCATAGTCACGTGCAATGCGAACCAAGATACTGTACAGTTTTTTTCTTTATTAACTGTTTATTTTTAAATAAATAAGGAAAAATAACAATGGCAGTCATACATGAACTAACTATGGTGTGATGTAGACAGCTATATGACTTTTCTGTAACATTTATATACATTCTTATGGTAAAAATGTTTGATTTACGTGTTTTTGAAATGCGCGCTGCTATTCAGGAACATAACCCCCATGTAAAATGAGAGGTGGCTGTATTAAAGACTCAATTGCTGGTAAAGAACAAGAGACTTCCTTTAAACTGGCAGACTCTTTCAGTACTGCAACTTGTACCAAGCTAATCCCTCATCCCTTATCCCGTGTCAGTACACTGTGGACGGCTTGATTGTAATCGTCTTTTTGCTGACTGGATAGCACAAAACAAAAAAGCTTTTCGCTGTGCCTCGCTCGGTACATGTGACAATAATAAACTAAACTAAGTTGGCAGGATTTTTGCCCCTTGCATTAGAAAGTTGAGAGTTCAAACTGGATTATGATTGAGCACGTAATCCAGAATGATAGACACAAAGTGCTGGGGTAACTCAATGTGTCAGACAGCATCTTTGTAGAAAAAGGATGTGTGACGTTTTGGGTCGGGACCCTTCTTCAGACTTGCTCAGTATAATCCCACGATGTTTACAGGAGGACCATGACTTTCTGCTCACTATTTGAAAAACCCTGTTCTTTCCTCACCCAAAAATACATTAGATGATCATTCATTAATGCTCTTGTTTTGTGCCTTTCTTCTGTGCAAGTTGGCTGTTATGTTTGCCTTCATAGCAACAGCTCCTAGGCATTAAAAAGTAATCTGTAGACCCAAGGAACTGCAGATGCTGGAATCTTGCATGGAACACAATGTGCTGGATAACTTAACGGGTCAGGTAGCATCTCTGGAGGACATGGATAGGTGACATTTTGGGTCGAGACCCTTCCTCAGACTGATTGTCGTGGACGAGTATTCTCTCCCTCACTACAATCACTCTGCAGACACAAGGAACTGCAGATGCTAGTTTACAAAAATGGACACAAAGTGCTGGAAGAACTCAGCCGATCAGGCAGCATGCCTGGAGGACATGGATTTCTGGTCAGAGTCTGAAGAAATGTCAACTATTTATGTTCTCTAGAGATGCTGCCTGACCTGCTGAGTTACTCCAGCACTTTATGCCCTTTTTAAAAAGTAATCAACTGGCTACAATGCTTCGAGAGACCCAAAAGACACAGTACAACTTTCTACAAATGCAAATTCTTTCAGTGTTCTTGAACATATGCAACCAGTTTGATCATCCTAGCTTGTGTTTGCCTCTCTCCATTCAATATCCCATATTACTCTATTGAAATACTCTCTGTTTCAAATCTTACCAATGTCTATGTCGTAGTCTTCGATTTTGTTGCAGTTGTACAGTTCTGTCCCCTCTTGAGTACTCAAACGAAAAGTACTTACAGGAAGTCCAGATTTCAGTGATACCAAGCTTTTGAGCTCAGAAACATTTGCCTTTAAGAACTGGGGTTTTTCAATGATGGGAATTGTTCGCCTTGTCAGAGCATTGAAAACATATAGAATTGCTTTCTCCTCTTCCTAATTGGGGAAAGTTATACTTGTTTTAGACAATATATTCATCATTCGGAGAGTAAATATAGAACAATTCATAATGAATTTTCTCATAATTTAGACTTTAGAGTTTAGAAATACAGCGCTGAAACAGGTCCTACAGCCCACTGAGTCCAAGCCAACCAGTGATCAGCCCATGCACTAGTTCTATCCCACACACTAGGGACAATTTACATAAGCCAATTAACCTACAAACCTACACATCTTAGGAGTGTAGGAGAAAAGCGGAACACCCGGAGAAAACCCACGCAGTAACAGGGAGAACGTACAAATTCCATACAGACAGCACCTGTAGTCAGGATTGAACCCGGGTCTCTGGTGCTGAAAGCGACTCGACAGCTGTGCCACTGTGCTGCCCTTTAAACCTTTGCAATTTATTCTCTCTATGTTCTCCCACAGATAGCCAACACTTTACATTGAACTTTACTTTAGATATTTGTATGTTAATTTTAATATTCCAGATTTCCTCTTAAACATACAGCATGGAAACAGGTCCTTCAGACCATCAAATCGACGCCGACCGTCGCTCACCTGTTCACAGTGGTTTTATGTTATCTCACTTTCTCATCCACTAACGGCAATTTTTTACAGAAGTCAATTAACCTAGAAAACAATGCACCTTTGAGATGTGGCAACAGCATGGAAACAGTACCTTTGACCATCCAAATCCACTCTGACCATCATGTTCACACTAGTTCTATGTTATGCCACTGCCCCATCCACTTCCTACACACCAGGGGCAATTTACAGAGGGCAGCTAACCAACAAACCCTCACGTCTTTGGGATGTCGGAGGAAACTGGAGCACCTGGATTAAACCCGTGTGGTTGAAGGGAGAACGTGCAAACTCCACACAGACGATACGGAAGGAAAATAGCACTGTTCGGTAAACGTTTGTAACTTTGTCGGCGCCAGAAATGTAGCAACACTTGTGTACTGCCTAGGTGAGGTCTGCTGTATGATTTGACTGGGTTGTATGCAAAACAATGTATTTCACTGTACTTTGGTACATGTGGCAATAAAGTAGCATTGAAACTTAGCTCATTGCTATTGAGGGAGTGCAGCGTAGGTTTTGCTATTGAGGGCGTGCAGCGTAGGTTTACTAGGTTAATTCCCGGAATGGCGGGACTATCATATGTTGAAAGACTGGAGCGTCTAGGCTTGTATACACTGGAATTTAGAAGGATGAGAGGGGATCTTAGCGAAACGTATAAGATTATTAAGGAGTTGGACACGTTAGAGGCAGGAAACATGTTCCCAATGTTGGGGGAGTCCAGAACAAGGGGCCACAGTTTAAGAATAAGGGGTAGGCCATTTAGAACTGAGATGAGGAAAAACTTTTTCAGTCAGAGAGTTGTGAATCTGTGGAATTCTCTGCCTCAGAAGGCAGTGGAGGCCAATTCTCTGAATGCATTCAAGAGAGAGCTGGATAGAGTTCTTAAGGATAGCGGAGTCAGGGGGTATGGGGAGAAGGCAGGAACGGGGTACTGATTGAGAATGATCAGCCATGATCACATTGAATGGCGGTGCTGGCTCGAAGGGCCGAATGGCCTCCTCCTGCACCTATTGTCTATTGTCTACTGAAACATTGGCTTTTTAAACTCATGGACATAAGATGCACAGAGTCTCTTGTCCAGAGTAGGAGAATCAAAAACCAGAAGACATAAATTTAAGGTGAGGAGGGAAAGATTTAACAGGAACCTGAGGGATTCACTTTTTAACACAAAGGGCGGTGGATGCATGGAACGAGCTACCGGAGGAGGTAGTTGAGGCTGTTACTATCGCAACGTTTAAGAGACATTTAGACAGGTACGTGGATAGAACAGGTTTAGAGTGATATGCATTAAATGCAGGCAGGTGGGACTAGTGTAGGTGGGACATGTTGGTCGGTGTGGGCAAATTGGGCCGAAGGGCCTGTTTCCACGGTGTAAGAATCTAAGACTCCATGACATTCTGGTGGGAAATATTACAACTCAGATAGTCAAAGCATAGCTCGGCACAATTTACCTTTAAAATGCATTTGACTGTGGAATAGGACGTCATTCCCACATCAGCAAGTACCCACTCATCTTCTAACACTGCCCCGGCATAAATCAGCTGTAAAAACCTACGCCCCTGTTTGTCATTTGTCAAGTAGATTCGAAAATATTGCTGAAAAGAAAAGGGTAAAAAAGATCTAAATGGCATAAGGAAGATAGTTCAACATGCACATTTCTCAAGATCACAGCAAGGTGACTCTTACCTTTATCATCAGCTTCACTGATAAGACTGTCTGATCCCCCAAAATGTCAAAAGGTTTGCAAACTTTATCGAAAGTGATAAAGATTCTCATATTTTCCGAAACTCCTCTGTCCGTGCGCAGATCGGGTCTCAGAATCTTATTGACCAAGTGCAGAGGCACGGTACATGTCAGTGTCGATCGTCTTCAGAGAGGTGAGCATACCAAGGCTAGGCTAGCACCTGCAAGGTTCCTAGTGGGAAAGGCTGTAGTCTCCAGGTTTATGACTTAGTGTTCTCCACAGGTCATTAGGCAAACAAGTCCAACTCCTTTCATTAGGGTGACAAACTGCTGATTAACAAGGGCATGTGGGAACTTGCTTTAGAATTTGCAAATTGAATCACTGTGTCCACAGTCACAGAAGGTCTGTGACATTCAGGTACCGGATCAACGTCAAACCAAGAAAGGATCACGTTTGATACAAAGTCATTATTAGTTATTAATTACCCTTCACAGTGTAGATTGCTTCACTGATAAAAGGATATTGCATTGAAATTCAGATTGATGGAAAGGTGCCCAGTTATTATGAATTGGAACTGTTGGGTTTGAGGTACAGAAGTGTGAAAACGCATACCTCAAGATTTAGGGATAGTTTATTCCCGGCTGTTATCAGGCAACTGAACAATCCTATCACCAACTAGAGAGCGGGCCTGTTCTACCATCTAACTCAGGGGCCTACAAACCTTTCAGCATGAGGGCCACATTATATATTTGGCACATTTTTGCGGGCCGTAGGAAAAAATAAAGAAATGTCCGTTTTATAAATTTAATTAACTCAAAAAATAACTTAAGTAAAACAAATGGAAGAAATTCAAGCTATCTAGAGTACATGGCAGCTTCCAACAAACAAACATTCACCAATAACACATGCAACAGGTGCGTTCTTACCTTGAAAAAAAGCCAAAATGGTCAATTTTTATGCTGTAAAAAATGGGGGACTCTGGAGGATCCGGCGAGGAACCGGGAGAAGGGCTGCCAAGCCCGCGGACGCAAGAAGCAGCTGGGAAGACTTCTGGGCAGCTGGCGGGAGAAGGGGAAACGCGACCGGGAAGGGAGGCAGGAGAGCAAGGCCGAGAAGCAGAGGGTCGCCAACGGGGGGGAGAAGAAGAGGAGGAGGAGGAGGAGGAGGAAAGGATGGGGTTGAGCGAGCTGGGAGAGGAGCAGCGGGAAGAACCCGAGCCGAGGGGCCTGGAGGGTCTGCAGGGGCAGAAGGAACGAGCGCTGGAGGTCGGCGACCTGCCTGAGGGCGAAGGGCCCAGGTCGTGCTCGACGGCCTTGGAGGAGGAGGCGGTGGAAGAGGAGGAGGAGCGGAGTGTTGAGCTCAAAGAGGAGAAGGAAGTGGACCGGGGAGAGGAGGCCGAGCAGCAGCGAGAGCTGGGCTGGGCTCTGGGAGCCGAGGCGGACGGCTTGATTATAATCATGCATAACCTTTCCGCTGACTGGAGAGCTCAAAATAAAAAAGCTTTTCACTTTCCACCGTTCCAGTGCTATACTGTTCAATGTTCTATGTACAAATCTTTCTTTCTAAATAAAACAGATTCTGAAGTAGGCTCCCAACCTGAAACAACGCTTCAAGTCAAGTCAAGTCAATTTTATTTGTATAGCACATTTAAAAACAACCCACGTTGACCAAAGTGCTGTACATCAGTTCAGGTACTAAGAAACGAACATACAATGGCACACAAACATAACAGCACATACATAAACAGTTCACAGCGCCCCCTCAGAGGGCCTCAAACGCTAGGGAGTAGAAATAGGTTTTTGAGCCTGGACTTAAAGGAGTCGATGGAGGGGGCAGTTCTGATGGGGAGAGGGATGCTGTTCCACAGTCTAGGAGCTGCAACCGCAAAAGCGTGGTCACCCCTGAGCTTAAGCCTAGACCCCGGGGTAGTGAGTAGCTCCAAGTCGGCCGACCTGAGGGACCTGGAGATAGAGTGGTGGGTTAGAAGATTTTTGATATATGGGGGGGGGGGGCAAGCCCGTTTAGGGCTTTGTATGTGAATAGGAGGAGCTTGAAGTTGATTCTGTACCGTACTGGGAGCCAGTGGAGAGAGGCCAGAATCGGGGTGATGTGGTCCCTTTTACAGGTGCCCATCAGGAGTCTCGCTGCGGCGTTTTGGACCAATTGCAGGCGGGACAGAGATGATTGGCTGATCCCAGTGTAAAGGGAGTTGCAGTAGTCTAGGCGAGAGGAAATGAATGCGTGAATGATTTTTTCAATGTCGTCAAATTGGAGGAATGGTTTGATTTTAGCTATGGTACGAAGCTGGAAGAAGCTGGCTTTTACCACAGCGTTGACTTGCTTGTCAAACTTTAATGCAGAGTCAAATATCACGCCAAGGTTTTTGACATGTGATTTGACGAGGGAGGATAGGCTTCCAAGGCTGCCTGTTATCGTTTTGATGGAATCGGGGGGGCCGAATAGGATGACCTCAGACTTGCTCTCGTTTAGTTGAAGGAAGTTCTGTGCCATCCAACATTTTATGTCCTCAAGGCAGTGCATGAGACTGATTAAATTTGACCGGTTGTTGGGTTTCAGGGGGAGATAAAGCTGTGTGTCATCCGCATAGCAGTGGAAAGAAATGCCGTGCCTTTGAATGATTTGGCCGAGAGGGAGCATGTACAGAGAGAAGAGAATGGGGCCTAGGATGGAGCCTTGTGGAACCCTGCAGGAGAGGCTAGCTGAGGAAGAGGAATAATTGCCTATGTTGATGGAGAAACTATTTTTGAGGTAGGAAACGAAGCAGCTCAGGGCAGTGCCATCAACGCCAACCCCATACCGGACACGGTCAATAAGGATGGTGTGGTCCACTGTATCGAACGCTGCGCTGAGGTCGAGAAGGAGCAAGATTGCACAGTCACCGGTGTCGATGGCGAGAAGCTTCAACAAGGCAGACTCTGTGCTGTGGTGGGCCCTGAAACCTGACTGGAAACCTTCCAGGATGGTATTTTGGTGCTTGTCCATTACCTCCACAGATGCTGCCTGACCTGTCGAGTTCCTCCAGCACTTTGTGTTTTGCTCAAGGTTCCAGCACCTGCAGTTACTTCTGTCTATCTTTGTTTCTTCCTTCTTTGTGGATTTTTCCTTTCTTTCCATGGTTGGCTGACGTAAGAATATTTGGGAAATTAAAAACAGCATGATATTTTCATAAGTGATGGAGGGTCTCCACCCCAAAATGTCACCTATTCCCTTTACTCCAGAAATGTTGCCTGATCTGTTGAGTTACTTCAGCATGTTGTGTCCACCTTCATTAGGCAATATTTGACGGCTCTGGGCCTGTACTGACTGGAGTTTAGAAGGATGAAGGGGGACCTCATTGAAAATTATCGAATAGTAAAAGGCGTAGATACAGTGGATGTGGCGAAGATGTTTCCACCAGTGGGAGAGAATAGGTCCAGAGGGCACAATCTCAGAATAAAAGGATGTACCATTAGAAAGGAGATGAGGAGGAATTTATTTTGGCAGAGGGTGGTGAATCTGTGGAATTCATTACTAGAGATGGCGGTGGAGGCCGTCATTTGGGTGTTTTTTAAAAGGAGATTAACAGGTTTGTGATTAATAAGGGTGTCAAAGGTTATCGTGAGAAGGCAGGAGAATGGGGTTTAAAGGGAAAGATAGATCAGCCATGATTGAATGGTGGGGTAGGTTCAGTGGGTCGAATGGCCTAATTCTGCTTATGATCATTTGCTTCTGCTCAGCATGTTAACATGAAGACAACAAGTGTGAAACTGCAACATCTGGGCTCATCTGATTAAGGAACCTTGATTACGAAAAATAAATTTGGTGCTTCTTAGAGTTGTGCCTGTTGAGCAAGTTGCCAATTCTCTTTGGATAGTTGCCTGGAGATTACATAATGTAAGATTCAACATTTCCAAGAGATGAATGAAGTTCATGACCAGCACTTATACATTGCACTGACATTTTACCGAAAGATTTTGATAAATGAGTTGCAAAGATAATAAAATCAAAGTCAAATGTAAAATATTCCTCAATGCAGCACATTGTTTGTGAGACAGGTATGGTGCTAAAGAAAATGAATGGTTATTACTCAATTGGCATATTTCCAATTCCAAAGCATGACCCCCAGTAGAATCAAGATAAAACATCATCCACATTCACAATCAGGCTTCGTTATCTTTCAGACTCAGAATGACCTTGTTTTTCTCTTTTCCATCTCTGCCAATATTTCTTGTGATTAATGTTAACAACTGTGTCGCTAGGGTGGCACAGTGGCGCAGTGGTAGAGTGGCTGCCTTACAGCGCCAGAGACCCAGGTTCGATAATGACCATGAGTGCTACTTAGATACATAGACAATAGGTGCGGGAGTAGGCCATTCGGCCCTTTGAGCCAGCACCACCATTCAATGTGATCGTGGCTGATCATCCACAATCAGTACCCCATTCCTGCCTTCTCCCCATATCCCCACATGCTGTCTGTGTGGAGTTTATATGTTCTCCCTGTGACCAAATGTGTTTTCTCTCGGTAGTCTGGTTTCCTCCCACACTCCAAAGACATACAGGTTTGTAGGTTACTTTGGCTTCTGTAATTGTGAATTGTCCCTTGAGTGCACGATAGTGTTGGTGAAGGGGGATCGCTGGTTGGCCTTGGACTGTATTTCTAAAGTCTAAATCTTCAATCTTAAATTATCACGGTGAGAGTATCCCGTGTATGATATGTCTGCATTTCTCTGAGTCTAGTTTAGTTTAGTTTATTATTGTCACATCTGTAGAGGTACAGTGAAAAGCTTTTTGGCGCGTGCTATCCAGTCTAGTTTAGCTTAGAGATACAGCTTGGAAACAGGCCCTTCGGCCCTCCGAGTCCGCACCGTACAGACAGCATCCGTAGTTGGGATCGATCCTGGATCTCTGGCGCTGTAATCGCAATAAGGCAGCAACTCTACCGCTGCGTCACTGTGCCGCCGTCAGTGAAAAGGCTAAACATGATTACAATCAAGCTGTCCACAATGCACAGATACAGTCTCTCTATTGTTTGTTGCATGGGCATGTATTTACAGTGCAATTTCTGTCACTGTAAATCCATGTATTTGATTCATTTTCTAAATAGCTTCTATAATCCGGTTATTTATGAGCCCGGGTACAGATTGGTACGAGGGTTATCAAAAATGTTTTTCCTTTCTTGTGATAGAAAATACGCCTTCAATCCTTCAAAAACCCACAATATTTTGTCTAGTACTGGACGAAGAGGTGGGAACTGTGTCCTGCCATGTTCTGGCTCACTAAATGAAGTATAAATTAGATACAGCATGGAAACACACCCTTCAGCCCATCGAGTCCACGTCGACCATCGTTCATACTAGTCCTGTTTTATTCCATTTTCTCATCCACTCCCAACACATTAGGGGCAATTTACAGAGGTCAATTAACTTACAAACATGTGTCTTTGAGATGGAGGAGGAAACCAGAGTACCCAGGCGAATCTCAAACGGTCACAGTGAGAACGTGCAAACTCCAAACGGTCAGCATCCCAGGTCAGGATCGAACCCAGGTCTCTGGAGAGATGAAACAGTGGCTCTGCCAGCTGTGCAGCTGTGCCGCCCTTCTACACGGACAGCGCAATTGTGAAATTATCTAAAACTTCAACAGCAAAATACTCCAAGCCAAGTTGAATGCATTCAGCAGCTGTTTGACTCAGCAGCAGTTGTGAACAATAACTAATTTGACTTGCAATTTTTGTTAATGTAGGAAAATAACTGCAGATGCTGGTACAAATCGAAAGTATCACAAAATGCTGGAGTAACTCAGCAGGTCAGGCAGCATCTCTGGAGAGAAACGTCACCCATTCCTTCTCTCCAGTGATGCTGCCTGACCCGCTTAGTTGCTCCAGCATTTTGTGATACTTGCAATTTTTGTTAGGACATTGTTTTTTCCATCTGTTTTGCTATCAGCAGGATTCATATTGGTATTGTCTGCAACGATTAGTAAGTCAGTTACTCAAAAAATGAGATGACATTCCTAACATAGCAGGCCAAATATTTCACTTGTTAGTGACGTAAGCTCTGTGACTTCCGTTTTCACCCCGATTATTAACAGAAATTAATGCACCAGAACTGGGTACAGGTTCCATGCATCTCAGCAAAGTGAGATAAACAAAAGCACCTCGAAATCATGCTGCAGTTCTTCACTTTACAACAATGCCGATATTTGGCAAATATTTGTCTTGGCGAGGACAGCAAAGTGGCGCAGTTGTAAACCAGCGTTTGCAGTTCCTTGTTTCTACACTTTAGTTTCACATGTCATTGTGGATTTCTTGGTTCCCGCATTATACCAAAAGATTTATTTCAGGAAATTAGTCATTTTGAAAAATCACATTGTGTTTTATTGGGAAATCTGAGTCATTATGAAAAATCACATTGTGTTTTATTGGGAAATCTGATAGTCATTAGGAGTCAAACGAAAGTGCAGGGGATTTTGACATTTCTTAAGATAAAGTTCTTAAGATAAAGGTCACCCCCATCACGGACAAGGTGCTCGTACGGTATTTGTGGCCGAGTGGTTGAGGCAATGGTTCAAAAATCTATTAGGTTTCCTCTGCTGTTTGAATCCTGCTGACTGTGGGAGCTGTGAACTGCCTGAAGTAACCTGTGTGAATGTAATTTTGAGGCCAAACGCAAACTAGAGGAACATCACCTCACATTCGTCACAGATATTGTGGGCCGAAGGGCCTGTGCTTGTGGTGTGCTTTATTCTATATTCCTGGGTCGTCTACAACCCAACGATATGAATGTTCAATCCTCCATCTTCAGGTAAACCACACCCTCTCCGTCCCTTTCTCTTTCTTTCCTCCATATCCACCCAGGTCCTCCAGATTCAAGGTCTGGAAGAAGGGTCTCGACCCGAAACGTCACCCATTCCCTTCTCTCCCGGGACGCTGCCTGACCCGCTGAGTTACTCCAGCATTTTGTGTCCGCCTCCAGAGTCAAGGACAGCGACGCGCTCGTCCCAGGAGACTGGGCGCGGTCACGAGCCTCGGCCAATCAGATCCGGCATTATAAAACAATCTAGAGAATAGGCGGGGTCCTGACGGTCAGCCAATCGGAGTTATTGTTACAAAAGAAACGCGGTGGGGGGCGGGACCAATCCGCCCGCAGCAGTGGCCGGGAGGCCCACGTGACTGACGACCCACGTGACTGGCAGTCCCCCGCGGCCGTTAGACGGAGCGACGGGTTGATAGACCAATGGTGTGGGGGAGGAGGCGGTACCATGGCGGAGCGAGCGGGGTTGATTGGCTGGAGCGGGGCCGTTGAGCTGAGTGACAGGCAGGTTGGCCAATAGTGTGAGGAAGGGCGGATGGGCCAGTGTGTGGGACCAGTACAGAGATAATTGGCAGGTGCGGGGCCGGTGGGCGTAGCGTTTGGCAGATTAACCAATCGCGTGGTGCAGAGGGCGTGGCGAGGCGGGATTGATTGGCAGTCGCGGCCGTTGGGCGGTGACCATCGCCGTGGGGGCGGGGCCGAAGCGGCTCCCGTGGTGACGGGTTCCGGGCCCGAGTCGCTCTCCTCCCCTCCCCTACCCTCCCCTCTCATGTGGTCTGCGGCGGCGTCTGTTTACCAGTGACGCCTCCGCCCGGTGCCCAAGCTTTCGCCTGACAGGTAAGCGACGGTGTGAACGCCCACCGGGCCCGGTCCGTGACAGTGGCGGCGGTTTCTCCCTTCAGGAGACGCTGCTGGGGGCCTGCCCCACTCCTCTGACTCTTCCCTTACTCCCCCATCTCCTTCCTCTCCTCCCCATTCCCTCCCCTCCCACCCCCATCCCCTCTCTCCCCCCATCCCCTCTCTTCCCACATCCCCTCTCTCCCACCCCCCCCCATCCCCTCCCTCTCCCCATCCCCTCCCGACCGCCCCATCCTCTACCCACCCCCACCCCCCATCCCACCCCCATCCCATCCCTCCCTCCCCATCCCTCCCCATCCCCCCATCCCATCCCCCCCATCCCATCCCCCATCCCATCCCTCCCCCATCCCCCCATCCCATCCCTCCCCCCATCCCATCCCATCCCTGCCCCCATCCCTCCCCATCCCCCCATCCCATCCCCCATCCCTCCCTCCCTCACCCCCCCATCCCATCCCATCCCTCCCCCACCCCCCCCATCCCATCCCATCCCTCCCCCACCCCCCCATCCCTCCCCCACCCCCCCATCCCATCCCTCCCCCATCCCCCCATCCCCTCCCTCCCGACCGCCCCATCCCATCCCTCCCCCATCCCCTCCCTCCCTCACCCCCCCATCCCCTCCCTCCCCCACCCCCCCCATCCCATCCCTCCCCCACCCCCCCATCCCATCCCTCCCCCACCCCCCCATCCCATCCCTCCCCCACCCCCCCATCCCCATCCCTCCCCCACCCCCCCCATCCCATCCCTCCCCCACCCCCCCATCCCATCCCTCCCCCACCCCCCCATCCCATCCCTCCCCCACCCCCCATCCCATCCCATCCCTCCACCACCCTCCCATCCCTCCCCCATCCCATCCCCATCTCTCCCCACCCCCCCATCCCATCCCTCCCCCACCCCCCCCATCCCATCCCTCCCCCACCCCCCCATCCCATCCCTCCCCCACCCCCCCATCCCATCCCTCCCCCACCCCCCCCATCCCATCCCTCCCCCACCCCCCATCCCTCCCCCACCCCCCCATCCCTCCCCCACCCCCCATCCCTCCCCCACCCCCCCATCCCTCCCCCACCCCCCCATCCCTCCCCCACCCCCCCCATCCCTCCCCCCACCCCCCCATCCCTCCCCCACCCCCCCATCCCTCCCCCACCCCCCCATCCCTCCCCCACCCCCCCATCCCATCCCTCCCCCACCCCCCCATCCCATCCCTCCCCCACCCCCCCATCCCATCCCTCCCCCACCCCCCCCATCCCATCCCTCCCCCACCCCCCCATCCCATCCCTCCCCCATCCCATCCCTCCCCCACCCCCATCCCATCCCTCCCCCACCCCCATCCCATCCCTCCCCCACATCCCTCCCCCACATCCCTCCCCCACCCCCATCCCATCCCTCCCCCACCCAGCCCCCCCTCTTCCCCGCCCCCCCTCTTCCCCGCGCCCCCCCTCCTCTTCCCCGCGCCCCCCCTCCTCTTCCCCGCCCCCCTCCTCTTCCCCGCCCCCCTCCTCTTCCCTGCCCCCCCCTCCTCTTCCCCGCCCCGCCCTCTCTCCCCCCTCTCTCCCCCTCTCTCCCCCCTCTTCTCCCCTCCTCTTTCCCCCCCCTCTTTCCCTCCCCTCTCCCCCCCCTCTTCCCCCCCCCTCTTCCCCCCCCCCTCTTCCCCCCCCCCTCTTCCCCCCCCCCTCTTGCCAACTGCAAAATTTAATTAAAGTTTAGAATGAGAATTAATCCCCTGAAACCATCCCCCAACTGACCAAAAGTCTTTAGTTTATTTTGTTCAGTAATTGTCCACAGTGGACTGCATGGGTTTGCAAAACCTTTCTGTTGGCTAACAGATGTTTCTTGACTTTTATCAAGAAGGTGTATGAGTGTGAAGTCAACTCAATTGAAAATGTGGCTTGGAGCTGAAAACTAAATTTATATTACCTATATCTGCTGTGGTGAATTACAAATCATCATGTGATGCACATGTTGAACATTTAAGACCAGAAATATTGTGGTGTCAGTCATGTCCTTTTATTGTAATGGACCTGATAACCATTGAAGCATATGTATTGGCTGCAATGTGTGAGGAAATGAGATAGCCAATTTATATGCAACAAGATCCCACAATAATGAGGTTATTGACCAGATTTTTTTTTCTTTCTGGGTTTTTAAATTGTAGTTGTGGCTGCAGATTTCAGCTTTAAGAGGTTGTAGGTATATTCCTATCTGCAAAGTGTCACCATCTTTATAGTTCATGAACCAATCAACCTAATTCATGTATTACAGTAAATAGGAAAACGTTTAAGGCCCCGCAATGAGGTAGGTTGGAAAATTGGGACCACTTTCTAACTTATGGGAGGACCTTTCAGTAGTCTGATAACAAAGGGAAGAAATAGTTCCTGAGTCTGGCGGTACGTGCTTTTGAGCTTCTTTCTGATGGGAAATGGGAAAAGTGGGTCCTTGTCTGTGTTGGCTGCTTTTCTGAAACAGCATGAAATGTGGATGGCTGCTCTGTGTGATTGACTGGACTACATCCACAACTCTGCAATTTCTTGAGGTCTTGGGCAAACCAAAGCAACCTATGATATATCCCCATAGAATACTTTTTCCAGTGCATCTGTGAAAGTTGGGAAGAATCATTGGAGACTCAGTCTTTTGCAGAAGTAGGAGTGGGGTTCAGGTCAAATTGTTGGTGATATCTATGCCTAGGAACTTGAAACTCAACCGTCACCACTTCGGCACCACCAATTGGGGTGTGCACTCCACCTCTTCCTGAAGCCAATCAGGATGTGGAATATTGTGTAAGGAAAAATGTGAGGTCATCACTTGCAGGAATGAACAGAAAAGCCAAGTTTATTTTATATTTTTATGAGGCTCTCACGAGGGTCTCACAGCTCCGCTCTTGCTCCCCCCTCCCCCATTCACAACAAGGACAGAGTCACCCTTGTCCTCACCTTCCACCCCATCAGCCATCGCATACAGCATATAATCCTCCAACACTTTCGCCACCTCCAACGGGATCCCACCACTGACCACATCTTCCCATCTCCACCCCTTTCTGTTTTCCGCAGAGACTGTTCCCTCCGCAACTCCCTGGTCAACTCGTCCCTATCCACCCAAACCACCCCCTTCCCAGATACTTTCCCCTGCAATTGCAGGAGATGCAACACCTTTACCTCCCCCCTCGACTCCATCCAAGGACCCCAACAGTCTTTTCAGATGAGGCAGAGGTTCATTTGCATCTCCTCCAACCTCTTCTACTGTATCCGCTTTTCTAGGTGTCAACTTCGGAAAATCGGTGAGACCAAGCGCAGGCTCGGCAATCGTTTCGCTGAACACCTCTGCTCAGTCTGCCGTAACCTACCTGATCTCCCAGTTGCTCTGCACTTTAACTCCCCCTCTCATTCCCAATCTGACCATTCCGTCTTGGGCCTCCTCCATTGTTCGAGTGAGGCCCAGCGCAAATTGGAGGAACAGCACCTCATATTTCGCTTGGGTAGCAGTATGAACATTGACTTCTCTAACTTCAAATAGCCCTTGCTTTCCAATCTCTCCATCCCCTCCCCTTCCAAGTTCTCCCACTAGTCTTACTGTCTCTGACTACATTCTATCTCTGTCCCGCCCACTCCTCTGACATCAGTCTGAAGAAGGGTCCGGACCCGAAACGTCACCCATTCCTTCTCTCCAGAGATGCTGTCTGTCCCGCTGAGTTACTCCAGTATTTAGTGTCTGCCTTTTATTTTATACATGGTGAGTGTTGATGTTTCAAAGAATATGGGTGTGCTTGGAAACATGAACAAAATCCAACATGCAGCAAAGGATTGGGGGGGGCAAATATGAGGTTTTTATTCTCACAATGAAAACGTATTAGCTTTCATTGTGAGAATATTTGAATACAGAAAAGAGGGAGTCTTGCTGTGGTTCTGTCAGGCTTTGGTGAGCTTTGGTCTCCCTATCAAAAAAAGAATATATTTACCATATAGGGAGTGCAGGAGAGATTTATAGACTGGTTCGAGACATGGGAGAGTAAAATTCGACGCCAGAACAACTCGGCGGTTCAGCAGAATCTGTGGAGGCAAATGATGCAAGTCAACATTGTGGGCTTTGACCAGCTGAGTTCTTGTTTTCTATTCTTTGTTCCAAATTCCAGCATCTGCAGTTTCGTGTTATCTTTGTACTAGGAGGGATTGAGTAGACTGGGACTGTATTCTCTGGAGTTTGGATGAATGAGAAATAATCTCATTGAAACTCTCATAATTCTTGCAGGGCTTGCTTGTCAGGCTGGATGCAACGAGAATGTTTCCCTTGGCTGAGGAAACAGACCCTCGAACAGCAGGGTGCAGGAACAGGCTCTTTGACCTACCATGTCTGTGCTGGCCTTGATGCCAATCTAAACTAGTCCCATCTGCCTGCACATAGCCCATGTCCCTTTTTCCCCCTTCCTGTTCATGTGCCTCTTAAACATTGCTATTGTGGCTGCTTCTACCACTTCCCTTTGTACAGCTGCAGTGTGAATTACAGATTTTATGTTCAACCAACGAAGGCAAATATGCTGTAGGTCTTTACCACCCTATTCAATTATGTTGTCACTCTCAAGGCGGTCCGTCCGGGCTTGCATCCCAACATCTGTCTGTACATCAGTGCTCTTTATGAAAGGTAGTCATTTCTGCAAAGAAGTTGGTGCATTGAAATTAGACTAATAAATACATTATTTTGTATCTCTTTTTAACTGGTTTAGAGTAATCACTATTACATGGAGTTGTTACATTGGTATTGTCGTGTGTACTTGTAGTTAGTCATAGTCATACAGGACCGAAACAGCCTTTCGGCCCAAATTGTTCACAATGACCAAGATGTCCATCTAAATTAGTCCCATTTGGCCCGTACACCACTTAAACCTTTCCTATCCATGTACCTGTCTAAATGTCTTTTAAATGTGCCTGCCCCAACGGCTTCTGTTAGTATTTAGATTTGGATATCTATATATTCACATAGGACAGAGTTCGGGGGGGGGGGGGGGGGGGGGGGGGGAGGGTACATTGCATTACAACACAACACAACAGAACTGACATCTAACAACTTAAGCAAATAGCTGCAGCAGGAAGATCAGAGACCAAACATAGTTTCCAATCATAAGCAAACAAACTGCAAACACCATTAGTTTTCCTTTTCATATATAATGCAGGTTGTCACATTCAAGGTGACCTAATGAGGGAGGAGTGTCAGAAATAAGAATAGGTTAAAAACAATTTAAAACAAATAGAATGATGATCACATTCTTTATTCGGTGTGCAATTGACACCATAGATCAATTTCAAAAATACTATACATTGATTTTATGAGCTTGAGTATAAGAACGCTCAGTTATTAAGAGATTCATAAAAAAGCTGGTAATATATTCTCAAAACCCCTATGCAGCTAAATCCATCAGGGAGTCCACATACATATGGAAGATACAATCAGGGTTCCTCACTGTATTAAATAAGAACCAAAGGGCTAAAAAGGAAATTTCAGTGTACAAATTTGGCTTCAACTTCAAATAAATGCTTGCCAGCTTTGTTTTAAGCAATTGTGGTTTGCTAATCAATAAAGTTCTGTTTGGAATTGCATAAAGAATTGATGCAAGGCTGTACCATAACAATTAGTTTAAAGGCAAATAGTACTTAAGAATATTGAAGTAAAAATATGCCAATGTGCTACTTCCCAGAACAAGAATGGTTTCAAGTTAGTGAAGCAGAAATGGATTCATGATTTACTTTGTCACAAAATACAAAACAAAAACTATGTAGTTTACTGTATGTTAATTGACCTGCATTAATAAGGTAAATTCAGTGCAGAAAAGTATCTCAAAATATTTGATAGTTATATGAGAGAGTGAGAGTTCTTGGTGGTAACTGAAAGATTAGGGCGAGCAAAGCTTGAAAGAATTCTAAAGAGAGGAGATGGTGAGAATGTAGGAGAAATGTCTGGAGAAGGAAGTTGATCAGTTGAAGATGGCATCGTTTTCATGGCAAAGGGATTGCTGCACAAAAGCTAGGACAGACAATTATGGGGAATGAAGGGTCTGCAGAAAAGGTAGTTGGTTGCAGGAGTTAAGTTGAATAAAAGACACCCATATTGGTCAGCTGGTGGAGTAAAGTGACCAAAAAGGATTTGGTACCTATCGAGTGAAGCAAATTGGATTAAATTGGATCAAAATGGACAATAGGAGGGCAAGGTGAGGTGAGGTAAAACTGAGGTGAGAAGGAACTTTTTAACTCAGAGAGTTGTGATTTTGTGGAATTCTCTGCCACAGAGGACAGTGGAGGCCAAATCACTGAATGAATTTAAGAGAGAGTTAGATAGAGCTCTGGGGGCTAGTGGAATCAAGGGATATGGGAAGAAGTTGGGCACAGGTTACTGATTGTGGATGATCAACCATGATCACAATGAATGGTGGTGCTGGCTCAAAGGGCAGAATGGCCTCCTCCTGCACCTCAGCATAGGAATGGGCCCTTCAGCCCGTAATGTTTGAGCCAAAAATGATGCTGAGTTAAACTGATCTCATCTGCCTTACAGATCCATATCCCTCCATTCCCTGCACTTCCATGTGTGTATCTAAAAGCCTCTTAAATGCTTCTATCATATCTGCCTCCACCACCACCCCTGGCAATGTATTTCAGGTACCCACCACACTCTGTGCATAAAAAAACTTTCCTCAAACATTTCCATTAAACATTCCCCCTCTCATTTATAGCTATACACTCCAGTGTTGGACATTTCCACCCTCGGAAAAAGGTTCTGACTGTCTACCCTATTGATGGCTCCCATAATTTTACACACTTCTATCAGCCTCGCCAACAGTCTGTCTCGTCCCTTCCTTTGTTGTTTTTTTAGTATGTGTTAAATGTATGTTTTAGTGTTTTTTAGCTTGTTTTATGTGGAGGGTGGGGGAGGGGGTTGGGAAAACCTTTTTTAATCTCTTACCTCGACGGAGATGCGATTTTTTTCTGTATTGTATCTCCGTCCGCACTGCGGCCTAACATCGAGGAGCTGGCGGATTCTGCTGGAGACTGACTTCGGGAGCTCCAACCGTGGGAGCCTGCAGGACTTACCATCGTGGAGCTCATGATCCCTGTCGAGGATCAACCCTGGAGCTCCAACCGCGAGAGCCTGCGGACTTTAACATCGTGGAGCTCACGGTTCCTGGTTAGTGACTGACTTCGGGAGCTTCAACGTGCAGGATCTTCGATCGCCCAGACGCGGGAGCTTCGACCGCCCGGACGCGGTACCTTTGATCGCCCCTACGCGAGGGCTTCAATCGCCGGCTTTGGGAGCTTCGATCGCACTGACTGCGGTTGATTCGGCTCCCCCGACCGCGGGAGAATAAAGAGGGAAGAAGATTGTCTTCCATCACAGCGAGGAATGTGGGTAATCCGCTGTGGTGGATGTTTATGTTCACTTTTATGTAGTTGTGTGTCTTGGTGCTTTTTTTAGTATGGCTGCATGGTAATTCGAGTTTCACTGCACCTTAATTGGTACACGTGACAATAAACTAACCGTTGAACCTTTGAAGTCTCCCCTCAACCTCCAACATTCCAGAGCAAACACTCCAGGTCTATCCAACTTCTCCCGGTAGCCGAAGCCCTATATTCCAGACAGCATTCTCATAAACCTCCTCTATACCCTCTCCAAAGCCTCCAATTCTTTCCTGTATTGAGGCGACCAGAACTGCACACAATGCTCCAATGCTAAAAAGTTGCACCATGAACCAAAGTCCTGGAGAACTGCGACAAGGCACAGTAAACAAATGTTTTTGATATAAATGTGCATTCTCAATGAGACTGCTCTGTAGTAGTGGTAAGTACTCTATGCCAGTGTTCAGTTTTAAGCTGCTTGGGGCAGTACGTGTTGCGAGGTACAGTGAAAAGCTTTTTTGTTGCGTGTTGCGAGACGAAACTGTCCCTGAGTCTGGAGGTATGCTTTTTTATACTTTTTTACCTCTTGCCTAATGGGAGAGGGGAGAAGAGAGAATGTCCGTGGTGAGACGTGTCCTTGATTATGCTGGTGGCCTTGCCGAGGCAGCTTGATGTGTAGATGGTGTCAATGGAAGGGAGGTTGGTTTGAGTGATAGTCTGGGCTGGTTCCACAATTCTTTGCAAATTCTTGCGGTCCTGGATGGAACTGTTCCCCATGCATCTGGATAAATTGCTTATTACAGCGTATCTGTAGAAGTTCATGAGGGTTGTTGGGGACATGCCAAACTTCCTAAGCCTTCTAAGGAAGTAGAGGCGTTGGTGTGCTTTCTTGGTCATGGCTTTGATATGGCTGGTCCAGGACAAGTTGCTGGTGATTTTGCTGCTAAGAACTTGAAGCTTTTAACCCTTTCTACTTTGTCAATGTACACTAGGGTTTGTGTACCTGGGTTATACTGGGGTATTTGTCCCTGACGCTATGCTGCACAGCCAAAAGCCTATCAACTGAGTAAACTGAAACTGGCATTGAGTACAGGGAAGTAGGTAGAACTCCAAAGCTGGACTATTATTCCTCATGAGGAATATTAGTGAAACAACAACTTCTTTCAGTTGCATGTTCAGCCATTCCATGCATTTGAATTCAGAGGAGCAGTTAAGAGAGAAAACAAGTTGCTGGTTATGTATGTTTTAAAGTTAATTTAAATACAATTAATTGAGTTTAAATTTTAACATTTTTAACTTTCAATGTATGTGAATGTTGGTCATTTGTAAACAAATCCGTTGCAATCCTGGGAAATTGGCCGAGCCAGTTGGCAAAACATTTCTAGGTAGAGCTCTCCTTTCACAACAGTAAGGTCTTTTGTTGCGCAGGCCTCACTGTTCAAGACGTAGAAACAAAGAACTGCAGATGCTGGATTATACCAAAGAGAGACAAAGTGCTGGAGTAACTCAGCTAGTCAGGCAGCAGCTCTGGAGAAAAAAGATAGATGATGTTTCAGATTTGGACCTGAAACGTCACCTATCCATGTTCTCCAGAGATGTTGCCTGGCCAGTTAAGTTACTCCAGCATCTTGCGCCTATCTCGATGTTCAAGAACTGGCTTAAGAAAGTTGTCCCTGGCAAGTGTGAGAGTGGAAGCATTACTGTCTCACAGATTACTTAATGACCCAGGTATCTTATGCTCTAACTTGCCACACTTTTCCAATATCATAAAAACCCTGCACATGCCTCTCCTGAGTCATGATTCCCTCGCCACTCCATCTCCAATGCTGAACGGTTTGTCCTCAGCAGAGGCCTTGCCTTTGTACCCTTATGCGTGTCTTCTTTTCATCACCAACTTTCGTGCATTCATCCGCCAATCAAACCTCCCGTCGCATGTATCCACCCATTACTTGCCAGGCTTTGTCCCACCCCCAGCTCTGTTCCAACTTTCTCCTTCCCTCCTGCAGTCAGTCTGACAAAGGGTCCTGACCCAAATCGTTGCTTTTCATTTCCTGACCCCCTAAGTTACTCCAGTACTTTGTTTTGCTTAAGATTTCAGCATCTGCAGTTCCTTGTGATTCCAAATATCCAGTCCAGCTTAAATGGTGTGACAAGAGCCATTATAGTACTTCAGCACATAACTGAAACATTAATGCAGTACTGAGAATTCCTTTCCCCCAGGGTTGCTGCCTGACCTGCTGAGATACTCCAGCTTTTTGTGTGTATCTACTGAGAAAGCGGACTTGGTCATTTGGGTAGTATGGGTATGGAGTTTGGGGGCTAGGATAGTTACGTTATAGGACTAGTTATTTGGATATGCATTTGACCACCACCATGGTGGCTGGGAAATTTAAATCCAGTTGCATATTGAATTAAAAAGCTGCTATCAGTACAGTTTCCATAAAACCATCGGATTCTAAAACCTATTCTCAAACACCAGTGTCCTTCAGGGAAAGCAATCTTCCAACCTTACCCAGTCTAGCTTCTGCATGCTTGCAGACCAACCAATGAGGCTGCCCTAAACTGCTCTCGCTCTGTCCAAAAGGTAATTTGGAGGGGAAAATAAATAGTAAAAAAAGTGCTGCTGGAGGCTCCAGATTCCAATATTGCAGTCTCTTGTTCTTCCATGGAAAACAAGATCCTTGCCAACAATGTCTACATCCGAAGAATGAATTAAATCAAAAGGTAGAGTTCATGTTCAGTTTTGGTTTTAGAAATATTGCATGGAAACAGGGCCTTTGACCCATCGAGTATACGCTGACTATTGATCATTCGTTCACGATAGTTCTTTTTATCCCAATTGCTCAACCATTCACTACATACTGGGGCCAATTTAGAGGCCAATTAATCTTTAAACCAGCATATCTTTTGGATGTGGGAGGAAATTCTGAGTACTCTGAGGATGTACGTGTCGTCACAGGGAGAACGTTTAAACTCTGCACCCCAGGTCTACCACCTGCGCCACCGTGCTGCCCTTATCGTGTATATAAGATTTCCAAGATATGAAACATCAGCAATTTTCAATTTTATTTTTAAGCCTTGTTAGCTTTAGACTTTTGTAATCATACAACAGTAACTACATTCAAATGTACTTAATAGAAACAAGGAACTGCAGATTCTGGTGTACAAAAAAGGACATGAAGTGCTGGATAAGTTTAGCAGATTAGGCAATATCTCTGAAGAACATGCTTAGCTGGTTTCGGGTCGGGACGGGATCAGTCTGAAGAACAGACCTGATATAAAATGTCACCTATCTGTGTTCTCCAGAGATGCTGCCTGACCTGCTGAGTTACTCCAACACTTTGTCCTTTTTTTTAAGTGCACTCAGTGTCTGTTAACAACTTTTGGAAACTTCCTACAAAACATGAATGGTAACAAATGAATGTTTGCTTTTTTCTGTTTTAAAAAATTGATCTTGAATTTATGAGCAAACTCTCCCTCCCAACATGATCAGATCATCAAGTTAGCACTCCTTGATAACAACGTATCATACATCTTTGAACAAAGCTGTGGTTCTGACCGTAGTGGATTATGTGGAGGAAGATAAATATTTGTTTTCTTAAAACTAAATGGACGAATAACTTTAGTAAAAAGTGAGAATTTTTGCTAAAAATGTAAGAATAATATAATATAATTTAACCCAGAGATGCCTGTTTAGTAGGCCCTTTCAGATTGGAGCATGTTAGCAGCTTTGTATGGGTATCATGGCAGTCCGAAGGAGATTACTGCATTTGGACTGTGTTGTGAAATGACATCATATTCGTTTAACCTTGTGCAAAGTTCTGCTGCATACATAAAGCCCAAGTAAACACTGAACCAAGTGTTCAAAGGTTTGGGGATGACTGCCTTGCTCAGTCTGACAGTCCATCTTGCACAAGTGGGAAAGTTTCTTTAATTTACCATTTTTAATGATTTGCTCTTATCTTCGTATTTTGAAATGTGTCACACAAAACCTGGGCAACATATAACAAAGAAACACAATGGCTCTGTTTCGTAGAGCCACAGTTTAACTGCCGCACAGCTCCAGGGATCCATGTTTAATCCTGACCTCTGGTGTGCTCTGTGTGGAACTTGCACATTCTATCTGTCCTTCCATGGGTTTCCTTCAGATGTTCTAATTTCCTTCAACATTTCAAAGACATGCTGGTTGGTAATTTCATTGGCCACTGTAAATTACCACTCATCTGTACACTGAGGGAGAATGGGAGAGTGCATGAGAATGAAATGAGTAGTGTTGGATTAGTCAAGTCAAGTCAAGTCAAGTCAATTTTATTTGTATAGCACATTTAAAAACAACCCACGTTGACCAAAGTGCTGCACATCTGATTAGGAAAAAAAAGAAACATACAGTGGCAGGCAGCCAAACACAACGGCGCGGCCATCTTGAACAAAATGTTTAACTAAACCAGAATGGTGTCCCGCGGCCGCGCCGCACCGGCCGATGGAAGGCCCCGCGGAAGAGACCTAAAAAAAAAGAAGAAAGATTCCCCCCCCCCACATACCCACCCACCCTCACCACCCCCTCCCCACATACCACCCCACCCTCCCCCCCCCCACATACCCACCCACCCTCACCACCCCCCCCCCCCCCCCCCACACATACACAACCAAAACAAAACACCCCACCACCAACACACAAACAAAAAGGACAAACAGACTGCCAGCGAGAGCAAATACTGCACCTGGTCTATGGTAGATCGGGGCATCATAATGAGAGTGGTGAAGACGGCACAGCACATCACTGGCAACTGTCTCCTGGCCATTCAGGACATTTTCTACCGGCGGTGCCTGCGGAAGGCATGCAGCATCATCAAGGACCACAGCCACCCAGCACGCAGGCTGTTCTCCTTGTTACCGTCAGGCAGAGTGACTTTATAAAACATTGATTCGGCCTCCATGTGGAGGATATATTACAGTATAGCAAAGGGGATTACAGAGGCATGAGGCGGGAGTTGGCCAAAATTGACTGGAAGGAGGCCCTAGCAGGGAAGACGGTAGAACAGCAATGGCAGGTATTCCTGGGAATAATGCAGAGGTTGCAAGATCAATTTATCCCAAAGAGGCGGAAAGACTCTAAGGGGAGTAAGAGACACCTGTGGCTGACAAGGGAAGTCAGGGACAGCATAAAAATTAAGGAGAGGAAGTATAACATAGCAAAGAAGAGTGGGAAGACAGAGAATTGGGACTCTTTTAAAGAGCAACAAAAGTTAACTAAAAAGGCAATACGGGGAGAAAAGATGAGGTACGACAGTAAACTAGCCAATAATATAAAGGAGGATAGCAAAAGTTTTTTTAGGTACGTGAAGAGGAAAAAAATAGTCAAGGCAAATGTAGGTCCCTTGAAGACAGAAGCTGGGGAATTTATTATGGGGAACAAAGAAATGGCAGACGAGTTAAACCGTTACTTTGGATCTGTCTTCACTGAGGAAGATACACACAATCTCCCAAATGTTCTAGGGGCCGGAGAACCTAGGGTGATGGAGGAACTGAAGGAAATCCACATTAGGCAGGAAATGGTTTTGGGTAGACTGATGGGACTGAAGGCTGATAAATCCCCAGGGCCTGATGGTCTGCATCCCAGGGTACTTAAGGAGGTGGCTCTAGAAATAGTGGAAGCATTGGAGATCATTTTTCAATGTTCTATAGATTCAGGATCAGTTCCTGTGGATTGGAGGATAGCAAAAGTTATCCCACTTTTTAAGAAAGGAGGGAGAGAGAAAACGGGTAATTATAGACCAGTTAGTCTGACATCAGTGGTGGGGAAGATGCTGGAGTCAATTATAAAAGACGAAATTGCTGAGCATTTGGATAGCGGTAACAGGATCATTCCGAGTCAGCATGGATTTACGAAGGGGAAATCATGCTTGACAAATCTACTGGAATTTTTTGAGGATGTAACTAGGAAAATTGACAGGGGAGAGTCGGTGGATGTGGTGTACCTCGACTTTCAGAAAGCCTTCGACAAGGTCCCACATAGGAGATTAGTGGGCAAAATTAGAGCACATGGTATTGGGGGTAGGGTACTAACATGGATAGAAAATTGGTTGACAGACAGAAAGCAAAGAGTGGGGATAAATGGGTCCCTTTCGGAATGGCAGGCAGTGACCAGTGGGGTACCGCAAGGTTCGGTGCTGGGACCCCAGCTATTTACGATATACATTAATGACTTAGATGAAGGGATTAAAAGTACCATTAGCAAATTTGCAGATGATACTAAGCTGGGGGGTAGTGTGAATTGTGAGGAAGATGCAATAAGGCTGCAGGGTGACTTGGACAGGTTGTGTGAGTGGGCGGATACATGGCAGATGCAGTTTAATGTAGATAAGTGTGAGGTTATTCACTTTGGAAATAAGAATAGAAAGGCAGATTATTATCTGAATGGTGTCAAGTTAGGAGGAGGGGATGTTCAACGAGATCTGGGTGTCCTAGTGCATCAGTCACTGAAAGGAAGCATGTAGGTACAGCAGGCAGTGAAGAAAGCCAATGGAATGTTGGCCTTCATAACAAGAGGAGTTGAGTATAGGAGCAAAGAGGTCCTTTTACAGTTGTACCGGGCCCTGGTGAGACCGCACCTGGAGTACTGTGTGCAGTTTTGGTCTCCAAATTTGAGGAAGGATATTCTTGCTATTGAGGGCGTGCAGCGTAGGTTCACTAGGTTAATTCCCGGAATGGCGGGACTGTCGTATGTTGAAAGGCTGGAGCAATTAGGCTTGTATACACTGGAATTTAGAAGGATGAGGGGGGATCTTATTGAAACATATAAGATAATTAGGGGATTGGACACATTAGAGGCAGGAAACATGTTCCCAATATTGGGGGAGTCCAGAACAAGGGGCCACAGTTTAAGAATAAGGGGTAGGCCATTTAGAACGAAGATGAGGAAGAACTTTTTCAGTCAGAGAGTGGTGAAGGTGTGGAATTCTCTGCCTCAGAAGGCAGTGGAGGCCAGTTCATTGGATGCTTTCAAGAGAGAGCTGGATAGAGCTCTTAAGGATAGCGGAGTGAGGGGGTATGGGGAGAAGGCAGGAACGGGGTACTGATTGAGAGTGATCAGCCATGATCGTATTGAATGGCGGTGCTGGCTCAAAGGGCTGAATGGCCTACTCCTGCACCTATTGTCTATTGACTGTGTAATTCTGGTTACCATATTGTTTTTGTTTTGTATTTTTGCCCGCGATTCCATCGTCTACTCACCTGCTCTCCAGGCTGGTGACACACCTGCATACTTATGGAACTTATAGCAGTCTCTCATCTTTCACCTTTCTAACCTCAGCAGTTGATCAGGATAATCATTTCTGCCATTGAACTAGTGTTTTTCAACAATTATTCAATTAACTGTCATACATTCTCCTCTACAACATCCCAGTGTCCTAATTTGCACATTCACGTAAAATCAAATTAATATCTATATCCTACACAAATTAATTTCCCTATTTATTCCAGAATTGGATGCAAGCTTTGCAAAAGTCACAAATGCACCCTATATCCTTGTGATATTTACCAAACTTCTCATTCGTCTTATTCAATGTCTCGTTATGCTTTAGTCCTTTGTGAATATTTATTGTTGTTGACTCTAATGTTTGTTTTAATATTTTCTCCTTCTACTCTGTTGCATCTCCATTTCAGCGTGACATTGTTTATTTCACATTCTTGCATGCTAATCGAAAATATTGATTTGTCAAATTGTCGCTCAACTTTTCTGGCCAGTTTTATACAAGATACAGTAGACGGCAGAGCAAGCAGATATTTAAAGTTCTTCCAACCGTGAACTTAATTTCTTAGACTCTCTAGATTTCAAAATTTCTTTAGTTTGCATCATCAGTTTCAATATGAATGGGAAACTTTTTTGTTCTCTCCAATTTCCTGACGTCCTTTGCCCTTATGGCAACTAGACAATGACGATTGTGGACTTTGCAAAGCTGTTGCTGAGAAGATGTTTCCTTTATCATCAAGTTTTTTCATTCAATCCTTGCTCTTCTTTACACGAGTCCTCAGAATTGCAAAATCACCAAATCCAATTCATACTGTCTTTCAAATAACTTTTTTATTTTGCATGTTATTCAATAATTGTGGTTTAACAGCACCTGTCTTGGTAAATGTGTGGATATTGGTACAAATTCAGTGGAACATTGAAGCTATACACAATTCATTGGCTACCACTGCTAGTCATTGTTGCTCCATTCTTTATTGCAACAAATCTCTACATAAAGGCCGTCACAAAATGCTGGAGTAACTCAGCGGGACAGGCAGGATCTCTGGAGAGAAGGAATTGGTGACATTTCGGGGCGAGACCCTTCTTCAAACTCTACATAAAGCCCTGTCTCCCCAGCTGGCTCCTCAACATTTGATCTGGAAAATCATCATGTATACATTCCATATACAAAACACAAATTACACCCACATTACTTTTACAAGTTTTGTATACCTCTGCATCCTGATTTATGTTGGATCCAATATTACAACTGCTGTACGAAGGCCTGTGAAATAACTTGGGCGGCATGGTGGCATAGCGGTAGAGTTACTGCCTTGCAGCACCAGAGACCTGCGTTGGATCCTGACCACATGATCTGCACGGAGTTTGTACGTTCTCCCCGTTACCTGCATGGGTTTTCTCTGAGATCTTCATTTTCCTTCCACACTCCAAAGACGTAGGTTAATTGGCTTGGTATAAATGTAAAATTGTCCTTCGCGTGTGTTGGGTAGTGTTAATGTGCGAGGACTCGGTGGGCCGAAGGGCCTGTTTCCACACTATCTCTAAACTAATCTAAACTTGTATCAGAATTTTCTGACCCTTATTATTTCTTAGTCTGACCAATATCTGCACTGATTTCTTAATAGTTCAATTATTATCTGCTTTCTAATATTTCCTTGTGCTAGAGAAAGCTGCTATTCGGCCATCGAGCTGGATCACTGAGCAATTCCTATTTCCTGATTACATTTCCCTCTAACCTATGCTCCCCATGTTCCCATCAGTTTTACCACGCAAGGGATAATTTACAATGGCCAAATAACCTACCAACAAGCACATCTCTAGGATGGAGAAAACGAGAGCATTCAAGAGAAAACACCACAGTCATGGAGAGAATATGCAAACTCCACACTGATAAGGTGGGAGGTCAGGTTTGAACCTGGGTCACTGGAGCTGTGAATAGTGCTCTTGGTGATGGTCTAGTTTTTTTTCCTGATATGCAGATAATGGAACCTCTTTGATCATATCCAAATTCCAACTGCTAATTTTAAACTCTGCCGCTTGAACACCTCAATTTTGTTTCTGTATCCAGGGTAACTGTCGCAGCTTTTCACTGTAGACCTCTAGCTGTTTAATTAGGACCTGCATTTTGTGTTTATTTTGAGACAATATTCACACCTCAGGATTACCATAGAATCCTCACCACTATACATTTATGGCTCAAAGGAGTTTTGGAAGTCTGGTGATTTTTGCATTGTCCATTTGGGATGTATCTTTCTGAAAATGCAATGTTATAACAGTGCTTTTTGATACCTACTGAAATACCAGCTGTTTTCAATGTAGTTTAATTACGATGATTTATAGTGAGATTTCAGGGCGAGCTGAAAGTTGCTTCAACTTTATAGGATTTTTTTTTCTGTAATTCCATTGTTTACTGGATTGTATATAAATTCTTTGGAATTGGAAATTTAAATTTCAACTATGCATAATTATATAATAAAAAACATTAGCATAGCACATTGTTTCTCATGTGGGTGGTGAAAAGCGTAGGATGCAATACACAATCAAAGGAGAACATAGCTAATGTTATTGCTAAAATACCCAAGGATATCTGAAAAATGTGTTCATTTTAATATAAAAGAAAAATATTACTCTGCTAAATACGTTTAAATAGGAAACTAACTCCTCCATTTGGTTGTCTTCTGAATGGTCCTTCCATAAAGCTAGGATACTGTCCGATTCTCATATGTAACAGATTATTATAATTCAGTTTTATGAGTTTGCCGTATATTGTACATCGTGCCTACTGTTGCTATGGATTTTTAACATGAGCACTGGATATGCTGATGGAAGAACTGCATTATGTCAAGGCACATTACATCTTCAAGTAGCTATGCCAGGGCAAGTTGACTGGTCTCAAGTAACATTGATCTCCTGAAAGTCATTCAAGGGAGATCAAATGACTCAGCACTTCTTGGTGCCGAAAATAAGAAATTAAATTAGAATAAAATGTGACAGAGTTGCTGCTGGAGATTCTGTTTTCTCTACTACTTAGTACAGAAGTAGAAACAATTAATGTAATATTTCCAAAATTTCCCAGCAAAATACTTCAGTCAGTGGGATGAGAAACATTTCATTAGTAAATACAACGGAGGTATTTTGATATGCCATCTGTAGAATAAGTTCAGTAGAGCAAAACTCTGGTACGCCCGCATTTGATTGTTCGGAAATCCTAATCTAACATCAGTTTCTCTGATTTGTCTGGAATGAGTCCAGAATGGGCAGAGCCGGGACTGGGGGACTGGAACACCAGGGGACAGGAATGTGGATACGTTTGTATCAGGAACCAGGGTCCAGAATGTTTCTACTTTTTCCACTTCATGATTCACTGGAAAATTTATTATGCTACTTTGTAACATTTAATAAAAAAGAAAATATAGTTTGTTTGGATATTAATTGGAGTAATAGACTGGGATATCTGCTTGTGTGGCACCATCAAACTCCCACGGGTGCTGGATTATTGTAGTTTTATTCTATTGGCATTGTTTCAGTTCAGATCATTATTTGATCGTTTTCTGTGCAAATTGAAGCCACGCAATCCATGCCCTTGGCTACAGTCCCAGTGGAATGGCATAAGGCTTATGGTTTAGGAGAGTACTGAGGATGTGTTGGTCTGTTGGATGTGCCAATTTCTGGAAGAGACATTGAACAGAATCCCATTGGTTTGATGAAATAATTCCATGGCATTACTTTACAGAACAAGGGAATAATATGTGCACTCCTGTCTAATATTGGTGTTAGGTATGGGATAGCTAAACCAATTTATCTTGTTATCAATTTTCTGACTGGGAGGGAAATTAACCTTTATTTGGTCTTCAGATATTCATTATATTTTTGCGTAATGGTAATCAAAATGTCCATGTCTGGCAGATTAAATCAAACACATTAATTGTTCAGACATTTATCCTGGCATCAACCTTTCTTGATCTTGGTGCCAGTGGAATTTCTACGAATGTGTTGCACAGATTTATCTATCTGGGTGATGAGCTATGTGAAAACACCTCAATAAAACTCCCTTTTATTGAGGTGACAGAATAAGTACTTGAAAGTGATCTCCAAAGGAGATGAACTTTTACGAAAAGACACTTGAAATCTGATGCTGCTCACATCACAGTCTCCACATCTTGCTTTACAACTTTGATGCTACTATATCTCTCAATGTGGTGGTCTATGTCTTTTGTATTCCATTTCAAATCAAAATACTTGGGATTTGCATTAAATTGAAAGGTCAATTATCAATACCATGAAAATGGGAACAAGACAAAGTCCCCAGTGGGTGTAGTACAAGACTTGCTGTCAAGTTTTCCATATTATTTGCATTCAAGATGCCTGAAACAGAGCCAGCAAGTTTAAGTACAAGTTGTAAATCTGAACAACCACAAAGGAATTTCACTCGATGCAAAACTTGATATTTTGCAAAGCTTTGACGTTGGCAAAAAATTGTGCAATAGTTTAATTTTGGTTTATTATTGTCATGTGTATTGAGGTACAGTGAAAACGTTTTTGTTGCATGCTGTACATTCAGTGAAAAGAATATATATGAATTACAATCAAAGTCGTCCACAGTGTACAGGAGCAGGATAAAATATATAACGTTTAGTACAAGATAGAGTCCAGTTTAGACCAATTAAAGATAGTTTGTAGGTCGCCAATGAGGTAGGAGGGCGGTCAGGACCGCTCTCTAGTTGTTGAGAGGATGGTTCAATTGCCAGATAACAGCTAGGAAGAAACTGACCCTGAATCTGGAGGTATGCATATTCAAACTTCCGTGCTCTTTGTCCAAAAAGGAAGGGGAGAAGAGGGAGTGACCAGGGTGAGACTGGTCCATGATTATGCTGGTGGACTTGCCGAGGCAGCGTGGTGTAGATTGAGTCAATGGAAGGGAGATTGGTTTGCGTAATGTACTGGGCTGCATCTACACTCTCTGCAATTTCTTGTGGTCTTGGATGGAGCTGTTCCCAAACCATGCTGTAATGCATCCCGATAAAATGCATTCTACAGTGCATCTGTAGATGTTTGTGAGGTGTTGGGGACATGCCGAACCTTCAAAGCCTTCTCAGAAAGTAGAGGTGTTGGTGTCCTTTCTTAGCCATCGCATCTATGTGGCTGGTCCAGGACAATTGCTGATGATATTTATTCCTCAGAACTTAAAGCAATCAACCATCTCTACTTCGATGCCATCAATGTAACCGGGGTATGTGTGCTGCTTTGTTTCGTGAAGTTGATCACAATCTCCTTTGTCTTGTTGACATTGAGGGAAGTTGTTGTCTTGGCACCAGGTTACAAGGTTCTCCATCTCCCTATATGCCACCTCATCATTATTTGATACTTGGCCCACTACTTGGGGCTTTCTAGAGCATCTGTAGTCGCTTGTCTTTCCATTTGCAGTTGCTAGTCACCGAAGAGATTTTGTTTTGGAAACTGACAAGGTAATCTTAAGTGACCCTTTAAGGTGAATCAACAGCTGCAGTATTAGTACTGTTGTGAGAAAAACATCTTGTAGAAATGCATCTCCACTTATAAATGGGATTCAATGGGAAATAGGGTCTTGTCATGGAAAATTGTGATGTGAGTGGTTTTCCTGGACCATAATCCCATTGTAATGCAAGAATCGCCTGTCTAATATTCTGGCCAACAGTGTACCTGGAGATGAATGTGTATAGTTCGTCATCTTGCATCCTCTTATGGAATCATGTAGGGGCACTTGTTCATTCAAAAGGATATTGGTAATTGGCAGTATATAAGCTGTGACTCTCCCAAAAAAAATTGTAATCAGAGACGCCATGCAGGAGTAACCGACTTGGCAGAAGACTTTAGGTTGCGCTTTAACAACACAAGGCAATTGAAGTTTCTGCTTCACAAATTGAAAATGAGACATTGCCTCAGTGAAGTATGAGTATAAATGTGAAGTACAATTTTTCATAAAGGATCATTGAATATTATGTTCAGGGGTTACTGATATTGCATATCAATCAGCTTCTGATGCCAATGGATGGATCATCATAGAGCATGGAAATAGGCCCCCCATCCCAGCTTGCCCATCTTGTCCCAGCTACCTGTCCTCAATGTTTTGATATTTTTACTGAAACTAAAGTTCTTCATCCCTGGAATCATTTTAACAAACCACTTGTGTGTTCTTAAGCTGGTGAAATGCTGTGCAAATAAAGTCCCATTGCAGTTGTGGGAGCTTTTTTTTATTATCAAAAAATACTTTATTCGAGAAATAAATATATATACAAAACCTGTTCCTTCCAAAACTCCATCCAACATTCTCGAAGACTATACATACAGTCAAAACCTACATTCAATACACCAATTACATAAAATTACCCCTCACCCTTGCCACTCATGTGGCTCACTGGTGTGGAATCCCTTCCCTTATTTTGAGGGGTGTCTCCACCTGCCCCCCATGTCCAGCAGCGGAAGGACCTTAGACTGTGGCCCTCCCCCGCAGAGCCCTGCCGTTGGCTGCACCGAGCTTCAGTGCGTCCCTCAGCACGTACTCCTGCAGTCTGCAGCGGGCCAGTCGGCAACATTCCCCGACTAACATCTTACTCCGCTGGGAAGTCAACAAAGCTCGAGCAGACCAAAGAGCGTCTTTTGCCGAGTTGATGACCTTCCAGCAGCACTCGTCTGTCTCTGAATGTGTCCCTGGGGACAGTCCGTAAATCACAGAGTCCTCTGTGACAGAGCTGTTCGGAATAAAGCTTGACAGGGGCCCTTGCAAACCTCTCCAGACTCTCTGCATAGCAGCCGTCCCGAGGGCAGCGTGCACTGGTGGTGAGGTTTTGACGGTGCAGGAAGGATCGGACTGGGAGGGCTCCCTTCACCGCCAGCTAAGCCAGGTCTTGGTGCTTGTTAGTGAGTTCTGGCGATGGGGCATTTCGCCAGACAAGCTGGGCAGTCTGCTCTGGGAACCACGCTACAGGATCCATGGAGTCATTCCCCTGCAGTGCCTTCAGGACGTTCCGTGCTGACCACTGCCCGATAGACTTGTGGTCAAAGGTGTTGGTCCGGATGAACCTTTCCACGAACGACAGATGGTGCGGCAATATCCACCTGACTGGCACATTGCATGGCATCTGTGCCAGGCCCATCCTTCGCAACACCGGGGACAGGTAGAACCTCAGCAGGTAGTGGCACTTGGTGCCCATGTGCCTTGGCTCTACGCTCCGCCTGATGCAGCTGCACACGAAAGTGGCCATCAGGATGGGGGCGACGTTGGGCACGCTTTTACCCCCGTTGTCTGCCGACTTGTGCATTGTGGCCCATCGCACCCGGCCCATCCTCGACCCACAGATGAAGCGGAAGACGGCCCGGGTGATCCCTGTGGCGTAGGAGGGAGGGACAGGCCTCACTTGCGCCAAGTACAGCAGCCCCGAGAGCACCTCACACCTGATGACCAGATTTTTCCCCTTGATAGACAGGGAACGTTGCTTACACAGCTACAGTTTCTGCTATATATCACTTTGCTCCAATTTTCTCTGCATTACAGCTGTGAGTGTGCTTCAAAAGTCTTTTATTGATTGTAAAAGTGCTTTAAAGACATCATGAAAGGATAATGAAAGGTGCCATATGAAGTGCACCTTGAGCCATATGGCTTTTATCAATGCTGCCTGTCCCATTGAGTTATTCCAGCATTTTGTGTCTATCTTCCGGCTTTTATCAATTTTGGTCTTGGAAACTTTTCAACTCTAAAAGTTTTATTTTTCAGTATAATTTATCCAATAAATTGCTATGTAACTGCATATATTGGGTTTCAAATGCTTCATTGCTCTGACAATAAATTCCCCTTTTTAAAGCAATAGCTTTTTTTGCATTTCAAGTGGATAGCTTTGTGGCAATGGTTTATGTAGAATAAATATTGTGTTGTTAATCATTTATTTGCAGAACGAGCATTTTTGTGAGACCCTTCAGTACCTTTAGTACCAAATACTATTTATTTTTTTAAAAGGTTGCCCCGATTACTGCTGAACAATTATCCACAGGCCTGGGCCACTGATCTAGAGACCAGTTTGAATCCTACTCCAGCAAATGAAATTTAAATTTAAATAACAAATTCAGGAAAGATTTCTATTAGTAGTGGCTACCAAGAATCTACAGGACTATTGTGTTTATAAATAAAAGATGTATTTCATTGGTATCTTATCAAGAAATAAACGTGTGTCTGGCTTCTTTTAACGCCATTTAGTATTTTTTGGGGGGGGGGGGCGATTATAAATATATGCTAGCAATGTCAATGATGACCATGTGCCATTAATAATTTTTGCTTAGAAAAGATTGTTTGTGAGTTGGCATGTGGACCAAGAAACTTATTGTGTGTTCCGTGAAGATCTCATCCCAAAGACTGGAGTGATAAAATTGCCCTTGCCCCTTTTTTTTTATACTAACGTTGCCTTAATAATTCAGGAATCTTAGAACAAGTTTGCAGTAAAGCTCCTTTTTTTCTTTCCCCTCAAATGATCTTCATTGAAAAATGTGTTACAGTTGAAGCCATTATCATTTGTCAACAGCTGAGTAAGCTGCCAGTAAATTTGCAAAGATCACATTGCAGGATGCTAGACATTGTTGAATTGAAACTTTGCAAAAAAAAAAACCCAAAGGGATTGGAGTGTGTGTAAGTGGATTTTCATTTGGACAGTAACCATTGCAAATTTTATTTGAAAGTATATTCCAGTGACTTGAAAATTAGTATTGTACTTTTATGTTGAAGACAGTATCATAAAATTGGTCATTTTACTTGCATAGAAACATAGAAAATAGGTGCAGGTGTAGGCCATTCGGCCCTTCGAGCCAGCACCACCATTCAATATGATCATGACTGATCATCCAGAATCAGTACCCCATTCCTGCTTTCTCCCCAGCATGCATTATGCTCAGTTGTGATCACCTAATACAAATTCATTGCGCAGTTTGATTTGCATGTTTTAATGTTCAGATCAGGTGATTGACCTTGCCACTCAGGAATTTACCCTTTTTTAGCTTTGAAAAACTCCTTTGTCCGCAGACCAATGAGTTTGAGTTTGAGGCATTTGTTTGAACTTGAGCAGATAGGATGTGTCTATACACTTCAGAATTCATTATGCTACTACCATCAGCAGTTGTATCATCAATGACGATAAGTGAGCCAGTACCTTCAGCAGCCATACATGCCCAGGCCATAACACCCCCACCTCAGTGTTTCACAGATAAGGGTGTATGCTTTGGATCTTGGGCAGTTCTTTCTCTCCTCCATACTTTGCTCTTGCCATCACTCTGATATAAGTTAATCTTCGTCTCATCTGTCCAGCTTTATTCTCGTTTCTCAGTCTCATAATGGCTTCTTTGACTTTCATTGGCACAACTTTGGTCCTCATGTTGATAAACAACAATAAAAGTTTCCAAAGGTAATGGAAAGACTGGAGGAAAGACTAGGTGCTGAGAGCTCCCTTATACATGCATTAAGGAGGCAATTAAACACACCTTAACAGTTACATACACCCATGAAACCATGTGTCCCAAACATTATGGTTCCCTGGAATGGGGGAACTATGTATAAACACAGCTGTAATTTCTTCATGGTGAAACCAAAATGTATAAAAATGGCCTTTAATAAAATCTGACAATGTGTACTTTAACCACATGTGATTTTTTTTTCTATTAGAAATCTCTAATTGTGGAGTACAGAGGCAAATAAATAAATGATGGGTCTTTGTCCCAAATATTAAGGAGGGTACTGTACATGTCAGCAAAGAATGCCCTCAAGTCTGTGCAGTTCGAAGCCTATTTGGAGGTTGTAGGTTATAGCCTGATGGCTATAGGGAAGAAACTGCTCCTGAACTTGGAATTTACAGTTCCTCTCCTTTCTTGATGGCAGGAATGAAATGAGAGTGTGGCCAGGGTGGTGTGGGTCTCGATGATGCTGGCTGCCTTTTTGAGGCAGTGACTCTTGTAGATCCCTTCGATGGTGGGGAGGTCACTGCCTGTGATGGACTGGGCAGTGTCCACCACTTTTTTGAAGGGGGATGGTTTGAAGGATAATGGCCACAGAGGTCATCTGCACTCCATGTCTATTTCCCTTCCTTGTGGTCATTCACCTTATCTCCTCCTGGAACTTGGGCATGACAATCTCGTTATACATCTTGTCCAAGAAGCGTTCGTTCTTCTGGATGGTCCTGAGGCCATCCGGCTGCTGCTCCAGTTCTCGAACGTGGTCTTCAAGGAGCTGCACCTGAACACAGTTTCCACAGGTACAGTCATTGGGGACACCAGCAGTGATCCTGTCTTCCCACATCCTGCAGGAAGAGCATTGTACCAACCTACCTGCCATCACCACTGCAAGTGAACCAAGACAGAGAAATTAAAAAATAATGAAACATTCACACAAGAGCAGACTGAACCTTATTGTCCCATTCACTTCTGATAATCTCCTTGCCTCGGCCTCCTCGCCGAAGACTCTTGAGCCAAAGACTCGCACTTGACCTCAACATAGCACTTCACATCTACACAGCCTCTCTCCCAACAGGGCTGCTCCGCCACACCCTGCCTTGTTTTTATTATCGACTCAATTAGCCAATTTGGATGCTGCAAACAATCAGTGGACTTGCTGCTCCGACCTGCAATTCACTTGCCCAGGCCTGGCCACAGACTTGCATTTTAAAGTTCCTGTGCCTGACATTCACTTGCTGCAAACAAACAACCTACTTGCTGCTCTAGGATCCAACTGCTCCAAGGTTGTGCAGGCTCAGTCTTTATTCCTTGGAGCGCAGGAGGTTGAGGGGTGATCTGTTTCCACATTGTATCACTCTATGATAATGTACTCACCAATGCCCAGTAGAATTTTCTCAGAACCACTCTGCTCCAGGTCTTATCACAGCCTTGGTCCAAATGTGGACCAAAGACCTTAATTTCAGAGATGAGTCAAAAGTGAATACTCTTGACATCAAGATAACTTTTGACCAAGTGGAGATCAGGAGGCCTTGTAAAATTGAAGTCCAAGGGCATTGAAGGGGTTGGAAATATACATCCCAATCAAGAAGATGGTTCTGCTTATTGGAGATCCAACACTCCAACCCAGGACATTGCTGCAAAAATTCCTCATGGGAGTGCCCATGGGACTAATGTTCAGTTGCTTCAGCAATGTTCATTTTCATACTTAGGTCAGAAGTAGAAATGTTCGCTGATGACAGCACAGTGTTGAAATCAACTTGCAGCTGTTCAGCAGATGAAGCAGTCCATGCTTGTTGCACATGTTTGCCTGGGCTGATAAGTGACAAGTGACACTTGTACCACAAGGGAGATCTAACAACGTACCGTGGCACTGCTATTACTAGTAATCCACCATTAATAGTTATGATTATGAATCACTATTGACCAGACTTTAACTGAAACGGACATGTCCAGACTGTTGATATGAGAGCAGGCCAGAAGCCAGTGGTTAGTGACTCACATGCTGATGTCCCAATGCCTTTCCACTGGGAGCTGATGGAATATTCTTCCCTAGCCAGGGTGGGTGCAGCACGAACAATTCTCAAGAAGCAAAGCATCACCCAGGACAAGGCAACTTACTTAAATGAAATCCCATGGACTAGCCTGAAGATTCATTTCCATCCACCACCGGCTGCACAGGGTGTTATCTATTTAATGCACTGCCGCTGTTTGCCCAGATATTCCAACAGCACATTCTGAACTCGCAATTTCTACCTCTATGAAGAACAAGGGCAGCAGGCACATGCAAACCCCACAACCTGAGATTTCCCTGCAAGGCAGGCACCCAATCTTTCTTGGAAGTATGTCGCTGGGTCTAAATCCTTAAACTCCCTACCCGACAACTCCATGGGTGTGCCTTCACCTGGAAGGCTGAAGCAGTTCAAAAAGGTGGCTCACCACTGTTTCAAGGACGGTGGAAATTGGTACAAGCCTTACTTGTGGCATCCTTTTTCAAAAAAATGAGTATAGATAAAAGGCAATCAATTGACTCTTGCCTGAGTAACTGCATAATATCTGCAGGAGCCCATTCAGAATCTCAACAATGCCTTTAAATCGATTCTTTGAAGTTCTGTGTCGAGGGAAGCTGGAATTTGTTAGCTTTTATCCATTCATTTTCCCATTTCTATTATGATTCGTTATCACTGAATGTAGGCTTTGGTGCAGATGGTTCTGATATAATTGTTCAGGTTTTGAGCTTTCATGCTGGCCAATCTTAACAGATGTTAAATCTTGCAACAGTGTTGGAGTAACTCAGTGGGTGAGGCAGTACCTCTGGAGAATATGGATAGGTGACATTTGGGGTCTGGCCCCTTCAGGACTGTAGGAAAAAAACCCTTTAGATGCTGGTTTAAATCGAAGGTAGACACAAAATGCTGGAGTAACTCAGTGGGTCATGCAGCATCTCTGGAGAGAAGGAATGGGTGAGGTTTCGGGTTGAGACCCTTCTTCAGACTGATGGCAGGGGAGGAGGCGAGACAAAAATAGGATGTAGTCGGAGACAGGAAGACTAGTGGGAGAACTGGGAAGGGGGAGGGGATAGAGAGGGAAAGCAGGGACTACCTGAAGTTAGAGAAGTCAATATTCATACCGCTGGGGTGTAAACTGCCCAAGTGAAATATGAGGTGCTGTTCGTCCAATTTGCGCTGGGCCTCACTCTGACAATGGAGGAGGCCCAGGACAGAAAGGTCAGATTAGGAATGGGAGGGGGAGTTGAACTGCTGAGCCACCGGGAGATCAGGTTGGTTAAGACGGACTGAGCGGAACGATCGCCGAGCCTGCGCTTGGTTTCGCCGATGTAGAGAAGTTGACATCTGGAACAGCGGATTCAGTAGATGAGGTTGGAGGAGGAGCAAGTGAACCTCTGCCTCACCTGGAAAGACTGGGTCCTTGGATGGAGTCGAGGGGGGAGGTAAAGGGACAGGTGTTGCATCTCCTGCGGTTGCAGGGGCAAGTACCTGGGGAGAGGGTGGTTTGTGTGAGAAGGGACGAGTGGACCAGGGAGTTGCAGAGGGAACGGTCTCTGCAGAAAGCAGTAAGGGGTGGAGATGGGAAGATGGAAAGGGGTGGAGATGGGAATTGTGGGAATGTTGCTTTACAGAGGCAATAGGTTTGTTTTGTTTGAAGAGGAACCATTTTAGCAGAATCAGCTTCACATACAAAGGGGAGATTAATTTTGTAAAAATAACTTTTAGGAGGTATTCTTAATAATGTCCTTAATATAAAAGTAATTAAAATCAATTTAATTTGTACAATTATTTATCTGTGCACAATCTCTCTATATTTTACACTCCAAATATCAGTGATAATTAAAGCCCATTGTGAGTTCCATGTTTTGAAGAACCCTTGAACATTTTTGTCATTTTAAACTTTTTCTCACTGTGATGAAAACAAGTGTAGAGTGATGAAGATTAAATGAAATATTGAAGACTGGCCACATTATTAGGTACAATCTTGTCCGAGGGCTGAGCCACTGGGAGATCAGGTTGGTTAAGCTGAGCGGAGGTGTTCAGCGAAACGATCGCTGAGCTTGGCAGATGATACTAAGCTGGGGGGTAGTGTGAATTGTGAGGAAGATGCAATAAGGCTGCAGGGTGACTTGGACAGGTTGTGTGAGTGGGCGGATACATGGCAGATGCAGTTTAATGTAGATAAGTGTGAGGTTATTCACTTTGGAAGTAAGAATAGAAAGGCAGATTATTATCTGAATGGTGTCAAGTTAGGAAGAGGGGATGTTCAACGAGATCTGGGTGTCCTAGTGCATCAGTCACTGAAAGGAAGCATGCAGGTACAGCAGGCAGTGAAGAAAGCCAATGGAATGTTGGCCTTCATAACAAGAGTTGAGTATTGGAGCAAAGAGGTCCTTCTACAGTTGTACCGGGCCCTGGTGACACCGCACCTGGAGTACTGTGTGCAGTTTTGGTCTCCAAATTTGAGGAAGGATATTCTTGCTATTGAGGGCGTGCAGCGTAGGTTCATTAGGTTAATTCCCGGAATGGCGGGATTGTCGTATGTTGAAAGGCTGGAGCAATTAGGCTTGTATACACTGGAATTTAGAAGGATGAGGGGGGATCTTATTGAAACATACAAGATAATTAGGGGATTGGACACATTGGAGGCAGGAAACATGTTCCCAATGTTGGGGGAGTCCAGAACAAGGGGCCACAGTTTAAGAATAAGGGGTAGGCCATTTAGAACGGAGATGAGGAAGAACGTTTTCAGTCAGAGAGTGGTGAAGGTGTGGAATTCTCTGCCTCAGAGGGCAGTGGAGGCCAGTTCGTTGGATGCTTTCATGAGAGAGCTGGATAGAGCTCTTAAGGATAGCGGAGTGAGGGGGTATGGGGAGAAGGCAGGAACGGGGTACTGATTGAGAGTGATCAGCCATGATCGCATTGAATGGCGGTGCTGGCTCGAAGGGCTGAATGGCCTACTCATGCACTTATTGTCTATTGTCTATTGATGTAGAGAAGTTGACATCTGGAACAGCGGATACAGTAGATGAGGTTGGAGGAGATGCAAGTGAACCTCTGTCTCAACTGGAAAGACTGTTTGGGTCCTTAGATGGAGTCTAGGGGGGAGGTAAAGGGTCAGGTATTGCATCTCCTGCGGTTGCAGGGGAAAGTACCTGCGGACGAGTGGACCAGGGAGTTTCGGAGGTAACGGTCTCTGCGGAAAGCAGAAAGGGGTGTAGATGGGAAGATGTGGCCATTAGTGGGATCCTGTTGGAGGTGGCGGAAATGTTGGAGGATAATTTGTTGTATGTGACGGCTGATAGGGAGGAAGGTGAGGACAAGGAGGACTCTATCCTTGTTTCGAATAGGGGGAGGGGGAGCAAAAGCGGAGCAGCGGGATATTGAGGAGACCCGAGTGAGAGCCTCACCTATAATGGAAGAGGGGAACCCCCGTTTCCTAAAGAATGAGGACATCTCTGATGCCCTAGTAGTATGGAACACCTCATCCAGGGCACAGTTGCGGCGTAGACGGAGGAATTGGGAGTAGGAGGATAGAGGTTTTACAGGAAACAGGGTGGGAAGAAGTGTAGTCAAGATAGCTATGGGAGTCAGTAGGTTTGTAGTAGATGTTGGTCACTAGTCTGTCTCTTGTGATGGAGATGGTGAGATTCAGAAACAGTATTGAGATGTCGGAGATGGTCCAAGTATATTTAAGAGCAGGATGGAAATTAGTGGTGAAATTGATGAAGTCAGTGAGTTCTGCATGGGTACAAGAGGGAGCACCAATGCATTCGTCAATGTAGCCGAAGGTAGAGTTTGGGGATAGGGCCAGTGTACGCCAGATATTGTTTGACATACCCTACAAAGAGGCCGGCATAGCTAGGGCCCATGCGGGTGCCCATAGCTACGCCTTGGATTTGGAGGAAGTGGGAGGAGTCAAAGGAGAAGTTGTTGAGGGTAAGGACCAACTCTGCTACGTAGAGGATAGTCCCTGCTTTCCCTCTCTATCCCCTCCCCCTTCCCAGTTCTCCCACTAGTCTTCCTGTCTCAGACTACATCCTATCTTTGTCCCGCCCCCTCCCCTGACAACAGTCTGAAGGGTCTCGACCCGAAACGTCACCCATTCCTTCTCTCCAGAGATGCTGCCTGACCCGCTGAGTTACTCCAGCATTTTGTGTCTACTTTCAGGACTATAGTTCCTTGTTTCTAGATATTAAATCTTCATTGCTTCCAATTGATTGGATCCAACATTGAAGGTTTGCTTAAGCAAATTCAGTTTCGGATGCTGCCAGCAGTTGGTATCTCCTGTAAAAAGCGTCAGTATTATATTAAGGCCTCATTTGGTGTTGAGCCTTTATTCAGGTGTGGTCTTTACCAACTATTTTCCCCCTTGGTGGTTTTGTATTGATGTCATTTAAACGTAGATGACTATTGGGCTAATAGAATAAAGGATCCTGATGCAGGGTCACTTCATGAAATGTTGATAATTCCTTTACCTCCAAGTACTGCTCGACCCATTGAGTTCCGTCAGCAGTTTGTTGCTCCAGTTGCCAGCATCTGCAGTCTCTTGTGTCTCCTGAATAAAGGCCAGGCTGAACCCAGTTTTACCCTCCCAGGACTATCATAAGCAATACAACAAGCCATACAAGTGGTGGCAGTGAGATAGCAAGGCCAGTTGCATACATCTGTATATTCAGCAAACCCTAAATTAATGTAAGGGTGTTCCACCCAGGAAATTTAAATAGGAAATGAGAACCTTATTTGCAATTAATATTTTGGAAAAAGTTACCCTTCAAAAAAATGACTTGCTCTGTTCATAAAACTGAGGATCATTGTGCAGAAAGCCTGAACTTAGTGGTTTATCATTAAAATAATGGATTCTCAGTTATTCTTTCCTTACATTGCTGAAATGAAAATATTTTGGGGGATTGCCATGGAAATGAATGTTTTTAAAGTTATATCTCATGACTAGAAACAGAAGTTGTCTAAAGCTTCTTTGATGCAATCAGAAAGATCAGCAACTTAAGGAAATTTCCCAACATGACATGACGTATTTTTCTTAGTTTTTCTAGTTCTGGACTTTTCCTTCCTCATTTCTTTGCATTACTGTTGGCTAGATAAAGAGCTGGGTTACATTCAGGCTAATGCTTGTGTTCCATGTCTTGGAACCTTTCCCTCTGAAATGATCTTTAGTGGCTAACTGGATAGATACTGAATACCTTATAGACATTTATAAGGTTAGATTTCTCTTAATATAAGTTTGGTGGGAGGAAAGTAACAGGGTCAGGGGTTGCTTGGATCATGAGCTGCTACCTTGATTTCCTGATTTGATTTCTTAAACTGCAGCTCCTCACACTTAACTGCATCAAACTCAATTTGCCATTCCTCTTGTGTACCAAGCTGATCAAGATCCTGCCGTAATTTTTGATAACCTGTGTAGGAAAGAACTGCAGATGCTGGTTTAAATCAAAGATAGACACAAAATGCTGCAGTAACTCAGCAGGACAGGCAGCATCACTGGAGAAAGGAATGGGTGACATTTCAGGTTTAGATCCTTCTTCAGACTGATGTCAGGGAAGTGGGCAGTACAGAGTTAAAATGTAGTCGGAGACAGTAAGACTGGTAGGAGAACTGGGAAGGGGGAGGGGATGGAGAGAGAGGGAAAGCAAGGACTACGAAGTTAGAGAAGTCAATGTTCATACTGCTGGGGTGTAAACTACCCAAGCGAAATATGAGGTGCTGTTCCTTCAATTTGCTCTGGGCTTCACTCTGACAATGGAGGAGCCCAGGACAGAAAGGTCAGTGTGAGAATGGGAGGGGGAGTTAAAGTGTTGAGCAACCGAGAGATCAGGTAGGTTTAGGTGGACTGAGCGGAGGTGTTCAGCGAAACGATCACTGAGCCTGTGCTTGGTCTCGCTAATGTACAGGAGTGCACACCTGGAACAGCAGATACAGTAGATGAGGTTGGAGGAGGTGCAAGTGAGCCTCATCTACTGTATCCGCTGTTCCAGATGTGCTGTCCTGTATATCGGCGAGACCAAGCGCAGCTTCGGCGATCGTTTCGCTGAACACCTCTGCTCAGTCTGCCTAAGATCTCCCATGTAGACTATCCCTGATCCAGGTAGACTACCCATTCCTTCTCTCCAGAGATGCTGCCTGTCCCACTGAGTTATTCCAGCTTTTTGTGTCTATTCTTGATAGCCTTCATCATTGTCTACAACACCACCTATGTTAGTGTCATTTGCGAATTTGTTAATCATGCTTTGTACATTTTCATCCAAACTGTTGACATAGATGACAAATAACAATTGGCCCGGCAAAAAATGGCAGCGCGTGCAGACGCAGCGGCCCCACACTCTCCCGATTTTTCGAGTGTTTTTAATGTTTTTTCAAGTTCGTCATGGTTGTCACTTCAACAACTCTGGACAGTCAGCAGTAGACAGTATAGTCGTGAGTTCTTGCTGGACAAGAAAACAACATCATCAACACTGGACGCTACGCTTGCAGAGGAACTTAGCGGCCTCAGAATACTCTGCCTGACCTCGACCTCGGCCTCGAGTGCTGCCCCCCGGCTGGAAAGGAGACGCCGCAGGCGGTGTGAGAGGAAGCAGAAGAGGGGTAAGCGCGGAGGCATCCGGGCTAGGCTAGCGGCTAGCCCACACAGACCGGCTATTCCGAGCATGCTAATGGCTAATGTACGCTCACTGGACAATAAAATGGACACTATAAGACTTCTCCGGTCGACCCAGCGTGAGGTGAGGGAATGCTGTGTTTACGTTTTTACGGAAACATGGCTTAATGACAACATCCCGGACTCCGCTGTTCAGCTCGACCGGCTAACATGCTACCGATCGGACAGAGCTACGGTTAGCGGGGGGAAGACTCGCGGCGGCGGTGTGATTGTTTACATCAGTGATGCTTGGTGTCGGGACGCTGTGTTGGTCTACAAACACTGTTCACCGCTGGCGGAGTTTATGGTTGTGAAGTGCCGACCTTTCTACCTCCCGAGGGAGCTAACAGCTATCCTGTTAGTCGCTGTTTACATCCCTCCCAGTTCCAACAACAAGGACAGAGAGGAGGCACTCTGCGAACTGTACCGGGCCATCTCTGAGCAGCAGACAGCACACCCAGATGGCTTTCTCATCGTAGCTGGGGACTTCAACCATGCTAACCTAAAAACTGTCATGCCCAAAGTATACCAGCATGTTGATTTCCCAACACGAGAAAACAACACCTTGGACCTTGTCTACACGACCATCAAAGGAGCATACAAGGCTTCCCCCCTCCCCCACATCGGCCTCTCTGATCACCTCACCGTTCTGCTGAAACCGGCATACAGACCCCGGGTGAAAGTCACCAAACCGGTTTCAAAAGAGGTACGTGTGTGGTCAGAGGACAGCACAGCTGCACTCCAAAACTGCTTTGAGACTACAGACTGGGACATGTTCAAGCAGGCAGCAACATACAACAACACAACCAACATTCAGGAATACACAGAGACAGTTACAGGCTACATCACCAAATGCATTGACGATGTGACCCACACCAGAGCCATCACCATCCGGGCTAACCAGAAGCCATGGCTGACAGGGGAGGTCCATGGGCTGCTGAGGGTCCGCAACGCTGCCTTCAGAGAGGGCAATCCAGCCGGTCTCAGAGCAGCCAGGGCCAACCTTTCCAGTGGCATCAGGAAAGCCAAACAACACTACACCCGGCGCATCACAGCCCACTTCAGTGACAGCAGAGACACACGGAGCCTGTGGAAGGGTATTAGGACTATCACGGACTACAAACCCCTACCACAGACCTGTGACAGTGACACCTCTCTCTTGAACGACCTCAACGGCTTCTTCGCACGCTTTGAAGCACAGAGCAACACACCTGCGCAGAAAACAACTCCCCCCCCCCAACGACCAGGCTATTTGTCTGTCTCCAGGCAGTGTGAGGAGCACACTGTTAAGGATTAACACCCGGAAAGCTTCTGGACCTGACAACATTCCTGGTCGTGTGCTAAAAGACTGCGCAGCTGAGCTCACAGATGTCCTCACAGACATCTTCAACATCTCCCTGAGCCAGGCTGTTGTTCCCTTGTGCTTCAAAGAAACCACCATCATACCTGTGCCCAAGAAGTCTTCTCCATCCTGCTTCAACGACTACCGCCCTGTAGCGCTGACTTCAACCATCATGAAGTGCTTCGAGAGGCTGGTCATGAAGCAGATCAGATCCAACCTCCCCCCCTCCCTGGACCCGTTTCAGTTTGCATATCGAGCTAAGCGGTCCACTGAGGATGCCATCTCCTCTGCTCTACACCCAGCCCTCACCCACTTGGACACTAAAAACTCATATGTTAGGATGCTGTTCATAGACTTTAGCTCAGCATTTAACACCATCATCCCCCAGCAGCTGGTTTGTAAACTAACAAATCTGGGCTTCAGCCCCCTTCTCTGCAACTGGCTGCTGGACTTCCTCACTGCCAGACCCCAGTCCGTACGGGTCGGCAGCAACACATCGGACACCATCACGCTGAGTACGGGTGCCCCACAAGGATGTGTGCTAAGCCCCCTGCTCTTCACCTTGCTGACCCACGACTGCACACCCACCTACAGCTCCAACCACTTCGTCAAGTTTGCGGATGACACAACAGTGGTGGGTCTCATCAGCAACAACGACGAGACCCACTACAGGAAGGAGGTGGACCAGCTGGCCGCGTGGTGCACAGACAACAATCTCTTCCTGAATGTGGAGAAAACAAAGGAGATTGTTGTCGACTTCAGGAGAACGCACACCCAACACCCCCACCCACTGACCATCAATGGTGCTGCTGTGGAGCAGGTGAGCAGCACCAAATTCCTGGGGGTGAACATCACCGAGGATCTCTCCTGGAGCAACAACATCACGTCCATCGCCAAGAAAGCCCAGCAGCGCCTCTACTTCCTCCGCAAACTGAAGAGAGCGGGAGCCCCCACACCCATCATGTACACTTTTTACCGAGGCGCCATCGAGAGCATTCTCAGCAGCTGCATCACTGTGTGGTTCGGAAGCTGCACAGCCTCCAGCCGCAAGACCCTGCAGCGCATAGTGAACACTGCTGAGAGGATCACTGGCGCCTCACTCCCAACACTCCTGGTCCTTTACACCACCCGCCTCACCCGCAAAGCATTGAGCATTGTGGGTGACCCCTTCCACCCCTCCAACAGCCTCTTCACCCTCCTGCCTTCAGGGAGAAGGTTTCGCAGCCTGAGGTCAAGCACCACCCGACTAAAGAACAGTTTTTTCCACCAGGCTGTCAGGATGCTGAACTCTCTCCCCTCCCTTCCTCCTCTCTCCCCTGCCCCTATTGGACCTGGACTTTAACACCCCACACACACGCACATCCAGCACCAGACACTTAAAAAAAAATTTTTTTTAACGCATTTGAAGTGACTATATTTTATATTTTATATTTTATGTTGATTGTTGTTTGCTGTGCCTTTTTAATTTTAACTTAGTTTTATGCACTTTGTTCCTCGGGATTGTGGGAAACGGTATTTCGATTTTCTGTCTGTGTAAACTGGCTGAGGATTGACAATAAAATTGACTTTGACTTGACTTTGACTTGAAAGAATCCTTAGGCACACCATTAGTTGTCATCTCCAATCTGGAAAAAAACATTCTTCCCCCATCACCCTCTGCTTCCTATCATCAAGCCAATTAGATACTATTAGCTGGATTTTATGCGATTTAACCTTCCAAAGCAGCTTATCACATGGGATCTTATCAAAGACCTTGCTGAAATCCATGTAGACTACACATTCTACCCTGCCCTCATAGACCTTTTCGGTTTCTTAAATAAAAACTCAATCAAATTTATGAGACATGATCTCCCATACACTTAGCCATGGAAAATGTCCCTAATCAACCACTGTCTTTCCGAATGCATGTATAACATATCCTTCAGAATCCTCTTCATTAATTTGGTGACCACAGTTGTTAGGCTTATTGGTCTACAGTTCCCAGATTTTTATTTGGAGCCCTTCTCAAATCAAAGCACATCTTTAGCCATCCTCTCTGGTATGTCATCCATAGCTTATGATGATACATACATTTTAGCCTGGGTTCCTGCAATTGTTTTCTCTAGCTTCCCACAGTATTCTTGGAAATGACTGATCGGGCACGGAAACTTATCTTCTTTCATATATTTTAAGACGTTCAGCAGCAGCTCTAATGCGGGTTATCCCCAAGACAGCTCAGGCTCTCGAGTCCTGGGGATATAGGGAAAGGTTGAGGAGGCTAGGACTCTATTCCTTGGTGCACAGGTGGGCAGGAGGTGATCTTAGAGGTGTACAAAAAGGAGACAAGATATTCATTTTTGTGGTTCCATGCATAGATGTCCACATTGGTCTTTTGAGGGGTCCTATTCTTTCCCTAGTTCATTTCTCCCTCGATATACTTAGAAATTTTGAGAATTAAGAAACAAGTGGCTGACAAGGATGTCTTTCAAAGACTGCATAGTCACAACACACTGGCCTTAAACTTTCCCTCCTTTAGAACTGAATGCACTCCATGTATTTAGTACAGTACACATTGTTCTTTATGGTTTGAAAGCTTGGTATATTTGACCAATTTCAGAAAGAAATGAAGCTGAGCATTCAGCTGGTTTTTTTACATGCTATTTTCAGTGAAAATGTAGTTATTTAGAAAATTATATTATTTATTCAGTATGTAGAAACAATGAAATGCAGTTTACATAAAAGACAATATTGAAGTGACTCAGCGGATTAGGCAGCATCTCTGGAGAACATTGTTGGTGATGTTTAGGGTTGGGAGCCTTCTTCAGACTTATCCTCTAGCATAGATTGTATTTTTAACTCGTCTCAGACTTAAATAAACTTAAAGGAGAAATTTGTAAAAATACAAGTGATAATGTGCTTCTGATTATTTTATTCTCAAGCTTCATCTTGTGTAGATTTAGTTGTACCTGCAGCGTATGATCAAGTGTGTGGCAAATTTGGCAAATACACTGTACGTTGCGTTAGATATTGACGGCTTGTTCATAAGAACAGAACTTGCACATTTTGTTGTGACTAGCCTACTGGAGATTAAACTGAGGATAAAAGTCAAAGAATGAGTAAGGTCAATTGTTCCCCTGTCAAGAGCAAAACAACACGTTATGATTTCTGGTAATCAAAATAAATTAGATTTGGACCTTTTATACTTTTACTTTTACAAAATATGGAACCATGTTATCCACATCCTTTGAGAATGACAATCTGCAATTCCCCATATGACTGTAACATGTTTTAATGCTCCTGCACATCATATAAGGCCTAGTAAAAGTACTGACATTAGCTAACATGAGCTCTTTCACTTTAATTTTTCTTCTATCTATACTGATGTAAAAGCTTAGTGGTATCAAAGAAAAAAATATTCATGACAAAGTTAAAATGTCAAGGAACCATCCATCTACTCTTCATCTGAATCTTCTTCATCAGATTCCAACTCTTTTGCAGTAAGGGAGTTTCTGCAGTTAACACACTTACATAATTCAGTACATGGCACACCATGCTGTTGACATGAGCATCTTAGCTTGATTTATTGTTGTGATGTTACAGAAGTGATGTTAGCACTCGGCATGCTAACCTGGAGGAGCACTGCTGCCTCCTAATAATAGAAGATAAAATGTTTAAGGGAGTATTTTACCTCTTTTCATCTTTGATATTATGTAAGACATTAACTACCTTTCAGTTCTAGTTGCTTCACAATGTCCATGAGAATGGCCATCATCATCATCGCCTGCAGCTGCAAGTTTAAATGGTACCACGCTGTCCTGTTTGTGTTGCAGCACCTTAGCAGAGACTTTGCTTTCCAGACTTCCTTCCACTTCAATCCACTTAGCTGCACATTTTTGAGACTTCTTAAAGCTTTTCTCACTAAATGCAATGACCTTGCTATGGGTTTCGACGACATGTATTGCACAGAGGACCAAAGAACCTTCAGACGAACCTTCAGACGAAATACTCTCTATAATGATCACACTCAGCTCCCCGCCTAGCTAGCCTGAAACAAAGCGCGTGTTTGGTCAATTGGCGTCCAACTTAATGACAAACGTGCTTTGATTGGACAATCACAGCTATAGAAATGTTCAAGATTTTGGAGTTTTTTTCCAGGTTTTAAAAGTATGTGCAGGTTTTGTTCTTGACGAGTTTCAGATTTAATTTAAATAGTATTTTCACACAATATGTTACCAATGCAGGTAGATATGGGATGTGTGTCGCGACATGAAACGATAAAGTACCTCGGCCCGCGTGGTCTAATTTGCCTCCAGCAGGAAGTTAGTTGTTGCAATGACTTTTTGCAAGCCATTGCAAGTTGATATAGCTATCCAGACGAGCAGTCTGAAGATAATGCCCATCTCTGGGCAGAGGAGTCCACAGCCCTGACCCAGACCAGCTTGAAAGCCTGTGACAGCTTGTACTGTTGAATGCTTTTCCTGTCTTTACATGTTTCCATGATAATGACAACTTTTCAGAAACAGTTGAAATTTGGTGAAGTTTTTAAATTTAGAAAATTATATAGATTTAAAATAGCTGTAGCATCATTGAGTGAAAGAGTCATACAGCATGGAAACAGGTCCTTCAGCCCAACTTGCCCACACCGACCAACATGTCCCACCTATACTAATCCTACCTCCCTGCGTTTGGTGCATATCCCTCTAAACCTGAGCTATCCATGTACCCATCTAATTGATTCTTAAACATTGTAATAGTCCCTGCCTCAACTACCTCCTCTGGCAACTCATTCCATACACCCACAACCTTTGTCAAAAGGTTACCCCTCAGGTTCCTATTAAGTCTTTCCCCCTTCAACTTAAACCTATGTCCTCTGGTTCTCGATTCCCCTACTCTGGGCCAGAGAATCTGTGTGTGTACCCAATCTATTCCTCTCATGATTTTATACACTTCTATACACTCTGTATTTCTAACAATATTAATTAAAGGAAGAATCTTTATTTTTGAAATGAGGTTGATAAGTCCTTCAAATGTAAATATAAATAAAAAAGCATATGCTGAAAGTCTGAAATACAAAATGCTAGAAATACTGAGAAGGGCAGGCAGCATCTGTGAAATAGTTATTTTCTGGCTGAGTCTGTTTTACTTTCTATCTGATCTGCTGAATGTTTCTAGCATTTTCCATTTTTATTTCATGAGCCCTAATTAAAATTGGTTGCTGCAGAGTGTACGTAGAAGGCCATAATGTATTAGGCATGTAAGTCAAGAATGTGCTGACACCAGCACTGCTGCCTCAACGTGATCCGACTCAATTTTCCTGGTCGTTAACCTTTTATTAGAACTGGAGAAAGTGGTGACATGTTTTTAAGATGTACAAAAAGAAAAGAGACACAAGAGCACTGAAGGGAGGTTCTATAAGAGGGTAAAAGGTGGGTAAATTACAGAAGGGTTCTTGTTAGGTAAGAGGGCGGGTAATAGGACACATTGTAAAACAAAAGGTCACTCTTGAAGTGTAAACAAGAAACAGACTAATTATCCAAAATGCCCAGAAAAAGAGTTGGTGACAAACACTTACCATGTTGTTACCTGAACTTTTTAAATTTGAGTCTGGAAAGCTGCAATGTGCTAAATTAGGAATTGTTTGTTGAGTTGTTTTGGGACATCGTAGGAATTTTTATGTCTGATTCTGAAGGTTAACCTCTTCCTGTTTACAGATTGAACGATCTTGGTAGCAGGCCTTAGAAAAAAATTGCTCCATTGAGGTGGATATATATTATACAGGGAAAAACTGGGGCAAATGCATTTCCTTTTTATATTTATTTGGCTATCAAACTGTTGCTTAGACTAATTTAGTAATTATGTAAAATTATATGCAAGCAAAAATAATTACAAGGGATTAAGAATGAACTTAATACACACAAGTACTTAAGCTTATTGAGATCTGCATAACAAAGACTTCAGTCTGAAGAATGGTCTCGACACGAAACGTCACCCATTCCTTCTCTCCAGAGATGCTGCCTATCCCGCTGAGTTACTCCAGCATTTTGTATCTCCCTTCGATTTAAACCAACATCTGCACTTCTTTCCTACACACTTTAATATCTACAATATCTTTCCCCTCTGGGTAATCCAAAACACTGTATAAAATGTAGTTTTGAAATAGAGTTTTTTATATTGCAGGAAATATGGCATGCTACCCAATTACTGCAAATAAAAATATGATATAATAAGCAAACAATTTGCACTATTGGAGAGGGATAAATATTGGCTCGGACACTGAGAATATGTCCCCAACTCTTCAGAAGAGTTCCCATTATATAATAATGCCCAACATGTGGGGTATATAGGGCCTCACTTTAATGCCTCATCCAAAGGATTGAAATTCTGACATGGCAACATTTATGATGGAAAGTCCTTCCAACTTGGAGGCAAGTATGCCGTTCTTTTTTCAGTATAATTGAATTTTAATTATAATAAGATTTCCCTACTGTAAATGACCAATTACTAAATTGAATCATACTGCAGAACTGGTCAAATGCATCATGCATAATTAATCTTTTGAGCATGGAGCTGTCAAAGAAACAGCAGCATCTTGTTTGGGGTCATGATTGACTGACTAGAGGACTTGGTCTGCTCTTTGTACGTTTGGCCATTCCGGTGAGTAAACAATGAATTATTCAAAATATTAATTGGGAAAAACTGTTGGTGTTACTGGCTAAATAACTCTACAATTTGATTGTGGATTACGCATGCTGCAGCCATGGTGTGCTCGGCTTGAAGCAAATGGATTGTTCTGTGGTTAGGTGCCATTTAACCAGGCTGCGTTAGACCACGTGATGTTGTCTTCAACAAATCTCCGGTGAGAATAAATCTTAACTGCAGAACTAAGGAAAACTGTTCAAGTTACGGTTACTACACTTAAGATGCAAGGTCACCTGAGTTGTCCTGAAGTACACAGCTAGTGCATGGGTTTGCACTGATAGGAGATCAAGCTCTAAGTCAATGCCAACTATTTATTTAAATCAAAACCGTAGACCTCGTAAAAATACTTGCCGTTTACCAGATAGCAGTGTTCCCTGCCATCCTGAATGTTTCTGAGACCTGGGCTATCTTCAGTGGGCATCAGAGAAATATCATCAGTGTTATTTCCACTAAATCCTCCAGCTTCATTGGCAGGATAAGCAAGGAAAAGATGGTGTCCTCTCCCATGCCACCATTCCCAGTATTCATCCCCTCCTTATACTCAGTTTATCCTACATCTCTAAGAATCATTTTATTTCAATGAGATCCATTCTTAATTTGAATTCCAACTCCAGAATGTCAGAGAGCCTCATATTTTCTATTAGTGCAATTTAAATTCAGCAGTCAGTCTGGTGAGTCTGTTGCATCTTCAAGACAAGTATATGTTTTTTTGCACACAAAGCCTAGAAATGGCCAAGATGCCCACATAATAGTCTGTGGTCTTGCTAAGATTGCGCACAGACAAGGCATTGATCTGCCATGTAGTGTCGAGCAGAATTTAATATGAGCAAAATAATCCACCTTGTCCTTTTTTTCTCCGATGATTTACCATTCTCTCTCTTCCACCTTTCCCTTTCACTTCTATATATTGTCTGTCTTCCCTCAACACTCATAGTCCTGATTCAGAGTCTTGACCCAAAATGTCAACCATCCTTTGCATCCACATATCTTGCTTGATCTGTTGAGTAGCTTACTTTTTGTTCCACGTTTCAGCATCTGCAGTCTCCTATCTCCAGGGTTTGACATGATATCAAGAAATCCTCTAGAACTGTTTGGAGTTGAGAGTGAGGCAACATATTTAAATGGTTTGAAAGAAAATAACCTCTCCCTGAAGTAGAGTAGCCCATTTGTTAATTTATTACATTTCTTCTTTATAAGAGATATATGCTAAAAAAAATAAACCATTTTTGTGAACTTGCTGGCCTAGTTTCTTTTGAAATATAATTAAACCCAGTTAATTTGGAGGCGTTCAAGATATGCCGCCCAATAGCCATTTTGTCAATAGCAACACAGTGAACTGTCACCTTTGAGGTTATTATGTTTTACTTAGTTGGACAAAGATGTTGCTAATGTTGGAGATAGACACACAATGCTTGAGTAACTCAGTGGGACAGGCAGCATCACTGGATAGAAGGAATGGGTGACATTTCGGGTCTGAAGAAGGGTCTCGACCCGAAACGTCACCTATTCCTTCTATCCAGAGATGCTGCATGTCATGCTGAGTTGCTCCAGCATTTTGTGCCTATCTTCGGTGTAAACCAGCATCTGCAGTTCCTTCCTACACTTGTTGCTAATGTTGCTGCTTTTGAGAAATCTTCAGTTCTTTAATGCGAGTGTAACCAGTCTAATCTTGTGCTGTTAAATCTTTGGGTCTTAATGTGGATTGGGGTGGTGGGGGTGGCGGGAAGCTGTCAACTAGCAGTCAGTATTATTAATGCCTTATTCCAGTACTTTCTATTCATTCTGCTCAGTGCAGGTTAAATCAACAGAAACCTAAAATACATATTTGAGATTTCTAAACGGTATTTCAAGATTAAAGAAAGACACTGTTGGTACTTGCAGTCATGTTAATTTTTTATTCTATTCACACACCTGTTCCAACCCACCACCCCCTGCAAACCCCGGTTCAATCATTTGGTTCTGTTTCAGTGCAACACAAAGAAATATAGGGGCATAATTTAAATTATTCTTGAAACCAGCAAGGTTTTGATGCACGAACGTTTAAAGGATGAACATTTTGCCGCTTTTGGAAATCTGGCTATCAATCTCATTTGGATGTGATGTAATTCGGATTTATGTTTTGAAGTATATGATTGTTCACTTGACGGGTGCTTTGCTGCTTTTAGTTTTTCATCACGATGTTGGAAGGCTTAATGACAGTCTCTATTTTCCTCTTCATTGCAATTGGGCTTCCACAGTGTAAATCTGATGAACATCAAACCTGATGTTCATTCCACTGTGCAGAAATATGTTATCTACTCTGTATTAATAAACTAGTATACTAGTATGGGTATGAATGATGTTAAAATATAATATTTCATATTTAATTCTCTTAAACAGGTGCTGCAACCATCTCTGAAGATGATTTTGCCTTTGGGGTTATTGATTTTATCTGCCTCACAGATCCATGTGAGCTTCATGGTGTATTTTGTTGCTTTACTTCACCTGTGGCCTGTGGAAGGTGACATTATAGCAGTAAGTATGACTTTTTAAAATCAGAATACCAAACAAATTGCAGTAATAATTATTCTAATATCTTTTGCATTGATTTCAGTAACTAATGTCTGTGTTAAAATATTTTTATGTTTAGATTTCCTAAACAGACTGTTGTTAGGCCCCTGATAGTTTGTTGTATTAGCTGATCCTACTTTAATACTGTTGGAGTCACAAGCTGCATTAAATGGCAGACGAATCAGGTGGGGAACAGAAGGGTAGAGATAGTTACAATGACTGAAGATGAAAAGTGGAGAAAACAAGGGGTTGCAGATGGTAGAACCTGATAGGAAAGGAGGGTTTATGGGGTTAAAATTGATGACTTGATTTCCTTTGATGCAATAGTGGCCATCTTTGAAGAAAATGGTTCTTTGACTGTAAATGTTTTGTGATTTATGGAGGTTACAAATATCATTATGCAAGTTTTTTTGCATTGTTGCAGGGATAACCTATAGTGCTAATCATTTTTTAAATGTGTTTCCAAATGATATATATAGATGTAATTGCTGCTTGATTACCAGGGGTTCTAATTCTTCGGATTAATGTTTTTGCAGTATTCTATTGATAATCGAACACAGAATTTTGATGATCTCCCTTCAAGATTTGGGTACCGTCTTCCTAAAGATGGCTTAAAGGTAAAATATCATAATTCATTTGGTGATTAGTGACAGGGATTTCATGAAATTGTTGGCCATTCAGAATAAATTCTCATCGATCTGTTTCTTTTTATTGCTGCCAGGTCATAAATGCTGCCAATTCCTGGCAAAATCTCTCTGCCCCTCCAACCCTTTCCATAGTCTGTACCTTAAAATTAATGGCTTTGATCAGCTGCTGTGGTGTCTGCCTAAGAAGCTTTGTGAAATTTTATTTAGGATTGTTTCTAGGATATTTTTCAGTATTAAATGCACGAGATAACACCAGATTATCATGTAGGATCAGTTCAGTCCAGTCGACAGATCTTGGGTAGCTGGAATTATTGAAACATTTGGTACAGCTTCATTTCCAGCTTAATTTTTTTTAATATCCCAGGTAGTGGAGTGTTTGCTGCCAAAAAGTTTCCATGTTTATGGTTCATAGGAACTTTCATTTTGGGGTAAACTTTCCACTAGGCAAGCAATATGGAATAAAGGGCGCTAAAATGTCAGAACTAAGCTCAGCACAATGTATTAGAAGGACAGGATGTGTTCAGTGCATGGGATTGGCTGTCATCTTATCTCATGAAGTCAATATTACAGTTTTATGATTTTTTAATTATTTCACTTTAGTTATTTAATAACTAAGTACTTTTTTGCAAAATTAATCACTGTACTTACATCAGGTTAATGTTAGGTATGTAATGACTCTGTTACATTCACGAGGAAATTGAAAATTGGCATTGGTACTTTTGGAACTACACCAGGATTGCGGTAACAGTCACTTTATCTTCAGCCTGTGAATGGTGTTGCTTTGAGAATGGGGTGTTGCAAAAATAGAAATTGGGTTCCAGATTCTATTACTTTTAGGCTTGTGTGGATTGGTTTTGAGTCTTTTGTTGTTGGTCATGTATATTAATGATTTGGATGAGAATATGGGTGGCATAATTAGAACGTTTGCAGATAACACCAAAATTGGTGGTATGTTGGATAGTGAACAAGGTGTTACAATAGGATACGGGTCAACTGGGAAAGTGGGCAAGTGAATGGCAGATAGAATTTAACTTGTGCAAGTTCAAAGTGATGTATTTTGGAAGTGGGACGTGGCAGGGCCCTGGGTATATGGTTAAACAGAGACCCTGGGGATATACATATGTGGTTATTTGAAAAAGATAACATAGGTGAGAGGGTTGTGAGGAAGATATATGATAAGCTTGTCTTCATTGGTTGAGGCATTGAATATAAATGTTGGGATTTATTCCACAAAATGTTGGTTTGGCTGCACTGGAAGTGTGTGGAATTTTGGTAACCACACCATAGAAAGGATTTGATTAAGCCAGAGAGGCTGCAGGAGAGAACGGATAGGCTGGGTTTATTTTTCTTGAAGCTAAGGTGGCTGGGAGATGACACAATAGAGAGATATATACAATTCTGAGAGGCAAACGTGGAATAGATAGCCAGTGTCTATGTTCCATGGTAAGGCATCTAAAACTAAAGAGCGTACATTTACGGTGAGAATGAGGCGATTTATAGGGCATCTGAAAGGTAGATTTTTCATTGGTTTCTGGACTGAGCTCTAGGTAGTCATGCAGATCAGCATCGATTTTGTGGACCAAAGGGTCTGTTTGTTCTGTACAATTCTGACACTGACTTTAAAAGAAAAGGCCACTCTTTGTTTACATTCATTATTCAATGTGATAGCATTAGCTGATACGATATCTCTTTGCTACTTTCATGTTATGTCTTGAGAGGAAAATAAGGTCATCCCTGGTAAATCAGCAAACCTATTTGGAAAGGTAGAATGTTCAGCAGTCTTCGATTGCTGTTGCATCTGCGGTTAGCAATATGTCGTAATGAGTCAAGCAATTTCCACAGCAGCCACTCAGCAGAGGTTCAGAGTAATTTATTTTACCAGCTGTGCATAGTAACTCATAAACAATGATTGTGAGAACTTTATTTTAGATTGTTTTTCGTTGCTATAGATTATTGCATTCACCAGAGACATTTGTCAACTACAAACAAATGAAAATAGACAGTTAATGGCAAGACAGTTAACAGTTTCGATGTACAGAGGAATATTTTAGTCCAAGTCCATAGCTCCCTGAAGGTGGCAACACATGTAGATGGCGGTAAAAAAGGCATATGGGTTGCTTGCCGTCATTGGTCGGGGCATTGAGTATAAGAGTCGGTACGTTTATAACTTTTGTCGGGCTTTGGTTAGGCTGCATTTGGAGAATTGTGTGCAGTTCTGGTTGCCTCATTCCAGAAAGGAAGTAGAGGCCTTGAGAGGGTACAGAGGATGTTTATTAGAATGCTGCCTGAATTAAAGGCTATAGGCTATAAGAGGTTGGACAAACTTTTTCTCTAAGTGTTGGAGGTGTAGGGAAGACCTGACAGAAGTATATAACACTCAGAGGAGTAGATCGAGTGGACAGAACCTTTTCCCAAATTGGAAATACCAAATATTAGAGGACACCGCTTTAAGAAGACAGAGGCAAAATTTAAAGGAGATCTGCTGGGGAAGTTTTTTACAGAGGGTTGTGGGTGACTGGATTGAGCTGCTGGGGTGGTGGTGCAGGTAGTGACATTTAAGAGGCTTTTAGATAGGCGCATCGATATGCAGGAAATGGAGGATTATGGATCATGTGCAGACAGAAGAGATTAGTTTAACTGGCCATTATGTTTGGCACAGACATTGTGGGCTGAGGGGTCTGTCCTAGTCAGTGTTCCATGTTCGATGTACTTCTAATCTAGTTTACTACATCTGGTGTACACAATGTGGTCTCCATAAGTTGGAGAAGCCAAATACGATTTGAGTGACTGCATTGTAGCACGTCTGCATTCAGACTGCAGGGATGACCCCAAATGTCTTATTGAGGGGGGTGGCGGGGTTTATTGGGCAGATGGAACCAGGAGGGGATGCTGGTAGGAAAGGGCAAGTTGAATGAAGGAAGAAGCAGGGTGGGCGGAGGTACAGTCAAGATAGCTGCGGGAGTTGATGGGTTTGTAAGAGATGTTAGTGGCATGCTGTATCCTGAGGTGGAGAGACAGAGATTCAGTAAAGGAAGAGAAGTGTTAAAGATGGTCCAAGTGAATTTGGGGGCAGGATGCCAGTTAATGGAAAAGGTGATAAAGTTGATGAGTTCCCGATGAAGCACGATAGTTGCAGTGGTTGATGAGGCCGAAAGAGAGTATGTTTGCTGGAAATGGACTGTTCTACATAGGCAACAGCAAGATGGGCACAGCTAGAGCCCATGGGAGTGCCCATGACTACACCTTTGATTTGCAGAAACTGCAAGGAATCAAAAGAGAAGTTGATAAATTCTGCCAAGCAGATGAGTGCTAGTTGAGGAGATCTGGTAGGTCTCCACCTCACATGCTGGGTATGTACTATAGCTCAGCGTTTCTGAACTTGTATTTTTTGTTTGTGCTCTCATTCCCCAACTGTCCTCATTTCATAGTTTTTATGTTCCTTGTGATCACTCTTGCGCTTGCTCTCTTTCTCCCCCCCCTCCATCCCCTCCCTCCACCAGCACCCATTATCCCAAAGATTCTTTACATCTTATTCCCATGACACCCCCAGCCTCATCTTTTCAGGGACATTCCTTTTGTCCTATCTATATCCATCCCTCCCCACTCTTTCTGTAAATTAAACTCAACTTGTTCTCTCTTTAACCCAGTTCTGACAAAGGGACTGTGACCTGAAAGGTTGACTCTGTTTCCTTTTGTACAGACACTGCCCGACCTGCTGAATATTTACAACATTCTGGGTTTAAGCCAGATCTCCAGCATTTTTTGATTATAAATTTATTGTGTCTGCTCAGAAAGTGGTCTTCCATCCATTTGGAAGAACCAAATACGTAATTAGTGTCAGGGGTTATCAGGAGAAGGTAGGAGAAAAAGATTGAGAGGGAAAGATAGATCAGCCATGATTAAATGGCAGAGTAGATAGCCGAATGACCTAATTCTGCTATAACTTATAAACTTATGGAATACAATTGAGCAGTAACTTTACAGAATACCTGAGTTTCTAGATTCTCCTTCCCATCCCTACTTTAACCTCTACAAGGTCGCCATTTTATTACTACATTAGGCACATTATTGAACTCGAGTGTTGAGTCTACAATGCAAGTAAAGGATATTTCTAGTTACCATATCTCTACACGAATCCATTTTATTTTGTTTCAATTCCAGCTCTCTTTGCCTTGGCCCATCGTTAATTTTGTCATTTGACCTTGCATGCATTCTAAACTTTCATAGAACATTTGTTCTGTTCTCTTCTAAGGCTTGGAAAAGTTTTTCCTGTTCTTTTTTAAGGGTATTGGCATGACAAACAAGTTGTTTTTTTTCTCTCCTGGTCTGAATATTTCAAGCATTTCCAATTTAAATGATTAAATAAAAACAACAGTCTCAACTGGAAATTAGATCAGTCTTGGCCACTAGGTTTGGTAGACTGGAGCCTTTACCTTTTGCTGCAGTACAGCTAAAATATGTTACTTGTGATTTGATGCATTTGTTGGTATGGACTGGTGCCCTCTGCAGGATTTGCTGAGAAGTGCTTTTACTGAACAAGGTGTATTTCTCTTGTTTTAACAGCAGATGGGACTGCAATGATTCAATTATACTTTATTGTCACATGTACCTAGCTAGGTACAGTGAAATTCTTTATTTTGCATACAATCCAGTAAAATCATACAACATACAGAAGCATTGTTTATTGGTGGGGTTGGAAACCAGATCAACAATGGACATTAATAATAGAATCACTAGAGGACCTCTCGCAGAAATGTTTTATTTTACTCGTATGTAACTTAGATTTTGATATTTTTGGATGTTACTGTTTTCTTCACCTGGAGTGCAGAGAATTATGACGTTGGTTTTATAGGTTTGACAACAAACATAATTTATTTGAAGTCCATTTTGTTCTTTGGCTGCCCTGAGGCCTTTAAGTCACATGTCCATCAATGAGTTGATGCAGGAGCTGAAATTCCTGCTTTAGAAGTATTTATTGAGTGACCATTCTTTACTCGAGATCATTAACAGAATTATTAACTTCTTGACCTTCTGGCCCACCTCCATTGCCAGAATAATGCCACACGCAAACTGGAGGAATAAACTTCTCCTTTTCCTTCCACCCCCACCCATGCCCCATCTGGGCACACCTATTTCTCCCCTCCTCCTCCCCTTCCACTTACATTCTATCCTCTGCATTACAGTTTGCAACTCTTCAATCCTTTTGCCTCACACCTTCTTTTCATTTGGCCGTTGTCTAACCATCTGCCTATTAAAAAGCCCCTTCGCCTGTGTTCACCTATTACCTGCCACGCTCTGTCCAGCCCCTCCTCTCTTCCAGTTTTCTTCACCCCCCACAATCAGTCTGAAGAAGGGTCCAGACCCGAAAGATCACCTATCCATGTACAGCAGAGCTCTGAGTTACTCCAGCACTTTGTCATTTCTTGAATATTATCGGTGTGACTCTGTTCTGAAAAACACCAAGGATTGATTAATTAAATGTCATTTCATGCATCTTGTAGAGTCCACTGCATTTTCAGCCCTCTGTCTTGCTGGCCAACTATTACATACAAATAGCATGGACCCTAATCTCTGCTACATGAAGTAGGTATTTGATGTAGGGCTGTTAACTGGCAACCCTTTCCATGTCTCTCATAATTTTGTATATTTCTCAGGCCTCCATCAACCTCTGTAGCTCCAAACTCCTTATAGTTTTAACTTGCTTGAAGTATTTATTAGTAGTTTAATCATTCATGACAGAAAAAAAAGATGGAAAAATGTTTGCATTTAATTGAAAAAATATGGTAAAAAAGCAAAGTTGAACTGGTAGATATTTTGTCAGATATATTGGGTGTTTTTTTGTTTTAGCCCATAAAATGCAGTTCCATCACAGATCTTTCTATTCCATATTGTTCAGAATTGGAATAATTTTAAATCTTAAGTTTCTTCCATGCATGTACAGATGGCAAAACTAATTTTTTCAAATGGCTATTATTTCATTCAAACTTACATTTTTTCCATCTTCCAGCTCATCCCTTAGCCATCAATGCTGCACAGAGAAAAATATTACGTTTGTTCAATCTCTCCTTATTGCGAATACTCAGGAAATACTTTCTCAGGAACCAATCATTGTCTGTGTAAATGTTGGTATAGGTTTCCAGACCACTTGTCTCAAGTGTTTCCCTGCTGTGTAATTTAACAGCTGCTGTTCTAATAGAGAGCAGTATTTATTTACACAGTTACACCAAACATGATGATTTTAAAATCTGGATCACTTCTTTTGTCAATACATTCATTGGATGGAGTTTAAAGGCCTGGTTCTTGCTTAAATCAATGATTTCTGAATTAACTATCGATGTTTGTCTCTCCACTGTCTAATAATCAGCTCTTTTTTCTCTTGTAGAGAGGGGGTGTCTTACTATAGCTTTTGTGACACAACTGAATGCTTTTTCAGTGTTTATTTAATAATCGGCTGCATTCCTGTGTTCTTAGTCACACATAGGCCATATAAAATAAAGAGAGACGATTTTCTTGGCAGGTTTATAGTAAAGCAGTAATTTGATGTTCATAGTTAATGAAGCTAGCTTTTTGAATGACAGATTCAATTAAATCGTTAACTGAATTTAAATGTCCCAATGTAAGAGGAAGGACTTCAGCTCTAGGAATTAAACACATCTGAGGTTCATCTACATATTACTAAAACTCTCTGTTTGTGTGTATATATCAATATATTTGCGACTGCACACAGCCAAAACGGTACACGAGAGCAATTCACTTATTAATCTTTCAAAATCTCTTTTTAAACTTAAAAAAATCACTGTTCTCTACATTCCGTCGTCACCAGCGCATGACGTCACAATGGGAGTCCGCGCCTGCGCAGTTGGGATCAGTCGCTGTCACCCGCAAACCCCACCGCGCACACACACACACACACACACACACACACACACACACACACACACACACACACACACACACACACACAGTAATAATTTAAAAAATATATATATAATATAATTATAATACTTAAAATATATTAATGTAAGAATATAAAATGTTATATTGTGTGTGTGCGGTGAGGTTGTAGTCCGGTGATTGTCCGGTGCGCTGAGACTATACCACGTAATGGCGGGAGCCACGCACAAGATGGCGGAGCGGGAGGAGGAGGAGAAGAAGGAGAGCGGCCGCCATTTTTGTTGGAGTCGTCGACGACGCCGTCGGTTGAGGCGGGCGCTGGAGGAGACGCTGGAGGAGGGGTGGGGGGAAGTGGGAGTGGGGGAGGGGAGGGGAGGGCAGAGTGGGGGGGGAGGGGAGGGGGGAAGGGGTAGTGAGGGTGGGGGGATGGAATGGGTGAGGGGAGGGAGTGTGGGTGAGGGGGGAGAAAGAGGGGGGTGGTGTGGGTGAGGGGGGAGAAAGAGGGGTGATGGAGTGGGTGAATGGGGGGGGAGAAGGATGAGGGATGGAGTGGGGGAGGGGGGTGGGCAGCCGAAGAGGGGGGGAGGGGGGGTGGGCAGTGGAAGTGGGGAGGGAAGGGTGCTACACTAATGCAGGAGAGCTTTGGGCCCAATGGATGGCTGCCGCATCCGCTCGTGCGTGGTTGGGGGAGGGTTGCCATTTTGTGCTCAGCTCCGGCGCGTGTGCAGTTGGGGGAGAATTGCCATTTAGCTCCGACCTCGCGCTTGACACCCGATTGGCCTGGGTCCCATGTGGGGGGAGCACCGGCGCTCCCGACTCCATTGGTCACCGGCGCGTCCTGATTCGCTCCTGTCGCTCACCCCCATGTGGGATCCATTGATTGGCTACAACCTCCCGCCTAACGCTCAATTGGTCCGGGTCGCACGGGGGGGGGGCGGGGGGTAAGCGGTTTCTTACCACTGAAAGCAACTACCGTCGCAGTCGAGCTGACGCTGCTGCTGAATGAGGGCACAGTCTCGAGAATCTCCAAGAGAGGATTTTAACCATAAAAAGCAAAAACATTCCAGATAAGATTTATTTTATTTTTTAGAAAAAAAGGCCATTTATTTTAAAGAACAAATGCGATTTTCCCATGTCACGATGGGAATCCAACGAGGAATGGGCCCAACGGGTCCACTTGGTCTAGTTATTACTACAACACTGACATAATTTAGCAAGAATGCCAGCATCGTAATATAGTTAAGTGTTATTCTAGCTAAACAGCAATCCAGCAATGTTTTTCAGTACAACATAAACCTCCCTCATCTGTATTCACCTATTACTTAGCAGGATTTGTCCTGCCCCTACCTCTTTTCCAGCTTTCTCCCATTTACGCCAATCATTCTGTGGAAAGATCTCAAACTGGGGCGGCCTGCAAGTAAGATTGAAGTACAGGGGACTATGGCCCTCTTCCTCCCTAATATCCTACTGGCCAATGATGTACAGTCCATAGAAAATAAGGTTGAGGACTTAAAAGCAAGGCTGCTTTACCAAAGGGAGATGAAGGACTGCTGTTTTACAGAGACGTGGACCACCCACAGCTCCTCAGACCTGGTTCTCCAGCCCAAGTGTTTTTCCTTTCCCCTGAAGTGAGGCACCTGCAATAGGGGGAGGTGAAGGTATCTGCCTCACAGTGAATTCTTCGTGGTTGTCAGACATAGTGGCCCAGTCCTGCTCTCCGTACCTGAAGCACCGGGAAGTGAAGTGCCAACCCTTCTACCATCCATTGGAATTCACCTCCATCATCATGACCACAGCCTAAATTGCATCCAGACAGATGTTCATCTAGTACAGGAGGAGCTGCACGCTGTGGTCAGCAAATATCAAACGGCGTACCCCAAAGCCTTTCCTATAATAGCAGGGGACTTCAACAGGACCAGTTTGAAGAAGTTGCGCACTCCCAGGGGTTTAGGAGATTACGAAAAGTGGTGAACACTGCCCGGTCCATCGCTGGAACTGACCTTCCCATCATCAAAGGGATCTACAAGAGGCACTGCCTTAAAAAGGCAGCTAGCATCATCAAGGACTCTCACTACTCTGGCTGTGCTCTCATTTCACTCTTGTCATCGGGAGGAAGGTATAAGAGTCTGAAAACTGACCTCCAGTTCAGGAGCAACTTATTCCTAACAACCATCAGGTTCTTGAACAGTGCAATACCTACTAAACTATGAACTGTCTTGGTTGCACAAGGAACTTTGGGCTTTTGCTTTGCACTAATAGTGTTTTGTTTTTGGTTTGTGTTGTCTATGAGTTATGTGCTGACAGATCTGTTATGCTGCTGCAAGAAAAAAATCATTATTCTCTATTCGGTAGATATGACAATTACAGACTGTTGACTTTGGACTCTTCTAACTTTCACTCGATTGAATTATGGTAACCATTTGTGCTTAGTTTCTTCAGTTAAGTTTTTAGTGTTTTGCAAACAAGCTGTGTTGCTCCCATAAAACTCATGGACTTGGAAGTGAATCTATTTTGAGAGGAAGGGAATGTACAACACTGCAGTAATTGGTACCCTGGGATAGATGTGACCTTGTCTGGAAGAGTAAAATGCAACAGTGAGATCTAATGAGTTTGGTAATGGCATTTTCGTCAGAAGTGTGTTCAAGAGTTTATGTGAATTGAAGTGATGTAATCACTTGTTTTCTGCTGAGCTGAATAAACCAGATGTCTGAATTTTTCATATGACTGAGGACTCCAGGTCCTCCAGGACTCTATAACCTATAATTGACATCCTCATTAATTCTGCTAATGAAGATGCCCACATAAATCGGACGAAAACCAGCAACTGCTTGCCACTTCCCATACTCTCCAATTAATGTTGCTTCACTATTTAAAGAGAAGATAAATGCACACTTTTTTTCCAATGGTGGATTACATCCCAATAATTGAGTATGTAAATTGTGGGATATCAATTATGAATATTGCCCATTTCTCTTGTTTTCCATAATAGCTACACTAGAGTCACTTTGAATACAAATGCAAGGACATAAATTAATATTTTTATTGCTTTCTTTTAATATTCCTTACTGTGACATTTATGTCATGGTTTATATTGGCTGAAATGTAATTGGTCTAGATTTGATGAATGATATTTCTTCATGTGCCTGTTTGAATCTTAATTAGACTCGCAGCTGCATATATCCTTTGTCCTGTTAATATAAACCACAAATCACAGCTACACCTATCCTCTGTTCCACTACTTTTTAAATCAATCACAACGTTCTCTATTACTTCAATAATTATGTCTTGCTGATGATCATTTCTCTAGTATTATGTAAAATGAATGTAGTTCTACGTTTAACATAGAAATATAATTAGGGTCAAATTTACTTCATATCCCGAATGGGAGTGAAAGGGGAATTTATGGTAGCTGCTGACATTTACATGTCCCTGACCCCCTGGTGTTCCTAAGGCTAGGAATTGAATTGAAGCTGCATTGTGGGGGAAAAAAACTGCAGATGCTGGTTTGAATTGAAGGTAGACACAAAAAAACTGGAGTAACTCAGCAGGTCAGGCAGCATCTCCGGAGAGAAGGAATGGGTAACGTTTCGGGTCGAGACCCTTCTTCAGACTGATGTCAGGGGAGGGGGTGGGACAAAAATAGGATGTAGTTGGAGACAGGAAGACTAGTGGGAGAACTGGGAAGGGGGAGAGGATAGAGAGGGAAAGCAGGGACTATCTGAAGGTAGAGAAGTCAATGTTCATACCACAGGGTTGTAAACTGCCCAAGTGAAATATGAGGTGCTGTTCCTCCAATTTGCGCTGGGCCTCACTCTGACAATGGAGGAGGCCCAGGACAGAAAGGTCAGATTGGGAATGGGAGGGGGAGTTGAACTGCTGAGTCACCGGGAGATCAGGTTGGTTAAGACGGACTGAGCGGACCGATCGCCGAGCCTGCGCTTGGTCTCGCCGATGTAGAGAAGTTGACATCTGGAACAGCGGATACAATAGATGAGGTTGGAGGAGGTGCAGGTAAACCTCTGCCTCACCTGGAAAGATTGGGTCCTTGGATGGATTCGAGGGGGGAGGTAAAGGGACAGGTGTTGCATCTCCTGCTGTTACAGGGGCAAGTACCTGGGGAGAAGGTGGTTTTTATGGGAAGGGTCGAGTGGACCAGGGAGTTACAGAGGGAACGGTCTCTACAGAAAGCAGTAAGGGGTGGAGATGGGAAGATGGAAAGGGGTGGAGATGGGAATTGTGGGAATGTTGCTTTACAGAGGCAATAGGTTTGTTTTGTTTAAGGAGGAGCCATTTTAGCAGAATTAGCTTCACATACAAAGGGGAGATTAATATTGTAAAAATAACTTTTAGGAGGTATTCTTAATAATGTCCTTAATATAAAAGTAATTAAAATCAATTTAATTTATACAATTATTTATCTGTGCACAATCTCTCTATATTTTACACTCCAAATATCAGTGATAATTAAAACCCATTGTGAGTTCAATGCTTTGAAGAACCCTTGAACATTTTTGTCATTCTAAACGTTTTCTCACTGTGATTAAAACAAGTGTAGAGTGATGAAGATTAAATGAAATATTGAAGAGTGGCCACATTATTAGGTACAATCTTGTCCGAGGCCTTTTTTTGGAGGATATTTCTTTTTACAACACAATTCCAGATTATTTTGTCTTATTCAGACACTACGCAAGGTAGATAGCTCGTTAAAGTGTATATATGGGCAAGTTGGCAAGGCATACGTTGTAGGATTGGAATTCGCCCTGCTTAATGATCATTGCAGGCAGCAAAATGGTCCAGCAGGTAGTGCAGATGCTTTGCCGCTGCAGCAACCAGGTTTGCCCTTGACCTTTGGTACTGGATGTGTGGAGTCTGCATGTTCTCCCTGTGCTCCAGTTCTCCTGCATCCTAAAAACATGCTGGTTGGTAGGTTGGATGTATATGCCCTCGGTATTTTAGGGTACGGGATGGTGGTAGAAGAATAAAGGTGAAATTGATGGGCACATGAGAAAGAATTGACTGCAGGGAAATATTATGAGGAAATAGGATTGTTCTTCCTGGCAAGTTATTAAATAAGCCAAGTGACCTCTATTTTGTGTGAAAATATGAAAAAATATGGCCCATTCTTTGGGTGTATCCCGTAGTACATTTTCCAAAAAAGTCTGATCAAACTCAGTCTTTAAATTTTCAGCCAGACCTCAGACTCTCGCTTTTAATGGGTGAGAGTTCCACATTAATACTGTTCTTTGTACGAAGTGTTGTAATGTTTCAGCATTTACAGATGCAGCAGAGAAACCAGCCCTTTGGTCCATCAATAGACAATAGACAATAGGTGCAGGAGTAGGCCATTCGGCCCTTCGAGCCAGCACCACCATTCAATGTGATCATGGCTGATCATTCTCAATGAGTATCCCGTTCCTGCCTTCTCCCCATACCCCCTGACTCCGCTATCCTTAAGGGCTCTATCTAGTCCATGCTGACCATCAATCACCCATTCACACTAGATTAATGATATCTCACATTCTCAACAACTCCCTACACACTAGGGGCATTTTTACTGAGGCCAATTAACCTACAAACCAGCACATCTTTGGGACAGTTACAGAAAGAACATGTTCAGAGGGCACCCAAGGTCAGAATTGAACCCCATTCTCTGGCACTGTGATGCAGCAGCTCTACCCGCTGTGTCACTATGCCACCCTTGGTTCTTCAACTCGCTTGGAGAGAAGTGGCCTGCGACATGCATGATGAACTGGTTTATGGAATATGAACCATCCTGATCTTGTACAGGCAGTTCCTGGGTTCCTGGGAGTTGTTCATAGGCTGAATTCTCCAAGTCAGAACCATCCATTTTCAGTAGTCACCCACATGGTATCACTCTACATACAAATGCCATATTATTTTCATTCCATTGAATAATTACCACTCATAATGAAACTAACAAAATATGTACTAAATCCAGTCATTAATGAATACTGTGAAATTTTTACAAGCTTATGAAATGTACACGAGGATTTGTGTAAAGTCAGATTTCTGTATGTCTGTTGAAGTGCAATCCCTGTGCAATATCTTTTTTTTGCTCAAAGAAAAACCTCACCAGCTACATCATTTCAATCCTGAAACAAAAATCTCTCATTGTTTCTTATAAAACTTTTCTGCAGTCTCTTAGACCTTTTGCATTCTTCCTAAAATTAGGTGACAATATTCCATTGTGGCTTAACTAGTGCTTTTGCATTTTTGCATTTTTTATATTTAATGGTCTCAAAGGTTTCAAAGGTATTTTATTGTCACATGTATTAATTAAGGTACAGTGATATTCATGATACCATATAGCCTTACTAAAAAAAAGCACCAAGGCACACAACTACATAAAAGTTAACATAAACATCCACCACAGCAGATTCCCCACATTCCTCACTGTGATGGAAGGCAATAAAGTCTAATTTTCTTCCCTCATTTTTCTCTCGCGGTCGGGGTGGTTGAACCTTCCGTCGGGGCGATTGCAGCTCCCGCAACTGGCGATTGAAGTCCCCATGTTGGGGCGGTCGAAACTCCTGCGGCCTGGAGTTCCTGAAGACGGTCCCTAACCAGGCACTGCAAGCTCCACGATGTTAAAGTCCGCAGGCTCCCGCGGTTGGAGCTCAGAACTCGATCTCTGGCAAAGGGATCACCAGCTCCACGATGTTACGTCCTGCAGGCTCCCACGGTTGGAGCTCTTGAAGTTGGTCTCCAGCAGAGGCCGCCAACTCCACGATGCTAGGCCGAAGTGCGGACGGAGATACGATACGGAAAAAAACATCGCATCTCCGTCAAGGTAAGAGATTTAAAAAAAGTTTCTCCAACCCCCCCCATACATCAAGCTAAAGAACACTAAAACACACATTTAACACATACTATAAAACAACAGAGAAGGAAGGGACAGACAGACTGTTGGCGAGCCAGCCATTGCGGCGAGGCAGCCATTTATAAGAAACATTCAATGTTGTGAAGCTCTATGCTAGTTTTAACGAATAAATGTATTTGCCTGCAATTTTTTTAAAAGTGAAAGTATACAGAGAAGAGTAAAAAATAGAAGCAAACAATTGGCCTTTTAAATCTGTTATTTGTATAATCAATCATTGTTGGTTCTCTATCCTAAATGAATGAATGAATGAATGAATGGGTTTATTGGCCAAGTAAGCATATGCAAGGAATGTTCCTTGGTGCTCTGCTCACAAATGACAACACAAACATACAGTTAACAATTAAGAATAAAGCATAAACACATCAAAACAATAAGGATACACCATTACGGTCTAAACATGTGGGTGAAAATAAACCAGAGCAAAAAAGAGACCACAGACTTTGGTTATTGAGTAGAACTATCACTCGTGGAAAAAAAAGTTGTTTTTATGTCTGGCTGTGGCTGCTTTAACAGCCCGGAGTCGCCTTCCAGAGGGAAGTGCTTCGAAGAGTTTGTGGCCAGGGTGAGAGAGGTCAGAGATGATCTTGTCCGCTCACTTCCTGGCCCTTGCAGTGTACAGTTCGTCAATGGGGGGAAGGTTGCAGCCAACACCTTCTCAGCTGTGCCAACTCCGGATGTTGTGCTTGGTGGCTGAGCCAAACCAGACCATGATGGAGAAGGTGAGGACGGACTCAATGATTATACAATTGGACCATCATTGCCTGTGGCAGATTGTGTTTCTTCAGTTGCCACAGGAAGTACATCCTCTGTTGGGCCTTTTTGACTGTGGAGTCGATGGTGGCCCCCCATTTAAGGTCCCTGGAGATGATGGTTTCAAGGAACTTAAATGACTCCACAGATGTGACTATGGTGTCGTTGATGGTGAGTGGGGGGAGGGGAGGGGGATCTCTTCGAAAGTCTACAATTAGTTCCACAGTCTTGAGAGCATTGAGCTCCAGGTTGTTGCGATGGCACCAGGACGCCAGCAGTGTTACTTCCCATCTGTAGGCAGATTCCTCCCCATTTTCTTTGTGTTGCAAAAAGTATCTCTGTTCAATAACCTTTCTGTAAATAGCAGAATATACTCATGATAGGCCTGACGTACATGTAGTCCAATAACTACAGACTGTTGGAAATAATAGTCGTTTCTCACACATGAATGTAATGCAGCGTGTATGCGCATTTGGCGTGAATTAGCTTTTTTTTGCTGAAAAGTTGCATTACGGTTCATATTATGAATTCTAATGTAAAATTCTGAATTTTGGACATCAAATGTTGGGAAGTCTGCATCTGCAGTTCATTTTTATTACATTATTGCTTTCTCATTTTATCTGTTGTTTATGTAGACATTTATCTCTCTCCCCTTGAATGCAGTTGCCACTTCTTCCTCCATTGCTTTCTGTGATCTGGAATTTCACGTGTTCAGCATTTTCTAAATTAAGACATTTCTCCTCAAATTGGTCCTAAAAGTCCTACCCTATTATCTGCAGCCACACTTTGCTGATTGCATTGACTGAGGCATTATCTGATCAGGTTGGATTTGTGTTACTTGAAAATGCCAAAAGTAGTTATGAATAACTAAAGTTACCTATAAATATATATGTTCAATAATAGCAATAGACTTAAACGAGTACGAGGAAAGTAAGCAAAAACTTCTGATGAGGAAATAAGTAATTTTGAGTTCATCTATATATTAAAACTCTCGTTTGTTTGTTTATTTGTGATCGAACTACAGCCAAAACGGTACACGATAGCTTGACAATTTTAGGCCCACCTTACTCACCGTCATCGCTTTAATGGTAAAGCAAGTAGTTTTATTGAAATTGGTGTTATATTTTTTAAGTTATTCACATTTTAAAGTTTAAATCTATCTCCTAGGGAGGGGGGGAGGGAGGTGGGAAGGAGGGAGGGGGGGGGGAAGAGGGTGGATAAGGGGGGTTGAGGGGGAAGGGAAAGTGGGGAGGGAAGGGGGAGGGGGGTAGGAGAGGGTGCTGCACCAATGCAGGAGAGGTTTGGGCCCAATGGGTCCACTTGGTCTAGTTTTGACTAAATATTCGTATTTGATTGTCAGTGTATCAAAATTAAGATGAGAGTTTTGATTGAATATTTAACCATCTTTCCTATTTGTGTTCTTTGTTTACTTGTAGGGGTTTCTTGTGTATTCAAAACCAAAGAATGCTTGTGAGCCAATTATTTCTCCACCCATAATGGAAAATTCCTCCCTCAACTACATTGTTGTGATTAGAAGATTTGACTGCAATTTTGATATCAAGGTAAGTTACCATTGGGAGGTTTGAAAAGTTTCCGTGGATATTTCCAGTGTTTAAATTGACTTGAATGCTTTCCAATTCAACACTTGCTGTTTCATAAACTTCATATGTTGTAGCTGACTAATTTCACTGATAGATACTGTGATAAATATTTTGTTCAGTTTATTAAAACCAGCGGGAAATATGGCTTAACAAATATCCCATAAGATTATCAGGATGACAGAAAATATTTTGTAGATGGGAACTCTTCCCCAACCAAATGGATTATCACTGGTTAGTAAAATGTTTATGCAGAGAATTGTCCTGCTACCTGCTTGACTGGGAGTGAATTGAATTCTGGCTCAGCATTATTTTGCAAAGTTTTATGCGGCAGAGCACGAAACTGAGTGTTCACAGTAGCGACGGTGGCATCAATTCCGTTTGCAATTGTGAATTGCTGTAGATCCTTCTGGAAACGTATGTAAAAAAATGAGCAGTATTGGGGATGCAAGGCCATCTTTATTAAAGTGGCTCACAAAAAGAAATACCAGCAAAAAAATACCAGTCCCTGGGATCCCTGGTTGGAAATAAGTAAGAAGTTTACACAAATCTGGAGAAAGATTTGTGCTGCTTACCTCTCACGCATTTTGTGCAGTGTACATCAATCAGATTCTTAAATTTAGCAGGACGAATTAATAAGATAGTTGAGAAGGCATTTCCTCTTTATCATCTGAGGCTGCTGTTTGAATCTAAAACAGTATATTGCCAGTATATGTGCAGTGCTGGTCGTCATATCACGGGAAAGCTGTGATATGTGAAAGGAAGAAGGTAATGCTACGGTGGTTATGGGAGATTTCGACATGCAGGTAGACTGGGAAAATCAGGTTGGTAATGGACCCCAGGAAAGAGAGTTTGTGGAGTGTCTCCGAGATGGATTCTTAGAACAGCTTGTACTGGAGCCTACTAGGGAGAAGGCAATTCTGGATTTAATGTTGTGTAATGAACCTGATCTGATAGGGGGACTCGAGGTAAAAGAGCCATTAGGATGCAGTGATCACAATATGATAAGTTTTACTCTACAAATTGAGAGGGAGAAGGGAAAATCGGAAGTGTCAGTATTACAGTATAGCAAAGGGGATTACAGAGGCATGAGGCAGGAGCTGGCCAGAATTGACTGGAAGGAGGCCCTCGCAGGGAAGACGGTGGAACAACAATGGCAGGTATTCCTGGGAATAATGCAGAAGTTGCAGGATCAATTTATCCCAAAGAGGAGGAAAGATTCCAAGGGGAGTAAGAGACACCCGTGGCTGACAAAGGAAGTCAAGGACAGCATAAAAATAAAAGAGCAGAAGTACAACAAAGCAAAGAAGAGTGGGAAGCCAGAGGATTGGGACTCTTTTAAAGAGCAACAGAAGATGACTAAGAAGGCAATACGGGGAGAAAGGATGAGGTACGAGGGTAAACTAGCCAATAATATAAAGGAGGATAGTAAAAGCTTTTTTAGGTATGTAAAGAGAAAAAATATAGTCAAGGCAAATGTGGGTCCCTTGAAGACAGAAGCGGGGGAATTTATTATGGGAAACAAGGAAATGGCAGAAGAGTTGAACCGGTACTTTGGATCTGTCTTCACTAAGGAGGATACAAGCAGTCTCCCAGATGTTCTAGTGGGCAGAGATCCTAGGGTGATGGAGGAACTGATAGGACTGAAGGCTGATAAATCCCCAGGGCCTGATGGTCTGCATCCCAGAGTACTTAAGGAGGTGGCGCTAGAAATTGTGGACGCATTGGTGATCATTTTCCAATGTTCTCTAGATTCAGGATCAGTTCCTGTGGATTGGAGGGTAGCTAATGTTGTCCCACATTTTAAGAAAGGAGGGAGAGAGAAAACGGGAAATTATAGACCAGTTAGTCTGACATCAGTGGTGGGGAAGATGCTGGAGTCAATTATAAAAGACGAAATTGCGGAGCATTTGGATAGTAGTAACAGGATTGTTCCGAGTCAGCATGGATTTACGAAGGGGAAATCATGCTTGACTAATCTTCTGGAATTCTTTGAGGATGTAACCAGGAAAATTGACAGGGGAGAGCCAGTGGATGTGGTGTACCTTGACTTTCAGAAAGCCTTTGACAAGGTTCCACATAGGAGATTAGTGGGCAAAATTAGAGCAAATGGTATTGGAGGTAGGGTACTGACATGGATAGAAAATTGGTTGACAGACAGAAAGCAAAGAGTGGGGATAAATGGGTCCCTTTCAGAATGGCAGGCAGTAGCTAGTGGGGTACCGCAAGGCTCGGTGCTGGGACCGCAGCTATTTACAATATACATTAATGACTTGGATGAAGGGATTAAAAGTACCATTAGCAAATTTGCAGATGATACAAAGCTGGGTGGTAGTGTGAACTGTGAGGAAGATGCTATGAGGTTGCAGGGTGACTTGGACAGGTTGTGTGAGTGGGCGGATGCATGGCAGATGCAGTTTAATGTGGATAAGTGTGAGGTTATCCACTTTGGTGGTAAGAATAGGAAGGCAGAGTATTATCTGAATGGTGTCAAGTTAGGAACAGGGGACGTACAACGAGATCTGGGTGTCCTAGTGCATCAGTCACTGAAAGGAAGCATGCAGGTACAGCAGGCAGTGAAGAAAGCCAATGGAATGTTGGCCTTCATAACAAGAGGAGTTGAGTATAGGAGCAAAGAGGTCCTTCTGCAGTTGTACAGGGCCCTAGTGAGACCGCACCTGGAGTACTGTGTGCAGTTTTGGTCTCCAAATTTGAGGAAGGATATTCTTGCTATTGAGGGAGTGCAGCGTAGGTTTACTAGGTTAATTCCCGGAATGGCGGGACTATCATATGTTGAAAGACTGGAGCGACTAGGCTTGTATACACTGGAATTTAGAAGGATGAGAGGAGATCTTATCGAAACGTATAAGATTATTAAGGGGTTGGACACGTTAGAGGCAGGAAACATGTTCCCAATGTTCGGGGAGTCCAGAACAAGGGGCCACAGTTTAAGAATAAGGGGTAGGCCATTTAGAACTGAGATGAGGAAAACCTTTTTCAGTCAGGGAGTTGTGAATCTGTGGAATTCTCTGCCTCAGAAGGCAGTGGAGGCCAATTCTCTGAATGCATTCAAGAGAGAGCTGGATAGAGCTCTTAAGGATAGCGGAGTCAGGGGGTATGGGGAGAAGGCAGGAACGGGGTACTGATTGAGAATGATCAGCCATGATCACATTGAATGGCGGTGCTGGCTCGAAGGGCCGAATGGCCTCCTGCACCTATTGTCTATTGTCTATTGTCTCGACCCGAAATGTCACCCATTCCTTCTCTCCAGAGATGCTGCCTGTCCCGCTGAGTTACTCCAGCATTTTGTGTCGATCTTCGATTTAAACCAGCATCTGCAGTTCCTTCCTACACAAAGCTGTGATGGTATTTGAGAGGATGAAATAGAGATTTCCAGAGAAGTTCCAAGGAATAGTAAGATGTTACGGGGAAATAAATGGATAGGTTGTCTTTGGAAGAGTATGAGTGGTAACTTAATTGACCTCTATAAAGTATGGGAGGGAGCCATAGACTGAGTAAATGGAACTAAAGAGGACGAGTGGCAACAACTGGGGGAATAGCCTCAATTGGAAATATCAAGCAGATGAACAGACCGAAAGGGATAGTGATGCATTTAGTTGGAGAACTGGGGGAATCGAGGGAAAGTTTGATGAGGAGCTGGTTTGGCAGCTGAGGGAGACATTCTGATTAAGGTCCCAAAAGAAGATGGGGTTGGCACGATGGTATGTATCTGATAATATATATATCTCTTGAGTGTGTGCACACGAGTCACATCTATGAGGTTGAGCTTGATCAACATCCACATTAAATACTCTTGTCATTGTATTAAGATTGTGCTCAGTCAAGACTGAGTGGTAACTGGTGTGCAGTAGCCACCCCCTATTAAAAAAATCCTGCCCAAGCATTTTGCACTCGAGTTGTAGAAGAAACAAATCATCCTTGATCTCAAAGCACCTACTTCCTTTGATAGAGGTGTCAAAAACCAGGAACCACAGATTTAAAGCAGTTGGAAGAAGGATTAATATGTGTATACATTAGCTTATATAGATGAATATATGTCTTTCAACCAGTGGCTGACTGGGTTCTCGTTATTGAAGAGAATGTTTGAATATGTATTTGAAAATTTGCGAGTGCAGAGCCCTGACCCTGCTGCCTGAAGGTGAGATCAGGCTGGGTGGCCACACAGCCAAATGTTCTCCTGTCATTCACTTTCAATGATTCTATGATTGCAGTCAGATGTGTATTTGGGGGGTTGGGGGTTGCTTAGCTCTGAAGAATATATTCAAACATTATCCGTGTCACCAAGTGTTTTGCCCTTGTGGTTCCACAATCTTGCAGTTGGAAACATTGAGAAAAGAACACAATAGTTGTGGACGAGAATTTTATCCTTGGTGTTGGGGTGCATCATGCTCAAAGCAGAGGTCAGTCATGGAACTAATTCTGGTTTTGATGGGAAAATCAAGTTGTGTTTCTTGCAAATGCACAAATAGGGTAAGTTACAATAACGATCTTATAGCAGCATCACAGGCACATAGACCTGGGCAGCACACAAAGACACAAACTATGCATAAATTATACATACATTACACAAGCCTCCCAGGAAGCCGCTGCGGCACGGGGCGGTGACGCCTGCCGGTCGGTGGAGCCTCGGCAGCGGCGGTGGAGCCTTGGCAGAGGTGGTGGAGCCAGGCGACGTCGGTGGAGCCTCGGCGGTGGCGATGGAGCCTCGGCGGTGGAGCCAGGTGGTAGAGGTGGTCGTCCCATGGTTGGTGGTCGATGAACTGCCGTGGTGGGGGGGAGAACAATGGAGGAGCCGGTGCGGGATACTTTACAACTTAGTCAGCGCCTTTTATGTGGCGACTATTGCATACCTTAGGTATGCAAGCAAAGAATTTCACTGTGCCTTGTCACATGAGACAATAAAGTATTCCATTCCATCCCATTCCAAATACTGCAAGACAGTGAAAAGAAAAATTCTACAAAACATAGTGCAAAAAAATAAGTCTGCAGGTGAGCAAGAGGTGGTTTGCCAGGTTCAGTTGCTAGGGTGGGATTAAGGTTGTGCAGTTAAGAACCTCATGGATGCAGTTGTTCCTGAACCTGCACACACTTGGAAACTGGGGTATATTATGGCCATATGTTAAGCCATATTGGGACCGTATTGAGGACCAGGGATTGTCTAGAGTGGGATGAAAATTTAAAGTGATACATAGGGGGTCACATTTATGGATTTAACAGGTGTTTTGTGAAACATTTGGCCAGTCTGCATTTTGTTTTCCCTAATACATGAGAAAGTCTTTACTAAAATTTTACTTCACCTGCAAAATGCATTTGGAACTCTGGGTAGTGGGAACAGAGTCAGTGAATGGGGGTGTTACAACTGCTATTCTATTCCAAGATTACTTTCCACAGAAATTGTTGAGGTGGATTGTTGGTGTTGGAGATGTGCAAATCAACTGTAGTCTCTGGAGGTCTTTTCACAAAGCTGGAGGGATGGAAGTGTTTGGCGGTGGCAGTATCATTGAAATGGTGGAGAATGAACTGTTGATTGTGAAGGTGATGGATCATAAGTGAAGATGATGGATCATAAGTGAAGATGACATCGTCCTTGGAGAACTGATTGCTGAAATGTCACGAGGTGCACAGTCTGAGCCGTTTTCCTTGTTGCTTGTTTAGCAAAATGACAAACTAACTTAATCGTTTCCATAATCTATTTTCAGTCAGAGGAAGTCTGATCACACACTGGGATTCTCAGCAATATTAAAGATTCTTTACAAAGCACAGGAGAATGTTGCATTTAAATTTACAATGTTTGCAGGATGTCAGTGAGTGGATACAAGTAGTTTTGTTTTCACACAGATACACATTGATTGCATCAATGCTGGAGTTACCCAGCGGGACAGATCACATCACTGGAGAGAAGGAATGGGGACATTTTGGGTCGAGACCCTTCTTCAGTCTGAAGAAGGGTCACCCATTCCTTCTCTCCAGAGATGCTGCCTGCCCCACTGAGTTACTCCAGCATTTTGTGTCTACCTTCGATTTAAACCAGCATCTGCAGTTCTTTCCTACACATTTTGACTACATCAGGTTCTGATCTGCAGGGAGCAGTGAATTCTGGAAAATATTTTGGAAAATAATTGGCGTCAGAAGAATGAGAAACATTGGTTCTTCTCTGCGGTGTCAAGGTCTTTAACTGCCATTAGAAAGATCTCAAAAAAGCTTCCTTTGGGCCATTTCATAATGCAGAATGCATCAAATTTATATTTTAAACTGCCGAAGTTTAGCAGTATCATATTGTCAATTAGTTGAAGAATACATGCACGTAGGATCTTTGCAATTCGTTAACTCGAAGAATATAACCCACATTGTAATGCTGGTGTTTCATATCTATTCATTTCTTATCACTGCAAAAAATGGATATTTAAGTCATTTGTTTTGTGTTTAGATGACTCTTCAAATCTGTGCAGTGCTATCTGTAATTGCATCTACTTACTGACACCCTGTGAGCTCATGATATGGAACAGTGCACTCTCTTGCTTTGAAATAAAACTTCAATATTGTCAAACATTCTCAGTGTGGGGTCAGGCTTTCGCTGCATTTCTTTGCATATAACTACATGCAAATTATGGAAACAATTGTTTGAACATTTTGCCAAATGAGTCATAAAGGAAGAAAGAAATGTCTAACATTGCCTATTTTAAGCATCATTTCAGTAATCAGCCCTCTAGGCAATGTGCTGTCTTCCTTCTGCCCCACCATCCTCTGCAATGAAGAGATAATCCACCGTTTTCCGCATTTTGTGATTTTTTTCCTATAAACATAGTAACGTAAATGGGTCATTAAGCCATGTGTGTACCTGTTCCAACAGTCGATGAGATTACAGCTGATCAGTATCTTCATTCACCTTTTACCTTGGCCCATATTCTTTTGTTGAGCACAACTCAATTGATCATAGTTCACAATTGTTAGTCCAGGTGGCTCTTACTGCTTTATGTGCGAGAGCAATCTACTTCTATTAACCTTTTGCATGAAGTGGCATTTCTTAACATCATCCTTAATGATCTGGGTCTGATTTGAAAGTAGCGTGTTCTATATTAACTCCACCTGTAGCAAATGTCCTCCTTCAACGTCCTAAAAACTTCAATTTGCTCTTTTGTTTTCTCTGGAATGGAAGACTTTTAGTTTAGTTTATCGTCATGTGTTGCAAGGTACAGTGAAAAGTTTTTTTGTTGCGATGGAGTGAAATTGTTGTTTTTTTCAGTGCAACTATCTTCAGAACTGAAAAAGTAGGAAAGTAATTGTGTTTTAAGTTGCAAAGGAGTAGGAGGAAGGTGATGAGAAAATTTGGACAAAGTGGAGTCAAAATTTTCCAGATGAATCTCTGCCTTCAGTGGCATCTGGTTAATACATTAGATACCAGCTTAAAGTTGAGATGAACCTTGCGTGTTATTTGGTTAGCTCTTTGGGTATCCTCTGATATTCTCTCTTCTCAACTCAATATTCATATCAAGTAATCAATATCTTGAAAGCTTCAATTTGTATCATGTGCTAAGAAGGGGAAATTCATCCAGTGTGTGCTTTTGGGATTCTATTGGGTTTTGTTGTGATTCTTCACGAGATTATTTAACGTGGCAGAATTGCCAATCTAGTACATGAAAGTAGCCATTGGGCATTGCTGTAAATGGTGATTAATACATATGGAACTGTGTGTCAGCATATTTATCTCCCAGAATTAAAAACCAAATGCTGGAAATGCTCACCAAATTGTGCAGCATCTGTGGAAGCTTAGTTTTTAGTTTAGATATACAGCCATGGAAACTGGTTCTTCTGCCCAGCAAGTCCACACCAACAATCAATCACCCGTTTGCACTAATTCTGTGTTATGGCATTTTCCGATTCACTCCCTGCACATTCGGGGCAATTCTCTTTTTAGCCTATAAAACTGCACGGTTTTGGAATGTGGGAGGAAACTGGAGCACCTGATGAAATCCCATGCAGTCACAGGGAGAATGTATAAACTCCACACAGACAGCAACTGAGGTCAGGATTGAACCTGGGTCTGAGAAACCAAACTCTGACAAAGGGTCTTCGACCTGAAATGTTAATTCTGTTTCTCTTCCCACAGATGAGGCCAAACTTGCTGAGATTTCCAGCACTTGTTTTTTAAAAATATTTTAGATTACCAGAATCTGCAAAATTTCCACCTTCCAGAGTGCTTTTGGAAGAGGTGGGCAGGATTGGAGTACTGGTGTGGTGTGAGTCGGGTGGTGATGGTCGGGTTGGCAGAGGGAGCAAATGAGGAAGTAAAATAAGCTCAACAGTTTTGCTTTTCGTGACCCTTAACTCTGAATTCTCAGGTTTGAGGTGAAACGATGCTTTTATCACATGTCCAGACACTAGAACAGATTCTTACCCACTATGATCTGATTCCTGAACCAATCACATCTTTTACACTCCATCACAAGAAGTGCTGCCATCTATTCTTAACGCTATCTCATTGGTTATTCCATTATTCTATTTTAATATGGTTTTACCCTTCCTTGTTTTCGCATTACAATCTTGCAACTTTCTGATGTTTTGGTTTGTCATCTGAGAGCGTATGTGAGCCAGGAATTTCATTTCACCCTGGTGAATGTAGCAATAAGATAATCTGTAATGTCACTTAAATTAATTGATTGAAATATACAGCATGGAAACAGGCCCTTTGGCCCGCAGAATCCTTGGTGACGATCGATCACCCGTACACACTAGTTCTTTGTTATACCACTTTCATGTCCACTTTCTACACACAAGGGGCAATTTATAGAAGCCAATTAGCCTACAAACCTGCATATCTTTGTTCAAATGATGACCTGACGGATCAAAAATTGGACATGGATTTATTAAAAGTTATTTTCTAGGTAGCCACAAGTGCATATAGCTTTGAGTTGAAATGTACAACTTGGCTCTAAACCTTTTATTAAACGATTTAAATTGTACTAAGATACCCACAATCTATGTGCCAAACATGATGTCTAGTTAAACCAATCTTATCTGCCTATACATGATCCATATCTCTCTATTCCCTGCACTATCCAAAAGCCTCTTAAACACCACTATCTTACCTGCCTCCACCTCCACCAGGTAATGCGTTCCAGGCCCCCACCACTCTCAGTGTAATACAAAACGCCCGCACATCTCTATTAAACTTTCCTCCTCTCACCTTATAGCAATGCCCTCTAGTGTTGGACATTTCCACCCTGGGGATAAAGGTTCTGACTGTCTATCCTCTCATAATTTTATGTACATAGCAAGTCTCTCTCAACCTCTGACATTCCAGAGAAAACAATCTAAGTCTATCTAACCTCTACCTGTAGCTGTATTCCAGGCAGGATTCTGGTAAACCACATTTGAACCCTCTCCAAAACCTCCACATCTTTCCTGTAATGGGGTGACCAGAAATACTTGTAATACACCAAATGCGACTTGACCAAAGTCTTAACTCTTGTATCCAATGCCCCTAGCAATGAAAGCAAGCATATCGTATGTCGTTTTAACCACCCAATCTACTTGTGCTGCGACCTTCAGTAAGCGATGAACTTGGGCTCCAAGATCGCACTGCACATCAATGATAAGGGTCTTGCCATTAACTGTATATTCTATCCTAACATTCATTTTCCCAAAGTGCAACACCACGCACTTGCTTGGATTAAACTCCATCAGCCGTTTCTCTGCCCTTTTGTGCAGCTGGTCTATATCCTGCTGTATATTCTAGCAGCATTTCTCACTGTCTGCAAATCCTCCAATTTTGGTGTTGTCAACAAATATGCTCACCAAGCCATCTACATTGCATCTTAAGTTATTTATGTATATCACAAGCAGCAGAGGTTCCAGCACAGATGCCTGCAGAACTGCATAGGTCACAGACCTCCAGCCAGAATATCTACCTTCCACCACGACTCCTTATCTTCCACGAATAAGCCAGTTCTGAATCCATACGGTCAAGTCACCGTGAACCCCCTGCATCTTAATCTTCTGGATCAACCAACTAGGAGGGATCTTATCAAAACCATTACTAAAATCCATGAAAAACATCCAATGCATCAAATTCATCAATCTTCTAATCTAATTTCATTTCTTTGCTCCAGTACATCTGATGCACCATAAATCAGATTTTGTATCATGTATCAAACAAAAATTAATTATATTCTGTAGTTTTTTAAATTTTATAGAGCTATTGGATGTGGTCTAGCAACTTGAAATAACATAAAAATTAGGAACTTAGAAAAACCTTTTATAGTCTCATTATAGCAAGGAAACTATTTTATGTTGCATGGTTTATTAAACAGATCTCCCACACATACCGGTTGATTTTGTTTCTGTTAAACGAGATCTTCCTTTGGAGAAGGTTGTGTTATTACTGGTTGTGTATATATATGTTGAGAAGGGAGTTATTTCTGAACATTACAATTCTATATTTTTGAATTGATTTTGACCAAGAAAATAGCATGATTTTTTGCCTTTGCCAATTCTTCAAAAAAGCTTTAAGATGAATCTCACTGCACTGTTCTTTCCCCATAGCTCTGCGGATTTATCCTTTTATATAATTCACTCTTGAAAGTTCATATTTAACCTCCTTCCACCATGCATTTGGGAATTGTTCACTTAGATCATAATAGCTTGCTGTTTTTTAAAAATAATACATCTTCCTCCCCCTCTGGTTGTTTTGTTATTCGCTTTAATGTGCTATGTGCTTCACAGTTTGATTATGGCTGGATTAACGTGTCAGTTTGGAGGAAAAATGGTAAAGAGAATTTTCATCCAGAAAAGGGGTTATGCTTTTGGGGAGGTGCATTAAAGCAAGGAAATCTACAATAATAACATAGCACAAGATGAAACAGTACAGCACAGGAACAGGCCCTTCGGCCCACAATGTCTGTACTGAACATTATGCCGTGGCCTAATCTTACCTGCCTGTATATTATCCATATCCCTCCATTCCCGGCATATCCATATGCCTATCCAAAAGTTTCTTACATACTGCTATTGTAATGACCTCAACCACCATCCTCGGCAGCATATTGAAAGCATTTGCCATCCTCTGTATAAAAAAAAACTTGGCCCTGAACATCTCCTTTAAACTTTGCCCCTCTCGCTATAAAACTATGCCCTCTAGTATCTGATTCTTTTTTTCATCCTGGAATACAGGTTATGACTGTCAACCTATCTATGCCTCTGATAATTTTATATACTTATATCAGATATCCCCTCAACCTCCGATGTTCCAGAGAAAACAATCCAAGGCTGTCTAACTACTCCCTGTAGGGAGTACAGGCATCATTCTGATAGACCTTCCCTGCACCGTTTCCAAAGCCTCCACAACCTTCCTGTAATGGGGCAACCAGAACAGCACACACTACTCTATATGTTGTGTAATCAAAGTCCTATAAAGCTGCATCATGACTTCCTGACTCTTATATTCATTGCTCCGATCACTAAAGGCAAGCATACCATATGGCTTCTTTAACACTCTGATCTGTGTCCCACTGTATATTTTGGCAGCATTCGTCACAGTCTGCAACCCTAGCAAACTTGGTTCATCTGCAAAGTTATTAACCAACCCATCTATGTTTACATCCAAGTCATTAATATAAATCACAAACAACAGCGATCCCAATATAGATCCCTGCAAAACTCCCTGGTTTGGGAACAGCTCCATCCAAGACCGCAAGAAATTGCAGCGCATTGCGGATGCAGTCCAGACCATCACACAAACCAACCTCCCTTCTATTAATTCTATTGAGACCTCACGCTGCCTCGGCCAGTAGCGTAATCAAGGATGAGCCGCACCCTGGCCACCCCCTCTTCTCCCCTCTCCCATCAGGCAAAAGGTATAGAAGTGTGAAAACGCACACCACCTGATTTGGGGACACTTTGTTCCTAGCTGTTACCAGGCAACTGAATAATAGACAATAACATTAAGTGCAGGCCCTTCAAGCCAGCACCGCCATTCAGTGTGATCATGGCTGATCATTCCCGTTCCTGCCTTCTCCCCATACCCCCTGACTCCACTATCTTTAAGAGCTCTATCTAGCTCTCTCTTGAAAGCATCCAGAGAATTGGCCTCCACTGCCTTCTGAGGCAGAGAATTCCACAGATTTACAACTCTGACTGAAAAAGTTTTTCCTCATCTCCGTTCTAAATGGCCTACCCCTTATTCTTAAACTGTGGCCCCTTGTTCTGGATTCCCCCAACATTGGCAACATGTTTCCTGCCTCTAACGTGTCCAATCCCTTAATAATACTATATGTTTCAATAAGATCCCCTCTCATCCTTCTAAATTCCAGCGTATACAAGCCTAGTCGCTCCAGTCTTTCAACATACGACAGTCCCGCCATTCCGGGAATTAACCTAGTGAACCTACGCTGCACGCCCTCAATAGCAAGAATATCCTTCCTCAAATTTGGAGACCATCCTACCACATCCTACCACAACCAGAGCAGTGCTGAGCTACTATCTACCTCTTTGATGACCCTTGGACTATCCTTGGTTGGAGTTTGCTGGCTTTGCCTTGCACAAAACGTTATTCCCTTCTCATATATCTATACACTAAATGGACCTATTGTAATCATGTATTGTCTTTCTGCTGACTGGTTAGCACGCAACAAAAGCTTTTCACTGTACCTCAATACACGTGACAATAAATTAAACTGAAACTGAACTCCAGCTTGAATGGTGTTCTTCCACCATAACCTTCTGTCTTCTATCAATAAATAAATAGAGATCCTGAGGGTGGAGAGAATAGTTTGAAGATGCCCTTGTAGATCTTTCATATCTCTAGCCAAAATTTTACAAGATGCAGAATAAATGGTAAGGCCATGGGGAGTTTGGTGGAACAGAGAGACCTCAGGGTACAGGTACATAGTTCTGTGATGGTATGACAAGGTGGTGAAGGTGTTTAGTTAGCCTGCTTGCCTTCATCAGTCAGGGTACTCAGTCTGACCCGAAATGTCACCTATCCATGTTCTCCAGAGAATGCTGTCTGACCTGCTGAGTTACTCCAGCACTTTATCCTATTGAGTACAAAAATTGGAACGTCATGTTAAGGGTGTACAAGAAGTTGGTAAGGTCACATTTTTAAGTATCGTGTACAGTTCTCTTTGCCCTGCTATAGGAAGGACGTTATTAAACTGGAAATGGTGTAAAAAATATTTACAAGGCATTTACTGGGTCTAGAGGGCTTGAACTTTAAGGAGAGGCTGGATAGGCTAGGTCTTTGTACCTGGAGCATAGGAGGCCGAGGGGTAACCTTGGATCAGATAAGTTAATTGTCATAAATACAGGCTGCAATGACATTTCTTGTTCACATGAAGCTTGTACAGTATACAGTATACATGTAGAGTCATATGACGTAGAAACAAACCCTTCAGTCCGACTTGCCCACGCCGCCCAACATGCCCCATTTACACTAGTCCCATCTACCTGCTTTTGGCCCATATCCCTCTAAACTTACCCTATCCATGTACCTGTCTAAATGATTCTTAAATGTTGTTGATAATATCTGCTTCAACTACCTCCTCCGGCAGCACCCACCACCCTTTGTTTAAAACAAAAGTTACCCCTTGGGCCCCATTAAATCTTCCCCCCACACTTTAATCCTACTATTTATCACTACTCCAATATAGTAATGATAAATAGAACAATAAATTCAACATTAAGTGTAAAACAGCAGAATGGTAGATTCATGATTTTATATACTTTTTATAGAGGTGTATAAAATATGAGGGGCATAGATAAAATAAACAACAGTCTTTTCCCTAAGGTAGGGGAGTTAAAAACTAGATGGCATAGGTTTACGGTGAGAGTGGGAACCTTTAAAAAGGAGCCCAAGGGGCAACTTTATCTCATAGAGAGTCCATGCACGGAATGAATTGCCAGAGGAGGTGGGAGAGATGGGTACAGTTTTGGACAATTGAAAGACACCTGAACAGGTAAAGTTTGGAGGGTTATGTGCCAGGCAGAGGAAAGTGGAACTAGTTTGGCCAAGCAACATGGTCTGCCTGGGCAAGTTTGGCCAATGGATCTGCTTCTGTGCTACATAGATCTGACTCTATTACAACAAAACATTAACCTTGGTATAGAGTTAGGTTGAAAGAAAAGCATTTCTCTCCCTACCACCACCCCTCTTCAACATACCTTACATGTTACACGTTGATTGTAGAACCAAATCTGCAATAAACTGATATCCAGCAGGTGTCACTGGATAGCAATGGAGAATCTAAATATAGCTTTGTTTCCCCGTCCTAAAGCTCAGGGCACCAAGGCCCTGGGAATTCTGGTTTGTATGGCTTGGGTACAATTGCACATGATGTATTATACATTGAGTTCCTGGGTACTTAAATTTTTCCTTCCAGTTTTCTGTTGACTTTTTTGAAAATGCCCTTGTGGTGAGACAGCCTGTTTTTAGTGAGACTGATTGATTGTATATCACCCGAGTCACTGACAGTGAAGGATTATTCTACGGCCGTGCACTGAATCACATCTAGTATATATTTGGATCTGTACCAAGTCATGTGCTGTGTGAGGTGACGTTACGAGTTGGAGTTGGATTATAAGTTTAGGGTGGTACTTGGGAAATACCGGGATACTGATCCGAGAGCATAGTTCCACAGAATGTGGTTTAAACTTCTTGGAAGTTGAGGTAAAAGTGTGAACATTTGTAATGACTGAAAATAAACTATTTTATAGAGGAGATAGGTGGGGGATAGGGTGAGGATGGTAGTGAGAGTGATCATTGGCTATGTAACATTTTGTGAGTCTGTGCATCGAAAATCAGTGAAAGCAGAACCGGCGGCACGGTGGCGCAGCGGTAGAGTTGCTGCCTGACGTACAGGTTTGTAGGTTAATTGGCTGGGCAAATGTAAAAATTGTCCCTAGTGGGTGTAGGATAGTGTTAATGTGCGGGGATCGCTGGGCGGCGCGGACCCGGTGGGCCGAAGTGCCTGTTTCTGCGCTGTATCTCTAAATCTAAAACCTTTGCCCACCACCAGCAAAAATGCAGTGGCAGACTTTATACGTAACAGAAAAAAAAATCTCTTCCCAATTTATGTAAGAAAATAAGCAAAGGTGAGCTTCACAGATCTTTGAATTTGCTCTGCCATGCAGTAAGATCAGGCTGATCACATTCTACATTCCCAGCATTGAATGAACAAAACCTACACCTTGGTATCGAGAGGGTTGGTCATTAACGTTAATCTTTTCACCACAATATCGGTTCTTCTCCCTTCTCAATTACCTTGGTTTAACCATCCCCTTTTCAGCCTTGATCCATTGGCCCACTCTTTTGCACTGAGATATAATTATTATAGAATGCTTTCCTTTCTGTTGCTGGATAATTGCTTTTTTTCCCACAAACAAAATCTCTGCCTCTACAGGATTTCCACATTTTATAAGTAGTCCTCTCGTGGAGGTCTGCTATTTCCTCTCGTGCACCACCTTCCACAAATTTTTAAATATTTTGGCCTGTTCTACATTTCTGATGTCATTTGGGTTTATGGTTGAACTCTAAAGAAAGCAACAGTGATTTCAATTCCAGTCATTGAGTTAAGTAAATGTATGACAGGATTTTTAAAATATAAATTTCTTCTGTCTTTCCAGTGATTTCACATCTTCCAGCCTTTCTGGTATATGCATAAACTATGAACTTTGCTTTAATACAGAAGACCACTTTAATTCAGAAGACATTGCTTTAATGCAGAATCCTGGCCCCATTTGATGTTCATAGCCACTTCCCTGGTGAGCTTTAGAGTGATGAAAGGCAGGAACCCAGCTCAGTTTTGTCTTTTCTGATCACGGTGTACTTTTGTCTGCATGGTACATTAACGTCACCTGTAATGATCAACCAACTATTTGCAGGTAATGATTTTTTGTGGCACTTTAAAAGTATTTAATCAAAGGACTATGGATGGATTTGGGGGAATCAAAGCTAAGGGTTTGGGTGTTGTGAGGGGAGGGGGGTGTTTGCATTGAGGCTTAGCCATGATTTATGGAAAGGTGGAGCAGGCTCACGGGACCATGTTTTTGCAATTCTAACAAAGCAGAAAACAAAAAAAGCAGAGTTCATTTTTATCTGTTTACTAAAATGCCATTTTCATAGAATTTCCTCCCACTCAAAATAAAATCCAGTCTCTTTTAATTATTGTGTTTGTGTGCAAAGACTATGTAAAAGAGTTATTTGAGTAGAATAAATACTGATTAAAAATTAATGATATGTGATTACACCACAGTTTTAAATGATCCATGACTGTTGAATAGGATCTGTTAAACATTTGAAAAATCAGTTCAACATGGTAACCAATACACTTAGCCATGAAAGTGATAATGTTCTTAAATTATTCAGCATGGTTTAATATGAGACCTTGAGCACGTAATATATTGAATTGTAATTTGAAAATAAGACCATGATTACTGTAATCAACTAGTAATATTAACATTGTATACATCACAGCTTTTCAGGCTATTATGGCTCACATGACATTGTGTTGGTGTCCTTTTATATGCAATTGTCCTAGTCTATAAAATTAAGAATGTTACCTCAGACTTGTAATGGGTCATTGATTTGTTATTGACGAGGCTGGATTTTCTTTGGAAAGGAAAGACTTATTTGTTCTCCTTTACCCACCCACCACTTGTGGTTCTTTATTCCCCTCCAACACCCTCTGTCCAGTATTTCCATGCATGGACTTCCAGCCTTCTTGGATAGTCTCCCTTGTTCAACCCGTTGGAAGCTTTAATATCTTTATAAACTCTAGTTATATTGAACTCCTATTTGCCAATTTCTTTGTTTGCTGACCTATTTTGGATCCTGGTGAAGCAGAGTCTCCATTTTAAAATACTTACCTTTGCTTTCAAATTTCTCCATGATACTACTCATTTCTTTAATCTTCTCCAGCGTACAGCCTTCTCAGAACCTGCACTGCTCCAAATCTTACCTCTTGATCATCCTTAGATTTTATTCCTCTGCTTTTTAAATTAGTCTTTAGCTGTTCATGCTGTGGAATTCCCACCTCAAACCCCTCAATCATGAAGTGCTGCAAACCTTTTAGTGACAGTTCACATCAAGCAACTGAAGCTCGGAAGTGATCTAAGTTTTAGCTACTGTATTCCTGCATCACATATTGCAAAAAAACCATTGAGATTGATATTAAATAGGTGTTGAATCAGTACCTCATGTGTAACACTAGAGAAACTTGAAATGAGCATAAAATAGCTTTCAAAAGGGGTTTGGTTAGGAGTATGGTTAATGTATATTAACTGATAGAATGTTCCCCATGTATCTTTACTACAATACATCATTGTGTTTGGCCTAAAACGACGGCTAGATTTGATGTAGTCTGCTTCATTTCAGAGAACGTCTGGGTGGGTGCATTTGAAATATGGGTGATGAGTAGACATTTATCTGACATTCAAAAAGTGTGCTGTGACATTTTGTACTTGTCATTTTAAATCCACTCTGTGTGATGATTTTCTGCAAGTCACCCTTTAGTTTCAGTCAGTTAGCAGTTCTGTGAAGTTGTGTTTCAATTGTTTCAAATGTCAACCTGTGTAGTTATGTAGGCTTTCACAGTAACTTATGTTGCATAAAATTAGGTGTTCCAGACGGTCTTTTGCATTGTTATCTAATATCTTTGTTTTTTAATCATCTGGTCCATAATTACTATAGTTTTAAAAAATCATTCCGCAATTGTGACACAGCCCTGGAGCCATACAGCAAGAAACAGGCCCTTTCGTCCAACCTGTCCATTCCGACCAAGATGCCTAATCTTCGCTAGTCCCACCTACCTTTGTAGGAGTACCTAACATGGTCCAATAACACCGCTGCGCTGGTCAAGAAGGCACAGCAACGACTGTTCTACCTAAGAACACTGAAAAAGTCTGGTCTACCCCAAAAGCTGTTGACGACCATCTACCGCTTAAAAATTCTAAGTGAATCAAGGGAGTTTAAAAAAAAACTTATTCGGGGGTCAGTCATAATATTGAAAGACAGTGTAGGCTCAATGCTGTGTGGCCTGCTCCTATTCCTTAAGTCATGAGCCAGTGCTTGGTGAGAGAAACAATAGAGAAAATTACTGTTGTTATCCACTGAAATTAGTTTTTCCCCTG